>NW_027255900.1:999930-1714860 GCF_043229965.1 Drosophila suzukii | reverse complement strand
CTTAAATTAAAAACGCACTGAAAGACTATTTTAAGACTATTTAAGAACAATGCTTGACTATTTAACTACACAATTTAGCATATTGGAATTTAAATTTAGAGAGAAAGTGAGAAATAAATAAAATTAAAAATTTAAATTTAAATTTTAAAGTTAAAATGAACTAAATAAAAATTAAAAATAAATAAAACTTAAAATTAAAAATGTAAAATTAAAAATTTAAATTTAAAAATTTATAAATTGAAATAAAAATTATGTTGGGGGATACATTTAGTCTTAACAAGGCACAACGCTATAGTCGAGTACCTCGACTATCAGTTACCCGTTACTCAGCTAAAGGGACCAAAGGGAAATGGAGATATGCAAGCAGCAAAGCGAGATTTAAGCGTTACGGGCGTTAGAGTGGGCGTGGCAGATTTTTTGGATCAATCGATTGGTATTGACGAGACCAATAAATTTCAGTTAAAATTTTTTATCTAGCATGAAAATTGTGGGCGCTATAGGCTTGGGGGGTTAGGTTAGGTTAGGGCGGCTGTCGGACTATAGTCCGACACACTTAGACCTCAATGGGTCCGCTGTGATAACGCATGATCTCGCTTCTTCCTTCTCTAGGGTCCCGTTTCTAGTAGTTTCAGCCTGTGTTAAGCTGATCAGCATGTCTTCCACCCGGAAGATTTAATAAAGGCACTTATGCTTTTGAGATTAATCTCCGATATTTCGGTAAGATCGTCGATGAAGGGGCTTCCTAAGTGTTTCAGTCTGAGTCTGCATAGGGCTGGGCAGAAGCAGAGAAGGTGTTCTACCGTTTCCACTTCTTCCTCATCCCTACAGCTTCTGCAGAAATAATTTTGCGGGGCTTTTAGCCAGCCGGCATGTGCGCCAACAACCCAGTGGCCTGTAAGAGCTCGGATCAACATGCCACACTCTGTGCGGCTGAGCTTGAGTAACTCCGAGGTTTTTTTGTTGTTTATCACAGGCCATGTCTGGTGAGAGATGCGACACTGTGGTGCTGGTGTTGGCTAGTGTGTTGAAGTGGTTTTTTATGTTTAGCTTGCAAGTAGCCATGGGCATACCGACATTTTCCTCTCCTGGTAGGAGAGGCTTGGTGGTGCCCTGCCTGGCTAATTCGTCCGCTATGCAGTTGCCTACGATGTCCCGGTGACCCGGAACCCATATTAGGCTGATAGTAAACTGATTTGCCATCTCGTGGAGAGGTCTGCGACAGTCTGCTATTGTACGGGAGTTGGTGTTTGTCGAGTAGATCGACTTAATAGCCGCCTGGCTGTCACTATATATGTTTAGGTGTCCTCTCTGGAGGCTAAGGTTCCTTAAACAGGTTAGTGCTTCTTTTATAGCGTGGACCTCCGCCTGAAAGACGCTACAGTGGTCCGGGAGCCTGAATGACTTCCTGATATCTAATTGTTCGGAGTATACACCTCCGCCGACATGTCCTTCCAATTTGGAGCCATCTGTACAGAAACAGATTGCGTCCGTCGTGCCCGGTCGGCCCTGTTCCCATTCCTCTCTATCAGGAATCAGGGCCTCAAAGGGTGTGTGACTATATTCAATAGATTTGCATAGATCCGTGATCTTCGGAATCGATTTATCATGCTGGAGAATTTTAGCATGGCCATAAAATAGGGCTTTCCACTGCCCTGTGTCCCTCAGTCGAATAGCTGCCGATTTGGCCCTTTCCATGCCTGCTAAGTCCAGGCTAGGGAGGTTCAAGATCGCATTCAGCGCTTCATTCGGGGTGGTTCGAAGGGCTCCACTAATACACAAAGCCGCCATTCGCTGTACTTTGTTCAGAGGAGTCAGTATGCATTGTTTGTGCAAGGCGGTCCACTACAGAGCCACTCCTTACAGTAGGATTGGCTTGACTACCGCTGTCTATATCCAGTTAACTGTTCTTGGGGACATGCCCCATCTTAGCCCGATTGCTTTTTTACAGGAGTAAAGTGCAATGGTCGCTTTTTTGGTTCTCTCTTGGTTGTTTAAGCCCCATTTGAGGCGTTTATCTAGTACTAACCCCAAATACCTGGCGTGATCGCTAAAGGAGAGATTACAATTGTTTAAAATGGGTCCCGAGTCCGTTCGCTATCGTCCATTCCGATAGTATTTGAAGTTTAGCGGTCATAAGATCGCAAAGTGTTTGTGGATATTTTCCATTAAAGATGATGGCGACGTCGTCTGCGTATGCCACGACCTTACAGCCTCCTCCCTCCAGAATCCGCAGTAGTTTATTTACTGCGATATTCCAAAAGAGGTGTGATAGTACACCTTTTTGCGGGGTGCCTCTGTTCACTAGTCTAGTCTGGGTTGAGGTCCCTAGTGTGGCTGTGACCATTCTGCTTATCAGCAATTTATGGATTAGCCTCACCATTGGCGGCTAAACCCCTAGTTCTGTGAGAGATTCTGTTATAGCAGTGGGAAGCACGTTATTGAAGGCTCCCTCTATATCCAGGAAGGCGATCATTGTGTATTCCTTGATGTTGAGTGATTTCTCGATGCTGTTTACCACCAAGTGTAGCGCCGATTCGGTTGACTTACCTTTGGTGTAAGCGTGTTGTGCTTCTGATATTTGTGTCGGGTCTATGGTGGCCCTTATGTGTAGGCTTATCATTCTTTCAAAGCTCTTAAGCAGGAATGATGCTAGGCTTATTGGCCTAAAATCCTTTGCTGTGGTGTGAGTGGCCTTCCCTGTCTTGGGAATAAAAACCATCTTTGTTTCTTGCCATGCTGTTGGTAGTTCTTCTACCGCCAGGATGAATTGGAAGATTTTTTTCAACCAGTTTATGGCTATTTGTCCTGCTTGCTGGAGTTTACAATGTGCCGTGGACGATTGTATCTTTTATTAAGACGTTCCCATGCAGTGTTGAGGGCCGTGTCCGTAACTGCCAGGTGTCTAACCAAATTGGCAGCCTCATCAACGAGATGTGTTTTCAAGTGATGAAACTTCTGGGTGTTGGACAAATGCTGTTTGTTATGAGTTGTGCTTTCATAAATGTCTTGAAGAGATGGCGCCTCTGTGTAGTTGTCCGAGAACCGTTTGATTTGAATTTTAGAATTACTCTGAGAATCAAAGCACTTCAAAACTGTCAAAGAATCCGGAACGATGGACCAGCAACATGGTTAGAAATATAAACGACTTGAACGTGTGGACTGTATGTAATTTTATTCTTGCCAGTGGCGAAGCCTATTTATTATTATTATTTATTATTATTAGAGATGCCATTATGCGCCTAATGATGAGAGGACATTAATGACTGAAACCGTTCAGGAACAGTATAAGTGTCTGTCAAACAGAATTGGAAATTGTTAGCCATTGGGCGAAAAGTAATGAGCTAGGATTAAACACGAAAAAAACTAAATGTATTATTGTAGGTAAAAGAGTGATGACTACCGATGCATTGCAAAAATCATCCATTAACAATGCTCCTATTGAGTATGTAAAAACTACAATTAATTTACGATTTACATTTAATCAAACATTGACGTGGGATGCAATACTTAGAATCTTATACTTGACCAAAGACTTCTTACTGACCAAAATAAAAAAGACAATTGCAAAAATTTACCTCATATCGGTACTTTTATATGGCCTAGAGGTATTTAGTAACTGGAGTTCCGTAGGTCAGCGCAAGCCGCTAGTTTAATAATGTGGCAAGATATATTTATAATAGATCTTTAACATGCCATTTAAATCCTGGACAACCATAGGGCCTTATTACTACTCCATAAAATTATAAGCAAACAAGAGCCGTCGTATCTGTATGAAAAACTTATTTTTAGTTCGTCAAGAAGAACCAGAAACATAATAAGCTTCAAGTATAAGAACCTATGCACAAGGAGGCAGTTCCTTGTAAATGCTGTTCGCACTAGGAACTAACTTCCACACACTATCAAGGCAATCAGTAACGAAACTTAAATTAAAATGCTGTTCGCACTAGGAACTAACTTCCACACACTATCAAGGCAATCAGTAACGAAACTTAAATTAAAAACGCACTGAAAGACTATTTTAAGACTATTTAAGAACAATGCTTGACTATTTAACTACACAATTTAGCATATTGGAATTTAAATTTAGAGAGAAAGTGAGAAATAAATAAAATTAAAAATTTAAATTTAAATTTTAAAGTTAAAATGAACTAAATAAAAATTAAAAATAAATAAAACTTAAAATTAAAAATGTAAAATTAAAAATTTAAATTTAAAAATTTATAAATTGAAATAAAAACAAGGCACAACGCTATAGTCGAGTACCTCGACTATCAGTTACCCGTTACTCAGCTAAAGGGACCAAAGGGAAATGGAGATATGCAAGCAGCAAAGCGAGATTTAAGCGTTACGGGCGTTAGAGTGGGCGTGGCAGATTTTTTGGATCAATCGATTGGTATTGACGAGACCAATAAATTTCAGTTAAAATTTTTTATCTAGCATGAAAATTGTGGGCGCTATAGGCTTGGGGGGTTAGGTTAGGTTAGGGCGGCTGTCGGACTATAGTCCGACACACTTAGACCTCAATGGGTCCGCTGTGATAACGCATGATCTCGCTTCTTCCTTCTCTAGGGTCCCGTTTCTAGTAGTTTCAGCCTGTGTTAAGCTGATCAGCATGTCTTCCACCCGGAAGATTTAATAAAGGCACTTATGCTTTTGAGATTAATCTCCGATATTTCGGTAAGATCGTCGATGAAGGGGCTTCCTAAGTGTTTCAGTCTGAGTCTGCATAGGGCTGGGCAGAAGCAGAGAAGGTGTTCTACCGTTTCCACTTCTTCCTCATCCCTACAGCTTCTGCAGAAATAATTTTGCGGGGCTTTTAGCCAGCCGGCATGTGCGCCAACAACCCAGTGGCCTGTAAGAGCTCGGATCAACATGCCACACTCTGTGCGGCTGAGCTTGAGTAACTCCGAGGTTTTTTTGTTGTTTATCACAGGCCATGTCTGGTGAGAGATGCGACACTGTGGTGCTGGTGTTGGCTAGTGTGTTGAAGTGGTTTTTTATGTTTAGCTTGCAAGTAGCCATGGGCATACCGACATTTTCATCTCCTGGTAGGAGAGGCTTGGTGGTGCCCTGCCTGGCTAATTCGTCCGCTATGCAGTTGCCTACGATGTCCCGGTGACCCGGAACCCATATTAGGCTGATAGTAAACTGATTTGCCATCTCGTGGAGAGGTCTGCGACAGTCTGCTATTGTACGGGAGTTGGTGTTTGTCGAGTAGATCGACTTAATAGCCGCTTGGCTGTCACTATATATGTTTAGGTGTCCTCTCTGGAGGCTAAGGTTCCTTAAACAGGTTAGTGCTTCTTTTATAGCGTGGACCTCCGCCTGAAAGACGCTACAGTGATCCGGGAGCCTGAATGACTTCCTGATATCTAATTGTTCGGAGTATACACCTCCGCCGACATGTCCTTCCAATTTGGAGCCATCTGTACAGAAACAGATTGCGTCCGTCGTGCCCGGTCGGCCCTGTTCCCATTCCTCTCTATCAGGAATCAGGGCCTCAAAGGGTGTGTGACTATATTCAATAGATTTGCATAGATCCGTGATCTTCGGAATCGATTTATCATGCTGGAGAATTTTAGCATGGCCATAAAATGGGGCTTTCCACTGCCCTGTGTCCCTCAGTCGAATAGCTGCCGATTTGGCCCTTTCCATGCCTGCTAAGTCCAGGCTAGGGAGGTTCAAGATCGCATTCAGCGCTTCATTCGGGGTGGTTCGAAGGGCTCCACTAATACACAAAGCCGCCATTCGCTGTACTTTGTTCAGAGGAGTCAGTATGCATTGTTTGTGCAAGGCGGTCCACTACAGAGCCACTCCGTACAGTAGGATTGGATTGACTACCGCTGTCTATATCCAGTTAAATGTTCTTGGGGACATGCCCCATCTTAGCCCGATTGCTTTTTTACAGGAGTAAAGTGCAATGGTCGCTTTTTTGGTTCTCTCTTGGTTGTTTAAGCCCCATTTGAGGCGTTTACCTAGTACTAACCCCAAATACCTGGCGTGATCGCTAAAGGAGAGATTACAATTGTTTAAAATGGGTCCCGAGTCCGTTCGCTATCGTCCATTCCGATAGTATTTGAAGTTTAGCGGTCATAAGATCGCAAAGTGTTTGTGGATATTTTCCATTAAAGATGATGGCGACGTCGTCTGCGTATGCCACGACCTTACAGCCTCCTCCCTCCAGAATCCGCAGTAGTTTATTTACTGCGATATTCCAAAAGAGGTGTGATAGTACACCTTTTTGCGGGGTGCCTCTGTTCACTAGTCTAGTCTGGGTTGAGGTCCCTAGTGTGGCTGTGACCATTCTGCTTATCAGCAATTTATGGATTAGCCTCACCATTGGCGGCTAAACCCCTAGTTCTGTGAGAGATTCTGTTATAGCAGTGGGAAGCACGTAATTGAAGGCTCCCTCTATATCCAGGAAGGCGATCAGTGTGTATTACTTGATGTTGAGTGATTTCTCGATGCTGTTTACCACCAAGTGTAGCGCCGATTCGGTTGACTTACCTTTGGTGTAAGCGTGTTGTGCTTCTGATATTTGTGTCGGGTCTATGGTGGCCCTTATGTGTAGGCTTATCATTCTTTCAAAGCTCTTAAGCAGGAATGATGCTAGGCTTATTGGCCTAAAATCCTTTGCTGTGGTGTGAGTGGCCTTCCCTGTCTTGGGAATAAAAACCACCTTTGTTTCTTGCCATGCTGTTGGTAGTTCTTCTACCGCCAGGATGAATTGGAAGATTTTTTTCAACCAGTTTATGGCTATTTGTCCTGCTTGCTGGAGTTTACAATGTGCCGTGGACGATTGTATCTTTTATTAAGACGTTCCCATGCAGTGTTGAGGGCCGTGTCCGTAACTGCCAGGTGTCTAACCAAATTGGCAGCCTCATCAACGAGATGTGTTTTCAAGTGATGAAACTTCTGGGTGTTGGACAAATGCTGTTTGTTATGAGTTGTGCTTTCATAAATGTCTTGAAGAGATGGCGCCTCTGTGTAGTTGTCCGAGAACCGTTTGATTTGAATTTTAGAATTACTCTGAGAATCAAAGCACTTCAAAACTGTCAAAGAATCCGGAACGATGGACCAGCAACATGGTTAGAAATATAAACGACTTGAACGTGTGGACTGTATGTAATTTTATTCTTGCCAGTGGCGAAGCCTATTTATTATTATTATTTATTATTATTAGAGATGCCATTATGCGCCTAATGATGAGAGGACATTAATGACTGAAACCGTTCAGGAACAGTATAAGTGTCTGTCAAACAGAATTGGAAATTGTTAGCCATTGGGCGAAAAGTAATGAGCTAGGATTAAACACGAAAAAAACTAAATGTATTATTGTAGGTAAAAGAGTGATGACTACCGATGCATTGCAAAAATCATCCATTAACAATGCTCCTATTGAGTATGTAAAAACTAGAATTAATTTACGATTTACATTTAATCAAACATTGACGTGGGATGCAATACTTAGAATCTTATACTTGACCAAAGACTTCTTACTGACCAAAATAAAAAAGACAATTGCAAAAATGTACCTCATATCGGTACTTTTATATGGCCTAGAGGTATTTAGTAACTGGAGTTCCGTAGGTCAGCGCAAGCCGCTAGTTTAATAATGTGGCAAGATATATTTATAATAGATCTTTAACATGCCATTTAAATCCTGGACAACCATAGGGCCTTATTACTACTCCATAAAATTATAAGCAAACAAGAGCCGTCGTATCTGTATGAAAAACTTATTTTTAGTTCGTCAAGAAGAACCAGAAACATAATAAGCTTCAAGTATAAGAACCTATGCACAAGGAGGCAGTTCCTTGTAAATGCTGTTCGCACTAGGAACTAACTTCCACACACTATCAAGGCAATCAGTAACGAAACTTAAATTAAAATGCTGTTCGCACTAGGAACTAACTTCCACACACTATCAAGGCAATCAGTAACGAAACTTAAATTAAAAACGCACTGAAAGACTATTTTAAGACTATTTAAGAACAATGCTTGACTATTTAACTACACAATTTAGCATATTGGAATTTAAATTTAGAGAGAAAGTGAGAAATAAATAAAATTAAAAATTTAAATTTAAATTTTAAAGTTAAAATGAACTAAATAAAAATTAAAAATAAATAAAACTTAAAATTAAAAATGTAAAATTAAAAATTTAAATTTAAAAATTTATAAAATGAAATAAAAACAAGGCACAACGCTATAAACGAAACGAGTACCTCGACTATCAGTTACCCGTTACTCAGCTAAAGGGACCAAAGGGAAATGGAGATATGCAAGCAGTAAAGCGAGATTTAAGCGTTACGGGCGTTAGAGTGGGCGTGGCAGATTTTTTGGATCAATCGATTGGTTTTGACGAGACCAATAAATTTCAGTTAAAATTTTTTATCTAGCATGAAAATTGTGGGCGCTATAGGCTTGGGGGGTTAGGCTAGGTTAGGGCGGCTGTCGGACTATAGTCCGACACACTTAGACCTCAATGGGTCCGCTGTGATAACGCATGATCTCGCTTCTTCCTTCTCTAGGGTCCCGTTTCTAGTAGTTTCAGCCTGTGTTAAGCTGATAAGCATGTCTTCCACCCGGAAGATTTAATAAAGGCACTTATGCTTTTGAGATTAATCTCCGATATTTCGGTAAGATCGTCGATGAAGGGGCTTCCTAGGTGTTTCAGTCTGAGTCTGCATAGGGCTGGGCAGAAGCAGAGAAGGTGTTCTACCGTTTCCATTTCTTCCTCATCCCTACAGCTTCTGCAGAAATAATTTTGCGGGGCTTTTAGCCTGCCGGCATGTGCGCCAACAACCCAGTGGCCTGTAAGAGCTCGGATCAACATGCCACACTCTGTGCGGCTGAGTTTGAGTAACTCCGAGGATTTTTTGTTGTTTATCACAGGCCATGTCTGGTGAGAGATGCGACACTGTGGTGCGTTTTGCCAATGGGTGTTGGCTAGTGTGTTGAAGTGGTTTTTTCAACCAGTTTATGGCTATTTGTCCTGCTTGCTGGAGTTTACAATGTGCCGTGGACGATTGTATCTTTTATTAAGACGTTCCCATGCAGTGTTGAGGGCCGTGTCCGTAACTGCCAGGTGTCTAACCAAATTGGCAGCCTCATCAACGAGATGTGTTTTCAAGTGATGAAACTTCTGGGTGTTGGACAAATGCTGTTTGTTATGAGTTGTGCTTTCATAAATGTCTTGAAGAGATGGCGCCTCTGTGTAGTTGTCCGAGAACCGTTTGATTTGAATTTTAGAATTACTCTGAGAATCAAAGCACTTCAAAACTGTCAAAGAATCCGGAACGATGGACCAGCAACATGGTTAGAAATATAAACGACTTGAACGTGTGGACTGTATGTAATTTTATTCTTGCCAGTGGCGAAGCCTATTTATTATTATTATTTATTATTATTAGAGATGCCATTATGCGCCTAATGATGAGAGGACATTAATGACTGAAACCGTTCAGGAACAGTATAAGTGTCTGTCAAACAGAATTGGAAATTGTTAGCCATTGGGCGAAAAGTAATGAGCTAGGATTAAACACGAAAAAAACTAAATGTATTATTGTAGGTAAAAGAGTGATGACTACCGATGCATTGCAAAAATCATCCATTAACAATGCTCCTATTGAGTATGTAAAAACTACAATTAATTTACGATTTACATTTAATCAAACATTGACGTGGGATGCAATACTTAG
Organism: Drosophila suzukii; assembly: GCF_043229965.1. NCBI lineage: Eukaryota > Metazoa > Arthropoda > Insecta > Diptera > Drosophilidae > Drosophila > Drosophila suzukii. Next base: position 1,705,156 of record NW_027255900.1, on the reverse strand, counting down.
AATCTTATACTTGACCAAAGACTTCTTACTGACCAAAATAAAAAAGACAATTGCAAAAATTTACCTCATATCGGTACTTTTATATGGCCTAGAGGTATTTAGTAACTGGAGTTCCGTAGGTCAGCGCAAGCCGCTAGTTTAATAATGTGGCAAGATATATTTATAATAGATCTTTAACATGCCATTTAAATCCTGGACAACCATAGGGCCTTATTACTACTCCATAAAATTATAAGCAAACAAGAGCCGTCGTATCTGTATGAAAAACTTATTTTTAGTTCGTCAAGTAGAACCAGAAACATAATAAGCTTCAAGTATAAGAACCTATGCACAAGGAGGCAGTTCCTTGTAAATGCTGTTCGCACTAGGAACTAACTTCCACACACTATCAAGGCAATCAGTAACGAAACTTAAATTAAAATGCTGTTCGCACTAGGAACTAACTTCCACACACTATCAAGGCAATCAGTAACGAAACTTAAATTAAAAACGCACTGAAAGACTATTTTAAGACTATTTAAGAACAATGCTTGACTATTTAACTACACAATTTAGCATATTGGAATTTAAATTTAGAGAGATAGTGAGAAATAAATAAAATTAAAAATTTAAATTTAAATTTTAAAGTTAAAATGAACTAAATAAAAATTAAAAATAAATAAAACTTAAAATTAAAAATGTAAAATTAAAAATTTAAATTTAAAAATTTATAAATTGAAATAAAAACAAGGCACAACGCTATAGTCGAGTACCTCGACTATCAGTTACCCGTTACTCAGCTAAAGGGACCAAAGGGAAATGGAGATATGCAAGCAGCAAAGCGAGATTTAAGCGTTACGGGCGTTAGAGTGGGCGTGGCAGATTTTTTGGATCAATCGATTGGTATTGACGAGACCAATAAATTTCAGTTAAAATTTTTTATCTAGCATGAAAATTGTGGGCGCTATAGGCTTGGGGGGTTAGGTTAGGTTAGGGCGGCTGTCGGACTATAGTCCGACACACTTAGACCTCAATGGGTCCGCTGTGATAACGCATGATCTCGCTTCTTCCTTCTCTAGGGTCCCGTTTCTAGTAGTTTCAGCCTGTGTTAAGCTGATCAGCATGTCTTCCACCCGGAAGATTTAATAAAGGCACTTATGCTTTTGAGATTAATCTCCGATATTTCGGTAAGATCGTCGATGAAGGGGCTTCCTAAGTGTTTCAGTCTGAGTCTGCATAGGGCTGGGCAGAAGCAGAGAAGGTGTTCTACCGTTTCCACTTCTTCCTCATCCCTACAGCTTCTGCAGAAATAATTTTGCGGGGCTTTTAGCCAGCCGGCATGTGCGCCAACAACCCAGTGGCCTGTAAGAGCTCGGATCAACATGCCACACTCTGTGCGGCTGAGCTTGAGTAACTCCGAGTTTTTTTTGTTGTTTATCACAGGCCATGTCTGGTGAGAGATGCGACACTGTGGTGCTGGTGTTGGCTAGTGTGTTGAAGTGTTTTTTTATGTTTAGCTTGCAAGTAGCCATGGGCATACCGACGTTTTCCTCTCCTGGTAGGAGAGGCTTGGTGGTGCCCTGCCTGGCTAATTCGTCCGCTATGCAGTTGCCTACGATGTCCCGGTGACCCGGAACCCATATTAGGCTGATAGTAAACTGATTTGCCATCTCGTGGAGAGGTCTGCGACAGTCTGCTATTGTACGGGAGTTGGTGTTTGTCGAGTAGATCGACTTAATAGCCGCCTGGCTGTCACTATATATGTTTAGGTGTCCTCTCTGGAGGCTAAGGTTCCTTAAACAGGTTAGTGCTTCTTTTATAGCGTGGACCTCCGCCTGAAAGACGCTACAGTGGTCCGGGAGCCTGAATGACTTCCTGATATCTAATTGTTCGGAGTATACACCTCCGCCGACATGTCCTTCCAATTTGGAGCCATCTGTACAGAAACAGATTGCGTCCGTCGTGCCCGGTCGGCCCTGTTCCCATTCCTCTCTATCAGGAATCAGGGCCTCAAAGGGTGTGTGACTATATTCAATAGATTTGCATAGATCCGTGATCTTCGGAATCGATTTATCATGCTGGAGAATTTTAGCATGGCCATAAAATGGGGCTTTCCACTGCCCTGTGTCCCTCAGTCGAATAGCTGCCGATTTGGCCCTTTCCATGCCTGCTAAGTCCAGGCTAGGGAGGTTCAAGATCGCATTCAGCGCTTCATTCGGGGTGGTTCGAAGGGCTCCACTAATACACAAAGCCGCCATTCGCTGTACTTTGTTCAGAGGAGTCAGTATGCATTGTTTGTGCAAGGCGGTCCACTACAGAGCCACTCCGTACAGTAGGATATATCCAGTTAACTGTTCTTGGGGACATGCCCCATCTTAGCCCGATTGCTTTTTTACAGGAGTAAAGTGCAATGGTCGCTTTTTTGGTTCTCTCTTGGTTGTTTAAGCCCCATTTGAGGCGTTTATCTAGTACTAACCCCAAATACCTGGCGTGATCGCTAAAGGAGAGATTACAATTGTTTAAAATGGGTCCCGAGTCCGTTCGCTATCGTCCATTCCGATAGTATTTGAAGTTTAGCGGTCATAAGATCGCAAAGTGTTTGTGGATATTTTCCATTAAAGATGATGGCGACGTCGTCTGCGTATGCCACGACCTTACAGCCTCCTCCCTCCAGAATCCGCAGTAGTTTATTTACTGCGATATTCCAAAAGAGGTGTGATAGTACACCTTTTTGCGGGGTGCCTCTGTTCACTAGTCTAGTCTGGGTTGAGGTCCCTAGTGTGGCTGTGACCATTCTGCTTATCAGCAATTTATGGATTAGCCTCACCATTGGCGGCTAAACCCCTAGTTCTGTGAGAGATTCTGTTATAGCAGTGGGAAGCACGTTATTGAAGGCTCCCTCTATATCCAGGAAGGCGATCAGTGTGTATTCCTTGATGTTGAGTGATTTCTCGATGCTGTTTACCACCAAGTGTAGCGCCGATTCGGTTGACTTACCTTTGGTGTAAGCGTGTTGTGCTTCTGATATTTGTGTCGGGTCTATGGTGGCCCTTATGTGTAGGCTTATCATTCTTTCAAAGCTCTTAAGCAGGAATGATGCTAGGCTTATTGGCCTAAAATCCTTTGCTGTGGTGTGAGTGGCCTTCCCTGTCTTGGGAATAAAAACCACCTTTGTTTCTTGCCATGCTGTTGGTAGTTCTTCTACCGCCAGGATGAATTGGAAGATTTTTTTCAACCAGTTTATGGCTATTTGTCCTGCTTGCTGGAGTTTACAATGTGCCGTGGACGATTGTATCTTTTATTAAGACGTTCCCATGCAGTGTTGAGGGCCGTGTCCGTAACTGCCAGGTGTCTAACCAAATTGGCAGCCTCATCAACGAGATGTGTTTTCAAGTGATGAAACTTCTGGGTGTTGGACAAATGCTGTTTGTTATGAGTTGTGCTTTCATAAATGTCTTGAAGAGATGGCGCCTCTGTGTAGTTGTCCGAGAACCGTTTGATTTGAATTTTAGAATTACTCTGAGAATCAAAGCACTTCAAAACTGTCAAAGAATCCGGAACGATGGACCAGCAACATGGTTAGAAATATAAACGACTTGAACGTGTGGACTGTATGTAATTTTATTCTTGCCAGTGGCGAAGCCTATTTATTATTATTATTTATTATTATTAGAGATGCCATTATGCGCCTAATGATGAGAGGATATTAATGACTGAAACCGTTCAGGAACAGTATAAGTGTCTGTCAAACAGAATTGGAAATTGTTAGCCATTGGGCGAAAAGTAATGAGCTAGGATTAAACACGAAAAAAACTAAATGTATTATTGTAGGTAAAAGAGTGATGACTACCGATGCATTGCAAAAATCATCCATTAACAATGCTCCTATTGAGTATGTAAAAACTACAATTAATTTACGATTTACATTTAATCAAACATTGACGTGGGATGCAATACTTAGAATCTTATACTTGACCAAAGACTTCTTACTGACCAAAATAAAAAAGACAATTGCAAAAATGTACCTCATATCGGTACTTTTATATGGCCTAGAGGTATTTAGTAACTGGAGTTCCGTAGGTCAGCGCAAGCCGCTAGTTTAATAATGTGGCAAGATATATTTATAATAGATCTTTAACATGCCATTTAAATCCTGGACAACCATAGGGCCTTATTACTACTCCATAAAATTATAAGCAAACAAGAGCCGTCGTATCTGTATGAAAAACTTATTTTTAGTTCGTCAAGAAGAACCAGAAACATAATAAGCTTGAAGTATAAGAACCTATGCACAAGGAGGCAGTTCCTTGTAAATGCTGTTCGCACTAGGAACTAACTTCCACACACTATCAAGGCAATCAGTAACGAAACTTAAATTAAAATGCTGTTCGCACTAGGAACTAACTTCCACACACTATCAAGGCAATCAGTAACGAAACTTAAATTAAAAACGCACTGAAAGACTATTTTAAGACTATTTAAGAACAATGCTTGACTATTTAACTACACAATTTAGCATATTGGAATTTAAATTTAGAGAGAAAGTGAGAAATAAATAAAATTAAAAATTTAAATTTAAATTTTAAAGTTAAAATGAACTATATAAAAATTAAAAAAAAATAAAACTTAAAATTAAAAATGTAAAATTAAAAATTTAAATTTAAAAATTTATAAAATGAAATAAAAACAAGGCACAACGCTATAAACGAAACGAGTACCTCGACTATCAGTTACCCGTTACTCAGCTAAAGGGACCAAAGGGAAATGGAGATATGCAAGCAGTAAAGCGAGATTTAAGCGTTACGGGCGTTAGAGTGGGCGTGGCAGATTTTTTGGATCAATCGATTGGTTTTGACGAGACCAATAAATTTCAGTTAAAATTTTTTATCTAGCATGAAAATTGTGGGCGCTATAGGCTTGGGGGGTTAGGCTAGGTTAGGGCGGCTGTCGGACTATAGTCCGACACACTTAGACCTCAATGGGTCCGCTGTGATAACGCATGATCTCGCTTCTTCCTTCTCTAGGGTCCCGTTTCTAGTAGTTTCAGCCTGTGTTAAGCTGATAAGCATGTCTTCCACCCGGAAGATTTAATAAAGGCACTTATGCTTTTGAGATTAATCTCCGATATTTCGGTAAGATCGTCGATGAAGGGGCTTCCTAGGTGTTTCAGTCTGAGTCTGCATAGGGCTGGGCAGAAGCAGAGAAGGTGTTCTACCGTTTCCATTTCTTCCTCATCCCTACAGCTTCTGCAGAAATAATTTTGCGGGGCTTTTAGCCTGCCGGCATGTGCGCCAACAACCCAGTGGCCTGTAAGAGCTCGGATCAACATGCCACACTCTGTGCGGCTGAGTTTGAGTAACTCCGAGGATTTTTTGTTGTTTATCACAGGCCATGTCTGGTGAGAGATGCGACACTGTGGTGCGTTTTGCCAATGGGTGTTGGCTAGTGTGTTGAAGTGGTTTTTTATGTTTAGCTTGCAAGTAGCCATGGGCATACCGACATTTTCATCTCCTGGTAGGAGAGGCTTGGTGGTGCCCTGCCTGGCTAATTCGTCCGCTATGCAGTTGCCTACGATGTCCCGGTGACCCGGAACCCATATTAGGCTGATAGTAAACTGATTTGCCATCTCGTGGAGAGGTCTGCGACAGTCTGCTATTGTACGGGAGTTGGTGTTTGTCGAGTAGATCGACTTAATAGCCGCTTGGCTGTCACTATATATGTTTAGGTGTCCTCTCTGGAGGCTAAGGTTCCTTAAACAGGTTAGTGCTTCTTTTATAGCGTGGACCTCCGCCTGAAAGACGCTACAGTGATCCGGGAGCCTGAATGACTTCCTGATATCTAATTGTTCGGAGTATACACCTCCGCCGACATGTCCTTCCAATTTGGAGCCATCTGTACAGAAACCCTGTGCCCGGTCGGCCCTGTTCCCATTCCTCTCTATCAGGAATCAGGGCCTCAAAGGGTGTGTGACTATATTCAATAGATTTGCATAGATCCGTGATCTTCGGAATCGATTTATCATGCTGGAGAATTTTAGCATGGCCAAAAAATGGGGCCTTCCACTGCCCTGTGTCCCTCAGTCGAATAGCTGCCGATTTGGCCCTTTCCATGCCTGCTAAGTCCAGGCTAGGGAGGTTCAAGATCGCATTCAGCGCTTCATTCGGGGTGGTTCGAAGGGCTCCACTAATACACAAAGCCGCCATTCGATGTACTTTGTTCAGAGGAGTCAGTATGCATTGTTTGTGCAAGGCGGTCCACCACAGAGCCACTCCGTACAGTAGGATTTGCTTGACTACCGCTGTCTATATCCAGTTAACTATTCTTGGGCACATGCCCCATCTTAGCCCGATTGCTTTTTTACAGGAGTAAAGTGCAATGGTCGCTTTTTTGGTTCTCTCTTGGTTGTTTAAGCCCCATTTGAGGCGTTTATCTAGTACTAACCCCAAATACCTGGCGTGATCGCTAAAGGAGAGATTACAATTGTTTAAAATGGGTGGGTTAAGTTGTGTAATTTTTTATCTATTTGTAAATAGAACAAGTTCTGTTTTCGAGGGATTTACCCCGAGTCCGTTCGCTATCGTCCATTCCGATAGTATTTTAAGTTTAGCGGTCATAAGATCGCAAAGTGTTTGTGGATATTTTCCATTAAAGATGATGGCGACGTCGTCTGCGTATGCCACGACCTTACAGCCTCCTCCCTCCAGAATCCGCAGTAGTTTATTTACTGCGATATACCACAAGAGGTGTGATAGTACACCTTTTTGCGGGGTGCCTCTGTTCACTAGTCTAGTCTGGGTTGAGGTCCCTAGTGTGGCTGTGACCATTCTGCTTATCAGCAATTTATGGATTAGCCTCACCATTGGCGGCTTAACCCCTAGTTTTGTGAGAGATTCTGTTATAGCAGTGGGAAGCACGTTATTGAAGGCTCCCTCTATATCCAGGAAGGCGATCAGTGTGTATTCCTTGATGTTGAGTGATTTCTCGATGCTGTTTACCACCAAGTGTAGCGCCGATTCGGTTGACTTACCTTTGGTGTAAGCGTGTTGTGCTTCTGATATTTGTGTCGGGTCTATGGTGGCCCTTATGTGTAGGCTTATCATTCCTTCAAAGCTCTTAAGCAGGAATGATGTTAGGCTTATTGGCCTAAAATCCTTTGCTGTGGTGTGAGTGGCCTTCCCTGTCTTGGGAATGAAAACCACCTTTGTTTCTTGCCATGCTGTTGGTAGTTCTCCTACCGCCAGGATGAATTGGAAGATTTTTTTCAACCAGTTTATGGCTATTTGTCCTGCTTGCTGGATGTGAGCCGGTGCTATCCCGTCCGGTCCCGGCGATTTGTATGGTTTGAAGCTATGAATGGACTATTTCATGTTGCGGTCTGATAGGAGTGGATCTATTTCGATTCCCTCTCCTGTTCCTCTTTCAGGTGGATGACCTGCTTGTTGGCTCCCCGGGAAGTGAGCGTCTAGGAGCAGGTCCAAGGACTCTTTACTGGAGTCTGACCATGATCCATCTGCTTTTTGAAGATAGCCCAAAGGCGCGGCTGTCTTAGAGAGTATTTTTCTGAGCCTTGCGGCATCAGTTGTTTTTTCTATGTCAGAGCAGAAGGTCTGCCATGCCATTCGTTTTGCTCTTCTAATGGCCTTTTTGTAGGAGGCTAGTTCAAACTTGTAGTTCAGCCAATTTGTTCATTTCCCGCCTCGGCATTTGCAGTTGGTTCTGAGGAGAGATAGTTGGGGGGAGGGGGGGTTTTTTCCCTTCCTCTTGGTTTCTCTGTGGGGCATGCCACTTTGAAGGCAGTGTTGCATGCCTCTGTGAATTTGTATACTGTTTCGTCCAGCTCATGTGGGTTTGTGATGCTTTCTGACGGTTCCATGGGGAGGATATTTGTCAGAACTTCTTTGTACCTGTGGCAGTCCGCTCGTCTGGGGTTGGCGAAGCTGACGGCAAGGGCGAATCAAGGGACAATACGGTTTCTATGAATCTATGGTCCGAAAAGGAGTGCTCGTCAGAGACTGCCCAGTTTTTGACTGCGCCTACGAGTGAATCTGATACCAAAGTTAGGGGCATTGCCCCTATTGCATAAGAATAGGTTCGAGTTTAGAATAAAATCAAAAAGAGACTCACCTCTGTCGTTGTTGTTTGGGCAACCACACTGGGTGTGATGGGCGTTGGCGTCACAGCCTATTACCAATCCGTACTTTTTGTAATGCTTTTCGCATTCCTCTGCTAGTCCTCTGACCAGCGCATCTGGGGGGTTTTCCATCTCAAAGGCCAAAGAGGCCGATAGAACCCTTATAGAGCCACTCTGCAGCTCCAGGCTTACTGCGGTGTTGTCTCCGTTGCTGTAATTGCGAAGTAGAAATATACTAAGATGCCTTTTGGCTAATATGCAGGTTCGAATTTTACCTTCTTTGGGTTTAAGCATAAGCTTGTATTCCTTTGTTCCTAGTCCAGCAACCTTGCCTCCTACAACCCAAGGTTCCTGTACGAGGACTAGGTCGGCTCCGCCTTCTGTCAGGCGAAGCAGAAGTGCAGCAGACGCTGCTTTACTGTGGTGAAGGTTTTTTTGTAGAAGTCCTCATGACATCTACAGCTTCAACCTCCACCACAGTGACGTCGGCCTCCTCTGTGTGGCTGAGGTCCACGTCCTCGATTGCCGGTCCGAGCGCTCGCATCTCTCTGCTTAGCGACGAATCGGTAGAGTAGCCGTCCTCCCGCCCACCAGGTGCCACCAACTCCTCAGCAAGCACCTGCTCGGCTGGGTTGCCGGCAGAGCTGCTAGCGGCGTTGGAGTCGCCCTTATACACTTTGATATGTATCGCACTGAACCCGAAGTTCAGCACTCCTCGAGCAGTCTCGATCGGAGCTACTGACTCCTTGTTCAGGACCAAGACCGCCTGGTTGACATCTCCTTCATGCTCCTCCACCTTGACGACTTTCCAGTCTTTCGTGTGGAGGTGCGGGTTGCATTCTTGCAACATGAAGAGGATGTCCTCCGGCGCCTTGATCGCTGCTGGAAGCCAGATCCTGGCTCGGGGTCTACTGGGGACATCGCACCAGTCAAGCGCAACGATGTTCGCCCCTTCGTAAACCTCGCCGAGCTTGCTTGTCGCCTGTTTGTACATGTCAGCCGACCGCTGACTGGCGCATGCCACCACCTTGACGCTGCCCTGGTACCAGCCCGCGTCCATGCAGCAGGGCGAGGTGCCTGGCTTCTCTCGTACCATGAGCAGGCAAATGAGGGAAAGGTGGGACTCCACTGCCTTCCTGGGGATCATGACCTCCGGATTTCCCCTGTCAATCAGGCCAAGTAACACACGATTCTTCGTGATTTTGGCGAAAGAGACCGATGGCTGGATCTTAGATCTCTTTGCCGATGGCCCGGGTAGTTCGAGGGATCGCTGCCTTTTCGCCTGAGTCGCCTCTTGAGTGGGCTTTTCCTGCCCGTAGTTTGGGAGCACCTTCCTTGCCCACGTTACCTTCTTTAGCCATTCAGGCGAAGGCGTGGCAACGGTGCTCCTGGTGTGTGAGCGCAGAGTCTGGGCGGCAGTCCGCCTTTCGGCGTATGTATATTTAGCACCAGCGGGTGGCCCGAGCGCTTTGGCAGTGCCTACCGTTGCTTTCGGCGCAGATGCGCACGTAGCGGCCCCCAGTTTGGGATGCGGCCCTTTCTGGGCCGTGCTGGTATGGAAGGTGGAACCAGTGTTCGTCTTATCCATGGGTTTTTTAAGAGTACCCGTCTCTGTGTTTTTATACCCGTTACTCGTAGAGTAAAAGGGTATACTAGATTCGTCGGAAAGTATGTAACAGGCAGAAGGAAGCGTTTCCGACCCCACAAAGTATATATATTCTTGATCAGGATCACTAGCCGAGTCGATCTAGCCATGTCCGTCTGTCCGTCTGTCCGTCTGTCCGGATGAACGCTGAGATCTCGGAAACTATGGGAGCTAGGCTATTGAGATTTGGCGTGCAGATTCCTGAGCTTCTTACGCAGCGCAAGTTTGTTTCAGCACAGTGCCACGCCCACTCTAACGCCCACAAACCGCCCAAAACTGTGGCTCCTACAGTTTTGATGCTAGAATAAAAATTTTAACTGAAATGTATTGTTCTCATCAATACCTATCGATTGACCCAAAAAAAAGTCACGCCCACTTTAACGCCCACAAACCGCGAAAACCTGTGACGCCCACAATTTTCATGCTACATAAAAAATTTTAACTGAAATGTATTGGTCTCGTCGATACCTATCGATTGGTCCAAAAAAAATTTGCCACGCCCACTCTAACGCCCATAACGCTTAAATCTGTAGACCGCCGGTAGGTGGCTCCATTTAGCTGAGTAACGGGTATCTGATAGTCGAGGTACTCGACTATAGCGTTCTTCCTTGTTTGTTGTTGTGTTTTCTGTTTTCTGCTCCATAATTTGGTCCCGCGAGTTGCGGAGAAGGGGAAAAGTCCGCCCGGGCAGAGATCCGCGATGCCCGGGTAAGGCGATAGTTAGAACAGGGGGTCGCCATGTCCCTGAGCACACCGTTTGAGACTGGGCTAGTTTTGATCCGGCCCCCAGCCAGGCTGACTCTTGGCACGGTCCGTATTACACCGTAGTCCGGCCCGGAGTGAGATGTTGTTTGGGAGGGGAGTTGGGTAGGTGTTGTGTTGGGAGTGGGTTTGTGTAAAGCAACTATTTAGATGCGGCTGAACAACTCGCATCGTCGGTATTGCTTCGTTGCAAAGTACACGCTGGCTGTCCGGGACTGTTTATTTACTGGGGTTTCCGTCCATGATTCCGTGTTTGACTTATCCCACCAGCTTATTCACAGTTGACCTCGAGAGAGGTCGTCCGCTATCCGCAACCTGCGACCCGCTCGGTTGCCCCAGCTAGGCGACTTTGGAACCATCTCACAAGTTTCTCAGCCGAGCTTGGGGGGTTTGTGTGCGTTAAAGTGGGCGTGGCATGTGCTGCGTACAAGGTTACGGAATCTAAATCTGAGATCCCAACTCTCTATCTTTGATAGTTTACGAGATATCCACGTTCATATAAACGATTCTTGAAGTTTGTGGGGGGTTTGTGGGCGTTAAAGTGGCCGTGGCAAACTTTCTTTTGGATCACTTGATAGGTATTTTGGTCTGCTGAAAAAAACTTGCGCTGCGTAAGAAGCTCAGGAGTCTGCACGCCAAATATCAATAGCCTAGCTTTTATAGTTCCCGAGATCTCAGCGTTCATCCGGACGGACAGATGGACAGACGGACATGGGTAGATCGACTCGGCTAGTGATCCTGATCAAGAAAATATATACACTTTATGGGGTCGGAAACGCTTCGTTCTGCCTGTTACATACTTTCCGACGAATCTAGTATACCCTTTTACTCTTCGAGTAACGGGTATAAAAAATTATAAGCAAGGAAGAACGCTATAGTCGAGTACCCCGACTATCAGACACCCGTTACTCAGCTAAAGGGACTAATAGGAAATTGAGATAAGTAGTTGTGAAATACGGGTTCTGTGACAATTAGCATATTAATGGCCCCCGGCCCCACCTCACCCTCATTAACCTATGCGGGTTCTAGGACAACTAGCATAATTCAATAAACTAACTGATTTAAATGGGCTTTGAAGTCATAAAAATGTCACGATCATCTCCATAAAGAGTATACTTAATTGCCCCCATCGCCCCCACAACCCCATGTGACAATATTGATTATGTCTCCTTCCCCTCATTATGTGCAATTAATAGTCAGGTGAAAAACGTGTACGTGAGAAAGGTCGCACAACCATAGTATCCAAAGGTTGTTATCTTAGAGGAACATATCCGATCATGTTGGGGAAAGGTGTGATCACGTACCCTTTTGCCTCATTATCACAGGTGTTGCTGTGCACATGTGAACGGTCGCACACCCAAAGTATTCAAAGATGGTTATCTTAGAGGAACATGTCCGATCATGTTGGGGAATAATGTTTCCTATGATTGTAAAACTAATTTAGAAATCAAAAGAACCCCAATAAAATAAATCTTACAAGTTAATGATTCTCGGCTGTGGAATATTTTCAGATACACATTTTTGTTTCCGCTCCAGAACGTTTAACTGGTAAATTGGGTCATAAACATGTCATAAAAGGGATTCAAGCAAGGGCTACCCGAACATGCGCACCTGTCAATTACCTGACCGCAATAAAAGGGACACATGCACAACCCAGAAGGTGCATGCTCATTGACAAGATCATGGGCCCCACGCCAACGACCTCACGGCTGACTGCTAGCTCTAGTACGTTCCCATAATAGGGGTTGAAATCACGACCGCGCAACAACTCGCAAGTAGCCGACATATCTCAGTCAAGGAAATATTTTCCATTCTCCGTACCTGTAATTTTAACTCGAAATTAAAAGTCAGAAGTTTATTTTGTAGCATAATAATACATTTATTCATTTATTTTGGTATTGCGAACATTTTTGTTATATATAAAAATTAATTTTCTGCTTTGATTCCGGCAACTTGCATAGAAGAAGCAGGCGCACATTTCTGACGTCATTTCTGGATTACAAAATGTAAAGTGTTCACCATAATTCGTAGTTTTGAGATCATGTCCACCTCGATTCATGAACATAAATTATGTGTTTAGAAGATATTGAAAATGCTGACCAATTATCTCTCCTTTTAATTGTTCAATAAATTGTTCAATTTCCTCATGAAATTTCATTTTGTTAATTTTATTTTCTTGTAGATGTATAACAATTATTTTATTGATTAGGTGCTACTTTTAAAAAAATCAAAATATTGTATGCATTGCTTAGAGCACAAACCACGCCCTTTCACACCTTCACAAATAATTTGTTTTCCGCTTGTAATTGTCCTTAAATACTTTCGAGTTTGTGGAAAAATGTTCTACCCATCGTTCCAAAAAATGTTGTGATCTGTATTGGTTAACCAAATTGCAGTCTTTCGAGATTTTGAATTTGGCAAAGTAAAATCATATGGTGGTTCTATTAAAAAACTCTTATTCACGTTTGTATCTTTTTCGATTACAATTCCAATTTCCTTTAGAATAAAATTATTATTATTATCAAAGAAACCTTGAACATCAATCGAAACAGTATCTTTCAACATTTTTATAATGTTAGTCAACTCGTTGTACTAGTCCGTTTAATGGGTTATATTCAACTAAACGGTCATGTATGAGGAGACAGTAAGCTTGGGTATTTTCATGACTTGGTGTCTTCAGTTCTATTGAAATTCTCACATCAATAGGACCAGTTTTCACTGATTCGTTTTGATATGAAAGATCAACCCCAATAATAGGGGCCTTCAATTTGAATTCATTTGGGGTCAAAAATGGTTGTGATTCACGATTATAGTTACTAGATTGAAATCTTGTATACATTTCATATAGGTGAGCATACTGATACTTAACTCAGAATTCAAGTGAACTTTCAAGTTTGATAAGTTATTTGTGATAAGTTCTCCATTTAGTGTAAACCCAATTATGGCAAATCTTGGTTTTACGCGGTTAGCCGACAATTTCACATTCCAGCTGTGTTGACTTCCACACCCCAATTTGGGGTTAACATATAAATCCCAACTCCGGAATATTACATTCCAAACAAATTGCATTAATTTTTAATATGTTCACGGTCTGATCTGATCGATAGGTTGTGGCTGATCGATAGGTTGTGGCTGTAGTACTTTTTGATGGAAACCAAACAGTTGTCCAACCGATCTTTCCTTATTAAAGTAAACTGACTCTCGCATGGTAGTTATTTCAACTTGAAGTGTATTATTATTACTTTGAATTTTAAATGTATTTTCAAGGTTATAGTCTTTTAGTTTATTGTAAATGAAATCGGTGATATCATTCAATTCATATTCATTGTCACCGATGTGGAAAAGGTTTTTTTTTTTCATCAATATTTGGAATTGAATTATACATATTAAAATCGATAAGAACGAATTCATATCGTTCATTCAATTCGATAAGTGGAAAAAAGTTTGTATTTATAATGGAACTATTTCCATTCAAGGATAATGCAAGTGATCTAGACATATTGAAATCTCTTGATAAACTGTGGGATTGTAAGTATCTAACCAAGCTTTATATTGAAATTACTCCTTAAATCATAATAAATTGATCAAATCCTTTTCTGCATCTTCCGTTATCCATTTCGTTATCCTTGCTAATTAACAGGAATCCGTGCTTGTCCTCTTAACATTTTTGACAAATTTTCACAAATGTTTCATAATTCATATCAGTGTTAATATGGTCCCGATATATATGCCCCATATTTAAATCGTCTTGCTTAAACATTATAATAAAGTTGGCATTGTCATGAATCAGATGTTTAGGTATATGACTATACGTTTGACATAAATAAAAAGAGTCGATATTTTTATGTCGACCCATACAAAAATAAGATCTTATGTTATCTTGTTTTTCACAAGCTACGTCATCGACTATCATAATGGAATTGTTTTTAGTTTCACTTCACACTACACCCTCATTATGGGAGAATTCCTTTAATGGGTTTGATTAATTTCTCCAAGTACTCATATTTAGGTTGATATAAACTTTTTGAAAATATATAAACATTTTCGAATTTTAATCCATTTGGACTCTCTATTAGACTTAACATAATATTAGTTTTACCACACTTCGAAGGCCCAACAATTAGAGCCCTTATTTTGTTCGGTAAGATTGTGGCGGTAGATTTTTCTCGTTTTCATCGTTAAAATTTCTAACTGAAATTTTTTGTTTTTGACTTATTAAATGCATCTTTTACCTAATGAACCTCATTCAACGTGAAATCTTTGATAATTAAACATCAATAAAATGGGGAAACAATTTTATAATCGCGTCAGTAGTATTTTTAATTGTAAGTCTTGTCGATAAGATAATCAATAGTTTACCGTTTGAAGCCCATATTCCGGGATATAATTTTTGTGGACCGGGTACAAAGTTACAGAAACGGTTGGAACGTGGTGATCAAGGAATAAACCCATTGGATGAAGCTTGCAAAGAGCACGATATTGTATATTCTCAAAACAAGGCATTGAGTGAACGACATGAGGCAGACTCCATATTAATTGACAAAGCCTGATCGCGTGTCAAGGCACCAGATAGCAGTATTGGTCAAAGATCAGCAGCATACATTGTTACAAATATAATGAAAGCCAAGAAAAAATTTGTTATGGGATTAAATAAAACGGAAAAGAAAGGAAGGAAAAAGATATTGAAGAATAAAATGAAGAAGACAAACCTGTGACTGTTTTTAATGTTGCTACTAAGACATTAAAAAAACAAAAACCATTAGACATCACGTAAATCAATTCATCAATCAATGGGTTCTAAGAAAAATGTTAAAGTACCTCGTGTAATTAATGTACCCAAAATTGGACGTTTTCTACCAATCGTGCCGATCTTGACAGCCCCCAGCGCTCTTAGTAGTTTAGCAAGTGGTTGTGCAGCAATTGCAAAAACAATTAACAACGCGAGAATGGCTAAAGAAGATATGGAGGAGAAAAAACGTCACAACAGGAATATTGAAAGGTAAAAGATTAATTTCTCTGCTACCCAATAGACCACTATCAAATATCGGCATTATACATTTTGCTAAGAAATATATCCCACATTTTAGAGGGGTGTTTATGAGAGATCTACTCCCAGAAACACCAAAAAGTAGGGAGTGTGGTATAGTAAACCTAGATATCGTGAATTATCTAGTGGTACACATTGGCTTGCATATAATAAAAATCAAAATAATATACATTACTTCGATAGTTTTGGAAATCTGCAGCCACCTAGAGAAGTTGTGAAATACTTGGGACATAGAATACAATACAACTACGATAGAGTTCAAGACTTTGATACGTACAACTGTGGACACCTGTGCCTCGCTTTTCTACTTTCTTTCGTAGAACATGTGGAGTCAAAACCGGTATATTTAAATGGTTTTTTTACATTTGGCGGTTTGAAAATCAATGTATGGGTACGTGTATGTGTGAACTCTGTATAGTATAAAAAGTGGACCTGCACGCGGTCAAATTCTCAGTCTAAGTTTTTCCTTCACATCGAACGTCATCTGGAGGACAAGAATTTTGGATCATTCTTAACAAAAAAACTATACCTGGCCATAACAGCTCAAAACAGCTGGTGACCAGCCTATAACAACTAGTAAACAACTAAACAGGTATTAAACATCAAAATACGGCTAAATACAACGTGGAACAACTGTACCAGGTCCAAAAACCTCAACAACCATCATGAATCAGGAAAACCAACAGAACATTGTAGTTAAAGAGTTCAAGTAATTTAATAAAAAGACACTGCTATCGAAGACAAAGATGCCTCGAGTTGGAGGAGCACATTCTGTATATGCCGGAAAGGTACACCTCTCTTCAAGATGATATCATCAATGAAATGGTTGATGGAAAATTTAATATTTATAAAACTATAACTATTTGTATTTAGAAAAAAGTCACTAAGCTTTAAAAGGATTAAGATTTTAAGAATATAACAATAAATACACTTTTTTAAATATAATGAAGAAAATGTATCGAATCTTTTTTTATTCGGAAATGGTATATAAATATTACAGATTTTGGCGTTCCCTAAACAGTATTTTTTAGTAACTGAGGAGTGACTACATGAATTTCGGAAATTTTAAATCTTTCACCTAGGTTAGGTTAGGTAGGAGTGGTTGGAGACTAAATATTAGTCCCCTCACTTAGGCCACAATGGGCCCCTTGTGATACCACATGATCTCTGAAAGATCCGTTTCCCTAGCTCATGGGTTTTCTGCCTTCGCGAAGTATTCTGTTCTTCTTAAGAAACATAGTAGTTTTTGAATGCTTACGTCCTGAATGGCCGCAAGGTTCGGAAGTGTGTAGCTACCTAGGGTTTGAAAGCGCTTTAGGTTATGCGCTGGGCAGAAGCATAGGAGGTGTTCGATGCTCTCCTCTTCGTCTATCTCTTTGCAGCTGCGGCAGAAGTCGTGGTTACTTAGACCCAGCCTTGTCGCATGAGTCAGTATGAGACAGTGGCCCGTGAGGGCATTTAGGAGAGTGGAGATGTCCTCCCTACTACATTGTAGGAGAGTTTTTGTTCTTTTCGTGTTATAGTTTGGCCATGTGAGTCTAGAATTGTGGCATATTGAGATTGAGTTCCAACGGTTGTTGGAAAGAGTATACAATCTCTGCCTGAGAAGGAGCTTGCAGGTAGCCATGGGCATCCCTACCGTGTCCTTATCACGAAGGATATCGGCGGTTGTCCCCTGTCTTGCCAGCTCGTCTGCTATGCAGTTGCCCTCAATGTTGCGGTGCCCAGGCACCCAGATGAGGCTGATTCTCAGATGAGTGGCCATCTCGTTAAGAGATTTGCGGCATTCAGAGATTGTTTTTGATCTCGTTGTGTAGGAGTCGAGGGCCCTGAGGGCAGCTTGACTATCCGAGAATATGAAGATATCACTGTCTTTATGTACAGACGTGTTCAGGTGGGTAGTGGCTTCCTGAATTGCCATCACTTCCGCTTGGAAAACACTACAGTGGTCTGGTAGGCGGAATGAGACTTTTATGTCTAGTTCGGGGGAGAAGACTCCCCCACCTGTTTGGGAGTTAAACTTGGAGCCGTCAGTGTATATGTTGACGGCGTTTACGAATTGATGTGGGAGGTTGTCCCAGTCTGAACGGGTGGGTATATGAATTTTGTATCTTCTTTCGAAGTTGACTATGGGTGGGACGTAGTCTGTATAACGTGGTAGGGGTGAATGTTTTGATAGGATAATGGAGTGACCCGTGGAGCCCGTTGTCCAAGCCGCTGCTTCACGGAGTCTCAGCGCTGTTGCAGATGCCCAGCTTTTGGCAAGTAGGTCCAGGGGTTGGAGATCGAGAATTGTGTTTAGTGCCTCGGTGGCGGTAGTGCGCAGCGCCCCACTGATGCAGAGCTCTGCGCTCCTTTGGATCTTGTGAAGGATCCGGAGGTTGCAGTTCTTATCTAGAGAAGGCCACCAAACGATGTTTCCGTAGAGGAGAATGGGCCTGACTATTGCAGTATATAGCCAGTGAACTATCATGGGGGAGAAACCCCACTTCCTCCCTATGGCTTTTTTACAAGCGAAGAGGGCTATGGCCGCTTTGCGTGAGCGATCTAGGATGTTATCAGTCCAGAGGAGCTTTTTGTCAAGGATGACACCTAGGTACTTTGCTTGGTTGCTAAGGGTTAGGCGCGTTTGGTGTAGTTTTGGGGGAACTAGAATTTGTACCTTGTACTTCCTTGTAAAGAGAACTAGTTCGGTCTTTTCCGGGTTAACTCCCAGTCCACAGCCAGCCGTCCACCGGGAAAGGGTGGATAGGGCTGTCTCCATTAGATTACAAACGGTTTGCGGGAACTTGCCCTGCAGTAGGATAACCACGTCATCCGCGTAGGCTACCACTTTTGTGCCCGCCTCTTCTAGAAGTGATAGCAGTTTGTTGCCCACCAAAACCCATAGAAGTGGTGAGAGTACGCCCCCTTGTGGGGTTCCTCTACTGACATTCCTGGTCGAGAGGGACGATCCCATAGTGGAGTGCACTACCCTGCTGGTTAGCATGGTGTGTATGAGTCCCACTATGGGCCGCTCAATGCCCAGTTCAGTCAGAGCACCAGTGATCGCCGTTGGGGTGACGTTGTTAAAGGCGCCTTCTATGTCTAGAAACGCTGCAAGAGAGTATTCCTTATTGTGGAAGCCTCGTTCTATACTGTACACTAGAGAGTGGAGGGCGGTATCGGTTGATCTACCCTTACGGTACGCATGCTGTGCGTCAGAGAGTAGGCTATGGTCGATGGTTAGTCTGATATGGGTGTCAATTAGCCTTTCCAGGGTCTTCAACAAGAAGGAAGAGAGACTGATCGGGCGGAAGTCCTTTGGGTTAGTGTGGGAGGGCTTGCCGGCTTTCGGTATAAAGATTACCTTGACGTCCAGCCACCTTGTTGGAATATGGTTTAGAGCAAGGCAGCCGTGGAAGATGGCTGTCAGCCAGGGAAGGGACATATCTAATGTCCGTTGTAGCTGGGCCGGGAAGAACCCATCTGGGCCAGGTGATTTGAAGGGCTTAAAAGAGTTAACAGCCCACTGAATGCGGTCAGGGTTTGAAATGTTGGCAATACTCTGGTCGTCTAGATTCACCTCTATGTGGAGGTCCTCCACTACCTGGGTATTGTTAGGGAAGTGTGTGTCTAACAGTAGTTCAAGGGTTTCCTGACTGTTTTCCGTCCAGCCATCAGCATTGGTTTTAAGATAGCCAATGGTAGCTGGAGCTTTAGCTAGAATTCTTCTGAGTCTGGATGCCTCCGCAGTAGATTCTATGCTACTGCAGAAGTTAGCCCAGGCTCTTCGTTTTGATATTCTTATTTCCTTTTTGTATAGGCTTAGTTTTGAATGATATAGATTCCAGGAGGATTCGCTATTGTTGTATTTAGCTTTATTGAAGTAAGTTCTACACTCTCTTTTAAGGTTCGCTAGGGTTGGGTTCCACCATGGGGGTTTGTGCTTTGTTTTGACTGTTCTACTTGGGCAAGCAAGCCTCACCGCAGATATCAGTAAAAGTGTTAACTAGGCTATCTAATTCTTGACGGTTGCGTATGTTTGTCGGAGGAGCGGGTAGGTTCCTGTTGAGGAGATTTTTATAGTATCCCCAGTTGGTTAATCTTAGATTAGTTATGTTCTCGGCGGGAGGATGTTCTAGACTTATTGTAAATTCTATGTATCGGTGGTCCGAGAATGAGTGTTCGATCCCCACCTTCCACGCGTCTAGCTGGTTAAGTAAGGGATCAGATATTAGAGTAATGTCTAGTACTTCCCTCCTATTTCTAGTGATGAAAGTTGGGTCATTACCTTTGTTGCAGATGAATAGATTTGATTGAAGGAGATAGTCGTAGAGTAACTCACCCCTTTCGTTGGTGTTTGTACTTCCCCATTGTGTGTGGTGTGAGTTAGCGTCCCCACCCAGGATGAGTTCCTTAGATGAGTGAGTGCGTATGAGTTCTTGTGTAGTGGTGTTTGGTAGTGGCCCTTCGTGGTCGTGAGCCAGATAGAATGATGCTATGGTGTGATGGGTGTGTTCGTTTAGCTCCAGTCTGACCGTGGTAAGGTCGCCTTCGCTAAACTGTGGAATAAGAAATGTGTTAAAGTGTGTTTTTGTAAGAATGCAGGTTCTGGTTTTACCCTTGTCCTTGGTGTAAAATAGCTTGTATAGGGGGGTTGATAGGCCACAGATGTTGTTACCAACAATCCATGGCTCTTGAATGAGGACTACGTCTATGTTGCCTGTTGCCAGGCGGGTGAGGAGGGCAGCGGATGCTGCCTTGCTGTGGTGCAGATTAATTTGCAGAAACTGCACCATCTTTGGGACTGGGGTCGGGCTGGGTACCCTCCGCTATGTCCTGGAGGACAGAGCGCCCTGGTCGGGTTGTGTCCTGGGTGCACAGCTGTTTCAGGCTCTCCGTCAGCTCCGAGTCGGTTGACACGTAGCCGGTGAGGGTGGCCTCCTCGTGATCTGGTTCGTCGTCGCTCGGGGGTTCGTACGACGCACAGGCAGCCAGGTTGTCTGCCGCTGTTTTATCGGTGTCATAAATACGAAGCTGCACCTTGTCGAACCCGTAGTTCACTCTGTGCTGCTGGGCTGCAGGGGTTCCAAGCAGGCCTGGTTTAGGAGGATAACCACGCTCATGGTGACTCGCTCGGTTTTCTCCACCTTGACCACCTTCCAACCGTCTGTTGGCAGTTTTGGGTTGAACCTGGTCAGCAGGCTGAGTATAGCCTCTGGTTCCGATGGTTCCGACGGCAGCCACACCCTCGCTCTCGGTCGAGACGGGATGTCCGCAGCCTCACAAACTGCCAGCTTGGCCCCGGGGTAGACCTCGCCGACTTTGTCAATTGCAGCCTTGTAGAGTGCTGCCGATCTCTCGTCTTCGCAGGCGATCAACTTTACGTTGCCCTGGTACCACCCTGCATCTGTGCAATCGGGTGGCGGTCCTGGGTTTTCGTCCAGCACTTTCAAGGCCACTGTCGCAAGGGCCCGTCTAACCAGACCCCAATGGTTTCTTGGGATCCTTCCGCCTTCATCGCTCTGGTCGATGACTCCAATGATCTTCCGATCCTTTACCACTTCCGCAAAGGATCTCGACCATGTGCCGCGGTTGGTTACTTTGGCCTTATTGCTCGCTGGTTGAGCTGACTCCATCGACCTCTCTCGCTTGTTGCTGGTAGTCATAGCGATGTCGAAATCTGTGATAACTGCCTTCGCCCAGGCTATGTCCTCTTGGATTTTCTGGTAATCCAATTTCGAAGTCTGATCCTCACGTATCGGATTGGTGGCCAGCCGTTTGAGGATCCCAGTAGCCTTCTTTCTTTCAAGAGGTCCTGCCTGGTTAGGTGGTACCCTCTTAAACTCCTTTGCCCTGGTACTCACCATGAGACCGGCTTTGGCGCTCCCCTCAAGTTGGAGTGGCTGGTTAGCCACACCTACGCTGGTGGGAGGCTTGGGCTTGTCGCTATGGCGAGTTGGGCTTAGCTGGCTGCGTTGTTCGCTGGCCTTGGCAGGGGTCGACGTCACGTGGACTGGGGTAGTCAGAGCCGTGATCTTGCTCTTACTTTCGTCGTTGGTTACGACTTCCGACTTTATAAGAGTGTCGGGCTCTCGTCTTGTGCAGTCTTTTTGTTTATTAATTGTTAATTTCTCCATGTTAAATCCCACGAGCTGCGGAGAAAGGACAGGTCCACCCGGGCAGAGATCCGCCGTACCCGGGTAAGGCTGACTTAGAACAGGCGGTCGCCACTTGCCTGAGCTCACCGTTTGAGACTGAGTTATTTGATGACTCGGGCTCCCAGCCAGATTGACTCTCGGCACGGTACGAGTGACACCTTAGTCCAGCCCGGGGTGAGATGAGTTGTGTGGGTGGGAAAGAAGTAGGTTCAAAGAGTGTGGGAAGGGGGTGTGTGTGAGCTATTTGTCGGAGGCGGCAGCACAAGCGCGACGTCGGTACTGCTACGGCGCAGATACCCGCTGACTGTCCGGGGCTACTTATTTGCGCTTCGTGTTGGGGGCTTGGCGGTAGCCGGGCCGTGTCCAACTTCCACGCTTATTCGTAGCTACCCTGGAGAACCAGGGCGCTCGCTATCCGCAACCTGCGACCCGTTCGGTAGCCTTCAGCTCGGCGCCCTCAGAGCCATCTCACTAGCTCTTTGGCCGAAATCTTTCACCTATAAAGTTTGTAAAACATACTACAATGAATATTTTGTCACAGTTAACCAAAGCTAGATTTGCTTTGAAACGAAAATTCGATGATCTCAAACAAGTCAAAAATATGAATTTACAATTGAAGGAAACTTTTAAACCTATTACTGAACCCTTACATGAACTAGTTAAGGAAAATAAAAAACAAAAGATTTCTAATGTAAGAGATAGTATAAAAGTAAAGCGTGAAATGAAGCAAATTAAAAAATACGATGATGATGAGAGAGAGCTTGACGATTTCTACTTTACAACTAATGAGAAAGATCTGCAGTCTAATCGAAACATAACTCCACCAAGGCCTTTCGAAGATAGTGATTCCTATAATCAATTCTTTTCACAGACGAATATAGAGGAAGATAAAGAAGATGAGAAAAAGGAGACGGAAAGAAGTGAAGATTTTAATATCAGTAATTTGACCAGAGGAAATGGGTTGGATAAAGGTTATGGACATAAAAAAAATTGCAAACAATTCATTAACATTGGGAGATAAAGAAGATAAAATTAAAGATAATAAAATAACATTTTCTAGTAATATGAGTTGTGATCTGACTCCTGGTCTGTACTCTCTAATTTTTCTTAGTAAACTTAAAAACTATGATGATCAAGACTTAAAAATGTATAAGCAAAATATTTTAGAAACGAATATACATAGAGTAGGCTTTATACCTAATAACAGAATCAAGGGTACACGAGCATACAAATGTAGCCATATTCTTAAGAAGTTGATAGACAAAGATTTCAATCCTACAACGTCTACTCCACTTCGCTCAAAAACAGGTTTTGGTTACATTTGAGTCATGTATGTATGTATCCAAACTATGTGTATTGGAATGATGTAAATGAATTAGTCAAACGATTGGAAATTTAAGTAGCATCAAAAGGAGCGGGTAACACCAGCCACAATAACGAAATTTTTCAATATTAGAGGAATTGCGTGAATAAAAGATTATATTTTAAGGGGAATAAATAGAAAGGACAAATATGATTTACATATATAAACATCATGTCTGTCGACAAGTTTGAACATTTATCTGTTGATAAGGAACGACCAGAAAATTTGAAAAGACGTGTTAATTCTACTGAGGGATTGTTCATCGATGAGGACTGTAATCTAAAAGCTCAAAATAAACGTATCCAAAACGGATCTAAGCCGTTAGACAACAATGATCTATCAACGAAATAATATACTAATGACATCCTCGGAAAGTTGGGAGAAGATTTAAGAAAAATTATAACTCAAAATGTTAATCGTCGACTCACAAAAATTTCAAGGTTAGAAAATAAAATTGAATTGAATAATAAGAGGGCAGACAGCGCTGACCAAATTTTTGCCAAAATTCTGGAAAAGATTAATACCATTGAGGACTATATATTTAAATGTGTAACAAAACCGGTATCGTTACCGAAAAAAACCACAATTTAGTTAGAAGGCGTCGCTCTTCAGCCTATTAGAAGAATATGATTAAGCGAGAAATCGTAAATGAGTTGCACGGACCATGTCGAAAAAACTTTCAACGAAGACGAGTGATTACAAGGGGTATAAACGATCTGTGGCAAGCCGATTTGGTTGAAATGGGAGCCTTTTCAAAATCTAATGATGGGTACCGATACTTGTTGACTGTTATAGACACGTTTTTGAAATATGCTTGGGGTGAAGCATTAAAATCAAAAAATGCAAATGATGTTTCCCAAGCCATGGAGAGATTATTTAAATCGGGTCATGGAACACCAAGAAACCTGCAAACTGATGATGGCACTGAATTCTTTAATTCTAAGTTTAAGGTATTAATGAAAAGTTATAGGATAAATCATTATTCAACCTTCAGTACTCTAAAAGCATCAATAGTTGAACGTTTCAATAGAACTCTTAAAGAGAATGTGGCGTGAGTTTAGTTTCAATGGAAAATATAAGTGGATAGATATGTATAAACAATTAATTAATAAATATAATAATAGAGTGCATAGAACAATAAAAATGAGTCCAAGTAAAGTAAATTCTTCCAATGAAAAACAAATAATAATTAATCACCTGAAATATTTGTTGCAAGTAAATTCCGTAAGGGGGACCACGTTCTTATCAGTAAATATAAACATGACTTTGAGAAAGGGTATACACCAAAGTATACAACTGAAATCTTTAAAATTAGAAAGGTGAAGAACACATACTTACTTGAAGATTTAGATGGTAGCCCGATTCTATACAGAAGAACTGAAAAAACACGATTTGAAGTTGAAAGGCGAAAAGGAAATAAAGTTTTGGTTAAGTGGCTCGGGATTTCAAAGACTAGTTGGATAAACAAGGAAGACATTTTGTCAGAATTCAGAATTCGGAATTTGGTCTCTGTTGTACAAGGACGCGTTTTATATTTGCTCCTATATTTATTCGCCTAGTGTCTAAATTACCGATCTGATATATTCCCAAAGTTTACATTTTCAACTCGGTTGAGGCCGCCGTTTGCATGCAAATTAGTTATTTGTGTTAAAACCATTATCTTTATTATTATATTGGATAATAGTTAAAGACGCGGGTGCTTTGTGCATTGTTGTTGTTTCTTATTTACATTGTTGTTTTGGCGCTCTCTCGCACCGTTCGCTCTGCTACATTCTCCCAACTTCAGTCACCGGCTCTCATTTTCGAGTTAACGGGTCTTTGCTGAATTGGTCTTACCGCTCTCTTTTCTTATCTTTCCTCTGCGTTTTGCAAGGACACACAGCTGTTTGTTGGCACTCATCTAAAGCTTCCTACTTTTTCTACTTTTTCTACATTCTACATTTAACTGACCTCAACTTGTAAACAATGTCTGCCTGCTGTGTTGTTGGTTGCCAATTTGTTGGTAAAATCACTTCTCGACAGCCAATTGTTAGTTGCTGGTTATGTGAGAACATTGCGCACGCAAAATGTGCAGACTTTGGGCATAGTGCTGCCCAAATTGCTGATCGCACTGCTCTAATGCTAACCTGGACTGGACGTGCCCTACATGCCTACATATCAAAATCGATATAAGAGCATTTATGAGGCAAACGGAGCTGGAGTTCCAGGCATTACGTGCTGGATTTACGGACTTATTAAGTCGATTTAATGTCTGCGACTCCAAATTTAAAGGTCGGATTCTTCTAAGTCAATCTTCATTAAATATAAATCGTAGTCCTACACTGCCTAATGTCTCTTTACATGTTCCAGATTTCTCGACCAACCTCTCTCTTCCCAGCCCCACTGCAGGCTATGTGTCGTGCGACGAGGATGATCCCAATGGGATCGAGTCATCAACGAATGACGCCACGGGGCAATCGTTGCCAGATTCGGGGACTGTAGTTTCGCCTGAGTCATTAAGGCCTACTAACCGTTCACCGGCTGTTGCCACTTCCGGGGCTCTGCCGCACCTTGTACTGCCTATAGCTGATACCCTTGCACCTTTTCCTATCCCACTTACTAGCATGATCCCTAGGAAAAACACGCATAGCCCTGCTCTCTCTTCTCCGGTACCACTCACTGTCATGGAAATCTAGGAAATCTATTTTTGTGTCTAGGTTAAATGCAGGAATAACAGTAAATGACGTTATGCATCATATTGTCACAAACCTCTCCCTTACCAATCAAAATGGTATTGACATCACCAAATTTAATTTTAAACAGATAAGAGATTACTCTTCATTTAAAATACTTGTTCCGGATGGGCGGTTCTCTAAACTTCTTTGCCCCAATTTTTGGCCTGCTGATATAATTGTCCACGAGTATATAAAAGACAAGAAAGAACGCTATAGTCGAGTACCTCGACTATCAGATACCCGTTACTCAGCTAAAGCGAGATTAAAATGCGCCACCTACCGGCGGTGTACAGATTTAAGCGTTATGGGCGTTAGAGTGGGCGTGGCATTTTCGCGTAACAAACTTGCGCTGCGTATAAGGCTACGGAATCGAAATCTGAAATCCCAATTCTCTATCTTAGATAGTTTCCGAAATATCCACGTTCATATTTACGATTTTTTTGCGCTGCGTAAGAAGCTCAGGAATCTGCACGTCAAATCTCAATAGCCTAGCTCCCATAGTTTCCGAGATCTCAGCGTTCATCCGGACAGACAGACGGACAGACGGACATGGCTAGATCGACTCGGCTAGTGATCCTGACCAAGAATATATATACTCCATGGGGTCGGAAACGCTTCCTTCTGCCTGTTACTTACTTTCCGACGAATCTAGTATACCCTTTTACTCTACGAGTAACGGGTATAAAAATAGCTCCCTTTCCATGACTTCTTTGTCGGCACCCAGCTCTGGTATAAATTCCAAAAACTAAATTTCCTAGTTCACTATTAGAATGTTCGGGGGATTCTTAGTAAACTCTCTACGCTTTATATAAATAGGTCAATTTTTGAGGCCAATGTTATTGTACTCACTGAGACCTGGCTTAACCCATCCGTACACGATAGTGAGATTTTGTCTAATTACTTTTTTGTTTATCAGAAGGATCGTCAGACCTGTCGAGGTGGAGGCGTTCTTATTGGAGTCAAATCCAATTTAACTTCTGAGTTTGTTGATATTTCTGAATCATCAGGTATTGAATTTATTTTCCGTAAAATTATCTTTCCCAAAAAGAAACATTTTTTTAACCTGCTCGTATATATCTCCTGGCTCTAAATTTAACGTGTATCTATTGCACCTGTCCGCCATACATTCTATCTCCTTGTTGCTTGCTGAAACTGACCAACTTATTGTGCTTGGTGACTTTAATCTTCCCAATATCTCTTGGTTGGAAAGTAAGGACTCATTGGCAATGATTCCTAAGATGCAAAATGATTTTATTGATGGTCTTGTTGGACTATCTTTGCAGCAAGTTAAAAGGATTCCCAATCATATTGGTCGTCTTCTTGACTTAATCTTTATTTTTGATAGTGGATTCGCCATTATCTTTACCTGAAGGTTGATATCATCCTACCCTTCAGCTCTATATTAATGGATTTTTTAATAATCCTAGGACTGCAATAAATGTACAGCCTAGCTTGTGTTTTAAGAGGACTGATTACGGCAGACTAGTGGAATCTTTATCGACAGTAAGCTGGTCCTTTCTAGTTGACCTTCTTGTTGATGATGCAGTTAGGTACTTTTATGAGATCCTTTACCGTCTATGTGATGAACATGTCCCTCTTTCCTCCATGAAGAATTCTTACAGCTCTCCATGGTTTACCCGTCAACTATCTTATCTGAAGAATAAAAAAACCAGACTATTTAAACGTTTCAAAATATCCGGCTTACAGACAGACTTCACCAAATGTAGTTCAGCTAAGGTGGAATTTGTCCAGTACAATTCTGATTGTTACAAAAATTACCTGTCTCGTTGTAAGCGTGATTTCAATAGTAATCCTAAGCTTTTCATTTCTTTCGTCAATTCTAAACGGAAATCTAGCTGCTTCCCTCCCTCTATATTTCTCAATAATAATGTAGCATCTGATGATAATGATATTTGCAACTTATTCGCACACTTTTTTCAATCCACATATACGAAAGGCAATAATGTCATTAATAAAGATTATCCATACCCACTACTTCATTTGAACTCTATCTTCAAACCAGTGATTGATGTATCTGATGTTCTTCAGAGTCTTAATACTCTCAAGCTCTCATTTTCACCGGGTCCTGATAGAACACCAAGTTGTGTACTTAGGAATTGTTCATCTTATCTTGCTCTTCCCTTAACATTGATATTTAATCTGTCCCTAAGTCAATGTAGATTTCCATCCATATGGAAGGAATTCTTTATTATCCCATTGTTTAAAAAAGGGAACAAGTCCGATATCTCAAACTATCGCGGTATTGCTAAACTCAGTTCTATTCCTAAACTTTTTGAAAAAAATTATTACCTGTCAGTTGCAGCATCATTGCAGGTCTTTTATTTCACCTTGTCAGCATGGCTTCACTAGATGTCGCTCTACTTCTACAAACCTACTTGACTTTACGTCTTTAATTACTAGAGGTTTTCTGACACATCATCAAACTGATGTGATTTATACCGATTTCTCGAAAGCTTTTGATTCAGTGAACCATAGGATTCTTATTTATAAATTGTCCCTTTTAGGTTTTCCACCCAACCTACTAGGGTGGATACTTTCCAACCTTTCTAATAGAACTCAAATGGTCTGTTTTAATAATAAAATTTCCAAAATAATTAATGTTACTTATGGAGTGCCACAGGGTAGCTACCTGGGACCTTTACTTTTTGGCTTAATGATTAATGATCTACCTTATGTCATAAAATCGTCAACTGTTTTAATGTATGCAGATGATGTCCATGTGTTTACCTAATTCATATAATGACCTTCAATTAGATCTTGATTGTTTGTATACGTGGTGCATGATTAACATGTTGAACTATTCTAAATGTAACTTTATGACCTTTTATCGTTGTAATCCATCTGGACCAACCCTGAAACGTCGTAGAAAGTGTCATGCATAAATTAATTAATGGTGATGTCGACTCCCTCATCTGGAATGTACCCTGTAGAACAGTTCGTCGTTTTCGTTCGTTGTCCCTGCCATTTTGTAGATCCAATTATGCCCTTCATGATCCTTTTCGGGTTCTTTGTGACGACTATAATGCACTGTGTCACGTCTTACTGTTTGATAGCCCTAATGCAACTAATTATGATAAACTTATGTATTTTCTATCTTCCAATAATTTGTAAATTTCGATGTTTCTAGACATTCTATGTGAGCATGTATTTTAAACTGTCTATTGTTATGTCGTCTTTTTCCATGTCGTTTTCTTGCCCAAATCGGTTTAGGGCTCCGCGCGTAACAAGCATTGCTTGGTGTCGTAAGGGCCACTTGTTTGTACTGACCATAGTGCATCAACGTCCAAGAATAGTATAATAAATGATTTATTTAATTAATATTTATTTGTATATTAATTTTTATTTACACACCCAAAGTATTCAAAGATGGTTATCTTAGAGGAACATGTCCGATCATGTTGGGGAATAATGTTTCCTATGATTGTAAAACTAATTTAGAAATCAAAAGAACCCCAATAAAATAAATCTCACAAGTTAATGATTTTCAGATGTGGCATATTTTCAAATACACATTTTTGTTTCCGCCCCAGAACGTTTAACTGGTAAATTGTCTAAGATTCTCTCCTTTCCACAAATGGGATTCAAGCAAGAGCTTCCCGAACATGCGAACCTGTCAATTACCTGACCGCAATAAAAGGGACACATGCACAACCCAGAAGGCGCACGCTCATTGACAAGATCATGGGCATCACGCCAACGATGTTCCCATAATAGGGGTTGAAATCACGACCGCGCAACAACTCGCAAGTAGCCGACATATCTCAGTCAAGGAAATATTTTCCATTCTCCGTACCTGTAATTTTAACTCGAAATAAAAAGTCAGAAGTTTATTTTGTAGCATAATAATACATTTATTCATTTACTTTGGTATTGCGAACATTTTTGTTATATATAGAAATGAATTTTCTGCTTTGATTACGGCGATTTGCATAGAAGAAGCAGGCGCGCGTTTCCGACGTCATTTCTGGATTACAAAATGTAAAGTGGTCACCATAATTCGTAATTTTGAGATCATGTCCACCTCGATTCATGAACATAGTTTCTGTGTTTAGAAGGTATTGAAAATGCTTACCAATTATATCTCCTTTAAATTGTTCAATAAATTGGTCAATTTCCTCGTGAAATTTCATTTTGTTAATTTTATTTTCTTGTAGGTCTTTACACGTCTAGTCTCAACTTTAAAATTATGTATAACAATTATTTTATTGTTTTGGAGCTACTTTTAAAAAATGTCAAAATAATGTATGCATTG
This sequence comes from Drosophila suzukii, assembly GCF_043229965.1. Classification (NCBI taxonomy): domain Eukaryota; kingdom Metazoa; phylum Arthropoda; class Insecta; order Diptera; family Drosophilidae; genus Drosophila; species Drosophila suzukii. Next base: position 1,675,099 of record NW_027255900.1, on the reverse strand, counting down.
TTTAGAGCACAAACACCGCCCTTAAGGTGTGTTTCACAATAGGGAAACCGGTTTCCTTTAAACCTGTTCAATGAGGGACAGCCCATTTCCTCGATATTAATGAGCTGACGACTCCCAAAAAAATTCTGTAGAAATCGTTTCTTTTCCACACCTTTACAAATAATTTGTTTTCCGCTTGTAATTGTCCTTAGATACTTTCGAGTTTGTGAAAACTATTTTCTCCATCGTTCCAAAAAATTTTGTGATGTGTATTGGTTAACCAAATTGCAGTCTTTCGAGATTTTGTATTTAGCAAAGTAAAATCATAAAAACCTATTATTCAAGTTTGGATCTTTTTCGAATACAATTCCAATTTCCTTTATAATAAAAGTATTATTATTATCAAAGAAACCTTGAACATCAATCGAAACAGTATCTTTCAACATTTTTCTAATGTTAAACAACTCGTTGTACTAGTCCGTTTAGTGGGTTATATTCAACTAATCGGTCTTGTATGAGGAGACAGTAAGCTTGGGTATTTTCATGACTTGGTGTCTTTAGTTCTATTGAAATTCTCACATCAATAGGACCAATTTTTACTCATTCGTTTTGATATGAAAGATCAACCACAATAATAGGGGTCTTCAATTTAAATTCATTTGGGGTCAAAAATGGTTGTGATTCACGATTATAGTAACTAGATTAAAATCTTGTATACATTTCATATAGGTGAGCATACTAATTCTTACTAAAATCAACATTCAGAATCATGAATATGACTCAGAATTCAAGTGAACTTTCAAGTTTGACAAGTTATTTGTGATAAGTTCTCCATTTAGTGTAAATCCAATTATGGCAAATCTTGGTTTTTCGCGGTTAGCCGACAATTTCACATTCCAGCTGTGTTGACTTCCATACCCCAATTTGGGGTTAACATATGAATCCCAACTCCGGAATGGATTGGTAGGTTTACACTACTTTTAATAATATCGTACATCTTAATTTTTGCAAAATCGCTCAGAGTTACATGGGGACTTTTCCAGATTTTATTCGTAATTTCCAACTTAAAAGTTTGTTCATTTCTGGTTTGTTCAAACACATCACCAAGATTCTTAGTTAGCATCAACACTAGTTCATGTTTACAATTTAACAAAACTTTTTTATAATCCTCAGCAAATCCCAATAAATTTTTTAAAGGTACGGAAAATTCCATCCGGAATTTAATAGATTTTGACTTTGAAGATTATCCAGAGATATATAATTTTTTAGGGTAGTACTCATATTGATGGACATGGACTTGACACATTGGACACGTTGTATTTAGTTGTTACCTAGCAGTATTTTGATGCTTACTTTCTCTTTAGTCTTGTTTTTGGGATGGTAACTTTGTGTATGGTACCGGTAAAGTACTTGCTTTTGGATGATTACCTTTTGTATAGTATCTGTAAAGTACTTGGTTTTATATGGTAACAAACTGTTAACAAGTGTTATGAGTTGTTATAGTTTCTGGTGAAGAATTATCAAAGCATACAAACCAACTTACCGTGAACAATAATAACCTGACCATCATTAAAGTCACATGCCCAAGACCTAAGGAGCAGGCCGTCTGATAAGATCATACATCTCAAGACCATTGATAAGGGATGATGTTCCGACCGTGCACCAACTCGCAAGTAGCCGACGTACCTCATTGAACAAAATACTTTCCCTTCATCCGTACTTGTAGTTATACCCGTTACTCGTAGAGTAAAAGGGTATACTAGATTCGTCGGAAAGTATGTAACAGGCAGAAGGAAGCGTTTCCGACCCCATAAAGTATATATATTCTTGATCAGGATCACTAGCCGAGTCGATCTAGCCATGTCCGTCTGTCCGTCTGTCCGTCTGACCGTCTGTCCGTCTGTCCGTCTGTCCGTCTGTCTGTCCGGATGAACGCTGAGATCTCGGAAACTATGAGAGCTAGGCTATTGAGATTTGGCGTACAGATTCCTGAGCTTCTTACGCAGCGCAAGTTTGTTTCAGTAGACTGCCACGCCCACTCTAACGCCCACAAACCGCCCAAAACTGTAACTCCTACAGTTTTGATGCTAGATAAAAAATTTTAACTGAAATGTATTGTTCTCATCAATACCTATCGATTGACCTAAAAAAAAGTTTTCCACGCCCACTTAAACGCCCACAAACCGCGAAAACCTGTGACGCCCACAATTTGCATGCTAGATAAAAAATTTTAACTGAAATGTATTGGTGTCGTCAATACCTATCAATTGACTTAAAAAAAAGTTTGCCACGCCCACTTAAACGCCGACAAACCGCGAAAACCTGTGACGCCCACAATTTGCATGCTAGATAAAAAATTTTAACTGAAATGTATTGGTGTCGTCAATACCTATCGATTGATCTAAAAATAAATTTGCCACGCCCACTCTAACGCCCATAACGCTTAAATCTGTCTACCGCCGGTAGGTGGCGCATTTTAATTTCGCTTTGCTGCTTGCATATCTCCATTTCCCTTTGAGTAACGGGTATCTGATAGACGAGGTACTCGACTATAGCGTTCTTCCTTGTTTTAATTACAGTCAGAAAGAAATTGTGTAGGATCATTTAATTTTATTTTATTTATTTTATTATTGTAAACATATTTCATTTAATTCATAATTAAATATATATTATATATATTTTTATATAATTCATTTTCTGACTCCTCCTTCTGTAAGAAATTTATGGGTTGTTAACCTTCGTTCCAAACGCATATTTTCGCTTGGTTCCCATAGATAGATGTAAAATTGTTCTCACAATTTAATATTTCTCAGATGTTGAGTTATTTTTAAAGCATTCATTTGTTCAGTCATCAATTATATATTATTTTGTTTATTTTATTATTGTAAACATATTTCATTTAATTCATAACTAAAATTTATTACATATATTTTAAATATTTAATTTTCTGACTCCTCCCTCTGTAAGAAATATATGGGTTGTTAGCCTTCATTCCAAACGTATATTTTCGCTAGCTTCCCTTAGATAGATGTAAAATAATTCTTACAATTTAATGTTTCTCAGATGTTGGGTTATTCTTAAACCATTCATTTGTTCAGTCAGAAACAAATTTTATAGGATTATTTAATATTATTTTATTATTGTAAACATATTTCATATAATTCATAACTAAATATATATTACATATATTTTAAATATTTAATTTTCTGACTCCTCCCTCTGTAAGAAATATATGGGTTGTTAACCTTCATTCCAAACGTATATTTTCGCTTGCTTCCCATAGATAGATGTAAAATAATTCTCACAATTTAATGTTTCTCAGATGTTGGATTATTCTTAAACCATTCATTTGTTTAGTCAGGAACAAATTTTATAGGATCATTTAATATTATTTTATTATTGTAAACATATTTCATTTAATTAATAACTAAATATATATTACATATATTTTAAACATTTAATTTTCTGACTCCTCCCTCTGTAAGAAATAAATGGGTTGTTAACCTTCGTTCCAAACGCATTTTTTCGCTTGGTTCCCATAGATAGATGTAAAATAATTCTTACAATTTAATGTTTCTCAGATGTTGGAGTATTCTTAAACCATTCATTTGTTCAGTCACAAACAAATGTTATAGGATCATTTAATATTATTTTATTATTGTAAACATATTTCATTTAATTCATAATTAAATATATATTATATATATTTTTATATAATTAATTTTCTGACTCCTCCCTCTGTAAGAAATATATGGTAGTACTTTATGTTAACCTTCGGTCCAAACGCATATTTTCGGTTGGTTCCCATAGATAGATGTAAAATAGTTCTAACAATGTAATCTTTCTCAGATGTTGAATTATTTTTAAAGCATTCATTTGTTCCATCCCATAATAATATTGTAATATATTTCGAAAGCCTCATTAGTTAGCATAGGAGCGTCTTTCAATTTAATTTCTGATTCAAGTTTATGATAGAGGTGTTGGGACCTGGTAATATCGGTTCTTGTTGTCAACTATTTTTTAAGTTCTAGTTTTCTAATTCTATTCTATTTGTATACTATTTGTATGAGTAAGGCATCATTGTCTAAGATTCTGAATAAGTGTAATAAGCTCTTTAATTACAATACTGATTAGCTGGTTACTATATATTTAGTAGATGTATACAAGTTGTTCAGTATCTGGTTTCTATATGTTTAATAGATGTATGCAAGTTGTTTACTAGATGTATACAAGTTGTTTACTAGCTGTTTACCATCTGGTTACTATATATTTAGTAGATGTATACAAGTTGTTTAGTAGTGTAACGAACTGATTTTTATTGTCTGCTCGCTACGAGATTCGTGCGGCTAGCTCAGTATATTGTGTGTTCGTCCCACCAAATTTATATTAACGTGACCGCCCAGTAGCTCAGTGAGAAAGCGCAGAATTCACGGGTTCGTATTGGGTTTTATTGCGGGTATATTATTACAAGTGTCTTAGTCGCTTGGTTGGCTTTGACTCGTTGCTTGTGACCTTCGGTGCTTCCGCCGATCCTGGATGACTCTACGACCTCTCGCCTTGATGACTCGGTGCTCCCGTCCTGTAGCTCCCTGAAGATACTCGCAGCTCCCTGAAGATCCTCGCCGCTCCCTGAAGATCCTCGCAGCTCCCTGAAGATGCTCGCTCGCGGTTCGCTTCTCACGCGTGACTTGGTGACTGCTGGTAACGACTCGGACTCGCGAGGGGTATCGGCCGTACGGGCTTAGGGAAGCGTCACCGTTCTCAGACTAGGGTGAACAGAAGCTGCGCTCTCCAGGATCGCTCCTTTCGACACACCGCCGCCTGTCCCTTGCTCTGTCCCGGATGGTCCCACTGGGGTTTCTGCTCAGCCCGCGCGGACAGTCAAGGCGGTAACGCCAGGAAGCTGCCTCGCGCCTTACTTCGCTTCCACGCCTAGTGTAAACGAACGTTCCACCCTAGCCTCACCCTTTTGCTTTTTGTCCGGGACGTTCCCGTGTGGCTTGTGGTACTCGGGGTTCGGGCACGCCGCTCCGGGACCTCGCAAGTCGAATCCGTAGGGCTCTCCTGGATAATTCCACTCGAGACCGTACCGATCGACCGCTCTCCCTTCTGGCTTGTTATATTCGTGGTTCGGGCACGCCGCTCCGGGACCTCGCAAGTCGAAGCCGTAGGGCTCTCCTGGACAATTCCACTCGAGACCTTACTGATCGACCGCTCTCCCTTCTGGCTTGTTATACTCTTTCCAGGCGTAACGCCAGGACTTTGTGGACAGGATTAATCGACCGCCTTGACCTAGCCGAGTGATGCCCTCTGGATCTCAGCTACCTGCGTCTCACTTCGGAGATTCCTGGTATCCCAATCCCGAACGTCTCGACGTAGCAATCTCGCTCCTTGTAGGCTCCCACGGCGCTGCTTCTCTGGCGACTCGACTTGCTGCTGCTCCCTTGTAGGTTATCTGGTTGTTTGATTGTTCACTTTGGTATCTGAGTGATCTTGACGGTTTGACTCCTTGTGATCGACTGATCCAGCTGCCAGCGCTCTGCGGCCTTATATAGGGCCTCCGGGAACCGTTATTTCCCTTTTGCGCACGGCCCGCTGAATCTCTCCACTCTGGGTCCGAAGTCCGTGCCTCCTGGATGACCCACTTCTCCTTCACGTACCGCTTTCAATCGATGCTCCGCCCACTGCTGCCATCCCGCTGATTCCCGTGATGCTTGTGGCACGCCTGTGTGCCGCTCCACCGCCGAGATGTGGCACTTCCTCTCCCGGTCCAAAGTTCACGGGAGAGTCCAAAGTCCAGAGGAGTTCCGTTATCCCCTTCTGCATACGGCACTCTTGCTCTGCCCGCGAAGTCTCCATACTCTCTCGATCTCCATCCTTGGTCTCCAATCTCTCTCGCTCTCCTTCATTGGTCTCCAAACTCTCTCGCTCTCCATCCTTGGTCTCCAATCTCTCTCGCTCTCCTTCATTGGTCTCCAAACTCTCTCGATCTCCCCGCCGCGCCGTTACTACGCGAATTCGCCGCGTATCTGGTAAGCGGCCGGCCATCTGCTGCTGCTTCTATTTGTGGGGAGTTATTCAACTCCTCACATTCCCCCCTTACTTCGGGAAACATTTAAGACTGGTTCCTACTCTCCGGCGTTTCCTTGCTTATCCTAGCCTTTGAGTCCTTGTGATTCCCGCGGCGCTCCCTCGTTGCTCCCTCGATGCTCCCTCGACGCTCCTAACTCCCTTGAGTTTTTACAGCGGGGTCATCCTCCTCGTAGCAACTTTAAATCTCCCGCGCCGATATTTCCTGTGTTCCCACTGGGACATCGATACTCCTGGGCTATCGATCCCCAGCTCGCTGCTCAATGCTGCGTCTCACTCCTTTCCGTGTTTCCTCCGCCTGGTCACACCATTCGTGCGTGATCGATATTTATTCGCTATCGACGGTGCGGCGTTGCCACCTGCTCGTTGCGATACTTCCACCTTGGCCGATATTTCCATTGTCGTGTGCCCATCGATCGCACTATCGTCCAGTGCCAATCGACCGCCTATCGAGGCGCCCCCTTCCCTGGCTCATGGTGATTTTGCAACTTTCTAGGTAAGTTTTCGCATTTCCTCACTCCTTTCTATTTCATCCTTTCTCTCTCCACACGACCTCTCTCGCCTCTCGTCTCTCTCTCTCGCCCTTCAATCGTCCTCAGCCGGCTGAGCCTGGCTTTACGCTGGCAACACTCGAACGCTGGTGCGGAGAGGACTTCGCATTTGCTTCGCTGCAGGTAAGTATTTTGGTGTCGCTTGGCTGCTTCCTGTATTAACCCAATATTGATTTCAGGACGCTGAAGCTGCCATGTATGCCCCTTACTTCTGGCCCCTGTTTCAGCCGCGTTTCCCGTTCTATGTCGGTTTTCTTTCCCTTTTTATACCCGTTACTCGTAGAGTAAAAGGGTATACTAGATTCGTCGGAAAGTATGTAACAGGCAGAAGGAAGCGTTTCCGACCCCATAAAGTATATATATTCTTGATCAGGATCACTAGCCGAGTCGATCTAGCCATGTCCGTCTGTCCGTCTGTCCGTCTGTCCGTCTGACCGTCTGTCCGTCTGTCCGTCTGTCCGTCTGTCCGTCTGTCCGTCTGTCTGTCCGGATGAACGCTGAGATCTCGGAAACTATGAGAACTATTGAGATTTGGCGTACAGATTCCTGAGCTTCTTAAGCAGCGCAAGTTTGTTTCAGTAGACTGCCACGCCCACTCTAACGCCCACAAACCGCCCAAAACTGTAACTCCTACAGTTTTGATGCTAGATAAAAAATTTTAACTGAAATGTATTGTTCTCATCAATACCTATCGATTGACCTAAAAAAAAGTTTTCCACGCCCACTTAAACGCCCACAAACCGCGAAAACCTGTGACGCCCACAATTTGCATGCTAGATAAAAAATTTTAACTGAAATGTATTGGTGTCGTCAATACCTATCAATTGACTTAAAAAAAAGTTTGCCACGCCCACTTAAACGCCCACAAACCGCGAAAACCTGTGACGCCCACAATTTGCATGCTAGATAAAAAATTTTAACTGAAATGTATTGGTGTCGTCAATACCTATCGATTGATCTAAAAATAAATTTGCCACGCCCACTCTAACGCCCATAACGCTTAAATCTGTCTACCGCCGGTAGGTGGCGCATTTTAATTTCGCTTTGCTGCTTGCATATCTCCATTTCCCTTTGAGTAACGGGTATCTGATAGACGAGGTACTCGACTATAGCGTTCTTCCTTGTTTTAATTACAGTCAGAAAGAAATTGTGTAGGATCATTTAATTTTATTTTATTTATTTTATTATTGTAAACATATTTCATTTAATTCATAATTAAATATATATTATATATATTTTTATATAATTCATTTTCTGACTCCTCCTTCTGTAAGAAATTTATGGGTTGTTAACCTTCGTTCCAAACGCATATTTTCGCTTGGTTCCCATAGATAGATGTAAAATTGTTCTCACAATTTAATATTTCTCAGATGTTGAGTTATTTTTAAAGCATTCATTTGTTCAGTCATCAATTATATATTATTTTGTTTATTTTATTATTGTAAACATATTTCATTTAATTCATAACTAAAATTTATTACATATATTTTAAATATTTAATTTTCTGACTCCTCCCTCTGTAAGAAATATATGGGTTGTTAGCCTTCATTCCAAACGTATATTTTCGCTAGCTTCCCTTAGATAGATGTAAAATAATTCTTACAATTTAATGTTTCTCAGATGTTGGGTTATTCTTAAACCATTCATTTGTTCAGTCAGAAACAAATTTTATAGGATTATTTAATATTATTTTATTATTGTAAACATATTTCATATAATTCATAACTAAATATATATTACATATATTTTAAATATTTAATTTTCTGACTCCTCCCTCTGTAAGAAATATATGGGTTGTTAACCTTCATTCCAAACGTATATTTTCGCTTGCTTCCCATAGATAGATGTAAAATAATTCTCACAATTTAATGTTTCTCAGATGTTGGATTATTCTTAAACCATTCATTTGTTTAGTCAGGAACAAATTTTATAGGATCATTTAATATTATTTTATTATTGTAAACATATTTCATTTAATTAATAACTAAATATATATTACATATATTTTAAACATTTAATTTTCTGACTCCTCCCTCTGTAAGAAATAAATGGGTTGTTAACCTTCGTTCCAAACGCATTTTTTCGCTTGGTTCCCATAGATAGATGTAAAATAATTCTTACAATTTAATGTTTCTCAGATGTTGGAGTATTCTTAAACCATTCATTTGTTCAGTCACAAACAAATGTTATAGGATCATTTAATATTATTTTATTATTGTAAACATATTTCATTTAATTCATAATTAAATATATATTATATATATTTTTATATAATTAATTTTCTGACTCCTCCCTCTGTAAGAAATATATGGTAGTACTTTATGTTAACCTTCGGTCCAAACGCATATTTTCGGTTGGTTCCCATAGATAGATGTAAAATAGTTCTAACAATGTAATCTTTCTCAGATGTTGAATTATTTTTAAAGCATTCATTTGTTCCATCCCATAATAATATTGTAATATATTTCGAAAGCCTCATTAGTTAGCATAAGAGCGTCTTTCAATTTAATTTCTGATTCAAGTTTATGATAGAGGTGTTGGGACCTGGTAATATCGGTTCTTGTTGTCAACTATTTTTTAAGTTCTAGTTTTCTAATTCTATTCTATTTGTATACTATTTGTATGAGTAAGGCATCATTGTCTAAGATTCTGAATAAGTGTAATAAGCTCTTTAATTACAATACTGATTAGCTGGTTACTATATATTTAGTAGATGTATACAAGTTGTTCAGTATCTGGTTTCTATATGTTTAATAGATGTATGCAAGTTGTTTACTAGATGTATACAAGTTGTTTACTAGCTGTTTACCATCTGGTTACTATATATTTAGTAGATGTATACAAGTTGTTTAGTAGTGTAACGAACTGATTTTTATTGTCTGCTCGCTACGAGATTCGTGCGGCTAGCTCAGTATATTGTGTGTTCGTCCCACCAAATTTATATTAACGTGACCGCCCAGTAGCTCAGTGAGAAAGCGCAGAATTCACGGGTTCGTATTGGGTTTTATTGCGGGTATATTATTACAAGTGTCTTAGTCGCTTGGTTGGCTTTGACTCGTTGCTTGTGACCTTCGGTGCTTCCGCCGATCCTGGATGACTCTACGACCTCTCGCCTTGATGACTCGGTGCTCCCGTCCTGTAGCTCCCTGAAGATACTCGCAGCTCCCTGAAGATCCTCGCCGCTCCCTGAAGATCCTCGCAGCTCCCTGAAGATGCTCGCTCGCGGTTCGCTTCTCACGCGTGACTTGGTGACTGCTGGTAACGACTCGGACTCGCGAGGGGTATCGGCCGTACGGGCTTAGGGAAGCGTCACCGTTCTCAGACTAGGGTGAACAGAAGCTGCGCTCTCCAGGATCGCTCCTTTCGACACACCGCCGCCTGTCCCTTGCTCTGTCCCGGATGGTCCCACTGGGGTTTCTGCTCAGCCCGCGCGGACAGTCAAGGCGGTAACGCCAGGAAGCTGCCTCGCGCCTTACTTCGCTTCCACGCCTAGTGTAAACGAACGTTCCACCCTAGCCTCACCCTTTTGCTTTTTGTCCGGGACGTTCCCGTGTGGCTTGTGGTACTCGGGGTTCGGGCACGCCGCTCCGGGACCTCGCAAGTCGAATCCGTAGGGCTCTCCTGGATAATTCCACTCGAGACCGTACCGATCGACCGCTCTCCCTTCTGGCTTGTTATATTCGTGGTTCGGGCACGCCGCTCCGGGACCTCGCAAGTCGAAGCCGTAGGGCTCTCCTGGACAATTCCACTCGAGACCTTACTGATCGACCGCTCTCCCTTCTGGCTTGTTATACTCTTTCCAGGCGTAACGCCAGGACTTTGTGGACAGGATTAATCGACCGCCTTGACCTAGCCGAGTGATGCCCTCTGGATCTCAGCTACCTGCGTCTCACTTCGGAGATTCCTGGTATCCCAATCCCGAACGTCTCGACGTAGCAATCTCGCTCCTTGTAGGCTCCCACGGCGCTGCTTCTCTGGCGACTCGACTTGCTGCTGCTCCCTTGTAGGTTATCTGGTTGTTTGATTGTTCACTTTGGTATCTGAGTGATCTTGACGGTTTGACTCCTTGTGATCGACTGATCCAGCTGCCAGCGCTCTGCGGCCTTATATAGGGCCTCCGGGAACCGTTATTTCCCTTTTGCGCACGGCCCGCTGAATCTCTCCACTCTGGGTCCGAAGTCCGTGCCTCCTGGATGACCCACTTCTCCTTCACGTACCGCTTTCAATCGATGCTCCGCCCACTGCTGCCATCCCGCTGATTCCCGTGATGCTTGTGGCACGCCTGTGTGCCGCTCCACCGCCGAGATGTGGCACTTCCTCTCCCGGTCCAAAGTTCACGGGAGAGTCCAAAGTCCAGAGGAGTTCCGTTATCCCCTTCTGCATACGGCACTCTTGCTCTGCCCGCGAAGTCTCCATACTCTCTCGATCTCCATCCTTGGTCTCCAATCTCTCTCGCTCTCCTTCATTGGTCTCCAAACTCTCTCGCTCTCCATCCTTGGTCTCCAATCTCTCTCGCTCTCCTTCATTGGTCTCCAAACTCTCTCGATCTCCCCGCCGCGCCGTTACTACGCGAATTCGCCGCGTATCTGGTAAGCGGCCGGCCATCTGCTGCTGCTTCTATTTGTGGGGAGTTATTCAACTCCTCACATTCCCCCCTTACTTCGGGAAACATTTAAGACTGGTTCCTACTCTCCGGCGTTTCCTTGCTTATCCTAGCCTTTGAGTCCTTGTGATTCCCGCGGCGCTCCCTCGTTGCTCCCTCGATGCTCCCTCGACGCTCCTAACTCCCTTGAGTTTTTACAGCGGGGTCATCCTCCTCGTAGCAACTTTAAATCTCCCGCGCCGATATTTCCTGTGTTCCCACTGGGACATCGATACTCCTGGGCTATCGATCCCCAGCTCGCTGCTCATTGCTGCGTCTCACTCCTTTCCGTGTTTCCTCCGCCTGGTCACACCATTCGTGCGTGATCGATATTTATTCGCTATCGACGGTGCGGCGTTGCCACCTGCTCGTTGCGATACTTCCACCTTGGCCGATATTTCCATTGTCGTGTGCCCATCGATCGCACTATCGTCCAGTGCCAATCGACCGCCTATCGAGGCGCCCCCTTCCCTGGCTCATGGTGATTTTGCAACTTTCTAGGTAAGTTTTCGCATTTCCTCACTCCTTTCTATTTCATCCTTTCTCTCTCCACACGACCTCTCTCGCCTCTCGTCTCTCTCTCTCGCCCTTCAATCGTCCTCAGCCGGCTGAGCCTGGCTTTACGCTGGCAACACTCGAACGCTGGTGCGGAGAGGACTTCGCATTTGCTTCGCTGCAGGTAAGTATTTTGGTGTCGCTTGGCTGCTTCCTGTATTAACCCAATATTGATTTCAGGACGCTGAAGCTGCCATGTATGCCCCTTACTTCTGGCCCCTGTTTCAGCCGCGTTTCCCGTTCTATGTCGGTTTTCTTTCCCTTTCTATACCCGTTACTCGTAGAGTAAAAGGGTATACTAGATTCGTCGGAAAGTATGTAACAGGCAGAAGGAAGCGTTTCCGACCCCATAAAGTATATATATTCTTGATCAGGATCACTAGCCGAGTCGATCTAGCCATGTCCGTCTGTCCGTCTGTCCGTCTGTCCGTCTGACCGTCTGTCCGTCTGTCCGTCTGTCCGTCTGTCCGTCTGTCCGTCTGTCTGTCCGGATGAACGCTGAGATCTCGGAAACTATGAGAACTATTGAGATTTGGCGTACAGATTCCTGAGCTTCTTACGCAGCGCAAGTTTGTTTCAGTAGACTGCCACGCCCACTCTAACGCCCACAAACCGCCCAAAACTGAAACTCCTACAGTTTTGATGCTAGATAGAAAATTTTAACTGAAATGTATTGTTCTCATCAATACCTATCGATTGACCTAAAAAAAAGTTTGCCACGCCCACTTAAACGCCCACAAACCGCGAAAACCTGTGACGCCCACAATTTGGATGCTAAATGAAAAATGTTAACTGAAATGTATTGGTGTCGTCAATACCTATCGATTGATCCAAAAATAAATTTGCCACGCCCACTCTAACGCTCATAACGCTTAAATCTGTCTACCGCCGGTAGGTGGCGCATTTTAATTTCGCTTTGCTGCTTGCATATCTCCATTTCCCTTTGAGTAACGGGTATCTGATAGTCGAGGTACTCGACTATAGCGTTCTTCCTTGTTTTTTTTAAACTCTGTGTTTTTTCGGTTTATTTAATTTTTATTTTTGCTCCTCGAACACTCTCATGCCCGCCAGCCCCAACCGGACGCGGAACGCGCGCCCCTCTCTCCATACGCGCACGCTGCGCCTGCCGCCCAGGATGCGAGCCTCCTGCACCACCGGTGTCTCCGCGATCCCTTCGGGCCACTCCGTCTCCGCGATTTCTAGCCATCGCTGGCCTTCCGGCGCCGACACCGTCCGTGACAACTTTGGCCGGGCCACCACCTCGGACACTTCGGGCGCCGAGTGCTGCCGCTTGAGCGGAGGACGGCCGTTTCTCACGGGCTCAGGCCACACCCAGGGTCCTCGCTCCAGATGCTCCGCGGTTCCTGCGCTCCCGGTAGGCGTTGGCGTCGACGGCCCTGTCCTTGGCGTTGCTGGTCCGGTGCTCGGCGTCGGTGGTGCCCACTGCTCCGGTCTGCCACGGGTCCTGGGGTCCAGCGGGCTCACCCGGGGACCACACTCTTCCCAGATCCGGGGTTCTTTCGCCGCTGCCGTCTCCTCCGCGGGTCCCTCCGGCCAGGTCCAGACGACCGTCTGTTGTCGCCACCTTACCCCTTCGGCCACGAACGTCCGGGTGCTGTGGCTCACGTGGGCCGCCGGGATATCTGTCCGGATGTGTTGCTGCTGCGGTGGTGGCTGCTGCGGTGGTGGCTGCTGCTGTGGTGGCTGCTGCTGCTGTGGTGGCTGCTGCTGCGGTGGTGGCTGCTGCTGCGGTGGCTGCTGCTGCGGTGGTGGCTGCTGCTGTGGTGGCTGCTGCTGCGGTGGTGGCTGCTGCGGTGGTGGCTGCTGCTGCGGTGGCTGCTGCTGCTGCGGTGGCTGCTGCTGCGGTGGCTGCTGCTGCGGTGGTGGCTGCTGCGGTGGTGGCTGCTGCTGCGGTGGTGGCTGCTGCTCGTACCTCGGCGTGGGCGGTCGCGCTGGCGTCCACCGTGGTGACCCCTCGTACCGCGGTGTGGGCGGGATTTCGGGCAGCCACCGCGGAGGCGAGGACGCCCATTCGTCTGCCACTTCTTGCGGCGTGGTGCAGGGTTCGGGCGCATACCTCGGCGTAGGTGGGTACCCCGGGTTTTCCCACAGCTGCGCCTCCTCCTCCTCGGCCATCCGTAGCTGGGCCTGCCACTCCGGCGTCTCCTCCATTTCCTTCAACCGCCGCTCCTCGTCTCGCCTTCTCGCCTCGCACTTGCGCCGAAATTCCCATGTGGCCGCTACCACAGCCTCGGCATGGCTACTGAGAGCCAGCTGGTCCTGGGGCGGCTCTTCGCTGGCCCACTCTACCTCCGCCGCGCCAGTCGGGATGCGGCCGTCGGCCCTGTTGACCGCTTTGCGAAGCCGCCATCGCCTTTGCTCCACCCGTGGGTCCTCCACCAACTCGACGTCGCTGTCGGAGCTGATTACCGGATCGGGGACGCCCCGCCCGGAGATCCGCCGCGAGGTTCGGGTAGGCCGGGCTGCCGACCATCCTTGCCCCGGGCTAGATCCTCCGGACGGCTGGTGGGCAGCCATCATCCTGCGCGCTTCGCTTCTTGTTACACGTGTGCTCATGATTGCTCGTTGATTTTGATTGTGCAGCTGGAGCCTGGGCTCCCTTTAACGACACCTCGGTTCCGAGCCTTCCTCTTTGCTCAATCCCGCTATTTCCATCGGCCTCTCCTTCTTACTACTCAGATCTACGGTACAGCTCTCTGCTCTGTACCGTCTTCCCTCTTCCTTCGGCAGACTTTTGATGCGTGTTTTTTCTTTTCCTCCGATCAGTCCCAATCGAGACCTTAGACGCTCTGGTTCGCTCCCTTTGTGTTCTTAACGTTCTCCTGATGTCCTTTATGTGTTTCATTGCGCCTTTGTAGATGACCTGTAGTATCTTTTGGGAATCCTTGCAGGTATCCTTGGACTCTTTCCGTAGTACCCTTTGGGAATCCTTGGACGTATCCTTTGACTCCTTTCGTAGTATCCTTTGGGCATCCTTGAAGGTATTCTTGGACACCCTTCGTAGTATCCTTTGGGCATCCTTGAAGGTATTCTTGGACACCCTTCGTAGTATCCTTTGGGCATCCTTGAAGGTATTCTTGGACACCCTTCGTAGTATCCTTTGGGCATCCTTGAAGGTATTCTTGGACACCCTTCGTAGTATCCTTTGGGCATCCTTGAAGGTATTCTTGGACACCCTTCGTAGTATCCTTTGGGCATCCTTGAAGGTATTCTTGGACACCCTTCGTAGTATCCCTTGGGCATCCTTGAAGGTATTCTTGGACACCCTTCGTAGTATCCTTTGGGCATCCTTGAAGGTATTCTTGGACACCCTTCGTAGTATCCTTTGGGCATCCTTGAAGGTATTCTTGGACACCCTTCGTAGTATCCTTTGGGAATCCTTGCAGGTATCCTTGGACTCTTTCCGTAGTACCCTTTGGGAATCCTTGGACGTATCCTTTGACTCCTTTCGTAGTATCCTTTGGGCATCCTTGAAGGTAGTCTTGGGCTTTTAATGTTGTTTTGCATCTGTTGTGTCTGCTTGCTGTAGCCGCTCGCCTGTGTTTTCCGTTTGTTGCTGTTTCAGCTCGCTTACGTGGATGGTCCGCTCTTTCTTTGTGTTTATGTGTCTTATTTTGCAGATTACTGGTGACGCAAAACCTATGACTTGGTAAGGTCCGTCGTATCTTGGGGCCAATTTTGCTGCGAACCCCTCGGCCGCTTTTGATAAATGGTGTTCCTTGGCCCACACGACGTCACCCACCTTTGGCGTCCATTGCCTCCTCCTTAGGTTATAATGCCTAGCCTGGTCCTGGGATGCTTTCTCCAGGTTCCGCCTTACAATCTCGAAGATTTCCCTGAGTTTGTTAGCATTCTCTTCCGGGGTCTCTGTCGGTCGTCCGGTCCCTACGGTTTCTCTGTCGTATAGGGCGCTCGGTAGTCTTGGTTCTCTGCCTTGGGTAATGAACGACGGTGTGTAACCTGTGGATTCTGAAACGCTCGTGTTTACTGCCAGCATGATTTCTGGCCATTTTTCGTCCCAGTCTCTTTGGTTCTGCCCTGCGAACTGCGCAATCATTGTTTTCACCGTCCTATTGGCTCTCTCGGTCGGGTTCTCCTGTGGGGTGTATGGAGCTGTGAACTGTTGCCTGGCTCCCATTTCGGCCAGGAAACTCTTGAAGGTTTTGCTGGTAAACTGGACTCCGTTGTCCGTTATGACTATTTTGGGGACCCCATACCTCGCGATTATGCGTTCTTTGAAAGCTTTCATTAGGGATTCGGCCGTCGCGCTTCGCAGCGGCACCAACTCAGTCCACTTGGAGAACCTGTCTATCAATACCAGTAGCATTTGGTTGCCGTGTTTCGAACGCGGCAGGGGTCCGACGAAGTCCGCACATACCGTAGCCCATGGTTCCTCTGGCACCTGCGTAAGCATTTTCCCAGCCATTTGCATCTGATTCGGCTTGAACCTCATGCATGTCTCGCATACTCGCACGTGGGCTCGGGCGTCTCTGTGCATTCCTGGCCAGTAGTACCGGGCTGCCAGACGTGCTATTGTCTTTCGGCTTCCTACATGGCCAGCCGCCGGTGAGTCGTGGTTCTCCTTCAGCACCGTTTCCCGCAGCGCTTTCGGGACGCACATCTTCCATGTTGCAACATCTTCGCTGCCCGCTCTATGGGGTATATTCCTGTACAGGGTGTTACCCTCCATCACGTAGTCTGGATACTTTTGCGGCTGGGTCCTTATCTTTTCGCGCATTTCCAGAATCCAGCTGCATGCTGCAGAAGCTTCCGCCGCCGACGTCTCCTTGATCCCTCGAAGCGTTTCCGGCAGTGGCTGCCTTGACAAAGCGTCTGCCACCACGTTGAGTTGCCCTTTCCTGTACGCTATTTCGAAGTCGTACTGCTGCAACTCCAGGGCCCATCTGGCGATCCTCCCTGAAGGGCTCTCTATGCTGTTGAGCCACTTCAGTGCCATGTGGTCGGTTACTACTTTAAAGTGGTAACCTTCCAGATACGGCTTGAGCTTTCGGATTGCCCAGACGATTGCCAAGCACTCCTTCTCGGTTGTTGAGTAATTCTTCTCAGCGCCGTTGAGCGTTCGGCTTGAGTAAGAGATTACCTTTTCGCCTCGTTCAGTTTCCTGGGTCAAGATTGCCCCGATGCCGTAGTCGCTTGCGTCAGTTTGCAAGATGAATGGTTTGTCGAAGTCCGGGCATGCCAGTACGGGGTCTGCGACGAGTCTTGCCTTCACCTCTTCGAACGCCGTCTGATGTTCCTGTGTCCACACCCATTTATTGCCCTTGCGTAGCAGATCGTTGAGAGGTTTGACTATTTTTGCGAAGTCAGGTACAAACCGGCGGTACCATGATGCTACGCCCAGGTACTGTCGGAGCTCTCTTACTGTCGATGGTGGTTCTAGTTCGGCGATGGCTGCTACCTTTTCCGGATCCGTGCCTATTCCTTCGCTAGTCACTCGATGACCGAGATATAACAGCTCTTTCTTAAAAAATTGACACTTCTCCGGGTTTAATCTCAGATTTGCCTCCTTTAGTCGTCGGAAAACTTCCTTTAGGTTGGCCTTATGTTCTTCCAGCGAGCGCCCGATCACTATGATGTCGTCCTGGTAAGCAAATGCGTGCGGCGACATTTCTGGGCCGATCACCCGGTCCAGCACCCGTTGAAAAGTCGCAGACGCCGAATGAAGTCCGAATGGCATTACTTTCCATTGGAATAAACCTTTCCCCGGCACTGTAAATGCCGTATACTGCCTGCTGTCCGCTTTCAGTGGGATTTGCCAGTACCCATCCTTTAGGTCCAAGCTGCTGATGTACCGTGCTTCCCTCAGTTGGTCGAGAATATAATTTATTCGGGGCATCGGGTAGGCATCCTTTACAGATTTGGCGTTTATTTGCCTAAAGTCGACGCACAGTCTCCATTTGCCCGACTTTTTTCTAACCATCACGATGGGAGAACTGTATGGGCTTGTTGAGTGTTCTATGTATCCCATTTGGAGAAGCTCGTCCACCTTCGCATTGATCTCCCCTTGAACTTTCGGATTCTTGGGATAGTATCGCTGCTTTATTGGTTTGTCGTCTTTCATCGTGATCTGATGCTCTGCCATGTTTGATGTTCCCTTCATGCTGCTGAAAGTCGATAGCTCTGCCTCCAGGAATTTCGTCGTGTCGTCATCTTCGCTTGCCCGTTGTACGACTGCCACCGACAACTTTTCCTCGAGCCATCCCTTGTGACGATTCCTGGCCGGTATTATCACTTCGTGTCCAGCGCACTTCATTTCGGTACCGACTTGTGTTAGAAAGTTCCATCCCAACACCAATGAATCCACTACTCCTGGTAGTATCAGCAGGCTCATGCTCAGTCGCTTGTTCCCGAACGCAATTTCCACCTCCAGCTGCTCATCGATTCCGCCACATCTTCCGTCTGCCAACCTAACTTGCCGTCGTATCCTCGTAATCTTTCCGAGGGCAGCCAGGTCGTCCGCCAGCTCTTTGCTTATAAAGCTTGCTGTTGCCCCGGTGTCGATTGTGGCCTTGTATGTGCCCCCACCAATTGTCACCGCTGCGGACAACTGCTGCTCCTCCTCGATCAGCTTTCCCGTTAGTTTGGAGAGGTAGCATCTTGCGACCCCCGCTCGCCTCTCTGCGGCTGAGATCGCTGGGCATTTCCCGCCTGCTGGCAGCATTCAACGCTCCTGACGCCTACTCTCCCGCACACCCAGCAGAACAACAGGCGTTGGTGCCGACATCCCCGCGCCCAGTGTCCATGACCGCCGCACTTTCGGCAGGCCTCCTGGGGGTCTGTGATGTGTGTCGTTTCACGAGGCCTTTGTGTTGTACTTGGTGGCCTCAAAACATTGTTTGCTGGTTGCATCTGTTGCTGTTGTGGTGGTGTCCATTGGCCTCCGCGTGGTGCTCCTGTTGCCTGCTGCCGTGGTACTCGGTTAGGTGGCGACCATTGGTCGTTTCCCCGCGTCTCCTGGATTCCTGTCTCTTCGCATCTTCTGCATGTTACCTGCGCTGGCGATGACGACTTGTTCTTCGAGAATTTGTTTTCTTGCGCGAACGCTTCCCGCTCCTTTTCCAGTTCTTCATACTCGTCTGCTAATATCATCAGCGTGTCCAGGTCCGACACTTTGTATGCCCTTAGGAAGATCCTTAGACTGGGGGTGCAGTTCTCTTTAATGACCCTTAACGTCTCTTTCGTAGAATAGTTAAGTGGCCTCACCATCGTCTGCATGTCGATCATGTAGTCCTTGAACGACTCGCTGAAGCCTTGCTTCCTTTGCCGGACCTGGTCCGCCAGCCTGGTGAAGAAGTCTCTTGGCAGGAAATATGTGTGGAAGCTTTCAATGAATTCTGCCCATGTTCTCCATTGCTTATTGTTGGCGATGAACCATTTCAAGGCCCTTCCTTTTAGCAACTCCGGCATCGCTCGAGGGATCATATCAAGCTCCAAACCGTACGTGTTGGCGGACCATTCTACCTGCTCCAGGAACTCGAATGGTTTTTCCGCCCCGTCGAACCTGAACGACCATTCGCGGACCTGCTTAGCGACCTTTGCATAGTCCGACTGGCTTGGTCTCGGGATCAGCGCTGCTGCTTTCTTTTCTTGGCTTGACTCTCTCCTGTGGGCCTCTTTCTGTATGTTGTCAACGCTCAGGCTTGCCACCAGGTTGTCCCCTTCAGCGTTCGTTAACGTAATGCTTGGGCCGGCTCTGTCGTAGTATGTCGCCTCTAGCTCGGCCCAGATGTCGACGAGTTGTGGATCGTTCTCTGTTTCGGAGTAGTATTCCGATAGTGCCTTCCTCATGTCGTCTAGCCTGCCCTCCAGGGCGACGTTGAGCCTCTGTGCGACATGGGCGAAGTCTTCCTTCTTGAGGCGGTAAATCCACTTCTTTCCCATTTTTACTGTGCTGTTCTCACTGTTGGGACAATCACGTTGGGCGCCAGATGTAACGAACTGATTTTTATTGTCTGCTCGCTACGAGATTCGCGCGGCTAGCTCAGTATATTGTGTGTTCGTCCCACCAAATTTATATTAACGTGACCGCCCAGTAGCTCAGTGAGAAAGCGCAGAATTCACGGGTTCGTATTGGGTTTTATTGCGGGTATATTATTACAAGTGTCTTAGTCGCTTGGTTGGCTTTGACTCGTTGCTTGTGACCTTCGGTGCTTCCGCCGATCCTGGATGACTCTACGACCTCTCGCCTTGATGACTCGGTGCTCCCGTCCTGTAGATCCCTGAAGATACTCGCAGCTCCCTGAAGATCCTCGCCGCTCCCTGAAGATCCTCGCAGCTCCCTGAAGATGCTCGCTCGCGGTTCGCTTCTCACGCGTGACTTGGTGACTGCTGGTAACGACTCGGACTCGCGAGGGGTATCGGCCGTACGGGCTTAGGGAAGCGTCACCGTTCTCAGACTAGGGTGAACAGAAGCTGCGCTCTCCAGGATCGCTCCTTTCGACACACCGCCGCCTGTCCCTTGCTCTGTCCCGGATGGTCCCACTGGGGTTTCTGCTCAGCCCGCGCGGACAGTCAAGGCGGTAACGCCAGGAAGCTGCCTCGCGCCTTACTTCGCTTCCACGCCTAGTGTAAACGAACGTTCCACCCTAGCCTCACCCTTTTGCTTTTTGTCCGGGACGTTCCCGTGTGGCTTGTGGTACTCGGGGTTCGGGCACGCCGCTCCGGGACCTCGCAAGTCGAATCCGTAGGGCTCTCCTGGATAATTCCACTCGAGACCGTACCGATCGACCGCTCTCCCTTCTGGCTTGTTATATTCGTGGTTCGGGCACGCCGCTCCGGGACCTCGCAAGTCGAAGCCGTAGGGCTCTCCTGGACAATTCCACTCGAGACCTTACTGATCGACCGCTCTCCCTTCTGGCTTGTTATACTCTTTCCAGGCGTAACGCCAGGACTTTGTGGACAGGATTAATCGACCGCCTTGACCTAGCCGTGTGATGCCCTCTGGATCTCAGCTACCTGCGTCTCAATTCGGAGATTCCTGGTATCCCAATCCCGAACGTCTCGACGTAGCAATCTCGCTCCTTGTAGGCTCCCACGGCGCTGCTTCTCTGGCGACTCGACTTGCTGCTGCTCCCTTGTAGGTTATCTGGTTGTTTGATTGTTCACTTTGGTATCTGAGTGATCTTGACGGTTTGACTCCTTGTGATCGACTGATCCAGCTGCCAGCGCTCTGCGGCCTTATATAGGGCCTCCGGGAACCGTTATTTCCCTTTTGCGCACGGCCCGCTGAATCTCTCCACTCTGGGTCCGAAGTCCGTGCCTCCTGGATGACCCACTTCTCCTTCACGTACCGCTTTCAATCGATGCTCCGCCCACTGCTGCCATCCCGCTGATTCCCGTGATGCTTGTGGCACGCCTGTGTGCCGCTCCACCGCCGAGATGTGGCACTTCCTCTCCCGGTCCAAAGTTCACGGGAGAGTCCAAAGTCCAGAGGAGTTCCGTTATCCCCTTCTGCATACGGCACTCTTGCTCTGCCCGCGAAGTCTCCATACTCTCTCGATCTCCATCCTTGGTCTCCAATCTCTCTCGCTCTCCTTCATTGGTCTCCAAACTCTCTCGCTCTCCATCCTTGGTCTCCAATCTCTCTCGCTCTCCTTCATTGGTCTCCAAACTCTCTCGATCTCCCCGCCGCGCCGTTACTACGCGAATTCGCCGCGTATCTGGTAAGCGGCCGGCCATCTGCTGCTGCTTCTATTTGTGGGGAGTTATTCAACTCCTCACAGTAGGAACATGTCCGATTAATCGTAGTTAAGATTACATTTATTATACCTACATAAGATGAAAGAACATGAAAAATG
Source organism: Drosophila suzukii (assembly GCF_043229965.1). Classification (NCBI taxonomy): domain Eukaryota; kingdom Metazoa; phylum Arthropoda; class Insecta; order Diptera; family Drosophilidae; genus Drosophila; species Drosophila suzukii. Next base: position 1,653,443 of record NW_027255900.1, on the reverse strand, counting down.
GAAATGTTTTATTTTAACAATATACTAGTTAAAGTGGATGATATTATTATATATTCTTAATATCTGTCATTATGAATAAAAATTGTTTATCAAAACAGCTTCTACACAGCGTTAAGACAACTTGTGAACAGTTTATTTCTTAATTAGTTTTACAATCACAGGATACATCTTCCCCCAACATAATCGGACATGTTCCTCTAACATTTATATATCAACCTTGAGATATTTTGGCTTTGCATTCTTTCTTACGTACATAGCAAACACACTGAAAATCAGAGTGTAAGTTTTTACTTCACATCGAAAGTCGTCTAGTGATCAAGAATTTTTGATCATTCTTAACAAAAGACTTTAAAAGCTCGTAGACGTTAATAACAACTAGTAACCAGCTAATAAATAGTAAACATCAAGTAAACAGATATTAAAGATATATAAACCAGTTACTAAACAGCTAGTAAGCAACTTGTATACATCTATTAAACAACTTGTATACATCTACTAATCATATAGAAACCAGATACTAAACAGCTAGTAAACAACTTGTATACATCTAGTAAACAACTTATATACATCTACTAAACATAGATACTAAACAACTTGCATACATCTACTGAATATATTGTAACCAGAACTAAACAAGTTGTATACATCTACTAAATATATAGTGGCTAGATACTAAACAGCTAGTTAACAACTTGTATACATCTAGTAAGCAACTTGTATACATCTATTAAACATATAGAAACCAGATACTAAACAACTTGTATACATCTACTAAATATATAGTAACCAGCTAATCAGTATTGTAATTAAAGAGCTTATTAAACTTATTCAGAATCTTAGACAATGATGCCTTACTCATACAAATAGTATACAAATAGAATAGAATTAGAAAACTAGAACTTAAAAAATAGTTGACAACAAGAACCGATATTACCAGGTCCCAACACCTCTATCATAAACTTGAATCAGAAATTAAATTGAAAGACGCTCCTATGCTAACTAATGAGGCTTTCGAAATATATTACAATATTATTATGGGATGGAACAAATGAATGCTTTAAAAATAATTCAACATCTGAGAAAGATTACATTGTTAGAACTATTTTACATCTATCTATGGGAACCAACCGAAAATATGCGTTTGGACCGAAGGTTAACATAAAGAACTACCATATATTTCTTACAGAGGGAGGAGTCAGAAAATTAATTATATAAAAATATATATAATATATATTTAATTATGAATTAAATGAAATATGTTTACAATAATAAAATAATATTAAATGATCCTATAACATTTGTTTGTGACTGAACAAATGAATGGTTTAAGAATACTCCAACATCTGAGAAACATTAAATTGTAAGAATGATTTTACATATATCTATGAGAACCAAGCGAAAATATGCGTTTGGAACGAAGGTTAACAGCCCATTTATTTCTTACAGAGGGAGGAGTCAGAAAATTAAATATTTAAAATATATGTAATATATATTTAGATATGAATTAAATGAAATATGTTTACAATAATAAAATAATATTAAATGATCCTATAAAATTTGTTTCTGACTGAACAAATAAATGGTTTAAGAATAATCCAACATCAGAGAAACATTAAATTGTAAGAATTATTTTACATCTATCTATGGGAAGCAAGCGAATAAAGGTTAACAACCCATATATTTCTTACAGAGGGAGGAGTCAGAAAATTAAATATTTAAAATATATGTAATAAATATTTAGTTATGAATTAAATGAAATATGTTAACAATAATAAAATAAACAAAATAATATAAAATTGATGACTGAACAAATGAATGCTTTAAAAATAATTCAACATCTGAGAAATATTAAATTGTGAGAACAATTTTACATCTATCTATGGGAACCAAGCGAAAATATGCGTTTGGGACGAAGGTTAACAACCCATAAATTTCTTACAGAAGGAGGAGTCAGAAAATGAATTATATAAAAATATATATAATATATATTTAATTATGAATTAAATGAAATATGGTTACAATAATAAAATAAAATTAAATGATCCTACACAATTTCTTTCTGACTGTAATTAAAACTACAAGTACGGATGAAGGGAAAGTATTTTGTTCAATGAGGTACGTCGGCTACTTGCGAGTTGGTGCACGGTCGGAACATCATCCCTTATCATTGGTCTTGAGATGTATGATCTTAGACCTGATCCTTAGGTCTTGAGCATGTGACTTTAATGATGGTCAGGTTATTATAGTTCACGCTAAGTTGGTTTGTATGCTTTGATAATTCTTCACCAAAAACTATAACAACTCATAACACTTGTTAACAGTTAGTTACCATACAAAACCAAGTACTTTACAGGTACTATACAAAAGGTAATCATCCAAAATCAAGTACTTTACAGGTACCATACACAAAGTAACCATCCCAAAAACAATACTAAAGAGAAAGTAAGCATCAAAATACTGCTAGGTAACAACTAAATACAACGTGTCCAATGTGTCAAGTCCATGTCCATCAATATGAGTACTACCCTAAAAAATTATATATCTCTGGATAATCTTCAAAGTCAAGATCTATTAAATTCCGGATGGAGCAGTGGGACGAAATATCTACGGGATCCCACTTTAACTTTTCTGTACCATTAAAAAATTTATTGGGATTTGCCGAGGATTATAAAAAAGTTTTTTTAAATTGTAAACATGAACTAGTGTTGATGCTAATTAAGAATCTTGGTGATGTGTTTGAACAAACCAGAAATGAACAAACTTTTAAGTTGGAAATTACGAATAAAATCTGGAAAATACCTTATGTAACTCTGAGCGATTTTGCAAAAATTAAGATGTACGATATTATTAAAAGTAGTGTAAACCTACCAATCCATTCCGGAGTTGGGATTCATATGTTAACCCCAAATTGGGGTATGGAAGTCAACACAGCTGGAATGTGAAATGGTCGGCTAACCGCGAAAAACCAAGATTTGCCATAATTGGATTTACACTAAATGGAGAACTTATCACAAATAACTTATCAAACTTGAAAGTTCACTTGAATTCTGAGTCATATTCATGATTCTGAATGTTGATTTTAGTAAGAATTAGTATGCTCACCTATATGAAATGTATACAAGATTTTAATCTAGTTACTATAATCGTGAATCACAACCATTTTTGACCCCAAATGAATTTAAATTGAAGACCCCTATTATTGTGGTTGATCTTTCATATCAAAACGAATGAGTAAAAATTGGTCCTATTGATGTGAGAATTTCAATAGAACTAAAGACACCAAGTCATGAAAATACCCAAGCTTACTGTCTCCTCATACAAGACCGATTAGTTGAATATAACCCACTAAACGGACTAGTACAACGAGTTGTTTAACATTAGAAAAATGTTGAAAGATACTGTTTCGATTGATGTTCAAGGTTTCTTTGATAATAATAATACTTTTATTATAAAGGAAATTGGAATTGTATTCGAAAAAGATCCAAACTTGAATAATAGTTTTTTAATAGAACCACCATATGATTTTACTTTGCTAAATACAAAATCTCGAAAGACTGCAATTTGGTTAACCAATACACATCACAAAATTTTTTGGAACGATGGAGAAAATAGTTTTCCACAAACTCGAAAGTATCTAAGGACAATTACAAGCGGAAAACAAATTATTTGTAGAGGTGTGGAAAAGAAACGATTTCTACAGAAGTTTTTTGGGAGTCGTCAGCTCATTAATATCGAGGAAATTGGCTGTCCGTCATTAAACAGGTTTAAAGGAAACCGGTTTCCCTATTGTGAAACACACCTTAAGGGCGGGGTTTGTGCTCTAAACAATGCATACATTATTTTGACATTTTTTAAAAGTAGCTCCAAAACAATAAAATTATTGTTATACATCATTTTAAAGTTGAGAGTAGACGTGTAAAGACCTACAAGAAAATAAAATTAACAAAATGAAATTTCACGAGGAAATTGACCAATTTATTGAACAATTTAAAGGAGATATAATTGGTAAGCATTTTCAATACCTTCTAAACACAAAAACTATGTTCATGAATCGAGGTGGACATGATCTCAAAACTACGAATTATGGTGAACACTTTACATTTTGTAATCCAGAAATGACGTCGGAAACGCGCGCCTGCTTCTTCTATGCAAATCGCCGTAATCAAAGCAGAAAATTCATTTCTATATATAACAAAAATGTTCGCAATACCAAAATAAATGAATAAATGTATTATTATGCTACAAAATAAACTTCTGACTTTTTATTTCGAGTTAAAATTACAGGTACGGAGAATGGAAAATATTTCCTTGACTGAGATATGTCGGCTACTTGCGAGTTGTTGCGCGGTCGTGATTTCAACCCCTATTATGGGAACGTCGTTGGCGTGAGGCCCATGATCTTGTCAATGAGCGTGCGCCTTCTGGGTTGTGCATGTGTCCCTTTTATTGCGGTCAGGTAATTGACAGGTGCGCATGTTCGGGTAGCTCTTGCTTGAATCCCTTTTATGACATGTTTATGACCCATTTGTGGAAAGGAGAGAATCTTAGACAATTTACCAGTTAAACGTTCTGGGGCGGAAACAAAAATGTGTATTTGAAAATATTCCACATCTGAGAATCATTAACTTGTGGGATTTATTTTATTGGGGTTCTTTTGATTTCTAAATTAATTTTACAATCATAGGAAACATTATTCCCCAACATGATCGGACATGTTCCTCTAAGATAACCATCTTTGAATACTTTGGGTGTGCGACCTTTCACACGTGCACAGCAACACCTGTGATAATGAGGCAAAAGGGTACGTGATCACACCTTTCCCCAACATGATCGGATATGTTCCTCTAAGATAACAACCTTTGGATACTATGGTTGTGCGACCTTCCTCACGTGCACCTTTCTCACCTGACTATTAATTGCACATAATGAGGGGAAGGATACATGACCAATATTGTCACTTGGGGATGTGGGGGCGATGGGGGCAATTAAGTATACTCTTTATGGACATGATCGTGGCATTTTTATGACTTCAAAGCCCATTAAAATCAGTTAATTAATTGAATTATGCTAATTGTTGGGGAGGGGGGCCCGGGGTCCATTTATATGCTAATTGTCCCAGAACCCGTCTTTCGCTACTACTCTGCTTGGCAGAAATAGCTGACCACGGATTTATCTCGGGTCTGTCAGAGTTATTTGGAAATTAGCTCTCGGCTCAAAGTTTTTTATAAATTGGGTAAGAGCTCCTAAATAATGTGTCATATAACTCCCCCCACTCTAAATTGAATCGTCCCGATTCATTGGAACTGTTGGGTATATTGAATGTAATTGATTGGTTAATTCGACAATGATATTTTCTTCTACGGTATTTTCATTGTCGGGGGTATTATTTATCTCAATATCGGAAATATTGCTTTCTGGTTCGATTTCTATACGAATTTGCCATGGTTTGAATATTAAAAATTTTGTGAATTTGATTATAATCATAATAATTAAATATATAAATGCTAATATGATTAATATTAACGTAACTGGTATTTGAGTTTGTTTAACTTGAATAAATGGATTTAGTATGTTAATATTATCAAATGAGAGTTCCGAATCATTAGATATAATATATTCGGATATTAAAAAATCTGTATATTTTCGAGCTGTGATGTATTCCAATATCTTATTGTCCACATTGGTGTAGGAAATATTATTAATTATAGAGGTGAAATTAAAAGTAATTAAATATGACACATTTAAATGAGTGTCATTAACTGTATTTTCTCCATTTACAAAAATGGCTCCATCTTGGATTACATCTACTTTTTTATTTTTTTCTCTGATTTTGTTACAAAAAGATTTTTCTCCATTTAGTAATCTGGTGAAACAAGAACCTTCTGGGTTAAGTGTGCAATAATTATTTAATATTTCTGTCTTAAAATTAGACATTACATAGTACTTATTTCTACATTTTGCGACGTGATTATCAATTAATAATTTTACATCATCATGTGAAATGGATCTTGAATTGTAAACGTCACAGCGATCGGTAATAATAGGGTATTTTATGTAAATTATAATAAGATCTTGATGCAAAGCGATTTTAAATTCAGATATATCTTAAAAGGTTTTTTATAAATTTCTTGTATGTCGTCGTTGTTTAGAATTTTAGTACTAAATACATCGATTTTGGCGAGTGAATTGTGTCCATTAAATTCATAAGATCGTTAGTAAATAAACGCAGACGATATTTTCTAAGCGGAATTTCTTGATCTTTAAAGGCGGTTTTTAAATTCTTCAGTGTTTATTTCTTGGCGAGGGATTACCCTTCATCCTTTTTTCTTTAAATGTATTTTTGTTGATGATTTCGAAGATTTGTTTGTACATTTTTGTTTTTAAATATTTTTTTTAATTAAATAGTTTTTTCACAATGGTTATTTGTTTCGATGAATTTTGTTGTCACTTTTTAAATTTTTTATATTGTCCGAGCAGTGAATTTATGTTACGAGCACTATTTTGTAATTTGAGATTTTTAAGGGGATTATTCCATTAATTCATTTCCACCTTATTATTTTTTGATCAACACAAACTTTTAATTTTTTGCCGGTTGTATAGAGTTTAAGGGGATTATTGCATTTATTAATTTCCACCTTATTTTTATCAACACAGGCTTTATATATTCGTCGGTTGTATCGGGTTGCTGGCCGCGCAAAATTCCTTTTTCACTTTTAAACTTTTTTGGATTTATTTAAAAGCTTTGCTTTAGAATTTTTTAATCACACGGCCCAACGTTGGTCGCCAATTAAGTTTCTCACTGTGAATTGATTAAAAAAATTTATTTTTATTTTTAACAATCACTTATTCACTATTAAAATTTTACAATAGGTCGAACTTATTTTATTCACTGCTCTTGTATTATTTCTCGAATTGTTGTACTGCTCGATTTGGATCTCGAAAACGGACTGCCTGCTCTTTAGTTCAATGATCAATAATCAAACCTCGGCTTAAGAGATTTTTTCCCGAAAAATTGATAAAGAGAATGACTCAAGAGAGTCGGAAAATAGGATGATGCAATTTGCCAATTAAATTCGAAGTCCAATCTTGGCCGGAAATTGGTGTTTACATTAGCGGAGTTTAGGGACTGCTTAGGGGATCTTTTTGTTTACGTTAGCGGACTCAGAGCTCGCTTGGGTCTCCGATTGTTTACAATATCGGTTTGGATGTTTACAGCCTCCGTTTGATTCGGACTGCGTGAAATTGATCTGGGTGGGAATGATTTGGAGGCCTGGTCTGTCAGAGTTATTTGGAAATAAACTCTCGGCTCAAAGTGGTTTATAAATTGGGTAAGAGCCCCTAAATAATGTGTCATATAACTTGCACGCAGCAAAGCGAGATTAAAATAAGTCACCTATCGGCGGTAGACAGATCTAAGCGTTATGTGCGTTAGAGTGGGCGTGGCAAACTTTTTTTTGACAATCGATAGGAATTGATAGGAGCAATACATTTCAGTTAAAATTTTTATTCTAGCATCAAAACTGTAGGAGCCACAGTTTTGGGCGGTTTGTGGGCGTTAGAGTGGGCGTGGCAAGCTACTGAAACAAACTTGCGCTGCGTAAGAAGCTCAATAACCTAGCTCTTATAGATTCCGAGATCTCATCGTTCATCCGGACGGACGGAAAGACGGACATGGCTAGATCGACTCGGCTAGTGATCCTGATCAACAATATATATACTTTGTGGGGATGCGTGAAACACACCCTCCACATTTCGCCATTTCTATTCTTTCCGCCACGAAGGCATACAATTGGAGATTACGCCACGAAGGCCATTTATTTATAAGTTATAATATATAATATAATTATAATATAAGTCGTTACGCCACGAAGGCAATTTATTTAAGATCAAACTAGAAGCTAAGCTAGCCATCCAGTTTTGTTGGTATTTTCTCAGGGATCGGCTACGCCGCTCGTTTCGTTAGTATTTTCGCCGGGAGCAGCCCCGCCCTCCACTATACCTTTCGGGTGCCGTGTTGCGCTAGAGCTGCTTACTCGGTGCAACGCGGATACTCTGGCCTCCTTTCCCCACAAATCCCCACGGCAACTCCCCGTCCAGTTTCGTCCCAACACTTTTCTACAAATTTAACTGTAGAGGACCCTGGCCGGACTGAGTTTTATCCCAGCCCATGAAAAAGGTCCTTACAGTTTGGCGCCCGAACAGGGACGAATAAGGACGACTAAATATCCTTCAGGAGAGTTGGGTTTTTACCACCAACCGCATGGCCTAAAGACCCATGTCCAGTAGACGAGATTTAGAGAAAGATAGGAGACCGCAGGAATAGTTAGAGTAGGGGATCCCGTAACGCTGCGCCCGCCAATGCCAACCCACTCCCGGAGCGCCACATAGCCACGTGGTCTCCCACGAAGCCGTCAAGCGCATACCGCGCCCCGAGCAGCGCCCACAGAGCGGCCCAGCAGCGCCCAACAAGCGCCCAGCGATCGGCGTCAGTGCACCACCAGCGGCACCCACCCACGTGCCCACCAGGAGCACGCACAGCGCGGCCACCGCGCCCTCAGCAGCGTCACCCGCGCCGCCAGCTGCGCCATCAGCAGCGCAGACCCAGCAGCGTCCCGCGCCGTGCAGTGCCACCCACGTGGCCATCAGGTGCCCACAGAGCGCCACCAGCAGCGCCAACAGCGCCGGACACGTGGTCACCAGCCACACAACGAGCGTCACCAGGAGCGCGCAACGAGCGGCCCCGCGCCCTCCGCAGCGTTCAGCGCCCATCGGGCGGCGTCATTTGCACCACCAGCAGCACCCACCGAGTGCCTACCGAGCGCCCACCGAGCGCCAACAGCAGCGCCCATCAGCAGCGCCCAGCCGCGCCCTCAGCAGCGCCAACCGCGCCGGATACGTGGTCACTAGCCACGCTACGAGCGCCACCAGGAGCGCCCAACGATCAGCGCCGCCGCTCACCAGCCGCACTCACCGAGTGCCAACGGGAGCGCTAGCCGCAACCACATCGGTCAGCCAACGTCAGAGGACGCAGAATCAAAGCCAGATCCGGCAGCTGCCGGACTGGAAGAGGACAGGTTTTTCACCGCATCCGGGGGTGATTCCACGACCGCAAACATGGGGGTCAGGTGGATCGCCTACCGCCGGAAGGACGAGCTGCGGGCTCTGCTAAAAGAGTTTGGACTTGACCCGAACGGCCAAGTAGACGAACTACGACCACGATTGGCATCCTTCATCGGAGGAGGAGACCACAGCCAGGCTCTACGAGAGCGCTTTGCCGCACTGGAAGCAATATACCCGGAAGCACCCACCCAGAGGACGTCCACCAGTCGGGCCACCTCGCCGATGCCCGGAATTGAGGATCACACGCTTCCCGTGCCCTGCTTAGGGAACCTACGGAAAAGCCCTGGACGGGAGATACCGGCCGCCAACCCAGCCGCCCATCTTCCGCACAGCCCTATATCCGCGGCAGTGTTGCGTACTGTTTGACGGACAGAACCCGTTCATTTTATAGAACGCATCGAGGAAGGTGCCACTGCCTACAATGTGAGAACGAGTGACATACCGAGGGCCGTCATTGGACTTCTCTCAGGCCGCGCCGAAGGCTGGTACCGGGCATACCAAATGCACACCGAGCCATGGGAAACTATCCGGAGAGAGTTTCTGGAGTTTTTCTTGCCTCCGCGGTACTACCAGAGCCTAGAAGATGGCATCCGGACCAGGCAACAACAAGTGGGCGAGCCCTTCAAAATATACGTAGTAGAATTACGCCTGATGATGCAACGCGCCAAGTACTCACTAGGCCAGGAGCTCGAGCGGATCTACGAGAATTTGATGCCGGAGTACCAGCTTTTCATACGGCGACATGAGTTCTCCTCACTAGAGGGGCTTACCCAAATGGCAACTGCGTTCGAAATCGCACGGGATCGAGACCCCGTTCGACATGCAGCCCTAATTCCAACCGCAAGCTGGAATTCCGGCAGGGAGAGCAGCGGAAGACCCACACCTCGACCCCAGAACTTTCTCGCTCCAACGCCTTCTGGACCCAGGAGGCCGGCGATATCCAACGGGATGATCGCCCAGGAAGCGGAACCACCGGTTGACGTCGGCCGAGCTTGTCACCGCTGCGGAGAAATTGGACTCTTCACACGAGAATGCCGAAACCCACCGCTGATGTACTGCTGGGACTGTGGGAAACGAAGCATCCGTACCATCGACTGCTGCCGCCGGACGGAAAACGGCCAGGGTCGCCGCCGTCTGCTTGCAACTAGCCCCACCTGCCACCCGGAAGGTAGAACCAACCCCAGATACGAGGGCGACTCCTACGGCCGCAACCGCGCAATCCCCAAGCACACCCGGTACGCCGCAATCATCGCAAGGCACCGAGGGGGGGACCAAAACAGTCCCAAAGCCTGCTCCGAGGACTCACATAAAGCCAAACGCGCCAGTGCGGAAGACAAGTCCTGACCCCTCGGGACCCCCGTTGTCGAGGAACCCGTCAGGCAACACCGCGTGAAGCTGCATCACCACGGAGAACAGCTACGGCCTACAGCCGCAGGCGGACGCCGCCACGGCAAAGGGGAAGAGCCCGTTTCGACGCCCCTCCACGAGCGCCATGTTGGCCACCACAACGGTGGAAACTCACACGCGCAAACCAGCCACCTCACCTGGGCATCGGGAACCACAACGGAAAATCGGTGTACATCAGCTGCCAGCCCAGTCGGACGCAGCCAGCGCACGGAAGCACAACCCGTTCCGGAGCCACTGTCCCCACGGACACCTGGCCACTGTAGCGGAGGACCCAACCAGGCTACAGGTGACCGAAGAACCTCACGCCGAGGAAACCGCCCACTTTCTGCAGAGGGAGCTACAGCTTTTCGACGAGCTAAGCGGGCCAACGGAGATCGCCGAGCATACCATCACTCTCCGGGATAATAAGCCACTAAAGCAGCGGTATTATCCAAAGAACCTCGCCATGCAGAGCATAATCAATCAGCAGTTGGACGAGCTATTACGAGACGACCGAATCGAGCCCTCCCGTAGCCCGCACAGTGCCCCGCTGGTGCTCGTGCGGAAGAAGACAGGGGATATGCGGATGTGCGTCGACTATCGACAACTCAACGCACATTCCATACCCGATGCGTACCCACTCCCACGAATCAACCACATATTGGAGCGGCTACGGAACGCCCGGTTCATCTCAACGCTGGATCTTAAGAATGGATACTGGCAGATCCCTATGGCGGAAGGAAGCCGCGAATGCACGGCTTTCACCGTCCCTGGGCGTGGACTCTTCCACTGGAAAGTCATGCCCTTTGGACTGCATTCTGCCCCAGCAACGTTTCAGCGAGCCCTTGACAGCGTCATCGGGCCGGATATGGAACCCCACGCCTTTGCCTACTTGGATGACATCATCGTCATCGGGGCGACGTGGGAGGAACATGCCAGGAATTTCAGGGAAGTCTTCCGACGACTGCGGGAAGCAAAGTTTCGGCTGAATCAAGGCAAGTGCAAGTTTTTCCAGAAAAAGCTGGTATACTTAGGCCACTTGATCAGCGAAGAAGGCATCAGGACGGACCTAGATAAGATAGCTGCTATCTAGGGACTGCGCCCGCCAACCAACGTCAAGGAACTCCGTCGCCATTTGGGCATCGCATCTTGGTATCGACGCTTCGTCCAGGATTTCGCCTCCATCGTTCAGCCCATGTCCCGACTCCTCAGGAAGGGGGTCAAGTGGAGCTGGGAGGAGCCCCAACAGCAGGCATTCGAGACACTCAAAGCCAGACTAACGGCCGCACCGGTACTGGCCTGCCCAAATTTTGAATACAAGTTCCAGCTTCAGACGGATGCAAGTGATGCAGGACTTGGAGCAGTCCTCACTCAGAGCATCGATGGAGAGGAGAAGGTCATCGCCTACGTAAGTCGACGCCTCGAGCGAGCCGAGGAAAACTACTCCACTACCGAAAAGGAGTGCCTCGCCATAGTTTGGGCCACGCGGAAGCTACGCTGCTACTTGGAGGGCTACCAGTTTGACGTGATTACGGATCACCTCGCTCTCAAGTGGTTGAACTCGATTGAAAACCCCACGGGCCGTATAGCCCGGTGGGCTCTGGAGCTGCAACAATACCAGTTTACCGTCCTCTATCGGAAGGGCAAATACAACGTTGTCGCCGACGCCCTCTCCCGACAACCCCTAGGGATGCTTTAGCTCCTCGCGGAACACGGAACACGGCGCCCCGAAAAGTTTCCGGATTACACTCTGGATCACGGACAGCTGTATCGACACATCGGACACACCTCAGACGTGGGAAACAGCAACCCATGGAAGCTTTGCGTGCCTCGGGAGCAGAGACAACGAGTGCTGGAGGAATGCCACGACCACCCTTCTGCTGGTCACCTGGGCATCCGGAAGACTCGCAGACGGATTGCCCAACGATATTTCTGGCCGGGACTACATCGAGACGTTGTGCGGTACGTCACCAGCTGCTTGGTTTGCCAACAATACAAGGTGAGTCAACGCAAACCGGCGGGCAAAATGCTCACCCGCCATCCCACGGAGCCATTCGCGCTCGTCGGAGCCGACTTCGTTGGACCTCTTCCTCGGACCCGACGAGGGAATACCATGCTGCTCGTATTTATAGATGTCTTTTCCAAATGGGTCGAGATCATACCCCTAAAGAAGGCCACAGCCGCCCAACTGATTTCGGGAAAGGATAATATCCCGCTTTGGAGTACCCAGGACTTTGATCTGCGACAACGGCACGCAGTTCACCAGCCGCGGTTTCAAGACATTCTGTCGCACTAACGGCATCAAACTGGAATACTCAGCTCCCTATTCCCCGCAGCAGAACCCCACCGAACGGGCAAACCGGACCATCAAGACAATGATAGCCCAGTACGTGGACCAGGATCACAGGACATGGGATCAGCTACTGCCAGAGATCTCGCTGGCCATAAACACGAGCAGGAACAAGGCCGCCACTACAATTTGCGACGTCACGAGTGGAGACCTCAGTTCGGATCACAGGTTATGGTCCGCCTCCACCATTTGTCAAAGGCCAGCGAAGGCTTTAACGCGAAGCTTGCTCCTAAGTACTCGGGGCCATTTAAGGTGCTGAAGTTCCTCTCCCCGAATACCGTCAGGATACAACATATGGAAAACAGGAAGAGGCGAACAGCAGGAGTAGGCGACCTGAAGGAGTACCACCAACGCAGTGACCAACTAGGGAACCCGAAAGAAGCCACCGGAGAGAGCGCGTGCCCAACATAAGGGAGTCGACGAATGTACCCAAAGCATCGTAGTAATAACTTTAGTAGAAAACAAGGGAGAACGCTATAGTCGAGTACCTCGACTGTCAGATACCCGTTACTCAGCTAAATGGAGATATGCAAGCAGCGCGAGATTAAAATGCGCCACCTACCGGCGGTATACAGATTTAAGCGTTATGGCGTTAGAGTGGGCGTGGCAAATTTTTGTTTGGATCAATCGATAGGTATTGACGAGACCAATACATTTCAGTTAAAATTTTTTATCTAGCATGAAAATTGTGGGCGTCACAGGGTTTTGCGGTTTGTGGGCGTTAAAGTGGGCGGGGCAAACTTTTTTTTGGGTCAATCGATAGGTATTGATAAGAACATTACATTTCAGTTAAAATTTTCTATCTAGCCTCAAAACTGTAGGAGCCACAGTTTTGGGCGGTTTGTGGGCGTTAGAGTGGGCGTGGCAGTCTACTGAAATAAACTTGCGCTGCGTAGGAAGCTCAGGAATCTGCACGCCAAATCTCAATAGCCTAGCTCCCATAGTTTCCGAGATATCAGCGTTCATCCGGACAGACGGACAGACGGACATGGCTAGATCGACTCGGCTAGTGATCCTGATCAAGAATATATATACTTTATGGGGTCGGAAACGCTTCCTTCTGCCTGTTACATACTTTCCGACGAATCTAGTATACCCTTTTACTCTACGAGTAACGGGTATAACTAGGTTAAGCTGAGAGTTGTACCCACTAGATAAGTCGATCCTCGCACTCAGGCGGGGCCAATAAGGAACGTAGGCCTAGGCTAATATTCTAGCAATTTACAGATCGGAACTACAACAACAGGATGGAGCCTTTCTACCCATACTTCGTCGCAGGGGTCTACCAACCGGTCGACCACCGTGACTCGGACACGGATACCAACGACGGCGCACCCTCCAGCCGGGACTCGGTCCTGTCAGACCGGAGCCCCACACCACTCAGCTTCAGCCCAATCCTCAGCCTCCAGTCACGCGAAGCTCGTAACGGCGACTCCATCTCCACCGTGCCGTGGTCGCCGGACGCAAGCATCGCAGTTAGCGGCGAGCCACCTGCGGCGTTTGCAGTTGGACCATCGGGGGACGAGGACGACGACTCGACAGCACCCACGGTGGCCCGTTTGGCACGGCTGCAGGTCTTCGAATCCGGCAAACCGGGGACGGCAACAGTTCACCGTTCGGTGGATGCTTGGATCCGGAGCCAGGATCACCACGCGTTCGCACCCGGCTACCTTGGGCAATGCCGGCGGGAAGCCGAACGATGCCCCTCGGGAAGCCCGATGTCTTCCGATGACTCCTCCGTGGCGATGGACGGTCGCTTTGGGGCAACTTCGCGCGCCCCAACAGCCGGTCATCGACGAAGCCAACCGGGCCTGGGAGGACTACGGCGGCTACGTCAACCCAGAGCCTGGGGAAGCCGACGTCCGGAGGAGACTCAGCTCCGGGCACGGTTCCGACGAGGCCAACGAGGAGGAGGACGAGGCCAACGAGGAGGAGGACGAAGCCAACGAGGAGGAGGACGAGGCCAACGAGGAGGAGGACGACGCCAACGAGGAGGACGCAGGACCCGCTGCTGGCCAGGACCCAGGAGTCGGAGGAAACGCTCCCCAGGGTTTCGTAGACCCTCCACCGCCGGCCCTACCAGAGGCATCGCCCGGATCACCACCAGAGCGGCCCCCGAGGGCATCTCCCAGAACGCCGCGACAGACGTCACCCCCAGGAGGTGGAAGCCACTATACCAGTCCGCTACCACGAACGCCCGGACGTCTGCAAAGCTCCCCACGAACCCCGGAAGGGATGTTTCGACCGCACAGCCAGCGATCGCCGCTCCCAATACCGCCGGGCCTGGGCACCTCTGCGCGCGCCGTGCCGCAAACTCCCGGCCGCACGATCGCACCAAGCGAGCTGGGCTGGGAACCGGACCTGAAATTGTTCCTCAGCAGGGAAGAGGAGGATGAGGTCCTGCAAGCCCTCCGGGAGTGTCCGGACGCTGGACAAGTTATGGAGGAGGCCCAGTGGATCGTCGCCCCAGTCGGCTGGAGGGTAGACACCCACCAGCGACGACTGCCTACAGCCCTTGTCGCATCCATCTAGGAGCAGGATCGACGGAGGGTGCGCTACCTGCGCCAGATCGAGGGTCATCGGTTCCGAGTCACCATCACCGCCGGGCGGGAGGTGATCGTTTCCTTTCGCCATAATCACGCCGAAGAAAGGGGGGTGTGAGGATGCGTGAAACACACCCTCCACATTTCGCCATTTCTATTCTTTCCGCCACGAAGGCATACAATTGGAGATTACGCCACGAAGGCCATTTATTTATAAGTTATAATATATAATATAATTATATAGTAATATAAGTCGTTACGCCACGAAGGCAATTTATTTAAGTTCAAACTAGAAGCTAAGCTTATCCGATTTAAATATTGCGCGCACCAGGGCTGGAAAACCACCCAGTGTTGGTCGACCGATGGCCAACAGCTGATAGTGCCGATAGCGATAGGCGGGAGGTTCGATAAGAAACTGTGTTGGGAAACGAAGAAACCCTGCAAGCCGGGCTTACATGCGGCCGCAAGGGCGGAAGCTCGCTCTCATTCTCGAAGCCAAGGCGATCAGACCTACGAGCGGACTTCAACCCGGAGTGGTACAGCGGCATGAGCGTCGGCACGCCGGATCCAAGGAGTAAGTGGGACAGACAATAGCGATCAGACTGAGTGCGAGTAGGGGTAGTAGTAGTAGTACTAGCGAATAATAAAGACAAGAGAGAATGAAGAAGTATGTGTCCGTGTGAATTTGTGCATTTTTCGGGAACCCACGTGCAGTGATTTGTGCCGGTCGGGAATCGTGTTGCTCCAGAGCTGCTTACTCAGTGCAAACGACCACCCGATCGCCCACAAGGAGCATAGGAAAGGATCGCCTCTGGCCACCCTCTCCTGGGAACCCCGCCCCAATTACGGTTTAGGTAGGCGCGAGCCAGGTGCAGTGATTTGTGCCGGTCGGGAATCGTGTTGCGCCAGAGCTGCTTACTCAGTGCAAACGACCACCCGATCGCCCACAAGGAGCATAGGAAAGGATCGCCTCTGGCCACCCTCTCCTGGGAACCCCGCCCCAATTACGGTTTAGGTAGGCGTGAGCCACGTGCAGTGATTTGTGCCAGTCGGGAATCGTGTTGCGCCAGAGCTGCTTACTCAGTGCAAGCGACCACCCGATCGCCCACAAGGAGCAAAGGAAAGGATCGCCTCTGGCCACCCTCTCCTGGGAACCCCGCCCCAAATACGGTTTAGGTAGTCGCGAGCCACGTGAGGTGATCTGTGCCGGTCGGGAATCGTGTTGCGCCAGAGAAGCTTACTCAGTGCAAACGACCACCCGATCGCCCACAAGGAGCACAGGGAAGGGTCGCCTCCGGCCATCCTCCCCTCGGATCCCTACCCCCCTACCCCAGTAGCTTGTGAGTCGCACATCCAGGGGGAACGGCCACGCCGTCCAGTTTTGTTGGTATTTTCTCAGGGATCGGCTACGCCGCTCGTTTCGTTAGTATTTTCTCCGGGAGCAGCCCCGCCCTCCACTATACCTTTCGGGTGCCGTGTTGCGCTAGTGCTGCTTACTCGGTGCAACGCGGATACTCTGGCCTCCTTTCCCCACAAATCCCCGCGGCAACTCCCCGTCCAGTTTCGTCCCAACACTTTTCTACAAATTTAACTGTAGAAAACCCTGGCCGGACTGAGTTTTATCCCAGCCCATGAAAAAGGTCCTTACAACTTTATGGCTACATACTTTCCGACAAGTCTAGTATACCCTTTTACTTTACGAGTAACGGGTATAATAATAGTAATAATAATAGTAATAATGAAACGGAATATATATTTAAATTGTATTTATTTAGGTTTGTAATTATTTGACCTCACACCATCTGAGTCGACCCAAAAGTTGACATATAAGTTCAACTTTCAAATTTTACACTTGTGACTAGAGTAGTATGGAAACGCAGATTCTGATAAATCTCACAAGTTAATGATACTCATATGTGGAATATTTTCAAATACACATTTTTGATTCCGCCCCAGAATGTTTAACTGGTAAATTGTCTAAGATTCTCTCCTTTCCACAAATCGGTCCTAAACATGTCATAAAAGAGATTCCAACAAGAGCTACCCGAACATGTCAATTACCTGACCGCTATAAAAGGGACACATGCACAACCCAGAAGGCGCACGCTCATTGACAAGATCATGGGCCTCACGCCAACGACCTCATACGACGTTCCCATAATAGGGGTTGAAATCACGACCGCGCAACAACTCGCAAGTAGCCGACATATCTCAGTCAAGGAAATATTTTCCATTCTCCGTACCTGTAATTTTAACTCGAAATTAAAAGTCAGAAGTTTATTTTGTAGAATAATAATACATTTATTCATTTATTTTGGTATTGCGAACATTTTTGTTATATATAAAAATTAATTTTCTGCTTTGATTCCTGCAACTTGCATAGAAGAAGCAGGCGCACGTTTCTGACATCATTTCTGGATTACAAAGCTGCTTACTCAGTGCAAACGACCACCCGATCGCCCACAAGGAGCATAGGAAAGGATCGCCTCTGGCCACCCTCTCCTGGGAACCCCGCCCCAATTACGGTTTAGGTAGGCGCGAGCCACGTGCAGTGATTTGTGCCGGTCGGGAATCGTGTTGCGCCAGAGCTGCTTACTCAGTGCAAACGACCACCCGATCGCCCACAAGGAGCATAGGAAAGGATCGCCTCTGGCCACCCTCTCCTGGGAACCCCGCCCCAATTACGGTTTAGGTAGGCGCGAGCCACGTGCAGTGATTTGTGCCGGTCGGGAATCGTGTTGCGCCAGAGCTGCTTACTCAGTGCAAGCGACCACCCGATCGCCCACAAGGAGCATAGGAAAGGATCGCCTCTGGCCACCCTCTCCTGGGAACCCCGCCCCAAATACGGTTTAGGTAGTCGCGAGCCACGTGAGGTGATCTGTGCCGGTCGGGAATCGTGTTGCGCCAGAGAAGCTTACTCAGTGCAAACGACCACCCGATCGCCCACAAGGAGCACAGGGAAGGGTCGCCTCCGGCCATCCTCCCCTCGGATCCCTACCCCCCTACCCCAGTAGCTTGTGAGTCGCACATCCAGGGGGAACGGCCACGCCGTCCAGTTTTGTTGGTATTTTCTCAGGGATCGGCTACGCCGCTCGTTTCGTTAGTATTTTCTCCGGGAGCAGCCCCGCCCTCCACTATACCTTTCGGGTGCCGTGTTGCGCTAGAGCTGCTTACTCGGTGCAACGCGGATACTCTGGCCTCCTTTCCCCACAAATCCCCGCGGCAACTCCCCGTCCAGTTTCGTCCCAACACTTTTCTACAAATTTAACTGTAGAAAACCCTGGCCGGACTGAGTTTTATCCCAGCCCATGAAAAAGGTCCTTACAACTTTATGGCTACATACTTTCCGACAAGTCTAGTATACCCTTTTACTTTACGAGTAACGGGTATAATAATATTAATTGTATTTATTTAGATTTGTAATTATTTGACCTCACACCATCTGAGTCGACCCAAAAGTTGGCATATAAGTTCAACTTTCAAATTTTACACTTGTGACTAGAGTAGTATGGAAACGCAGATTCTGATAAATCTCACAAGTTAATGATACTCAAATGTGGAATATTTTCAAATACACATTTTTGATTCCGCCCCAGAATGTTTAACTGGTAAATTGTCTAAGATTCTCTCCTTTCCACAAATCGGCCCTAAACATGTCATAAAAGAGATTCCAACAAGAGCTACCCGAACATGTCAATTACCTGACCGCTATAAAAGGGACACATGCACAACCCAGAAGGCGCACGCTCATTGACAAGATCATGGGCCTCACGCCAACGACCTCATACGACCTCATACGACGTTCCCATAATAGGGGTTGAAATCACGACCGCGCAACAACTCGCAAGTAGCCGACATATCTCAGTCAAGGAAATATTTTCCATTCTCCGTACCTGTAATTTTAACTCGAAATTAAAAGTCAGAAGTTTATTTTGTAGAATAATAATACATTTATTCATTTATTTTGGTATTGCGAACATTTTTGTTATATATAAAAATTAATTTTCTGCTTTGATTCCTGCAACTTGCATAGAAGAAGCAGGCGCACGTTTCTGACATCATTTCTGGATTACAAAATGTAAAGTATTCACCATAATCTAATCCACATCTAGTCTTAACTTTAAAATGATGTATAACAATTATTTTATTGATTAGGTGCTACTTTAAAAAAAGTCAAAATATTGTATGCATTGCTTAGAGCACAAACCCCGCCCTTTCACACCTTCACAAATAATTTGTTTTCCGCTTGTAATTGTCCTTAAATACTTTCGAGTTTGTGGAAAAATGTTCTCTCCATCGTTCCAAAAAATGTTGTGATCTGTATTGGTTAACCAAATTGCAGTCTTTCGAGATTTTGAATTTGGCAAAGTAAAATCATATGGTGGTTCTATTAAAAAACTCTTATTCAAGTTTGTATCATTTTCGAATACAATTCCAATTTCCTTTAGAATAAAAATATTATTTTTATCAAAGAAACCTTGAACATCAATCGAAACAGTATCTTTCAACATTTTTATAATGTTAGTCAACTCGTTGTACTAGTCCGTTTAATGGGTTATATTCAACTAAACGGTCATGTATGAGGAGACAGTAAGCTTGGGTATTTTCATGACTTGGTGTCTTCAGTTCTATTGAAATTCTCACATCAATAGGACCAGTTTTCACTGATTCGTTTTGATATGAAAGATCAACCCCAATAATAGGGGCCTTCAATTTGAATTGGTTGTGATTCACGATTATAGTAACTAGATTAAAATCTTGTATACATTTCATATAGGTGAGCATACTAATTATACCCGTTACTCGTAGAGTAAAAGGGTATACTAGATTCGTCGGAAAGTATGTAACAGGCAGAAGGAAGCGTTTCCGACCCCATAAAGTATATATATTCTTGATCAGGATCACTAGCCGAGTCGATCTAGCCATGTCCGTCTGTCCGTCTGTCCGTCTGTCCGTATGAACGCTGAGATCTCGGAAACTATGAGAGTTACAATACTGGGATTAGGCACGCAGATTCCTGAGATTCCTGCGCAGCGCAAGTTTGTTTCAGTAGAGTGCCACGCCCACTCTAACGCCCACAAACCGCCCAAAACTGTGGCTCCTACAGTTTTGATGCTAGAATAAAAATTTTAATTGAAATGTATTGTTCTCATCAATAGCTATCGATTGACCAAAAAAAATGTTTGCCACGCCCACTCTAACGCCCATAAACCGCCCACAAACTTCAAAAAATCGTAAGTATGAACGCAGATATCTCGGAAACTATCAAAGATAGAGAATTGGGATTTCAGATTTAGATTCCGTAGCCTTGTACGCAGCGCAAGTTTATTACGCGAATATGCCACGCCCACCCTAACGCCCACAAATCGCGAAAAACTGTGGCGCCCACAGTTTTGATGCTAGACATACAAATTTAACTGAAATGTATTGGTCTCGTCAATACCTATCGATTCACGAAAAAAAAACGCCCATTTTAACGCCCACAAACCTCCCAAGAAGAAAAGCTATGACGTCAGAGCCAGACGATACGAAATGTTGTGTATGTGTGTGTATGTAAATAGTTGCCGGCAAAGCAAAAAGCTCTGCTGGCGCTCAGAGAGAGAAAAGTGCGCGCCTAACCTTTTTTTTTGAATAATGAACAATTTGTCCAATTGGCGGGAAAAAACCTTTAAAGATCTGTAAATCTTTATTTATTATACCCGTTACTCGTAGAGTAAAAGGGTATACTAGATTCGTCGGAAAGTATGTAACAGGCAGAAGGAAGCGTTTCCGACCCCATAAAGTATATATATTCTTGATCAGGATCACTAGCCGAGTCGATCTAGCCATGTCCGTCTGTCCGTCTGTCCGTCTGTCCGGATGAACGCTGAGATCTCGGAAACTATGGGAGCTAGGCTATTGAGATTTGGCGTGCAGATTCCTGAGCTTCCTACGCAGCGCAAGTTTGTTTCAGTAGACTGCCACGCCCACTCTAACGCCCACAAACCGCCCAAAACTGTGGCTCCTACAGTTTTCATGCTAGATAGAAAATTTTAACTGAAGTGTAATGTTCTCATCAATACCTGTCGATTGACCCAAAAAAAAGTTTGCCACGCCCACTTTAACGCCCACAAACCGCAAAACCCTGTGACGCCCACAATTTTCATGCTAGATAAAAATTTTTAACTGAAATGTATTGGTCTCGTCAATACCTATCGATTGATCCAAAAAAAAATTTGCCACGCCCACTCTAACGCCCATAACGCTTAAATCTGTATACCGCCGGTAGGTGGCGCATTTTAATCTCGCTTTGCTGCTTGCATATCTCCATTTAGCTGAGTAACGGGTATCTGATAGTCGAGGTACTCGACTATAGCGTTCTCCCTTGTTCTTACTAAAATCAACATTCAGAATCATGGATATGACTGAGAATTCAAGTGAACTTTCAAGTTTGATAAGTTATTTGTGATAAGTTCTCCATTTAGTGTAAATCCAATTATGGCAAATCTTGGTTTTTCGCAGTTAGCCGACAATTTCACATTCCAGCTGTGTTAACTTCCACACCCCAATTTGGGGTTAACATATAAATCCCAACTCCGGAATGCGATTGGTAGGCTTACACCACTTTTAAAATTATCGTACATCTTAATTTTTGCAAAATCGCTCGGAGTTACATGGGTAATTTTTGGGTCAATCGATAGGTATTGATAAGAACATTACATTTCACTTAAAATTTTCTATCTAGCCTCAAAACTGTAGGAGCCACAGTTTTGGGCGGTTTGTGGGCGTTAGAGTGGGCGTGGCAGTCTACTGAAATAAACTTGCGCTGCGTAGGAAGCTCAGGAATCTGCACGCCAAATCTCAATAGCCTAGCTCCCATAGTTTCCGAGATCTCAGCGTTCATCCGGACAGACGGACAGACGGACAGACGGACATGGCTAGATCGACTCGGCTAGTGATCCTGATCAAGAATATATATACTTTATGGGGTCGGAAACGCTTCCTTCTGCCTGTTACATACTTTCCGACGAATCTAGTATACCCTTTTACTCTACGAGTAACGGGTATAACTAGGTTAAGCTGAGAGTTGTACCCACTAGATAAGTCGATCCTCGCACTCAGGCGGGGCCAATAAGGAACGTAGGCCTAGGCTAATATTCTAGCAATTTACAGATCGGAACTACAACAACAGGATGGAGCCTTTCTACCCATACTTCTTCGCAGGGGTCTACCAACCGGTCGACCACCGTGACTCGGACACGGACACCAACGACGGCGCACCCCCCAGCCGGGACTCGGTCCTGTCAGACCGGAGCCCCTCACCACCCAGCTTCAGCCCAATCCTCAGCCTCCAGTCACGCGAAGCTCGTAACGGCGACTCCATCTCCACCGTGCCGTGGTCGCCGGACGCAAGCATCGCAGTTAGCGGCGAGCCACCTGCGGCGTTTGCAGTTGGACCATCGGGGGACGAGGACGACGACTCGACAGCACCCACGGTGGCCCGTTTGGCACGGCTGCAGGTCTTCGAATCCGGCAAACCGGGGACGGCAACAGTTCACCGTTCGGTGGATGCTTGGATCCGGAGCCAGGATCACCACGCGTTCGCACCCGGCTACCTTGGGCAATGCCGGCGGGAAGCCGAACGATGCCCCTCGGGAAGCCCGATGTCTTCCGATGACTCCTCCGTGGCGATGGACGGTCGCTTTGGGGCAACTTCGCGCGCCCCAACAGCCGGTCATCGACGAAGCCAACCGGGCCTGGGAGGACTACGGCGGCTACGTCAACCCAGAGCCTGGGGAAGCCGACGTCCGGAGGAGACTCAGCTCCGGGCACGGTTCCGACGAGGCCAACGAGGAGGAGGACGAGGCCAACGAGGAGGAGGACGAAGCCAACGAGGAGGAGGACGAGGCCAACGAGGAGGAGGACGACGCCAACGAGGAGGACGCAGGACCCGCTGCTGGCCAGGACCCAGGAGTCGGAGGAAACGCTCCCCAGGGTTTCGTAGACCCGCCACCGCCGGCCCTACCAGAGGCATCGCCCGGATCACCACCAGAGCGGCCCCCGAGGGCATCTCCCAGAACGCCGCGACAGACGTCACCCCCAGGAGGTGGAAGCCACTATACCAGTCCGCTACCACGAACGCCCGGACGTCTGCAAAGCTCCCCACGAACCCCGGAAGGGATGTTTCGACCGCACAGCCAGCGATCGCCGCTCCCAATACCGCCGGGCCTGGGCACCTCTGCGCGCGCCGTGCCGCAAACTCCCGGCCGCACGATCGCACCAAGCGAGCTGGGCTGGGAACCGGACCTGAAATTGTTCCTCAGCAGGGAAGAGGAGGATGAGGTCCTGCAAGCCCTCCGGGAGTGTCCGGACGCTGGACAAGTTATGGAGGAGGCCCAGTGGATCGTCGCCCCAGTCGGCTGGAGGGTAGACACCCACCAGCGACGACTGCCTACAGCCCTTGTCGCATCCATCTAGGAGCAGGATCGACGGAGGGTGCGCTACCTGCGCCAGATCGAGGGTCATCGGTTCCGAGTCACCATCACCGCCGGGCGGGAGGTGATCGTTTCCTTTCGCCATAATCACGCCGAAGAAAGGGGGGTGTGAGGATGCGTGAAACACACCCTCCACATTTCGCCATTTCTATTCTTTCCGCCACGAAGGCATACAATTGGAGATTACGCCACGAAGGCCATTTATTTATAAGTTATAATATATAATATAATTATATAGTAATATAAGTCGTTACGCCACGAAGGCAATTTATTTAAGTTCAAACTAGAAGCTAAGCTTATCCGATTTAAATATTGCGCGCACCAGGGCTGGAAAACCACCCAGTGTTGGTCGACCGATGGCCAACAGCTGATAGTGCCGATAGCGATAGGCGGGAGGTTCGATAAGAAACTGTGTTGGGAAACGAAGAAACCCTGCAAGCCGGGCTTACATGCGGCCGCAAGGGCGGAAGCTCGCTCTCATTCTCGAAGCCAAGGCGATCAGACCTAGGAGCGGACTTCAACCCGGAGTGGTACAGCGGCATGAGCGTCGGCACGCCGGATCCAAGGAGTAAGTGGGACAGACAATAGCGATCAGACTGAGTGCGAGTAGGGGTAGTAGTAGTACAATAGTACCAGCGAATAATAAAGACAAGAGAGAATGAAGAAGTATGTGTCCGTGTGAATTTGTGCATTTTTCGGGAACCCACGTGCAGTGATTTGTGCCGGTCGGGAATCGTGTTGCTCCAGAGCTGCTTACTCAGTGCAAACGACCACCCGATCGCCCACAAGGAGCATAGGAAAGGATCGCCTCTGGCCACCCTCTCCTGGGAACCCCGCCCCAATTACGGTTTAGGTAGGCGCGAGCCACGTGCAGTGATTTGTGCCGGTCGGGAATCGTGTTGCGCCAGAGCTGCTTACTCAGTGCAAACGACCACCCGATCGCCCACAAGGAGCATAGGAAAGGATCGCCTCTGGCCACCCTCTCCTGGGAACCCCGCCCCAATTACGGTTTAGGTAGGCGTGAGCCACGTGCAGTGATTTGTGCCGGTCGGGAATCGTGTTGCGCCAGAGCTGCTTACTCAGTGCAAGCGACCACCCGATCGCCCACAAGGAGCATAGGAAAGGATCGCCTCTGGCCACCCTCTCCTGGGAACCCCGCCCCAAATACGGTTTAGGTAGTCGCGAGCCACGTGAGGTGATCTGTGCCGGTCGGGAATCGTGTTGCGCCAGAGAAGCTTACTCAGTGCAAACGACCACCCGATCGCCCACAAGGAGCACAGGGAAGGGTCGCCTCCGGCCATCCTCCCCTCGGATCCCTACCCCCCTACCCCAGTAGCTTGTGAGTCGCACATCCAGGGGGAACGGCCACGCCGTCCAGTTTTGTTGGTATTTTCTCAGGGATCGGCTACGCCGCTCGTTTCGTTAGTATTTTCTCCGGGAGCAGCCCCGCCCTCCACTATACCTTTCGGGTGCCGTGTTGCGCTAGAGCTGCTTACTCGGTGCAACGCGGATACTCTGGCCTCCTTTCCCCACAAATCCCCGCGGCAACTCCCCGTCCAGTTTCGTCCCAACACTTTTCTACAAATTTAACTGTAGAAAACCCTGGCCGGACTGAGTTTTATCCCAGCCCATGAAAAAGGTCCTTACAACTTTATGGCTACATACTTTCCGACAAGTCTAGTATACCCTTTTACTTTACGAGTAACGGGTATAATAATAGTAATAATAATAGTAATAATGAAACGGAATATATATTTAAATTGTATTTATTTAGATTTGTAATTATTTGACCTCACACCATCTGAGTCGACCCAAAAGTTGGCATATAAGTTCAACTTTCAAATTTTACACTTGTGACTAGAGTAGTATGGAAAGTTAATGATACTCATATGTGGAATATTTTCAAATACACATTTTTGATTCCGCCCCAGAATGTTTAACTGGTAAATTGTCTAAGATTCTCTCCTTTCCACAAATCGGTCCTAAACATGTCATAAAAGAGATTCCAACAAGAGCTACCCGAACATGTCAATTACCTGACCGCTATAAAAGGGACACATGCACAACCCAGAAGGCGCACGCTCATTGACAAGATCATGGGCCTCACGCCAACGACCTCATACGACCTCATACGACGTTCCCATAATAGGGGTTGAAATCACGACCGCGCAACAACTCGCAAGTAGCCGACATATCTCAGTCAAGGAAATATTTTCCATTCTCCGTACCTGTAATTTTAACTCGAAATTAAAAGTCAGAAGTTTATTTTGTAGAATAATAATACATTTATTCATTTATTTTGGTATTGCGAACATTTTTGTTATATATAAAAATTAATTTTCTGCTTTGATTCCTGCAACTTGCATAGAAGAAGCAGGCGCACGTTTCTGACATCATTTCTGGATTACAAAGCTGCTTACTCAGTGCAAACGACCACCCGATCGCCCACAAGGAGCATAGGAAAGGATCGCCTCTGGCCACCCTCTCCTGGGAACCCCGCCCCAATTACGGTTTAGGTAGGCGCGAGCCACGTGCAGTGATTTGTGCCGGTCGGGAATCGTGTTGCGCCAGAGCTGCTTACTCAGTGCAAACGACCACCCGATCGCCCACAAGGAGCATAGGAAAGGATCGCCTCTGGCCACCCTCTCCTGGGAACCCCGCCCCAATTACGGTTTAGGTAGGCGCGAGCCACGTGCAGTGATTTGTGCCGGTCGGGAATCGTGTTGCGCCAGAGCTGCTTACTCAGTGCAAGCGACCACCCGATCGCCCACAAGGAGCATAGGAAAGGATCGCCTCTGGCCACCCTCTCCTGGGAACCCCGCCCCAAATACGGTTTAGGTAGTCGCGAGCCACGTGAGGTGATCTGTGCCGGTCGGGAATCGTGTTGCGCCAGAGAAGCTTACTCAGTGCAAACGACCACCCGATCGCCCACAAGGAGCACAGGGAAGGGTCGCCTCCGGCCATCCTCCCCTCGGATCCCTACCCCCCTACCCCAGTAGCTTGTGAGTCGCACATCCAGGGGGAACGGCCACGCCGTCCAGTTTTGTTGGTATTTTCTCAGGGATCGGCTACGCCGCTCGTTTCGTTAGTATTTTCTCCGGGAGCAGCCCCGCCCTCCACTATACCTTTCGGGTGCCGTGTTGCGCTAGAGCTGCTTACTCGGTGCAACGCGGATACTCTGGCCTCCTTTCCCCACAAATCCCCGCGGCAACTCCCCGTCCAGTTTCGTCCCAACACTTTTCTACAAATTTAACTGTAGAAAACCCTGGCCGGACTGAGTTTTATCCCAGCCCATGAAAAAGGTCCTTACAACTTTATGGCTACATACTTTCCGACAAGTCTAGTATACCCTTTTACTTTACGAGTAACGGGTATAATAATATTAATTGTATTTATTTAGATTTGTAATTATTTGACCTCACACCATCTGAGTCGACCCAAAAGTTGGCATATAAGTTCAACTTTCAAATTTTACACTTGTGACTAGAGTAGTATGGAAACGCAGATTCTGATAAATCTCACAAGTTAATGATACTCAAATGTGGAATATTTTCAAATACACATTTTTGATTCCGCCCCAGAATGTTTAACTGGTAAATTGTCTAAGATTCTCTCCTTTCCACAAATCGGTCCTAAACATGTCATAAAAGAGATTCCAACAAGAGCTACCCGAACATGTCAATTACCTGACCGCTATAAAAGGGACACATGCACAACCCAGAAGGCGCACGCTCATTGACAAGATCATGGGCCTCACGCCAACGACCTCATACGACCTCATACGACGTTCCCATAATAGGGGTTGAAATCACGACCGCGCAACAACTCGCAAGTAGCCGACATATCTCAGTCAAGGAAATATTTTCCATTCTCCGTACCTGTAATTTTAACTCGAAATTAAAAGTCAGAAGTTTATTTTGTAGAATAATAATACATTTATTCATTTATTTTGGTATTGCGAACATTTTTGTTATATATAAAAATTCATTTTCTGCTTTGATTCCTGCAACTTGCATAGAAGAAGCAGGCGCACGTTTCTGACATCATTTCTGGATTACA
The DNA here is from genome assembly GCF_043229965.1 of Drosophila suzukii. Lineage (NCBI taxonomy): Eukaryota > Metazoa > Arthropoda > Insecta > Diptera > Drosophilidae > Drosophila > Drosophila suzukii. Next base: position 1,625,511 of record NW_027255900.1, on the reverse strand, counting down.
AAATGTAAAGTGTTCACCATAATCTAATCCACATCTAGTCTTAACTTTAAAATGATGTATAACAATTATTTTATTGATTAGGTGCTACTTTAAAAAAAGTCAAAATATTGTATGCATTGCTTAGAGCACAAACCCCGCCCTTTCACACCTTCACAAATAATTTGTTTTCCGCTTGTAATTGTCCTTAAATACTTTCGAGTTTGTGGAAAAATGTTCTCTCCATCGTTCCAAAAAATGTTGTGATCTGTATTGGTTAACCAAATTGCAGTCTTTCGAGATTTTGAATTTGGCAAAGTAAAATCATATGGTGGTTCTATTAAAAAACTCTTATTCAAGTTTGTATCATTTTCGAATACAATTCCAATTTCCTTTAGAATAAAAATATTATTTTTATCAAAGAAACCTTGAACATCAATCGAAACAGTATCTTTCAACATTTTTATAATGTTAGTCAACTCGTTGTACTAGTCCGTTTAATGGGTTATATTCAACTAAACGGTCATGTATGAGGAGACAGTAAGCTTGGGTATTTTCATGACTTGGTGTCTTCAGTTCTATTGAAATTCTCAAATCAATAGGACCAGTTTTCACTGATTCGTTTTGATATGAAAGATCAACCCCAATAATAGGGGCCTTCAATTTGAATTGGTTGTGATTCACGATTATAGTAACTAGATTAAAATCTTGTATACATTTCATATAGGTGAGCATACTAATTATACCCGTTACTCGTAGAGTAAAAGGGTATACTAGATTCGTCGGAAAGTATGTAACAGGCAGAAGGAAGCGTTTCCGACCCCATAAAGTATATATATTCTTGATCAGGATCACTAGCCGAGTCAATCTAGCCATGTCCGTCTGTCCGTCTGTCCGGATGAACGCTGAGATCTCGGAAACTATGGGAGCTAGGCTATTGAGATTTGGCGTGCAGATTCCTGAGCTTCCTACGCAGCGCAAGTTTGTTTCAGTAGACTGCCACGCCCACTCTAACGCCCACAAACCGCCCAAAACTGTGGCTCCTACAGTTTTCATGCTAGATAGAAAATTTTAACTGAAGTGTAATGTTCTCATCAATACCTATCGATTGACCCAAAAAAAAGTTTGCCACGCCCACTTTAACGCCCACAAACCGCAAAACCCTGTGACGCCCACAATTTTCATGCTAGATAAATATTTTTAACTGAAATGTATTGGTCTCGTCAATACCTATCGATTGATCCAAAAAAAAATTTGCCACGCCCACTCTAACGCCCATAACGCTTAAATCTGTATACCGCCGGTAGGTGGCGCATTTTAATCTCGCTTTGCTGCTTGCATATCTCCATTTAGCTGAGTAACGGGTATCTGATAGTCGAGGTACTCGACTATAGCGTTCTCCCTTGTTCTTACTAAAATCAACATTCAGAATCATGGATATGACTGAGAATTCAAGTGAACTTTCAAGTTTGATAAGTTATTTGTGATAAGTTCTCCATTTAGTGTAAATCCAATTATGGCAAATCTTGGTTTTTCGCAGTTAGCCGACAATTTCACATTCCAGCTGTGTTAACTTCCACACCCCAATTTGGGGTTAACATATAAATCCCAACTCCGGAATGCGATTGGTAGGCTTACACCACTTTTAAAATTATCGTACATCTTAATTTTTGCAAAATCGCTCGGAGTTACATGGGTAATTTTCCAGGTTATATTCATCATTTCCAACTTAAAAGTTTGTTCATTTCTGGTTTCTTCAAACACATCACCAAGATTCTTAGTTAGCATCAACACTAGTTCCTGTTTACAATTTAACAAAACTTTTTTATAATCCTCAGCAAATCCCAATACATTTTTTAATGGTACAGAAAAGTGGGGTCCCGTACATATTTCGTCCCCACTGCTCCATCTGGAATTTAATAGATTTTGACTTTGAAGATTATCCAGGGATATATAATTTTTTAGGGTTGTAGTCATACCGACAAATCGTGTTTTATCAATCTCACATCCATTTATTTCGTACTTAATTTCATCCAAAAAGTAAGCCAAACAATTATTTTTAAAAAAAGTGTTAACAATATCAGTTGTAGGTCCATTCGGTGAATCTTTTCTAATAATTCCTTGAAAATTAAGGTAACTTTCGTGAGGAAGCACGTACAAGTCTTGATTTTGAATAGTAATTCGAATTTCATCGTTTGGTTTAAATGTTTGATTATACGATGAATAAGTATGAAACTCTTTCTTCGAAATACTCTCATCTGAGTAAACCTTTTCTCGAACATTTAAAATTTCGTTCATTGTTTTCCTTTCCACCTTTTATATTATACTCGAAGCTTCAAGCCTAACGACTTTAAAAAAAGTTTATTTTTCAAAGTAAGTGAGCTTCTTTTTACTGTGGATACTCTTTCTATAGCTTTACAATTAGTAATGCTTGGCTGAGGACTTAAGCTACGCCTTTTATTATAAATAATCATTCTATTAACCGAATGTGCATGCGAATCGAAACGTTTTCACCACGTAAATTCACCAAATCACCGTTTTGATCAACTATGCGTATAGATAGTGTGCTTATTTCGTCACAGTTGATTGGTAAATAAATTAGGTTATGTGGTGTCACTGTCATTTTATACCCAGGCGGAACATTAATGCCAAACTCATGTAATGTATGATTCGGTGTATTATCTACATATGAACCGCTAATTATATTACATTCCAAACGAATTGTATTAATTTTTAATATGTTCACGGTCTGATCTGATCGATATGTTTTTGTAGGTTGGTGCTCTAGTACTTTTTGATGGAAACCAAACAGCTTATCGGTTGGACATCTTTCCTTATTAAAGTAAACTGACTCTCGCATGGTAGTTATTTCAACTTGAAGTGTATTATTATTACTTTGAATTTTAAATGTATTTTCAAGGTTATAGTCTTTTAGTTTATTGTAAATAAAATCGGTGATATCATTCAATTCATATGATCCAGTTGGAATTGTAATAACCTTGTCACCGATGTGGAAGAGGTTATTTTTTTCATCAATATTTGGAATCGAATTATACATATTAAAAACAATAAGAGCGCACTCATATCGACCATTCAATTCGATAGGTGGAAAAAAGTTTGTATTTATAATGGAACTATTTCCATTCAAGGATAATGCAAGTGATCTAGACATATTGAAATCTCTTGATAAACTGTGGGATTGTAAGTATCTAACCAAGCTTTATATTGAAATTACTCCTTAAATCATAATAAATTGATCAAATCCTTTTCTGTATCTTCCGTTTTCCATTTCGTTATCCTTGCTAATTCACAGGAATCCGTGCTTGTCCTCTCAACATTTTTGACAAATTTTCACAAATGTTTCATAATTCATATCAGTGTTAATATGGTCCCGATATATATGCCCCATATTTAAATCATCTTGCTTAGACATTATAATAAAGTTGGCATTGTCACGAATCAGATGCTTAGGTATATGACTATACGTTTGACATAAATAAAAAGAGTCGATATTTTTATGTCGACTCATACAAAAATAAGATCTTATGTTATCTTGTTTTTCACAAGCTACGTCATCGACTATCATAATGGAATTGTTTTTAGTTTCACTGCGGTCTAGTACACCCTCATTATGGGAGAATGTATGATACCCCATTCCTTTAATCGGTTTGATTAATTTCTCCAAGTACTCATATTTAGGTTGATATAAACTTTTTGAAAATATATGAACATATTCGAATTTTAATCCATTAGGACTCTCTATTCGACTTAACATAATATTAGTTTTACCACAATTCGAAGGCGCAACAATAAGAGCTCTTATTGTGTTCGGTAAGAGAGCACTATGTCGTGGCGGTAGATTTTTCTCGTTTTTATCGTTAATATTTCTAACTAAAATTTTTTGTTTTTGACTTATTAAACGCATCTTTTTTTTACCTAATGTACCTCATTCAATGAGAAATCTTTGATGATTAAACATCAATAAAATGGGGAAACGTTTTTATAATCGCATCAGTCGTAATTATACCCGTTACTCGTAGAGTAAAAGGGTATACTAGATTCGTCGGAAAGTATGTAACAGGCAGAAGGAAGCGTTTCCGACCCCATAAAGTATATATATTCTTGATCAGGATCACTAGCCGAGTCGATCTAGCCATGTCCGTCTGTCCGTCTGTCCGTCTGACCGTCTGTCCGTCTGTCCGTCTGTCCGTCTGTCCGTCTGTCCGTCTGTCTGTCCGGATGAACGCTGAGATCTCGGAAACTATGAGAGCTAGGCTATTGAGATTTGGCGTACAGATTCCTGAGCTTCTTACGCAGCGCAAGTTTGTTTCAGTAGACTGCCACGCCCACTCTAACGCCCACAAACCGCCCAAAACTGTAACTCCTACAGTTTTGATGCTAGATAAAAAATTTTAACTGAAATGTATTGTTCTCATCAATACCTATCGATTGACCTAAAAAAAAGTTTTCCACGCCCACTTAAACGCCCACAAACCGCGAAAACCTGTGACGCCCACAATTTGCATGCTAGATAAAAAATTTTAACTGAAATGTATTGGTGTCGTCAATACCTATCGATTGATCTAAAAATAAATTTGCCACGCCCACTCTAACGCCCATAACGCTTAAATCTGTCTACCGCCGGTAGGTGGCGCATTTTAATTTCGCTTTGCTGCTTGCATATCTCCATTTCCCTTTGAGTAACGGGTATCTGATAGACGAGGTACTCGACTATAGCGTTCTTCCTTGTTTTAATTGTAAACACGGTGGTGGTCTTGTCGATAAGCTAATTAATACATTACCGTTTGAAGCCCATATTACGGGATATAATTTTTGTGGACCGGGTACAAAGTTACAGAAACGGTTGGAACGTGGTGATCAAGGAATAAACCAATTGGATGAAGTTTGCAAAGAGCACGATATTGCATATTCTCAAAACAAGGCATTGAGTGAACGACATAGGGCAGACTCCATAATAATTGACAAAGCCTGGTCGCGTGTCAAGGCACCAGATAGCAGTCTTGGTGAAAGAGCAGCAGCATACTTTGTTACAAATATAATGAAAGCCACAAAAAAATGTGGTATGTGATTGAATAAAATGGAAAAGAAAGGAAGGAAATAGATATTGAAGAATAAAATGAAGAAGACAAACCTTTCGACTGTTATTAATGTTGCTACTAAGACTTTAAAAAAACAAAAACCATTATACACTATGAGTGAAATTAAAGTTGCAAAGTACCTCGTGTAATTAATGTATCCAAAATTGGAGGTTTTCTACCAATCGTGCCGATCTTGACAGCCCCCATCGCTCTTGGTAGTTAAGCAAGTGGTAGTGAAGCAACTGCAAAAACAATTAACAATGCGAGAATGGCTAAGGAAGATATGGAGGAGAAAAAACGTCACAATAGGAAAATTAAAAGTGTTGCTGTAGGAGAAGGATTATACCTCAAGCCCTATAGAAATGGTTATGGTTTCTTTCTTAAGCCCTATAGTAAGGGGAAAGGAATTAAGAAGCGCAAAACTAATTTCTTTGCTACCCAATAGACCACTACCAAATATCGACATTATACATTTTGCTAAGAAATATATCCCACATTTTAGAGGGGTTTTTATGAGAGATCTACTCCCAGAAGCACCAAAAAGTAGGGAGTGTGGTATAGTAAACTTAGATAATTCACGATCAAGTGGTACACATTGGGTTGCATATAATAAAAATAAAAATAATATGCATTATTTCGATAGTTTTGGAAATCTTCAGCCACCTAGAGAAGTTGTGAAATACTTGGGACATAGAATACAATACAACTACGATAGAGTTCAAGACTTTGATACATACAACTGTGGACACCTGTGCCTCGCTTTTCTACTTTCTTTCGTAGAAGATATGGAGTCAAAACCGGTATATTTAAATGGTTAATTTACATTTGGCGGTTTGAAAATCAATGTATGGGTACGTGTATGTGTGAACTCTGTATAGTATAAAAAACGGACCTGCACGCGGTCAAATTCACAGTCTAAGTTTTTACTTCACATCGAACGTCATCTAGAGGACAAGAATTTTGGATCATTCTTAACAAAAAAACTATACCTGGCCATAACACCTCAAAACAGCTGGTGACCAGCTTATAACAACTAGTAAACAACTAATTAACGGCTACTAAACAGATAATAACCATCTAATAACAGCTATTAACCAGCTAAAACAAGTAGTAAGAAACTACGAAACAAGTACTGAACAACTGCTAAACAGGTATTAAACATCAAAATACGGCCAAATACAACGTGGAACAACTGTACCAGGTCCAAAAACCTCAACAACCATCATGAATCAGGAAAACCAACAGAACATTGTAGTTAAAGAGTTCAAGTAATTTAATAAAAAGACACTGCTATCGAAGACAAAGATGCCTCGAGTTGGAGGAGCACATTCTGTACATGCCGGAAAGGTACACCTCTCTTCAAGATGATATCATCAATGAAATGGTTGATGGAAAATTTAATATTTATAAAACTATAACTATTTGTATTTAGAAAAAAGTCACTAAGCTTTAAAAGGATTGAGATTTTAAGAATATAACAATAAATACACTTTTTTAAATATAATGAAGAAAATGTATCGAATCTTTTTTTATTCGGAAATGGTATATAAATATTACAGATTTTGGCGTTCCCTAAACAGTATCTTTTAGTAACTGAGGAGTGACTACATGAATTTCGGAAATTTTAAATCTTTCACCTATAAAGTTTGTAAAACATACTACAATGAATATTTTGTCACAGTTAACCAAAGCTAGATTTGCTTTGAAACGAAAATTCGATGATCTCAAACAAGTCAAAAAGATGAATTTACAATTGGAGGAAACTTTTAAACCTATTACTGAACCCTTACATGAACTAGTTAAGGAAAATAAAAAACAAAAGATTTCTAATGTAAAAGATAGTATAAAAGTAAAGCGTGAAATGAAGCAAATTAAAAAATACGATGATGATGATAGAGAGCTTGACGATTTCTACTTTACAACTAATGAGAAAGATCTGCAGTCTAATCGAAACATAACTCCACCAAGGCCTTTCGATGATAGTGATTCCTATAATCAATTCTTTTCACAGACGAATATAGAGGAAGATAAAGAAGATGAGAAAAAGGAGACGGAAAAAAGTGAAGAAGAAGAGACAACAACTTTACCAATGTATACAGGAGAGGCCGATTTGGGTGTGGATGCAGAGCTAGAAGATAATAATACTAGTTATAATTATGATTTTAATATCAGTAATTTTACCAGAGGAAATGGGTTGGATAAAGGTTATGGACCTAAAAAAAATCGCAAACAATTCATTAACATTGGGAGATAAAGAAGATAAAATTAAAGATAAAAAAATAACATTTTCTAGTAAAATGAGTTGTGATCTGACTCCTGGTCTGTACTCTCTAATTTTTCTTAGTAAACTTAAAAACTATGATGATCAAGACTTGAAAATGTATAAGAAAAATATTTAAGAAACGATAATACATAGAGTAGGCTTTAAACCTAATAACAGAATCAAGGGTACACTAGCATACAAATGTAGCCATATTATTAAGAAGTTGATAGACAAAGATTTCAGTCCTACAACGTTTACTCCACTTCGCTCAAAAACAGGTTTTGGTTACATGACTCTTCAGAAATCAAATCCAAACTATGTATATTGGAATGATGTAAATGAGTTAGTCGAACGATTGGAAATTTTAGTAGCATCAAAAGGAGCGGGTAACACCAGCCACAATAACGAAATTTTTCAGTATTAGAGGAATTGCGTGAATAAAAGATTATATTTTAAGGGGTATAAATAGAAAGGACAAATATGTTTTACATTTATAAACATCATGTCTGTCGACAAGTTTGGACATTTATCTGTTGATAAGGAACGATCAGAAAATTTGAAAAGACGTGTTAATTCTAAAATAAACGTATCCAAAACGGATCTAAGCCGTTAGACAACAATGATCTATCAACGAAATAATATACTAATGAGATCCTCGGAAAGTTGGGAGAAGATTTAAGAACAACTATAACTCAAAATGTTAATCGTCGACTCACAAAAATTTCAAGGTTAGAAAATAAAATTAAATTGAATTAAGAGGGCAGACAGCGCTGACCAAATTTTTGCCAAAATTCTGGAAAAGATTAAAACCATTGAGGACTATATATTTAAATATGTAACAAAACCGATATCATTACCGAAAAAAACCACAATTGAGTTAGAAGGTGTCGCTATTCAGCATATTAGAAGAATATGATTAAGCGAGAAATCGTAAATGAGTTGCACGGACCATCTCGAAAAAACTTTCAACGAAGACGAGTGATTACAAGGGGTATAAACGATCTGTGGCAAGCAGATTTGGTTGAAATGGGAGCCTTTTCAAAATCTAATGATGGGTACCGATACTTGTTGACTGTTATAGACACATTTTCGAAATATGCTTGGGGTGAGGCATTAAAATCAAAAAATGCAAATGATGTTTCCCAAGCCATAGAGAGAATATTTAAATCGGGTCATGGAACACCAAGAAACCGGCAAACTGATGATGGCACTGAATTCTTTAATTCTAAATTTAAGGTATTAATGAAAAGTTATAGGATAAATCATTATTCAACCTTCAGTACTCTAAAAGCATCAATAGTTGAACGTTTCAATAGAACTCTTAAAGAATTAATGTGGCATGAGTTTAGTTTCAATGGAAAATATAAGTGGATAGATATGTATAAACAATTAATTAATAAATATAATAATAGAGAGCATAGAACAATAAAAATGAGTCCAAGTAAAGTCAATTCTTCCAATGAAAAACAAATTTTACAAACATCGTATAATCACCTGAAAATATTTGTTGCAAGTAAATTCCGTAAGGGGGACCACGTTCGTATCAGTAAATACAAACATGTATTTGAGAAAGGGTATTCACCGAACTATACAACTGAAATCTTTAAAATTAGAAAGGTGAAGAATACATACCCTAAAACATACTTACTTGAAGATTTAGATGGTAGCCCGATTCAGGGCGGATTCTATAAAGAAGAACTGAAAAAAACACGATTTCCCCACAGATAACTAGTTGAAAAAATTGTAAGGCGAAAAGGAAATAAAGTTTTCGTTAAGTGGCTTGGGTTTTCAAAGACTAGCTGGATAAACAAGGAAGACATTTTGTAGTATAATAAATGATTTATTTAATTAATTTTTATTTACATATTATCTTAAGTTTAATATTAATATTTTTGTACAATGTTTTAAATTAAAATTAAATATAATAAAAAAACTTTTTACAAACTCAAAATCATTTTCGTTTATATTTTCCAAAGTCTCGATCATAATAAAACATCTCCAATTCAACTGATTTATAAAACAGTTCTTTTTCAATATGTTCCTTTTGAAATTTAAGGCTATCTAATGATTCTCCATCGTTCACATAATTATTTTGTATCATCTCACCCAAGCAAAATGAATTTGATACTAGCCATTCAACATTTTCTAAAATATCTTTTTCAATTAATCTCTGATGTTTTATTGATGTCGTACCACGGTCTTCATTTCTTAGCTCTAAAAATTGTGTTCCATTAACATTACGTTTTCTTTTGTTATCTTTGCCACAAAGAATTTTTTTATTTACTTTAACTGTAGATGTTTTATTTTATTTACTTTAACTGTAGTTGTTTTATTTGCTTTTGATCTAAACATTGTTATATTACCATATAGTGAGACCCCAGATAATAAAACATTTTTATAGTCTCCAATTGTAAGATTTCGTGCACTCACTCCCTTTGCTTTATTATGCGAAGATTCAACTTGATCTATTTTATAACAATAAACCTATGGGCACAGGACTACAAATTCTGTCATGAGTTTACCGTTAAGCTCATCTTTAAACAAGGAAGAACGCTATAGTCGAGTACCTCGTCTATCAGATACCCGTTACTCAAAGGGAAATGGAGATATGCAAGCAGCAAAGCGAAATTAAAATGCGCCACCTACCGGCGGTAGACAGATTTAAGCGTTATGGGCGTTAGAGTGGGCGTGGCAAATTTATTTTTAGATCAATCGATAGGTATTGACGACACCAATACATTTCAGTTAAAATTTTTTATCTAGCATGCAAATTGTGGGCGTCACAGGTTTTCGCGGTTTGTGGGCGTTTAAGTGGGCGTGGCAAACTTTTTTTTAAGTCAATTGATAGGTATTGACGACACCAATACATTTCAGTTAAAATTTTTTATCTAGCATGCAAATTGTGGGCGTCACAGGTTTTCGCGGTTTGTGGGCGTTTAAGTGGGCGTGGAAAACTTTTTTTTAGGTCAATCGATAGGTATTGATGAGAACAATACATTTCAGTTAAAATTTTTTATCTAGCATCAAAACTGTAGGAGTTACAGTTTTGGGCGGTTTGTGGGCGTTAGAGTGGGCGTGGCAGTCTACTGAAACAAACTTGCGCTGCGTAAGAAGCTCAGGAATCTGTACGCCAAATCTCAATAGCCTAGCTCTCATAGTTTCCGAGATCTCAGCGTTCATCCGGACAGACAGACGGACAGACGGACAGACGGACAGACGGACAGACGGACAGACGGTCAGACGGACAGACGGACAGACGGACAGACGGACAGACGGACATGGCTAGATCGACTCGGCTAGTGATCCTGATCAAGAATATATATACTTTATGGGGTCGGAAACGCTTCCTTCTGCCTGTTACATACTTTCCGACGAATCTAGTATACCCTTTTACTCTACGAGTAACGGGTATAAAAACCCTAAACTTTTTTTATTAACTCTTTTGAAGTTATATAGATTAATTCTTTCATCTGAATAGTCCGATGTATCAAATTTTGCTTAAAGATCATTACGAATATCTTTATAAAAATCTTCAGTTTTTATTGTATAGATAAATGAATCAGTATCCATATAATTTAAGAGTAACTTTTCCTGAAACTTTGGCTTCATATATTGATAGTGAAAATCGTACATTTTCCATTTCGATAAGTCTAATACTGCAAATCCTAAATACATTGGCTTATTAAATAGAACGGACAATCTTTTCATTTGAATTGCATAGAAATTATCATTAATTTTAGTTGCACTATGAAAATTGGATTTTGAAATTAAAGTTTTGGCACAATGTGCTTTTCGTCCAGTCTTGGAGTTATCCGGAGCTTCCCATGAACTAATAAGCTTAATATCGACCCTGCGCTCGGGATCTTCCATTGTTTTTCCGTAAACAGAATTATTCATTAATTTAAAAAAATATTTTTCAAATTTATTTTTTGCATTTTGTCTATGTAAAGTGTTTAGATCAATGTAATTCTTTAACCAAGGCTGTTGTAAAAACTGAACACCTCTATGGATCTTTTTCAATACTAACCCATTCTGTATACATTGTTGCAAATTCCGATAATGTATTACATAATTTTTCTTATTTCCCAGGTCAGCAATTAATTTTTTTACCTTATCCTCTTTTGAGGCCAGACAGTTTGACGGACAAAATGGAAGATCAATATTATTAATATCAAAATTGTGTATATCTGTGGTAGACATCCACTTAAAATCTTTATATGGTAAAGGTTGTGACATATTCCAACCATACAAGTTATTCGCATCATACATACATTAAAAATGAAGACGCCTTCGAGGAATCATAATCTGACAAATATTTCTTATTTGCTTTTGTATATCTATGACAACATTGAACTAAACCACCTCGAATGCTACTTTGAATAAATCTATACATATCTATATCTGTCAGCAATTCAAGTTGAATATTTGTAGTTTTCAACGTTGCCTCCCAAGATAGACCTGGTGTCGTAAAATACTGAGCTGGGTCAAGTGAATAAATTTGCATACAAATTTTTCGAAAGTTTTCAAAAATGTCGGTTAAAAGAAATACATCAGTTTTTAAATATAATTCTAAATAATCGTTAAGAGTGGAACAAGAGAAATGCGACCAAACTTTAAGAGCTTGATCATAATCTTCCTGAGAGCATTCCCTTTCCGTTAAATTACTGTAGAATGCTTCCCTTGGTGGGAGGGAAGTTTCCTCGAGTCTACTAGCGGAGTCTAAATATTCATAGGGAAATATACCCTTCTTACGCACTAGTCCAAATTCTATATCATTACTGAAAAACGATTTAACTGTGTTCAATTGATCATCAACTAAGTTAGAAGCTAGGGTATCTAAACTTGATGGCATAAATCTATATGTATCGAGAAAACGAATTTCAAAACTATTTCCACTTAAGATTTTTATTTTCTTTGAGACAGAAATATAGTTTTCCTTATTTATTGGTATTACGGAAATTTCACCAAGAATCTTTCCCAACTCTTGAATAAATAAATGACAGTCTTATTTCGATAAATTTTGAAAAAATATTGGTATGAATTTGTTAACTTTATAATCCAAGTTAAATTTAGAGTGGGCTGCACCTCTGAAGCGACCTGTGAAATGACAATGATCTCTAACCCTATCAGTCCCAAAAAACTTTCTGACAAATTGAACAATTCAATGAATTATCAAATATTTTCTGGTCATCCAAAGTCATTCTCATAGGAACTATTTTATTTAAGTATTCATCACTCAATTTAGTTAGATTTTTTATCAATGAATCTACAAAACTTACTCCCGAATTTTTTCCTGTTTCTAAAACAAATTTATCTAGTCTAGAATCAAAAGCACACTTTATATAATACGCATATGATATTGGAGTATGTTAATTAATATTAAATATTTTGGGGCTCACTTCAAGATTTTTCGGTTCCAGAATGCATTCAAAATCCGCGTACACAACGAATGGAACTTGATGCTGATGTTGAACTTGGGTAAATTCCTATGTATTATTATGGGGGTGTGGCATCTTTGAGACCTTCCTACTGCAGAGCGTTTTGTGTTTCAATGCAGCTTCCTCAGTTTTGGAAAAATTTAAACACACATTGCAGCAATATTGCGCCCTCTTCTGATTTCCCCTCTGAGCAGTCATTAGTCTTTGAAAGAGAAATATATACAAATTAGTTAATTGCTTAAAAGAGATAAAAATGAATAAAAGAATTTATCTTGAAATATTTTTAATGTACATGTTGAACTAATAAGCTTTTTTATTAGTTATTGCTAAATTAAAAAATACGAATTTCAGGTTGCTTTAGCTTTATGCTTGTTAACAATTTATTAGCGAAAAGGATTACAGCAGGCGAGACGAGAGTGCATTTAATGTCGAGATCAGAATTCGTACTGATTTTACAAACGGACAGCCAGCCGAAAGCTGGGCCGAAAAATGCAAGTACACAAAAGACGAGAGAGCTAGATAAAGAGAGCTACCTTTCGCGATGCCATTAATATAAGAGATCGAATTAAGAAGTTAGTTGGCTGCTGCGGCTGCGTGACCCGACATACTCCCCCCGTTGGAAGCCTGGGCTTCAACATTATCCTTAAGGGGTAGCAGACACAGCTTGTTTACTGCTCGCTTTGTCACTCCTGATGCTGTCTTCAGAACGGCAACTCGAGCAACCCCATCTCCACCGAAGAGAAGCTCGATCACTCTGGCGAGGGGCCACTTCATGGGAGGCAAGTTTTCGTCCTTAACCAGAACTAGGTCATCGACAACCAGGCCAGGTTTTGGGGTGCGCCACTTGGTGCGCTGTTGTAGCAATGTTAGGTATTCTTCCTTCCATCGGGACCAAAAGATCTGCTGCAAGTAAGCCACGCGTTGCCATCCATCCAAGCGATTGAAGTTAAGACTGGTCACATCCGGCTCGACGAAAGAAGAAGGCGGACCACCATTCAAAAAATGTGCTGGGGTTAATACATCCAGATCAGCTGGGTTTTCTGAAATCGAGACTAATGGTCGAGAATTAACAACCGCCGAAACGTGACACACCAGGGTCCGCAACTCCTCAAAGGCTAAAACAGCAGTGCCAACAGCGCGGTAGAAATGATGCTTGGCGATCTTCACAGCCGCTTCCCAAAGACCGCCAAAGTGTGGCGACCTAGGAGGAATGAAACACCAATCAATAGCCTCAGCTAGGCAAAAGTCCAATGTAGCTCTCTGATGATCACTGCTGAGGAAAAGACGCCTTAGCTCGAGCAGCTCATTGCGAGCTCCAACAAAGTTGGTTGCATTATCAGACCAAATCTGCCGCGGCCTTCTTCTAGTGCATATAAATCGTTTGAGGCCATGTAGAAACGATACCGTAGAGAGATCCTTGACCAACTCCAGATGAATAGCCTTCGTGGCGAAGCAAATGAAGACACAAACGTGGCATTTTACTGGAGGCTTGCTTCGCACCTCTGACTTGTAGAGAAATGGCCAGCAAAAGTCAATGCCAGTGACTTCGAATGCATGAGATCCATCAAGTCGTTCCTTTGGAAGATCCGCCATTATATGCTCCACTACTCGAGGCTTCATTCGAAAGCATCTAATGCATTTGTTTACCGCCTTCATTACCGTCTTTCTCCCCCCAATAGGCCAATATTGGGATCGAATTATGCCAAGTAATGCCCGTGGCCCAGTGTGCAGATTGCGTTCATGAAAATGAGTAATAATGGCAATAGTGACCGAATGACTCCGTGGTAATATAATTGGATGACGCCCATTAAAATCCAGAGAAGAGTTCCTCAGCCGGCCATCCACTCTAAGAAGCCCAAATTGGTCAATGAATGGCGAAAGAGATGCGAGCGAGCTGGAGGAGTGCACCATTCCCTTTGACTGCAATGATTTGATGTCATCCCATAAATGTGAGCGCTGGACAAGACGAAGCAACAGCAACAGAACAACAACTCCATCCAAAACAGCCGACACATTGGAGCACCACTTTCTAAGCTTAAATTTTCCCTTGGCTAGAAGTTTTGATGCCTGATCCATAATGATGACTGCCTCTTCCTTGGACTTGGCTCCAGATATCAAATAATCCACATAAAAATCGCGACGAATGACCTCAGCCCCAAGCGGAAACGCTGTATGCTCGTCTGATGCCAACTGATGCATAGCTCGCACAGCCAGAAATGATGCTGGCTTCGTGCCATAAGTAACGGTGTCTAGCTTAAACACCCGCAATTGATCCTGGGGGGAGTCCCTCCACAAAATGCATTGCAAATGGCTGTCCTCAGGCTGAACCCTAACACAACGGTACATTTTGCAAATGTCTCCCGTGATTGCTACTGGTTGTGAACGAAACCGTAGAAGAATCTGGAACAGCTTAGGCTGAATAACAGGGCCTGCCATAAGAACATCGTTGAGAGAATAGCCTGAGGAACTGGCCGCCGATCCATCAAAAACTACGCGAAGCTTTGTAGTGGAGCTATCTTTCTTTATGACGCAATGATGAGACAAGAAATATCGGCACAACCCGATGTCAGCGGCAGAAACTGATGACATATGTCCTAGATCGAGATATTCTTTTATGAATGCTGCATATTGAGCCTTCAAAGATGGCTGACGATTCAACTTTCTCTCTAGGGACAATAATCTTCGATTAGCTTGCTGGTAGGACTCTCCCAAAAGATCTAGATTAAACTTGGCAGGCAGCCGAACAGAATAATCACCAGCTGGCAAACGATTGACGTGTCTTACGAAATGTGCTTCACAGTCCAATTCTTTCTTAGTAGCGCGTATAATTGGCTCGGCGCAGCTTTCAACTTCCCAAGATCGTCGAAGAAGATCATCTGACCGATCGAAACAATTCTCTCTACTAGCGAGAAGTTCATCTTGAGACGACATTAAAACCGAGCCATTGGAAAGGCCATAGCCTCCAGAAACAACCCAACCCAGACGCGTCTTTTGAATTAGGGGTAATCCAGGTGGAAGCTTGATTTGGCCAACGCACAACATCTCGAAAAAGAGGCTGGCTCCGATTAAAAGATCCACCCGCTGGGGAGCATAAAACCTTGGGTCAGCTAACTGTATATTTTTGGGTATGTTCCAGCTGCCAATGTCGACGTTGAAGCTAGGCTGTCGCTCTGTTATGTTCGGAGCAATCACCGCGGTAATGTTGGCCGAGTATTCGGAAGTTCGGGACTGAATCGTAATATTGACCGAGTGACCGTCCGTCACAAAACTGGAATCTCCAACTCCAGTTACAGATGCTGAGGATTTTACTTTCTTTACTTGAAGCTGATTTGCGAATCGGGACGTTATTAGATGCAGTTGGGAGCCCGAATCGAGTAGAGCTCGACAGGGAACGAAAACCCCAGAACGGTTTTTTACTAAAATGCTAGCCGTTGCTAAGAGCACAATATCATTACTAAATTCCTGTGCAATAAGAGCAGTCGAAGTGGAAGGCAGTGCAGAGGGTGAAGCAGAAGGAAGTGCTTCTTGAAGCTGTGCTCCTTCTTGTGAAGGAAAAGAAGGTGAGTTTCCCAGGTGAAGCAGGGTGTGGTGCTTAGATCCGCATGAACGACAACTACTAGAGTTGCATTGCCGAACTTGATGACCAACCTTAAGACAATTTATGCAAAGACCGAGCCGCTTCGCTTCTTGAAACCTATTCGCAGGAGACAGGATTTTAAAATTCTGACAATAAGAAATGGAATGCCCTGTATCATTACAGAATATACAAATCCAGGGGTTAGCGTTCGAGGCAACAAATGCTGATCTACGCGCATTGGGTATTCTGTTACTTCCCACCTGATTGCCCGGCGTATAGTTTGCCATGGCGAAATCCATAGTCTCCAACGTCCTGCATCGCTGCTCCAGAAATGATGCCATTGACTCCCACGTAGGAAATAAATTGACGAAGGCAGGGTCCTCTAAACGCTCTTCCCACTTTGCCTGACTTGCCGGATCCAACCTTTGGAACAGAACTTGGACGATGATGCATCCTGCGATTTGTTCTGTCGTGCCCAGTCCCTTGAGAGCACGAATATGAGCATTAAATTTATCGGACAGATCCCGAAGTGTAGAGACGGAACCACTCTGCACCGCCTTTAGTCCCAGGATCTCAGTAATGTGTGCCTGAAAAACCAAACGACGATTATCAAATCTATTTTTCAGCAAATCTAAAGCAATTGCGTAGTTGCCATCCGAAATTTCCAATGAGCGAATAGTGTTCAACGCTGCGTCCCTCAGGCACGATCGTAGATGCTGCAGCTTTTCTACGTTGGTGAGGTCGGGATGACTATCTATGATCGTGGTAAACATAGAATAAAAGTCAGACCAATTTGCATAACCTCCAGCGAATTTTGGAAGCTCCAGTGGGGGCAGCAATGCTGCCCTATGTCGAGGCTGACGCTGCTGGGGGCCGAAAATTCCCGGAGTGATGCCGTCAGCAAAGGTTGAATGCGAAAGAAGCTGTGAGGCGCGCTTTGAAATTTCGGATCGAACCGATGACTTCAGAGTTACGAGAATGTCATCAAATTTCTCACTTAAATCACTTTCAATTTCCTTGAAATCCAATTCTTCGAGCTCACCGAGCACCTTTTTAAATGACTCTTGAAGCTCATCGATCAACTCTAACCTCACATGAAGACCGGATTCGTCGCATGAAGTTAACGCCGCACTTGATAGGGAATCCACTAAGCGCTCCACTCTATTAAATAAAGCCGTTGCCTTGTGCTTTAAAAATATTGCCCTGTTTGCATCAGCGGTAACATCTCCAAAAGTTCCCGTAGGCATGGCTACAACAACAACAACAGACGAAATGCCCGAAATTCGGCTCAAGCGGGAAGATGAGCGCAAAGCAAACGAAGGAATAACAGCCCGTTACTTGGCTATGTACGCTTCTATGTATAGCTGATTTTGCGCCTTATATGTAAATTTCCGCAATCACCAACTGCTATTTATTTTATAGCGCTCACTGCATTTAAGGCCTTATGATTGTTGCTCCGCCAATGCACCGCAGCAGCAAGAATGAAAAAGTCAATAAATAGACTTATATGATTTGCACTTAGTGTTATTTATGCACAAATCACGTCGGGGTCACCAATGTTGAACTAATAAGCTTTTTTATTAGTTATTGCTAAATTAAAAAATACGAATTTCAGGTTGCTTTAGCTTTATGCTTGTTAACAATTTATTAGCGAAAAGGATTACAGCAGGCGAGACGAGAGTGCATTTAATGTCGAGATCAGAATTCGTACTGATTTTACAAACGGACAGCCAGCCGAAAGCTGGGCCGAAAAATGCAAGTACACAAAAGACGAGAGAGCTAGATAAAGAGAGCTACCTTTCGCGATGCCATTAATATAAGAGATCGAATTAAGAAGTTAGTTGGCTGCTGCGGCTGCGTGACCCGACAGTACATGTAATGTCCATTTCCACCTTCTTCCAAAAACATCATATATTCCCTCGTCTCTTCATTATATCCCAATACGTTTAAACTCATATGAGTCTTCTTTTTTAAAAGTTGTTTATACATTTTATTACATTTAATCATTTATACGAAATATCTGCAGCGATATATCAATATTATATGCCGAACATCTATGCGGCCTGTTAACAATTTTCAAGGCAGAAATCAAAGCCCATTTAAAGCAGTATTGATCATTTTCGTTACAAACGTTAACTATTTTTTCGTTAAAAGGTGACGAGGTAGTGGTATGAAAGATGAACCACAGATGATTCACATTCATTTCCAAACGAATCAATTTTATAAGAGACCATCCACTGTCTCTCTCTTGAAATTCTTGTGTTTCTGAAATTATTTCCATGGTATGTTCATGGAAAATATTTTCTAAGTCAGAATCTTTATTCATTTTTTCATTTCAATTTCATTTCAATTTCATTTCAATTCTTCTTTAAAAAGTATATACTCTGCAAACAGTTCAAAGTTTACTTTTGCTGAAGTACAACTTTCTAATAGAATGCTGAGATGAGGTAGCAGGGACAATCCAGCTTCACTCAAGAAACTCTCAGGTAAGATCAAGTCCGATCCATCATTTACATACATGTAATGTAGTATTCTTCCTTTGAATCCCTCAGAAATTTTTTTGACTCTTCCGTCAAGGGCTTGAGTTGCATTTCGCTTATGCAAGTCCGAACGGACATGATTTGCCCACTTATTCTTTAGCAAGAAACACTTGCAGGATTGACAAAACTGATTTGGTTATTCATTTTATTTTATTCGTTTTGTTGAAAATCTTTTTTCACGATCACTTTTTAACAAGAGATGAGAAGTATTGATTTTGAAAAATATTTGATACAAGTGTAACCAATAGGACCACCTCAAATCGATAAAGGAGACACAAAATCATAGAACAAAGGAGAGTGTTGGTTAGAAGAGGTCGCACATACTTTGCTGCAGGTGGAAAAGGAAAGGTCATTTTTTATACACACCATCAGGTAGCCAATAGGGGACAGTTTGGAAAAAATTGTTTCGAGTTTGGGAAAAAACAAAGATATTCATTTGTTGAATTTCGAGAATGCACATTTCTGGGTAAAAGAAGAGGAAAAATCAAAGATTTTCATTTGTTGAATTTCGAGAATGCATATTTTTGGGTAAAAGAAGAAGATGAAAACCTGTATAAAATTTCCTTATAAATTGTGTAAGCATATTTAAAATGGTAAGACGAGATTGTTGACTCTGATAGACAACATGCATTCAGTTAAAATTAATAACTTTCTGAATGTATTTGACGGAATTCTGGTCAATGCACACTATGTACGGCTCCAGTTCATACAATCCAAACTCTTTGAATGTGAACGAGGTAACATGGAATAATGTTGGGGAATAATGTTTCCTACGATTGTATAACTAATTTAGAAATCAAAACAACCCCAATAAAATAAATCTCACATGTTAATGATTCTCAGATGTGGAATATTTTCAAATACACATTTTTGTTTCCGACCCAGAGCGTTTAACTGGTAAATTGTCTAAGATTCTCTCCTTTCCACAAATGGCTCATAAACATGTCATAAAAGGTATTCAAGCAAGAGCTAACCGAACATGCGCACCTGTCACTTACCGCAATAAAAGGGACACATGCACAACCCAGAAGGCGCACGCTCATTGACAAGATCATGGGCCTTACGCCAACAACCTAACGGCTGACTGCTAGCTCTAATACGTTCCCATAATAGGGGTTGAAATCCCGACCGCGCAACAACTCGCAAGTTGTCGGCTACTTGCCGTCAAGGAAATATTTTCCATTCTCCGTACCTGTAATTTTAACTCGAAATTAAAAGTCAGAAGTTTATTTTGTAGCATAATAATACATTTATTCATTTATACTGGTATTGCGAACATTTTTGTTATATATAAAAATTAATTTTCTGCTTTGATTCCGGCGATTTGCATAGAAGAAGCAGGCGCACGTTTCCGACGTCATTTCTGGATTACAAAATGTAAAGTGTTCACCATAATTCGTAGTTTTGAGATCATGTCCACCTCGATTCATGAACATAGATTTTGTGTTTAGAAGATATTGAAAATGCTGACCAATTATCTCTCCTTTAAATTGTTCAATAAATTGGTCAATTTCCCCATGAAATTTCATTTTGTTAATTTTATTTTCTTGTAGGTCTTTACACATCTAGTCTCAACTTTAAAATGATGTATAACAATTATTTTGTTGTTTTGGAGCTACTTTTAAAAAATGTCAAAATAATGTATGCATTGTTTAGAGCACAAATCCCGCCCTTAAGGTGTGTTACACAATAGGGAAACCGGTTTCCTTTAAACCTGTTTAATGACGGACAGCCCATTTCCTCGATATTAATGAGCTGACGACTCCCAAAAAACTTCTGTAGAAATCGTTTCTTTTCCACACCTTTACAAATAATTTGTTTTCCTCCTGTAATTGTCCTTAGATACTTTCGAGTTTGTAGAAAACTGTTCTCTTCATCGTTCCAAAAAATTTTGTGATGTCTATTGGTTAACCAAGTTGCAGTCTTTCGAGATTTTGTATTTACACTGGTAGAAAAAACACGAAGTGAAATCAAATATATTTTTATTTGATTTTTTTTACTCCCATGCATAGTCATATTAGATATTAAAACCTTTAATTTAAATAAAACACATATTTAAGCCGTATGTCAAATATGTAAGTATTCAATTCAAAGTGATTTTTATTTAAAAACAAACATATTAAATATTAAAACCTTTCATTTAAATAAAAAACATATTTAAGCCGTATGTCAAATATGTAAGTATTCAATTCAAAGTGATTTTTATTTAAAAACAAGTTAGTCACATTCAAATCCAATGTGGCCATCTTGGTTTTAACTATTATAAAAAGTAGTTCAATTCATAGTATATTTGATGGTTTTTTAAATTTCGAGTAAATACTTTTTCCATTTGTTCGGAATATGAACTCTTTTATTTTGAATATAGAACGTTTTTACAATTTGTATTTGACCAAATAATAGTAAATTATAAATCAAATTACATATGTATGTATATGTATTAAGTTTGTGACCCATATACACAACATAATTTAAATTATTAATAATTTGCAAAAGAAAAACAGCTTTAATATTTGAAGAATAGGGTTTTAGTTACGGCTGCCCAACCACCGGCAGCCTCTTTCTTTTTCCATGACAATTATCATAAGAATTGGCTTTGTAATTTACTATTAAAAGTACAATAACATGCTTAGGCAAAGAAAAAATGTGCGTGCATTGTAAACGCTGGGCCGTAAAACCAACGGCACAATGTGCATACTTACATACATACATTCAGACAAATTAGAGATAAAAATGAACAAGCAAAACGGCAAACGCAAGCGCGTCATCTTCTTCCATTCGCATTTGTACATTGGTGGTCAAGAAAATATGTATGTGCATTAGAACATTAATATTTCTTGTGTACCGATGTTTTGACAATAAGATATGGTCATATAATATATAAATATAATAAAATAATATATATATTACTAAATTGACATATAAAAGTTATTAAACTTAATGACTTATTTGTACATATTTTGTTATTTTCTTCCCCATTACTTTGACCTCTATTGTAAAGTAACGCCACGCGACAGAATTTGTCCGTCCTTTTTGCACACATGCATATGTATGTATGTATGTATATACGAAATATTTTGACACTCCGCTTTGTAGCGAATACCGCGATCACTTCGAAGCAAGCGGTTCTCCTGATCGGATGAAAAAGCGTTTAATAGAGTTTTAGTTTTTAGAGAGAAATTGTTTCAGAGACAAGTGTTCATTTAAGTGAAGTAAAAAAGTGAAAAGTACAGCAAAAAGGTGAGTCAAATAAAAATACAATAATTACTTAATATTAAGGCATGTGCATGTCCACGTTTTTTTTGTCGCACTTTTCCTTTTTGAGTTTCTTCTTTGTTGTGCGCGTTATTACATATGTATGTCGTGATAATTTAGATAATACATTTGAAGAAATTAAAGCTTAAAAGAGCATTACATTTAAATCAAAAAAAGACATACGGTTGTGTAATAAACATGAAGTGGATAAAAAATACGCGAAAGAAATGAAGAATATGAAAGGAAATTAAGCGAAAACCCGCGAAAACTAGATAAAAGGAGTAGAATGCACGAGAAGAAAAACAATAAAAAGGCGCTAAAAAGACGCTTTGCTGCCGTTGCATTCTGCTCTGTGGCGTCGCAGTCGTTTCACCTAAATCTTTATTATATTTTTTTGTTCTTTCACGTGATTTTTCTCTTTGAGTTAATTTACTGATCCAACATTCTTTTAAGAGCGAATTCGGTTTATATTCGGAATTCACAAAAAATAATTTTTCGCATTTTCGATTTTATTAAAAGTTTTTTTTACGAATACTTCGGTATGTGGTAAACACGTGTTTCAGGAATTGGCCGATATTACACTTATCTAATTTTTAATTTTTTAAAAATAAAAACAAATTAAATTAAAAAAATATTTTGGTCATATTTAAATCCTTATATATAAAACAACCTACTCGAAACTTAATATAAAACTACTTAACTTTTTCTTTATAGATATAAATTGATTTCAACATATTGTACCCTGAGAAAGAAGCAAGGAAAAGGATTTTTGGTTTTATGAAGAGCAAATACAAAACAAAGAGTGTCATAAACTATTAAAGACAGCTCAAAAAACTGTATCAATCGGTAATATATAATTTTAATAAATTTAAACTAAACTTTTTGCAGGTTACATTTTATGTTCTTATAATAAGCTTGACTTTTTCTAAATTATGCCATTACCAAAAATTTAATACCATATTCTTATTCACAGATTCCAAGGACTACATTTAGTCTATATTGTCTGTACTGTCGGCCGTCATTAAGGAAACCAACAAGCGAAAGAATTTCTCACTACTGGACTCGGAAAGTTTTGAACGCACATGCAGGCGTACGAATGTTGCAAACTTTACTAGCTGCCCTATGCATATGTATTATATAAATTAAATTAAAACAAAAAAAATGATAACGTGTTAGCATGGTAAAAAAAAATAATGTAAGCAGAACAATTGTTTGGATGATATGTTTAAGTTTATTTTAAATAAAAACACATTGCATACTTATTTGTGGCATTTTTAAATATAAATCACGCTTGTTTTTAACTACGGATCGGTTTAAATTGAATATGCACCATAATAGTATGGCCTAAATACTATATTTAAATCAAAAATAAAGTACAGTTCTTTTAAAGGGGATTATATTTAATTTAAATAAAATTTGTATTTATATTAAAGTTCATCCCAGTCTGTTTTAAATATGAGAATTATTTAATCCAAATAAAAATATGCTGAGTTTTAAGGCGGGCTATTATTATTTTAACTATAAAAACCATTCAAATGAAATATTCTATTTACTGGAACTAAATATGAAAATATTTAAAAGAAATATAAAAATATAATACTTTTTACTATCGAACATATTTAATTTAATTATTTTGTACTATTTTAACGTATTTGATCGAATTTAAAAAATCGTTGAACTTACTACGAGATTATTCAAAAAATAATTAACTATTTAACGTTTTCGTTTTTACGATTTTCATGTTAGGTTCTAAACCGCTGGGAAAAATAGTTGAAACGTTGGCGAAATAGTGACATTTACGATGTTTTTTTTACCAGTGTAGCAAAGTAGTAGTAAAACTATTCTCTTTTTCGAATACAATTCCAATTTCTTTTAGAATAAAATTATTATTATTATCAAAGAAACCTTGAACATCAATCGAAACAGTATCTTTCAACATTTTTCTAATGTTAAACAACTCGTTGTACTAGTCCGTTTAATGGGTTATATTCAACTAAACGGTCATGTTTGAGGAGACAGTAAGCTTGGGTATTTTCATGATTTGGTGTCTTCAGTTCTATTGAAATTCTTACATCAAAAGGACCAGTTTTCACTGATGTGTTTTGATATGAAATATCAACCACAATAATAGGGGCCTTCAATTTAAATTCATTTGGGGTCAAAAATGGTTGTGACTCACGATTATAGTAACTAGATTGAAATCTTGTATACATTTCATATAGGTGAGCATACTAATTCTTACTAAAATCAAAATTCAAATTATCATATGGATATGACTCAGAATTCAAGTGAACTTTCAAGTTTGATAAGTTATTTGTGATAAGTTCTCCATTTAGTGTAATTCCAATTATGGCAAATCTTGGTTTTTCACGGCTAGCCGACAATTTCACATTCCAGCTGTGTTGACTTCCACACCCCAATTTGGGGTTAACATATGAATCCCAACTCCGGAATGCGATTGCTAGGTTATGGTATTTAAAATATATATAATATATATTTAGTTATGAATTAAATGAAATATGTTTACAATAATAAAATAATATTAAATGATCCTATAAAATTTGTTTCTGACTGAACAAATGAATGGTTTAAGAATAATCCAACATCAGAGAAACATTAAATTGTAAGAATTATTTTACATCTACCTATGGGAAGCAAGCGAATAAAGGTTAACAACCCATATATTTCTTACAGAGGGAGGAGTCAGAAAATTAAATATTTAAAATATTTGTAATAAATATTTAGTTATGAATTAAATAAAATATGTTTACAATAATACAATAAACAAAATAATATAAAATTGATGACTGAACAAATGAATGCTTTAAAAATAATTCAACATCTGAGAAATATTAAATTGTGAGAACAATTTTACATCTATCTATGGGAACCAAGCGAAAATATGCGTTTGGAACGAAGGTTAACAACCCATAAATTTCTTACAGAAGGAGGAGTCAGAAAATGAATTTTTTAAAAATGTATATAATATATATTTAATTATGAATTAAATGAAATATGTTTACAATAATAAAATAAATAAAACAAAATTAAATGATCCTACACAATTTCTTTCTGACTGTAATTAAAACTACAATTACGGATGAAGGGAAAGTATTTTGTTCAATGAGGTACGTCGGCTACTTGCGAGTTGGTGCACGGTCGGAACATCATCCCTTATCAATGGTCTTGAGATGTATGAACTTATCAGACGGCCTGCTCCTTAGGTCTTGGGCATGTGATTTTAATGATGGTCAGGTAATTATAGTTCACGGTAAGTTGGTTTGTATGCTTTGATAATTCTTCACCAGAAACTATAACAACTCATAACACTTGTTAACAGTTAGTTACCATCTAAAACCAAGTACTTTACAGATACTATACAAAAAGTAATCATCCAAAAGCAAGTACTTTACATGTACCATACACAAAGTAACCATCCCAAAAACAAGACTAAAGAGAAAGTAAGCATCAAAATACTGCTAGGTAACAACTAAACACAACGTGTCCAATGTGTCAAGTCCATGTCCATCAATATGAGTACTACCCTAAAAAATTATATATCTCTGGATAATCTTCAAAGTCAAAATCTATTAAATTCCGGATGGAGCAGTGGGGACGAAATATCTACCGGACCCCACTTTAACTTTTCTGTACCATTAAAAAATTTTTTGGGATTTGCTGAAGATTATAAAAAAGTTTTGTTAAATTGTAAACATGAACTAGTGTTGATGCTAACTAAGAATCATGGTGATGTGTTTGAACAAACCAGAAATGAACAAGCTTTTAAGTTGGAAATGACGAATATAACCTGGAAAATTCCCCATGTAACTCCGAGCGATTTTGCAAAAATTAAGATGTACGATATTATTAAAAGTGGTGTAAACCTACCAATCGCATTCCGGAGTTGGGATTCATATGTTAACCCCAAATTGGGGTATGGAAGTCAACACAGCTGGAATGTAAAATTGTCGGGTAACCGCGAAAAACCAAGATTTTCCATAATTGGATTTACACTAAATGGAGAACTTATCACAAATAACTTATCAAACTTGAAAGTTCACTTGAATTCTGTGTCATACCCATATGATAATCTGAATGTTGATTTTAGTAAGAATTAGTATGCTCACCTATATGAAATGTATACAAGATTTTAATCTAGTTACTATAATCGTGAATCACAACCATTTTTGACCCCAAATGAATTTAAATTGAAGACCCCTATTATTGTGGTTCATCTTTCATATCAAAATGAATCAGTAAAAATTTGTCCTATTGATGTGAGAATTTCAATAGAACTAAAGACACCAAGTCATGAATATACCCAAGCTTACTGTCTCCTCATACAAGACCGATTAGTTGAATATAACCCACTAAACGGACTAGTACAACGAGTTGTTTAACATTAGAAAAATGTTGAAAGATACTGTTTCGATTGATGTTCACGGTTTCTTTGATAATAATAATAATTTTATTCTAAAGGAAATTGGAATTGTATTGGAAAAAGATCCAAACTTGAATAATAGTTATACCCGTTACTCGTAGAGTAAAAGGGTATACTAGATTCGTCGGAAAGTATGTAACAGGCAGAAGGAAGCGTTTCCGACCCCATAAAGTATATATATTCTTGATCAGGATCACTAGCCGAGTCGATCTAGCCATGTCCGTCTGTCCGTCTGTCCGGATGAACGCTGAGATCTCGGAAACTATGAGAGCTAGGCTATTGAGATTTGGCGTACAGATTCCTGAGCTTCTTACGCAGCGCAAGTTTGTTTCAGTAGACTGCCACGCCCACTCTAACGCCCACAAACCGCCCTAAAATGTAACTCCTACAGCTTTGATGCTAGATAGAAAATTTTAACTGAAATGTATTAGTCTTGTCAATACCTATCGATTGACCAAAAAAATATTTTGCTACGCCCCCACTCTAACGTCCACAAACCTCCAAAAAAAAAAGCTATGACGTCAGAGCCAGACAATGCGAAATGTTTTTACGCGTGTATGTGTGTGTATGTAAATAGTTGCCGGCCGAACTTAGCGGCAAAGAAAAAAGCCCTGCCGGCGCTCAGAGAGAGCAAAGTGCGCGGCTAACGTATTCTATTGAATAATGAACCCTTTATCCATTTGTCCCATAGACGGGCAAAAACCTTTAAAGATCTGTACATCTTTATTTATCTCTTTCAAAGAATATGAATTAGCTTAATAAATACCTATAGATTGTCCCAAAAAAACTTTTCCGTTTTCAGTCCAATGCTCTCAAACCAAAGTAGTTATGACAAGCCTTGACACTAGAGCCAGAAAACGACATACATACATAAATGTATGTGTTTATGCATGTGTGGATGTAAAAAATTGCAATCTAATATCCGCGGCAAATAGAATTCTTTCAAACGAAGCTATTCAACCAAATATTTTGAAATACAGAATGTGCCTTAAAATTGTGTATGTTTAGCAAGCATACATAAATATAAATGTTTTTTGTCTATTTTATGTGTTGCTTTCTCATTCTTGGCGCTGGCTGAAACAAAACCAGAGCCGAGAAATGAGAGCAAGGGAGAGAGAACAAAGTGCGCGGCTAACTTATTTTAAAGTTTGTTGTCTGAGTAACAGGTATCTGATAGTCGAGGTACTCGACTATAGCGTTCTTCCTTGTTTTTTAATAGAACCACCATATGATTTTACTTTGCTAAATACAAAATCTCTAAAGACTGCAATTTGGTAAACCAGTACACATCACAAAATTTTTTGGAACGATGGAGAAAATAGTTTTCCATAAACTCGAAAGTATCTAAGGACAATTACAAGCGGAAAACAAATTATTTGTAAAGGTGTGGAAAAGAAACGATTTCTACAGAAGTTTTTTGGGAGTCGTCGGCTCATTAATATAGAGGAAATGGGCTGTCCGTCATTAAACAGGTTTAAAGGAAACCGGTTTCCCTATTGTGAAACACACCTTAAGGGCGGGGTTTGTGCTCTAAACAATGCATACATTATTTTGACATTTTTTAAAAGTAGCTCCAAAACAATAAAATAATTGTTATACATCATTTTAAAGTTGAGACTAGATGTGTAAAGACCTACAAGAAAATAAAATTAACAAAATCAAATTTCATGATGAAATTGACCAATTTATTGAACAATTTAAAGGAGATATAATTGGTCAGCATTTTAAATACCTTCTAAACACAAAAACTATGTTCATGAATCGAGGTGGACATGATCTCAAAACTACGAATTATGGTGAACACTTTACATTTTGTAATCCAGAAGTGACGTCGAAACGTGCGCCTGCTTCTTCTATTCAAATCGCCGGAATCAAAGCAGAAAATTAATTTCTATATATAACAAAAATGTCCGCAATACCAAAATAATTGAATAAATATATTATTATGCTACAAAATAAACTTCTGACTTTTTATTTTGAGTTAAAATTACAGGTACGGAGAATGGAAAATATTTCCTTGGCTGAGATATGTCGGCTACTTGCGAGTTGTTGCGCGGTCGTAATTTCAACCCCTATTATGGGAACTTATTAGAGCTAGCAGTCAGCCATGAGGTCGTTGGCGTGAGGCCCATGATCTTGTCAATGGGTGTGCGCCTTCAGACTTATGCATGTGTCCCTTTTATTGCGGTCATGTAATTGACAGGTGCGCATGTTCGGGTAGCTCTTGTTTGCATCCCTTTTATGACATGTTTATGACCCATTTGTGGAAAGAAGAGAATCTTTGACAATTTACCAGTTAAACGTTCAGTTAAAGCAAAAATGTGTATTTGAAAATATTCCACATCTGAGAATCATTTACTTGTGAGATTTATTTTGTTGGGGTTCTTTTGATTTCTAAATTAGTTTTACAATCATAGGAAACATTATTCCCCAACATGATCGGACATGTTCCTCTAAGGTAACCATCTTTGAATATTTTGGGTGTGCGACCTTTCACACGTGCACAGCAACACCTGTGATAATGAGGCAAAAGGGTACGTGGTCACACCTTTCCCCAAGATAACAACCTTTGGATACTATGGTTGTGCGACCTTTCTCACGTACACGTTTTTCAGCTGACTATTAAGTGCACATAATGACGGGAAGGATACATGATCAATATTGTCACATGGGGATGTGGGGGCGATGGGGGCAATTAAGTATACTCTTTATGGACATGATCGTGACATGCTTATGACTTCAAAGCCCATTAAAATCAGTTAATTTATTGAATTATGCTAATTGTCCTGGAACCCGCATATGTTAATGAGGGGGGAGGGGGGCCGGGGGCCATTTATATGATAATTTAATTATAAATAAGTTTTTTCATTATTAAAAGTGCAATAATTACTAAAAAGCGAACTTTTAAACTCTTAAAGTTAGACATTTCATAAAACATACTTGCGCATTTTGCGTCTTGATTGCTTAATATTACTTTTCCATCGATTTGGGAAATTTGGGAAATCGCTCTAGCGTGATATATTTCGCATCTGTTTTTTAATATTGGGTATTTTATATAAATTATTATAAGTTCTTTATGCATTGCGATTTTAAAAACAGAGATGTCCATTAAGTCAGCAATAATTACTGGTTTTTGTTCATGTTTTAATATTTCCATGATGTCATCATTGTTTAATATTTTGGTATTAAAAACGTCAATTTTTGCTAGTGTGATTGTGTCAATTAAATTTTGCAAATCAAATGTTAATAATCGAAAGCGATATTTTCGCAATGGTAAATCTTGATCAATAAAAACATTTTTAAAATCATCAGAAAGAGATTCTATTTTTTTGAACAATTTGGAATTGATAATACATTGCTTATTATTATACCCGTTACTCGTAGAGTAAAAGGGTATACTAGATTCGTCGGAAAGTATGTAAAAGGCAGAAGGAAGCGTTTCCGACCCCATAAAGTATATATATTATTGATAAGGATCACTAGCCGAGTCGATCTAGCCATGTCCGTCTGTCTGTCCGGATGAACGCTAAGATCTCGGAAACTATGGGAGCTAGGCTATTGAGATTTGGCGTGCAGATTCCTGAGCTTCTTACGCAGCGCAAGTTTGCTTCAGTAGAGTGCCACGCCCACTCTAACGCCCACAAACCGCCCAAAAATGTGGCACCTACAGTTTTGATGCTAGAATAAAAATTTTAACTGAAATGTATTGTTCTCATTAATACCTATCGATTGACCCAAAAAAAAAATTTGCCCCGCCCACTTTAACGCCGACAAACCGCGAATACCTGTGACGCCCACAATTTTCATGTTAGTTAAAAAACTTTAACTGAAATTTATTGGTCTCGTCAATACCTATCGATTGATCCAAAAAAAAATTTGACACGCTCACTCTAACGCATATAACGGTTAAATCTGTCTAACGCCGGTAGATGGCGCATTTTAACCTCGCTTTGCTGCTTGCATACCTCTAATTCCCTTTGAGTAACGGGTATCTGATAGTCGAGGTACTCGACTACAGCGTTCTTCCTTGTTTTCATTGCAAATTTTACAAGTTTTTATATATTCTTTTAGTTTTGTAAGTAAGTTCGGCCAATAACACAATCTACTGATACAATCTACATTAGTTTTACGTGGCTTATAAATGACTTTTGGAGTAAAACTTTCTATGAATGAGTACCAGCGTTTCATTTCGATATTAGGATTTTTATCAGAGATTGCAAAAGATAATGGTTGATGATCGGTTTGAATTTCAATTCCAATCACTCCGTATAAGTAGTTTCTTAGATTTTTAAGAGCCCATACATGGCTAAAAGTTCCTTCTTATTAGTTGCATAACCTTTTTCCGTTTTAGTCAAGGTTTTTGAAATAAAAGTAGGTCTTTTTGAAATTTTGTCATTATGGCCTCCAAGATATTTTGTTAGAGGTTTGGCTATAGAGGCGTAATTTAAAACAAAATTTCTATAATAGCCCGTAAGGCCAAATATTCTTCTTAGTTTCCGAATATTTTTTGGAAGCGGATATTTAATAATGGTGTCAATTTATTCTGGGTCTGTCCTTATGACGTTATAAGATACGATATATCCTAGAAAACTGGTTTCGCGTTTAAAAAACTTTGATTTTTCTAAAGAGATTTTCATGTTTGCCCTTAATAATATATTTCTTTATAATGTTGTTCGATCGAGTTTGAGAATATTATTATGTCGTCCATGTAGACATGATGATAAAGGAATTTGCATATTTATTTTTGAATGCTCTTTTTCGATGTAGTGAACTATTTTTTCCTTTAGTCCGTCTAATTGATCAGTACGTATATTGATTATCTGTTGTTTGTGGGATAACTCAATGACGGCAGGCTTGAAATTTTTACTTTTTAAACGATTTTTATTTATTCGATTTTTGACGGTATTTACTTCGTCGGCACTCTCAGGATTTTTAATTCACAAGATATTTGTGTTTTCATTGACAGATATTTCTACGTCGGCACTCTCAGGATTTTTAATTCCCAAGATATTTGAATTTTTGTTGACGGATATTTCTACGTCGGCACTTCCAGGATTCATAATTTCCAAGATATTTGTGTTTTTGTTGACGGATATTTCTACGTCGGCACTCCCAGAATTTTTAATTCCCAAGCTTTTTTTACTATTTTCCACAAATAATGAATCTGTGCTTTCGCTATTTTTATCATCAAATATTTTTATACCCGTTACTTGTAGAGTAAAAGGCTATACTAGTATACTTGGAAAGTATGTAACAGGCAGAAGAAAGCGTTTCCGACCCCATAAAGTATATACGGTCTTGATCAGGATCACTTGCCGAGTCGATCTAGCCATGTCCGTCTGTCCGTGCGGATGAACGCTGAGATCTCGGAAACTATAAGAGCTAGGCTATTGAGATTTGGCGTGCAGATTCCTAAGCCTCAAGTTTGTTTTAGCAGAGTGCCACGCCCACAAACCGCCAATAACTGTGGCTTCTACAGTTTTGATGCTAGAATAAAAATTTTAACTGAAATGTATTGGAGTCGTAAATACCTATCGATTGATCCAAATTTTTGACAATCCCACTCTAACGCCCATAACGCTTAAATCTGTCTACCGCCGGTAGGTGGCGCATTTCAATCTCGCTTTGCTGCTTGAATTTCTCCATTTACCTTTGGTTCCTTTAGCTGAGTAACTGGTATCTGATAGTCGAGGTACTCGACAATAGCGTTCTTCCTTTTTTTTGTTTTTAAAAATTTCATTTTTTATATAACAAGCAGTGGCTCCTGTATCTATTAAAATCTTTAACTGCTTTTTGGTTTTTCAGTCTGTTCTATTTAAATAAGGCATTCCCCTGTAGGGGTCTGGTCTAAAAAATGATCTTAGTTGATATTATTTAATCTGGTTACTTTATTAGCTGGCAGATTTACTGTTCCATCTGGTTTCCTTTTCTGAGCTTGAGTTTGCTCTCTGTTTTGATAAGTGCGATAGTAGTTTGATCGATTATTATTTTGATAAAAATTATTATTATATCTACCTCGATTGTTATTTGCCTGCCAGTTATTATTCGGCTGCCGATTGTAATTAGGTTTATTCTGGAGTTGAATCGATGGATCAACATCCATCGGCTCGACGGCTTGTTGCTTTTGATTGTTATTTTGATTATCATTTTGCCAAAAATTTCCCATTTGTGGCCAATTATAATTCTGATTATTACTCCAATATTTCCTATTTTATTAGCATTATTGTTCTGTCGTTTTTGATATATGTATGAAATTCATTTTCATTTTTAAATCTGTTAAACCTGTTTGCTAGTTGAGCACTAAAATTGTTTGATTCTAATTCTTGGACCTTTACCAAAGCATTGGGCAAATCTGGTGGACTTAATGAGAAAAGCGTTTCTGAGATGGATCCATTAAGCCCAGATAAAAATATTCGTAAAGCATTGCTCTTTATTGTTTTGTTTGTTTCTTTGGCAATTAAGCTGTCCTTTCAGTATGTCATTATGGTTTTGTTTATTAGCAGAGTCATTTTTTTTATTGAGAGTATTCTGTATTCTGATAGTATTCTGTAACTGTCATTCGTGCCTGCCAGAGGATACTTAGTTCTGACTCAAGAATATGTATTGGTCGTTCATCGCTATATATAAAGTCCAATCTAGATAAGATTGCTCGAAAGTTTAAAACAGTGCCATGATTGGTAGGAGCATCATGGGCAGCTCCCATAGTTTTATTTCGAAAAAATTGTTAAGGCGATTGGTTTATTTATCTTAGCAGGACGTTCAAGCGCGGCCCTCGAAGTAAATGGAAAAGGCAAAGGCAGAATCTTAAACAAAGGCAAAGGCAACTTAGCTAAGATTGAATTCTAAAATTTGTTTATAAGTTCCATAAGTGGAACCGTTTCAGGGGTTGGATAACTTGCATGCATTTCTGAATGCATGTGTAACAGAACCCACAAGTACGTCGAATAAGAAATTGGCGCTGTACCGACCAGCCCCAGCCCCCAGCTTAGAAGGTGTCTTGAGGGTGACTGCGTAATGTGAGCATGTATGTGTGGGTGTGTGGACATGTACATGGGAGTTTGTTGTGCTATGAATATTTTACTCACCAATCCGTTGAATTTGGCCTGTCCTCAGGCGGACAGTCTTGGGTATAACATTACATTTTCTTCTATGATAATCTGATGGGGTAGATCGTTTACAATTTCTGTACTTTTTGGTGTTTCTTCCTTTGGTTTTACATGTTTTACAATAAGTTTTCTTGGTATGCTCTTAAATTTATACCATAAATACAATAAAATGCTTATAATAATGATTACAAAGGTTGTTAAAGTAATTATTTGAAGTACATTATAATATTTTGTATGTGATTCTATTATTTCTTTTGTTTGAATATAAGGCAATGGTTCCAATTTTGTTGTATTATTATTTATGTAAACACTCTGTGTGTAATCTAACATTGAATTTGAAAGACTGAATACATCTAATAGTATTAAACAATTAAGGATTTTAACGAGGTTACTTCCGACTATAGAAATTTCTTTATTAATGCAATTTTAGTTCAGCAATGTTTTAAGGAAATTCCATGTCAATAAAATATTTTGTTCAACATAATTAATTTGGAAATGTTTATAAGTTTTAATATATTTGCATTCAGTGTTTTCCTATCTAATTATTCCATTTATAAAATCATCAATTAAATTTTTCCCTGCTTCTTTATTAAATATTTTATCTTCATATAGCAAGTAATTATCAAGTATAGTTTCTGTTAAAATATTGTTATTTTAATCGGGACAAGGAATAATTTAAAAAAAGGGGGTTTGACTTTCTCTGAAGGAATGTGGGAAATAATCAAAATTTTATTTGTGCCTGTTTTAAGCCAAGTGGAAGTTCTAATTTTCAACAATTTCTCAGGGTTTATATTATTTAAATAACCGTGTTTTAATAGTTATACCCGTTACTCGTAGAGTAAAAGGGTTCACTAGATTCGTCGGAAAGTATGTAACAGGCAGAAGGAAGCACTTCCGACCGATCACTAGCCGAGTCGATCTAGCCATCTCCGTCTGTCCGTCTGTCCGACTGTCCGTCCGGATGAATGCTGAGATCTCGGAAACTATAAGAGCTAGGCTATTGAGATTTGGCATGCGGATTCCTGAGCTTTTTACGCAGCGCAAGTTTGTTACAGCAGCGTGCCACGCCCACTCTAACGTCCACAAACCGCTCAAAGCTGTGGCTCCTACAAAACCCAAAAAAAAAGTTTGCCACGCCTACTTTAACGTCCACAAACTGCCCAAGACTGTTACGACCACAATTTTCATGCTAGATAAAAAATTTTAACTGAAATGTATTGGTCTCGTAAATACCTATCGAATGAGCCAAACAAATTTTTGACACGCCCACTCTAACGCCCATAACGCTTAAATCTGTTTACCGCCGGTAGATGGCGCATTTCAATCTCGCTTTGCTATTTGAATTCCTCCATTTACCTTTGTTTCCTTTAGATGATTAACGAGTATCTGATAGTCGAAGTACTCGACTATAGCGTTCTTTCACTTTTTTGTTTTAAAAATTCCCTTTCTTATATATCAAGCAGTGGCTCCTGTATCTATTAAAATCTTTAACTGCTTTTTGGTTTTTCGGTCTGTTCTATTTAAATAAGGCATCCCCCTGTAGGGGTCTGGTCTAAAAAATGATCTTAGTTGATATTATTTCATCTGGTTACTTTATTAGCTGGCAGATTTACTGTTCCATCTGTTTCCCTTTTCTAAGCTTGAGTTTGCTCTCTGTTTTGATAAGTGCGATAGTAGTTTGATCGATTATTATTTTGATAATAATTATTACTATATCTACCTCGATTGTTATTTGCCTGCCAGTTATTATTCGGCTGCCGATTGTAATTAGGTATATTCTGGAGTTGAGTCGATGGATCAACATCCATTGGCTCGACGGCTTGTTGCTTTTGATTGTTATTTTGATTATCATTTTGCCAAAAATTTCGCATTTGTGGCCAATTATAATTCTGATTATTACTCCAATTATTTCCTATTTTATTAGTATTATTGTTCTGTCGTTTTTGATATATGTATGATATTCATTTTCATTTTTAAATCAGTTAAACCTGTTTGCTAGTTGAGCACGGAAATTGTTTTATTCTAATTCTTGGGCCTGTACCAAAGCATTGGGCAAATCTGGTGGACTTAACGAGAAAAGCGTTTCTGAGATGGCTCCATTAAGTCCAGATATAAATATTCGTAATTCTGGGACAATTAGCATATTGGTGGCCACCGCCCGCCCTCCCCCACTCATTAACGTATGCGGGTTCTGGGACAATTAGCATAATCCAATAAATTAACTGATTTTAATGGGCTTTGAAGTCATAAAAATGTCACGATCATGTCTATAAAGAGTATACTTAATTGCCCCCATCGCCCCCACATCCCCATGTGACAATATTGATCATGTATCCTTCCCCTCATTATGTGCAATTAATAGTCAGGTGAGAAAGGTGCACGTGAGAAAGGTCGCACAACCATAGTATCCAAAGGTTGTTATCTTAGAGGAACATATCCGATCATGTTGGGGAAATGTGTGATCACGTACCCTTTTGCCTCATTATCACAGGTGTTGCTGTGCACGTGTGAAAGGTCGCACACCCAAAGTATTCAAAGATGGTTATCTTAGAGGAACATGTCCGATCATGTTGGGGAATAATGTTTCCTATGATTGTAAAACTAATTTAGAAATCAAAAGAACCCCAATAAAATAAATCTCACAAGTTAATGATTCTCAGGTGTGGAATATTTTCAAATACACATTTTTGTTTCCGCCCCAGAAAGTTTAACTGGTAAATTGTCTAAGATTCTCTCCTTTCCACAAATGGGTCATAAACATGTCATAAAAGGGATTCAAGCAAGAGCTACCCGAACATGCGCACCTGTCAATTACCTGACCGCAATAAAAGGGACACTTGCACAACCCAGAAGGCGCACGCTCATTGACAAGATCATGGGCCTCACGCCAACGACCTCATACGAGCTCATACGACATTCCAATAACAGGGGTTGAAATCACGACCGCGCAACAACTCGCAAGTAGCCGACATATCTCAGTCAAGGTAATATTTTCCATTCTCCGTACCTGTAATTTTAACTCGAAATAAAAAGTCAGAAGTTTATTTTGTAGCATAATAATACATTTGTTCATTTATTTTGGTATTGCGAACATTTTTGTTATATATAGAAATTAATTTTCTGCTTTGATTCCGGCGATTTGCATAGAAGAAGCAGGCGCACGTTTCCGACATCATTTCTGGATTACAAAATGTAAAGTGTTCACCATAATTCGTAGTTTTGAGATCATGTCCACCTCGATTCATGAACATAGATTTTGTGTTTAGAAGATATTGAAAATGCTGACCAATTATCTCTCCTTTAAATTGTTCAATAAATTGGTCAATTTCCCCATGAAATTTCATTTTGTTAATTTTATTTTCTTGTAGGTCTTTACACATCTAGTCTCAACTTTAAAATGATGTATAACAATTATTTTATTGTTTTGGAGCTACTTTTAAAAAATGTCAAAATAATGTATGCATTGTTTAGAGCACAAACCCCGCCCTTAAGGTGTGTTTCACAATAGGGAAACCGGTTTCCTTTAAACCTGTTTAATGACGGACAGCCCATTTCCTCTATATTAATGAGCCGACGACTCCCAAAAAACTTCTGTAGAAATCGTTTCTTTTCCACACCTTTACAAATAATTTGTTTTCCGCTTTTAATTGTCCTTAGATACTTTCGAGTTTGTGGAAAACTGTTCTCTCCATCGTTCCAAAAAATTTTGTTATGTCTATTGGTTAACCAAATTGCAGTCTTTCGAGATTATGTATTTAGCAAAGTAAAATCATACGGTGGTTCTATTAAAATACTATTAT
This sequence comes from Drosophila suzukii, assembly GCF_043229965.1. Lineage (NCBI taxonomy): Eukaryota > Metazoa > Arthropoda > Insecta > Diptera > Drosophilidae > Drosophila > Drosophila suzukii. The sequence continues at coordinate 1,588,019 of NW_027255900.1, read as the reverse complement.
TCAAGTTTGGATCTTTTTCGAATACAGTTCCAATTTCCTTTAGAATAAAATTATTATTATTATCAAAGAAACCTTGAACATCAATCGAAACAGTATCTTTCAACATTTTTCTAATGCTAAACGACTCGTTGTACTAGTCCGTTTAATGGGTTATATTCAACTAAACGGTCATGTATGAGGAGACAGTAAGCTTGGGTATTTTCATGACTTGGTGTCTTCAGTTCTATTGAAATTCTCACATCAATAGGACCAGTTTTCACTGATTCGTTTTGATATGAAAGATCAACCACAATAATAGGGGCCTTCAATTTAAATTCATTTTGGGTCAAAAATGCTTGTGATTCATGATTATAGTAACTAGATTGAAACCTTGTATACATTTCATATAGGTGAGCATACTGATTTTTACTAAAATCAACATTCAGATTATCATATGGATATGACTCAGAATTTAAGTGAACTTTCAAGTTTGATAAGTTATTTGTGATAAGTTCTCCATTTAGTGTAAATCCAATTATGGCAAATCTTGGTTTTTCGCGGTTACCCGACAATTTCACATTCCAGCTGTGTTGACTTCCATACCCCAATTTGGGGTTAACATATGAATCCCAACTCCGGAATGCGATTGGTAGGTTTACACCACTTTTAATAATATCGTACATCTTAATTTTTGCAAAATCGCTCGGAGTTACATGGGGAATTTTCCAGGTTATATTCGTCATTTCCAACTTAAAAGCTTGTTCATTTCTGGTTTGTTCAAACACATCACCATGATTCTTAGTTAGCATCAACACTAGTTCATGTTTACAATTTAAGAAAACTTTTTATAATCTTCAGCAAATCCCAAAAAATTTTTTAATGGTACAGAAAAGTTAAAGTGGGGTCCGATAGATATTTCGTCCCCACTGCTCCATCCGGAATTTTATAGATTTTGACTTTGAAGATTATCCAGAGATATAAAATATTTTAGGGTAGTACTCATATTGATGGACGTGGACTAGACACATTGGACACGTTGTGTTTAGTTGTTACCTAGCAGTATTTTGATGCTTACTTTCTCTTTAGTCTTGTTTTTGGGATGGTTACTTTGTGTATGGTACCTGTAAAGTACTTGCTTTTGGATGATTACTTTTTGTATAGTATCTGTAAAGTACTTGGTTTTAGATGGTAACTAACTGTTAACAAGTGTTATGAGTTGTTATAGTTTCTGGTTAAGAATTATCAAAGCATACAAACCAACTTACCGTGAACTATAATTACCTGACCATCATTAAAGTCACATAACCAAGACCTAAGGAGCAGGCCGTCTGATAAGTTCATACATCTCAAGACCATTGATAAGGGATGATGTTCCGACCGTGCACCAACTCGGAAATAGCCGAAGTACCTCATTGAACAAAATACTTTCCCTTCATCCGTACTTGTAGTTTTAATTACAGTCATAAAGAAATTTTGTAGGATCATTTAATTTTATTTTATTTAATTTGTTATTGTAAGCAAATTTAATTTAATTCATAATTAAATATATATTATATATATTTTTATATAATTAATTTTCTGACTCCTCCTTCTGTAAAAAAATTTATGGGTTGTTAACCTTCGTTCCAAACGCATTTTTTCGCTTGGTTCCCATAGATAGATGTAAAATTGTTTTCACAATTTAATATTTCTCAGATGTTGAATTATTTTTAAAGCACTCATTTGTTCAGTCATCAGTTTTATATTATTTTATTTATTTTATTATTGTAAACATATTTCATTTAATTCATAACTAAATATATATTACATATATTTTTATACCCGTTACTCGTAGAGTAAAAGGGTATACTAGATTCGTCGGAAAGTATGTAACAGGCAGAAGGAAGCGTTTCCGACCCCGCAAAGTGTATATATTCTTGATCAGGATCACTAGCCGAGTCGATCTAGCTATGTCCGTCTGTCCGTCTGTCCGTCTGTCTGTCCGTCCGGATGAACGCTGAGATCTCGGAAACCATGGGAGCTAGGCTATTGAGATTTGGCGTGCAGATTCCTGAGCTTCTTACGCAGCGCAAGTTTGTTACAGCAGCGTGCCACGCCCACTCTAACGTCCACAAACCGCTCAAAGCTGTGGCTCCTACAAAACCCAAAAAAAAAGTTTGCCACGCCTACTTTAACGTCCACAAACTGCCCAAGACTGTTACGACCACAATTTTCATGCTAGATAAAAAATTTTAACTGAAATGTATTGGTCTCGTAAATACCTATCGAATGAGCCAAACAAATTTTTGACACGCCCACTCTAACGCCCATAACGCTTAAATCTGTTTACCGCCGGTAGATGGCGCATTTCAATCTCGCTTTGCTCTTTGAATTCCTCCATTTACCTTTGGTTCCTTTAGATGATTAACGAGTATCTGATAGTCGAAGTACTCGACTATAGCGTTCATTCACTTTTTTGTTTTAAAAATTCCCTTTCTTATATATCAAGCAGTGGCTCCTGTATCTATTAAAATCTTTAACTGCTTTTTGGTTTTTCGGTCTGTTCTATTTAAATAAGGCATCCCCCTGTAGGGGTCTGGTCTAAAAAATGATCTTAGTTGATATTATTTCATCTGGTTACTTTATTAGCTGGCAGATTTACTGTTCCATCTGTTTCCCTTTTCTAAGCTTGAGTTTGCTCTCTGTTTTTATAAGTGCGATAGTAGTTTGATCGATTATTATTTTTATAATAATTATTACTATATCTACCTCGATTGTTATTTGCCTGCCAGTTATTATTCGGCTGCCGATTGTAATTAGGTATATTCTGGAGTTGAGTCGATGGATCAACATCCATTGGCTCGACGGCTTGTTGCTTTTGATTGTTATTTTGATTATCATTTTGCCAAAAATTTCGCATTTGTGGCCAATTATAATTCTGATTATTACTCCAATTATTTCCTATTTTATTAGTATTATTGTTCTGTCGTTTTTGATATATGTATGATATTCATTTTCATTTTTAAATCAGTTAAACCTGTTTGCTAGTTGAGCACGGAAATTGTTTGATTCTAATTCTTGGGCCTGTACCAAAGCATTGGGCAAATCTGGTGGACTTAACGAGAAAAGCGTTTCTGAGATGGCTCTATTAAGTCCAGATATAAATATTCGTAATTCTGGGACAATTAGCATATTGGTGGCCCCCGCCCGCCCTCCCCCACTCATTAACGTATGCGGGTTCTGGGACAATTAGCATAATCCAATAAATTAACTGATTTTAATGGGCTTTGAAGTCATAAAAATGTCACGATCATGTCTATAAAGAGTATACTTAATTGCCCCCATCGCCCCCACATCCCCATGTGACAATATTGATCATGTATCCTTCCCCTCATTATGTGCAATTAATAGTCAGGTGAGAAAGGTGCACGTGAGAAAGGTCGCACAACCATAGTATCCAAAGGTTGTTATCTTAGAGGAACATATCCGATCATGTTGGGGAAATGTGTGATCACGTACCCTTTTGCCTCATTATCACAGGTGTTGCTGTGCACGTGTTTTCACACACACCCAAAGTATTCAAAGATGGTTATCTTAGAGGAACATGTCCGATCATGTTGGGGAATAATGTTTCCTAGTTAGTTATTTCAACTTGAAGTGTATTATTATTACTTTGAATTTTAAATGTATTTTCCAGGTTATAGTCTTTTAGTTTATTGTAAATGAAATCGGTGATATCATTCAATTCATATGATCCAGTTGGAATTGTAATAACCTTGTCACCGATGTGGAAGAGGTTATTTTTTTCATCAATATTTGGAATCGAATTATACATATTAAAAACAAGGGAGAACGCTATAGTCGACTATCAGATACCCGTTACTCAGCTAAATGGAGATATGCAAGCAGCAAAGCGAGATTAAAATGCGCCACCTACCGGCGGTATACAGATTTAAGCGTTATGGGCTTTAGAGTGGGCGTGGCAAATTTTTTTTTGGATCAATCGATAGGTATTGACGAGACCAATACATTTCAGTTAAAAATTTTTATCTAGCATGAAAATTGTGGGCGTCACAGGGTTTTGCGGTTTGTGGGCGTTAAAGTGGGCGTGGCAAACATTTTTTTGGGTCAATCGATAGGTATTGATGAGAACAATACATTTCAATTAAAATTTTTATTCTAGCATCAAAACTGTAGGAGCCACAGTTTTGGGCGGTTTGTGGGCGTTAGAGTGGGCGTGGCACTCTACTGAAACAAACTTGCGCTGCGCAGGAATCTCAGGAATCTGCGTGCCTAATCCCAGTATTGTAACTCTCATAGTTTCCGAGATCTCAGCGTTCATACGGACAGACGGGCAGACGGACAGACGGACAGACGGACATGGCTAGATCGACTCGGCTAGTGATCCTGATCAAGAATATATATACTTTATGGGGTCGGAAACGCTTCCTTCTGCCTGTTACATACTTTCCGACGAATCTAGTATACCCTTTTACTCTACGAGTAACGGGTATAACAATAAGAGCGCACTCATATCGACCATTCAATTCGATAGGTGGAAAAAAGTTTGTATTTATAATGGAACTATTTCCATTCAAGGATAATGCAAGTGATCTAGACATATTGAAATCTCTTGATAAACTGTGGGATTGTAAGTATCTAACCAAGCTTTATATTGAAATTACTCCTTAAATCATAATAAATTGATCAAATCCTTTTCTGTATCTTCCGTTATCCATTTCGTTATCCTTGCTAATTAATAGGAATCCGTGCTTGTCCTCCCAACATTTTTGACAAATTTTCACAAATGTTTCATAATTCATATCAGTGTTAATATGGTCCCGATATATATGCCGCATATTTAAATCATCTTGCTTAAACATTATAATAAAGTTGGCATTGTCACGAATCAGATGTTTAGGTATATGACTATACGTTTGACATAAATAAAAAGAGTCGATATTTTTATGTCGACCCATACAAAAATAAGATCTTATGTTATCTTGTTTTTCACAAGCTACGTCATCGAATATCATAATGGAATTGTTTTTAGCTTCACTGGGGTCTAGTACACCCTCATTATGGGAGAATGTATGATATCCCATTCCTTTAATCGGTTTGATTAATTTCTCCAAGTACTCATATTTAGGTTGATATAAACTTTTTGAAAATATAAAAACATTTTCGAATTTTAATCCATTAGGACTCTCTATTAGACTTAACATAATATTAGTTTTACCACAATTCGAAGGCCCAACAATTAGAGCGCTTATTGTGTTCGGTAAGAGAGCACTATGTCGTGGCGGTAGATTTTTCTCGTTATCATCGTTAATATTTCTAACTACAATTTTTTGTTTCTGACTTATTAAACGCATCTTTTAACCTAATGTACCTCATTCAATGAGAAATCTTTGATGATTAAACATCAATAAAATGGGGAAACGTTTTTATAATCGCATCAGTCGTATTTTTAATTGTAAACACGGTGGTGGTCTTGTCGATAAGCTAATTAATACATTACCGTTTGAAGCCCATATTCCGGGATATAATTTTTGTGGACCGGGTACAAAGTTACAGAAACGGTTGGAACGTGGTGATCAAGGAATAAACCCATTGGATGAAGCTTGCAAAGAGCACGATATCGCATATTCTCAAAACAAGGCATTGAGTGAACAACATAGGGCAGACTCCATATTAATTGACAAAGCCTGGTCGCGTGTCAAGGCACCAGATAGCAGTCTTGGTGAAAGAGCAGCAGCATACTTTGTTACAAATATAATGAAAGCCAAGAAAAAATTTGGTATGGGATTGAATAAAACGGAAAAGAAAGGAAGGAAAAAGATATTGAAGAATAAAATGAAGAAGACAAACCTTTCGACTGTAATTAATGCTGCTACTAAGACATTAAAAAAACAAAAACCATTAGACATTATGAGTGCAATTAAAGTTGCACGTAAATCAATTCATCAATCAATGGGTTCTAAGAAAAACGTTAAAGTACCTCGTGTAATTAATGTACCCAAAATTGGAGGTTTTCTACCAATCGTGCCGATCTTGACAGCCCTCAGCGCTCTTGGTAGTTTAGCAAGTGGTAGTGCAGCAATTGCAAAAACAATTAACAATGCGAGAATGGCTAAGGAAGATATGGAGGAGAAAAAACGTAACAATAGGAAAATTGAAAGTGTTGCTGTAGGAGAAGGATTATATCTCAAGCCCTATAGATAGGGTTATGGTTTCTTTCTTAAGCCCTATAGTAAGGGGAAAGAAATTAAGAAGCGAAAAAACTAATTTCTCTGCTACCCAAAAGACCAATATCAAATATCGACATTATACATTTTGCTAGGAAATATATCCCACATTTTAGAGGGGTGTTTATGAGAGATCTACTCCCAGAAGCACCAAAAAGTAGGGAGTGTGGTATAGTAAACTTAGATAATTCCCGATCAAGTGGTACACATTGGGTTGCATATAATAAAAATAAAAATAATATACATTATTTCGACAGTTTTGGAAATCTTCAGCCACCTAGAGAAGTTGTGAAATACTTGGGACATAGAATACAATACAACTACGATAGAGTTCAAGACTTTGATACATACAACTGTGGACACCTGTGCCTCGCTTTTCTACTTTCTTTCGTAGAAAATGTGGAGTCAAAACCGGTATATTTAAATGGTTAATTTACATTTGGGGGGTTGAAAACCAATGTATGGGTACGTGTATGTGTGAACTCTGTATGGTATAAAAAGTGGACCTGCACGCGTTCAAATTCACAGTCTAAGTTTCTACTTTAGATCGAACGTCATCTAGAGGACAAGAATTTTTGATTATTCTTAACAAAAAAAGCCTATAACTGCTCATAACAACTCAAAACAGCTGGTGACCAGCTTATAACAACTAGTAAACAACTAGTTAACAGCTACTAAACAGATAATAACCATCTAATAACAGCTATTAACCTGCTAAAACAAGTAGTAAGCAACTACGAAACAAGTACTGAACAACTGCTAAACAGGTATTAAACATCAAAATACAGCTAAAAACAACGTGGAACAACTGTATCAAGTCCAAAAAACTCAACAACCATCATGAATCAGGAAAACCAGATGAACATTGTAGTTAAAGAGTTCAATAAATTTAATAAAAAGACACTGCTATCGAAGACAAGGATGCCTGAAAATGTAAGATTCCCGATCCTCAAGGCGGAGCGCAAAACAACAAAGGTTGGAGAATCTATTGCTCTCGAGTTGGAGGAGCACGTTCTGTACATGCCGGAAAGGTACACCTCTCTTCAGGATGATGTCATCAATAAAATGGTTGATGGAAAACTTAGTATTCATAAAAGTAATGAAAATTTGTATTTAGAAATAAGACAGTAATCATTAAAAAGATTAAGATTTTAAGAATATAACAATAAATACACTTTTTAAAATATAATGAAGAAAATGTATCGAATCTTTTTTTTTATTCGGAAATGGTATATAAATATTACAGATCTTGGCGTTCCCTAAACAGTATTTGTTTAGTAACTGAGGAGTGACTACATGAATTTCGGAAATTTTAAATCTTTCACCTATAAAGTTTGAACAATATACTACAATGAATATTTTGTCACAGTTAACCAAAGCTAGATTTGTTTTGAAGCGAAAATTCGATGATCTCAAACAAGTCAAAAATCATACGAATTTACAATTGGAGGAAACTTTTAAACCTATTACTGAACCCTTACATGAACTTGTTAAGGAAAATAAAAAACAAAAGATTTTTAATGTAAAAGATAGTATAAAAGTAAAGCGTGAAATGAAGCAAATTAAGAAATACGATGATGATGAGAGAGAGCTTGACGATTTCTACTTTACAACTAATGAGAAAGATCCGCAGTCTAATCGAAACATAACTCCACCAAGGTCTTTCGATGATAGTGATTCCTATAATCAATTCTTTTCACAAACGAATATAGAGGAAGATATAGAAGAAGAGAAAAAGGAAAAAAGTGAAGAAGAAGGGACAACACCTTTACCAATGTATACAGGAGAGGCCGATATGGGTGTGGATGCAGAGCTAGAAGATAATAACACTAGTTATAATTATGATTTTAATATCAGTAATTTTACCAGAGGAAATGTGTTGGATAAGGGTTATGGACCTAAAAAAAGCGCAAACAATTCATGAACTTTGGGAGATAAAGAATTAAAAATTAAAAATAATAAATTAACATTTTCTAGTGGAATGAGTTGTGATCTGACTCCTGGTCTGTACTCTCTAATTTTTCTTAGTAAACCTGAAAACTATGATGATCATATGTTGAATTATTTTTAAAGCACTCATTTGTTCAGTCATCAGTTTTATATTATTTTATTTATTTTATTATTGTAAACATATTTCATTTAATTCATAACTAAATATATATTACATATATTTTTATACCCGTTACTCGTAGAGTAAAAGGGTATACTAGATTCGTCGGAAAGTATGTAACAGGCAGAAGGAAGCGTTTCCGACCCCGCAAAGTGTATATATTCTTGATCAGGATCACTAGCCGAGTCGATCTAGCTATGTCCGTCTGTCCGTCTGTCCGTCTGTCTGTCCGTCCGGATGAACGCTGAGATCTCGGAAACCATGGGAGCTAGGCTATTGAGATTTGGCGTGCAGATTCCTGAGCTTCTTACGCAGCGCAAGTTTGTTACAGCAGCGTGCCACGCCCACTCTAACGTCCACAAACCGCTCAAAGCTGTGGCTCCTACAAAACCCAAAAAAAAAGTTTGCCACGCCTACTTTAACGTCCACAAACTGCCCAAGACTGTTACGACCACAATTTTCATGCTAGATAAAAAATTTTAACTGAAATGTATTGGTCTCGTAAATACCTATCGAATGAGCCAAACAAATTTTTGACACGCCCACTCTAACGCCCATAACGCTTAAATCTGTTTACCGCCGGTAGATGGCGCATTTCAATCTCGCTTTGCTCTTTGAATTCCTCCATTTAACTTTGGTTCCTTTAGATGATTAACGAGTATCTGATAGTCGAAGTACTCGACTATAGCGTTCATTCACTTTTTTGTTTTAAAAATTCCCTTTCTTATATATCAAGCAGTGGCTCCTGTATCTATTAAAATCTTTAACTGCTTTTTGGTTTTTCGGTCTGTTCTATTTAAATAAGGCATCCCCCTGTAGGGGTCTGGTCTAAAAAATGATCTTAGTTGATATTATTTCATCTGGTTACTTTATTAGCTGGCAGATTTACTGTTCCATCTGTTTCCCTTTTCTAAGCTTGAGTTTGCTCTCTGTTTTGATAAGTGCGATAGTAGTTTGATCGATTATTATTTTGATAATAATTATTACTATATCTACCTCGATTGTTATTTGCCTGCCAGTTATTATTCGGCTGCCGATTGTAATTAGGTATATTCTGGAGTTGAGTCGATGGATCAACATCCATTGGCTCGACGGCTTGTTGCTTTTGATTGTTATTTTGATTATCATTTTGCCAAAAATTTCGCATTTGTGGCCAATTATAATTCTGATTATTACTCCAATTATTTCCTATTTTATTAGTATTATTGTTCTGTCGTTTTTGATATATGTATGATATTCATTTTCATTTTTAAATCAGTTAAACCTGTTTGCTAGTTGAGCACGGAAATTGTTTGATTCTAATTCTTGGGCCTGTACCAAAGCATTGGGCAAATCTGGTGGACTTAACGAGAAAAGCGTTTCTGAGATGGCTCTATTAAGTCCAGATATAAATATTCGTAATTCTGGGACAATTAGCATATTGGTGGCCCCCGCCCGCCCTCCCCCACTCATTAACGTATGCGGGTTCTGGGACAATTAGCATAATCCAATAAATTAACTGATTTTAATGGGCTTTGAAGTCATAAAAATGTCACGATCATGTCTATAAAGAGTATACTTAATTGCCCCCATCGCCCCCACATCCCCATGTGACAATATTGATCATGTATCCTTCCCCTCATTATGTGCAATTAATAGTCAGGTGAGAAAGGTGCACGTGAGAAAGGTCGCACAACCATAGTATCCAAAGGTTGTTATCTTAGAGGAACATATCCGATCATGTTGGGGAAATGTGTGATCACGTACCCTTTTGCCTCATTATCACAGGTGTTGCTGTGCACGTGTGAAAGGTCGCACACCCAAAGTATTCAAAGATGGTTATCTTAGAGGAACATGTCCGATCATGTTGGGGAATAATGTTTCCTAGTTAGTTATTTCAACTTGAAGTGTATTATTATTACTTTGAATTTTAAATGTATTTTCCAGGTTATAGTCTTTTAGTTTATTGTAAATGAAATCGGTGATATCATTCAATTCATATGATCCAGTTGGAATTGTAATAACCTTGTCACCGATGTGGAAGAGGTTATTTTTTTCTTCAATATTTGGAATCGAATTATACATATTAAAAACAAGGGAGAACGCTATAGTCGACTATCAGATACCCGTTACTCAGCTAAATGGAGATATGCAAGCAGCAAAGCGAGATTAAAATGCGCCACCTACCGGCGGTATACAGATTTAAGCGTTATGGGCTTTAGAGTGGGCGTGGCAAATTTTTTTTTGGATCAATCGATAGGTATTGACGAGACCAATACATTTCAGTTAAAAATTTTTATCTAGCATGAAAATTGTGGGCGTCACAGGGTTTTGCGGTTTGTGGGCGTTAAAGTGGGCGTGGCAAACATTTTTTTGGGTCAATCGATAGGTATTGATGAGAACAATACATTTCAATTAAAATTTTTATTCTAGCATCAAAACTGTAGGAGCCACAGTTTTGGGCGGTTTGTGGGCGTTAGAGTGGGCGTGGCACTCTACTGAAACAAACTTGCGCTGCGCAGGAATCTCAGGAATCTGCGTGCCTAATCCCAGTATTGTAACTCTCATAGTTTCCGAGATCTCAGCGTTCATACGGACAGACGGACAGACGGACAGACGGACAGACGGACATGGCTAGATCGACTCGGCTAGTGATCCTGATCAAGAATATATATACTTTATGGGGTCGGAAACGCTTCCTTCTGCCTGTTACATACTTTCCGACGAATCTAGTATACCCTTTTACTCTACGAGTAACGGGTATAACAATAAGAGCGCACTCATATCGACCATTCAATTCGATAGGTGGAAAAAAGTTTGTATTTATAATGGAACTATTTCCATTCAAGGATAATGCAAGTGATCTAGACATATTGAAATCTCTTGATAAACTGTGGGATTGTAAGTATCTAACCAAGCTTTATATTGAAATTACTCCTTAAATCATAATAAATTGATCAAATCCTTTTCTGTATCTTCCGTTATCCATTTCGTTATCCTTGCTAATTAATAGGAATCCGTGCTTGTCCTCCCAACATTTTTGACAAATTTTCACAAATGTTTCATAATTTATATCAGTGTTAATATGGTCCCGATATATATGCCGCATATTTAAATCATCTTGCTTAAACATTATAATAAAGTTGGCATTGTCACGAATCAGATGTTTAGGTATATGACTATACGTTTGACATAAATAAAAAGAGTCGATATTTTTATGTCGACCCATACAAAAATAAGATCTTATGTTATCTTGTTTTTCACAAGCTACGTCATCGAATATCATAATGGAATTGTTTTTAGCTTCACTGGGGTCTAGTACACCCTCATTATGGGAGAATGTATGATATCCCATTCCTTTAATCGGTTTGATTAATTTCTCCAAGTACTCATATTTAGGTTGATATAAACTTTTTGAAAATATAAAAACATTTTCGAATTTTAATCCATTAGGACTCTCTATTAGACTTAACATAATATTAGTTTTACCACAATTCGAAGGCCCAACAATTAGAGCGCTTATTGTGTTCGGTAAGAGAGCACTATGTCGTGGCGGTAGATTTTTCTCGTTATCATCGTTAATATTTCTAACTACAATTTTTTGTTTCTGACTTATTAAACGCATCTTTTAACCTAATGTACCTCATTCAATGAGAAATCTTTGATGATTAAACATCAATAAAATGGGGAAACGTTTTTATAATCGCATCAGTCGTATTTTTAATTGTAAACACGGTGGTGGTCTTGTCGATAAGCTAATTAATACATTACCGTTTGAAGCCCATATTCCGGGATATAATTTTTGTGGACCGGGTACAAAGTTACAGAAACGGTTGGAACGTGGTGATCAAGGAATAAACCCATTGGATGAAGCTTGCAAAGAGCACGATATCGCATATTCTCAAAACAAGGCATTGAGTGAACAACATAGGGCAGACTCCATATTAATTGACAAAGCCTGGTCGCGTGTCAAGGCACCAGATAGCAGTCTTGGTGAAAGAGCAGCAGCATACTTTGTTACAAATATAATGAAAGCCAAGAAAAAATTTGGTATGGGATTGAATAAAACGGAAAAGAAAGGAAGGAAAAAGATATTGAAGAATAAAATGAAGAAGACAAACCTTTCGACTGTAATTAATGCTGCTACTAAGACATTAAAAAAACAAAAACCATTAGACATTATGAGTGCAATTAAAGTTGCACGTAAATCAATTCATCAATCAATGGGTTCTAAGAAAAACGTTAAAGTACCTCGTGTAATTAATGTACCCAAAATTGGAGGTTTTCTACCAATCGTGCCGATCTTGACAGCCCTCAGCGCTCTTGGTAGTTTAGCAAGTGGTAGTGCAGCAATTGCAAAAACAATTAACAATGCGAGAATGGCTAAGGAAGATATGGAGGAGAAAAAACGTAACAATAGGAAAATTGAAAGTGTTGCTGTAGGAGAAGGATTATATCTCAAGCCCTATAGATAGGGTTATGGTTTCTTTCTTAAGCCCTATAGTAAGGGGAAAGAAATTAAGAAGCGAAAAAACTAATTTCTCTGCTACCCAAAAGACCAATATCAAATATCGACATTATACATTTTGCTAGGAAATATATCCCACATTTTAGAGGGGTGTTTATGAGAGATCTACTCCCAGAAGCACCAAAAAGTAGGGAGTGTGGTATAGTAAACTTAGATAATTCCCGATCAAGTGGTACACATTGGGTTGCATATAATAAAAATAAAAATAATATACATTATTTCGACAGTTTTGGAAATCTTCAGCCACCTAGAGAAGTTGTGAAATACTTGGGACATAGAATACAATACAACTACGATAGAGTTCAAGACTTTGATACATACAACTGTGGACACCTGTGCCTCGCTTTTCTACTTTCTTTCGTAGAAAATGTGGAGTCAAAACCGGTATATTTAAATGGTTAATTTACATTTGGGGGGTTGAAAACCAATGTATGGGTACGTGTATGTGTGAACTCTGTATGGTATAAAAAGTGGACCTGCACGCGTTCAAATTCACAGTCTAAGTTTCTACTTCAGATCGAACGTCATCTAGAGGACAAGAATTTTTGATTATTCTTAACAAAAAAAGCCTATAACTGCTCATAACAACTCAAAACAGCTGGTGACCAGCTTATAACAACTAGTAAACAACTAGTTAACAGCTACTAAACAGATAATAACCATCTAATAACAGCTATTAACCTGCTAAAACAAGTAGTAAGCAACTACGAAACAAGTACTGAACAACTGCTAAACAGGTATTAAACATCAAAATACAGCTAAAAACAACGTGGAACAACTGTATCAAGTCCAAAAAACTCAACAACCATCATGAATCAGGAAAACCAGATGAACATTGTAGTTAAAGAGTTCAATAAATTTAATAAAAAGACACTGCTATCGAAGACAAGGATGCCTGAAAATGTAAGATTCCCGATCCTCAAGGCGGAGCGCAAAACAACAAAGGTTGGAGAATCTATTGCTCTCGAGTTGGAGGAGCACGTTCTGTACATGCCGGAAAGGTACACCTCTCTTCAGGATGATGTCATCAATAAAATGGTTGATGGAAAACTTAGTATTCATAAAAGTAATGAAAATTTGTATTTAGAAATAAGACAGTAATCATTAAAAAGATTAAGATTTTAAGAATATAACAATAAATACACTTTTTAAAATATAATGAAGAAAATGTATCGAATCTTTTTTTTTTATTCGGAAATGGTATATAAATATTACAGATCTTGGCGTTCCCTAAACAGTATTTGTTTAGTAACTGAGGAGTGACTACATGAATTTCGGAAATTTTAAATCTTTCACCTATAAAGTTTGAACAATATACTACAATGAATATTTTGTCACAGTTAACCAAAGCTAGATTTGTTTTGAAGCGAAAATTCGATGATCTCAAACAAGTCAAAAATCATACGAATTTACAATTGGAGGAAACTTTTAAACCTATTACTGAACCCTTACATGAACTTGTTAAGGAAAATAAAAAACAAAAGATTTTTAATGTAAAAGATAGTATAAAAGTAAAGCGTGAAATGAAGCAAATTAAGAAATACGATGATGATGAGAGAGAGCTTGACGATTTCTACTTTACAACTAATGAGAAAGATCCGCAGTCTAATCGAAACATAACTCCACCAAGGTCTTTCGATGATAGTGATTCCTATAATCAATTCTTTTCACAAACGAATATAGAGGAAGATATAGAAGAAGAGAAAAAGGAAAAAAGTGAAGAAGAAGGGACAACACCTTTACCAATGTATACAGGAGAGGCCGATATGGGTGTGGATGCAGAGCTAGAAGATAATAACACTAGTTATAATTATGATTTTAATATCAGTAATTTTACCAGAGGAAATGTGTTGGATAAGGGTTATGGACCTAAAAAAAGCGCAAACAATTCATGAACTTTGGGAGATAAAGAATTAAAAATTAAAAATAATAAATTAACATTTTCTAGTGGAATGAGTTGTGATCTGACTCCTGGTCTGTACTCTCTAATTTTTCTTAGTAAACCTGAAAACTATGATGATCAAGATTTGAAAATGTATAAAAAAACAAGGGAGAACGCTATAGTCGAGTACCTCGACTATCAGATACCCGTTACTCAGCTAAATGGAGATATGCAAGCAGCAAAGCGAGATTAAAATGCGCCACCTACCGGCGGTATACAGATTTAAGCGTTATGGGCGTTAGTGTGGGCGTGGCAAATTTTTTTTTGGATCAATCGATAGGTATTGACGAGACCAATACATTTCAGTTAAAAATTTTTATCTAGCATGAAAATTGTGGGCGTCACAGGGTTTTGCGGTTTGTGGGCGTTAAAGTGGGCGTGGCAAACTTTTTTTTGGGTCAATCGATAGGTATTGATGAGAACATTACATTTCAGTTAAAATTTTCTATCTAGCATGAAAACTGTAGGAGCCACAGTTTTGGGCGGTTTGTGGGCGTTAGAGTGGGCGTGGCAGTCTACTGAAACAAACTTGCGCTGCGTAGGAAGCTCAGGAATCTGCACGCCAAATCTCAATAGCCTAGCTCCCATAGTTTCCGAGATCTCAGCGTTCATCCGGACAGACGGACAGACGGACATGGCTAGATCGACTCGGCTAGTGATCCTGATCAAGAATATATATACTTTATGGGGTCGGAAACGCTTCCTTCTGCCTGTTACATACTTTCCGACGAATCTAGTATACCCTTTTACTCTACGAGTAACGGGTATAATAAATAAAGATTTACAGATCTTTAAAGGTTTTTTCCCGCCAATTGGACAAATTGTTCATTATTCAAAAAAATAAGTTAGGCGCGCACTTTTCTCTCTCTGAGCGCCAGCAGAGCTTTTTGCTTTGCCGGCAACTATTTACATACACACACATACACAACATTTCGTATCGTCTGGCTCTGACGTCATAGCTTTTCTTCTTGGGAGGTTTGTGGGCGTTAAAATGGGCGTTTTTTTTTCGTGAATCGATAGGTATTGACGAGACCAATACATTTCAGTTAAATTTGTATGTCTAGCATCAAAACTGTGGGCGCCACAGTTTTTCGCGATTTGTGGGCGTTAGGGTGGGCGTGGCATATTCGCGTAATAAACTTGCGCTGCGTACAAGGCTACGGAATCTAAATCTGAAATCCCAATTCTCTATCTTTGATAGTTTCCGAGATATCTGCGTTCATACTTACGATTTTTTGAAGTTTGTGGGCGGTTTATGGGCGTTAGAGTGGGCGTGGCAAACATTTTTTTGGGTCAATCGATAGGTATTAATGAGAACAATACATTTCAATTAAAATTTTTATTCTAGCATCAAAACTGTAGGAGCCACAGTTTTGGGCGGTTTGTGGGCGTTAGAGTGGGCGTGGCACTCTACTGAAACAAACTTGCGCTGCGCAGGAATCTCAGGAATCTGCGTGCCTAATCCCAGTATTGTAACTCTCATAGTTTCCGAGATCTCAGCGTTCATACGGACAGACAGACAGACGGACAGACGGACAGACGGACAGACGGACATGGCTAGATCGACTCGGCTAGTGACCCTGATCAAGAATATATATACTTTATGGGGTCGGAAACGCTTCCTTCTGCCTGTTACATACTTTCCGACGAATCTAGTATACCCTTTTACTCTACGAGTAACGGGTATAACAAGGGAGAACGCTATAGTCGAGTACCTCGACTATCAGATACCCGTTACTCAGCTAAATACAGATATGCCAGTAGCAAAGCGAGATTAAAATGCGCCACCTACCGGCGGTATACAGATTTAAGCGTTATGGGCGTTAGAGTGGGCGTGGAAAATTTTTTTTTGGATCAATCGATAGGTATTGACGAGACCAATACATTTCAGTTAAAAATTTTTATCTAGCATGAAAATTGTGGGCGTCACAGGGTTTTGCGGTTTGTGGGCGTTAAAGTGGGCGTGGCAAACTTTTTTTTGGGTCAATCGATAGGTATTGATGAGAACATTACATTTCAGTTAAAATTTTCTATCTAGCATGAAAACTGTAGGAGCCACAGTTTTGGGCGGTTTGTGGGCGTTAGAGTGGGCGTGGCAGTCTACTGAAACAAACTTGCGCTGCGTAGGAAGCTCAGGAATC
Organism: Drosophila suzukii; assembly: GCF_043229965.1. Classification (NCBI taxonomy): domain Eukaryota; kingdom Metazoa; phylum Arthropoda; class Insecta; order Diptera; family Drosophilidae; genus Drosophila; species Drosophila suzukii. The sequence continues at coordinate 1,571,113 of NW_027255900.1, read as the reverse complement.
TGCACGCCAAATCTCAATAGCCTAGCTCCCATAGTTTCCGAGATCTCAGCGTTCATCCGGACAGACGGACAGACGGACAGACGGACATGGCTAGATCGACTCGGCTAGTGATCCTGATCAAGAATATATATACTTTATGGGGTCGGAAACGCTTCCTTCTGCCTGTTACATACTTTCCGACGAATCTAGTATACCCTTTTACTCTACGAGTAACGGGTATAATAAATAAAGATTTACAGATCTTTAAAGGTTTTTTCCCGCCAATTGGACAAATTGTTCATTATTCAAAAAAATAAGTTAGGCGCGCACTTTTCTCTCTCTGAGCGCCAGCAGAGCTTTTTGCTTTGCCGGCAACTATTTACATACACACACATACACAACATTTCGTATCGTCTGGCTCTGACGTCATAGCTTTTCTTCTTGGGAGGTTTGTGGGCGTTAAAATGGGCGTTTTTTTTTCGTGAATCGATAGGTATTGACGAGACCAATACATTTCAGTTAAATTTGTATGTCTAGCATCAAAACTGTGGGCGCCACAGTTTTTCGCGATTTGTGGGCGTTAGGGTGGGCGTGGCATATTCGCGTAATAAACTTGCGCTGCGTACAAGGCTACGGAATCTAAATCTGAAATCCCAATTCTCTATCTTTGATAGTTTCCGAGATATCTGCGTTCATACATACGATTTTTTGAAGTTTGTGGGCGGTTTATGGGCGTTAGAGTGGGCGTGGCAAACATTTTTTTGGGTCAATCGATAGGTATTGATGAGAACAATACATTTCAATTAAAAATTTTATTCTAGCATCAAAACTGTAGGAGCCACAGTTTTGGGCGGTTTGTGGGCGTTAGAGTGGGCGTGGCACTCTACTGAAACAAACTTGCGCTGCGCAGGAATCTCAGGAATCTGCGTGCCTAATCCCAGTATTGTAACTCTCATAGTTTCCGAGATCTCAGCGTTCATACGGACAGACAGACAGACGGACAGACGGACAGACGGACATGGCTAGATCGACTCGGCTAGTGATCCTGATCAAGAATATATATACTTTATGGGGTCGGAAACGCTTCCTTCTGCCTGTTACATACTTTCCGACGAATCTAGTATACCCTTTTACTCTACGAGTAACGGGTATAACAAGGGAGAACGCTATAGTCGAGTACCTCGACTATCATATACCCGTTACTCAGCTAAATACAGATATGCAAGTAGCAAAGCGAGATTAAAATGCGCCACCTACCGGCGGTATACAGATTTAAGCGTTATGGGCGTTAGAGTGGGCGTGGAAAATTTTTTTTTGGATCAATCGATAGGTATTGACGAGACCAATACATTTCAGTTAAAAATTTTTATCTAGCATGAAAATTGTGGGCGTCACAGGGTTTTGCGGTTTGTGGGCGTTAAAGTGGGCGTGGCAAACTTTTTTTTGGGTCAATCGATAGGTATTGATGAGAACATTACATTTCAGTTAAAATTTTCTATCTAGCATGAAAACTGTAGGAGCCACAGTTTTGGGCGGTTTGTGGGCGTTAGAGTGGGCGTGGCAGTCTACTGAAACAAACTTGCGCTGCGTAGGAAGCTCAGGAATCTGCACGCCAAATCTCAATAGCCTAGCTCCCATAGTTTCCGAGATCTCAGCGTTCATCCGGACAGACGGACTGACGGACAGACGGACAGACGGACATGGCTAGATCGACTCGGCTAGTGATCCTGATCAAGAATATATATACTTTATGGGGTCGGAAACGCTTCCTTCTGCCTGTTACATACTTTCCGACGAATCTAGTATACCCTTTTACTCTACGAGTAACGGGTATAATTATTTTAGAAACGAATATACATAGAGTAGGCTTTAAACCTAATAACAGAATCAAGGGTACACGAGCATACAAATATAGCCATATTATTAAGAAGTTGATAGACAAAGATTTCAGTCCTACAACGTCTACTCCACTTCGCTCAAAAACAGGCTTTGGTTACATGACTCTTCAGAAATCAAATCCAAACTATGTATATTGGAATGATGTAAATGAGTTAGTCGAACGATTGGAAATTTTAGTAGCATCAAAAGGAGCGGGTAACACCAGCCACAATAACGAAATTTTTTCAATATTAGAGGAATTGCGTGAAGAAAGGATTATATATTAATGAGTATAAATAGGAAGGACAAATATGTTTTACATTTATAAACATCATGTCTGTCGACAAGTTTGGACATTTTTCTGTTGATAAGGAACGATCAGAAAATTTGAAAAGACGTGTTAATTCTACTGAGGGGTTATTCATCGATGAGGACGGTAATCTAAATGCTCAAAATAAACGTATCAAAAACGGATCTAAGCCTTTAGACAACAATGATCTATCAACGAAATATTATACTAATGAGATCCTCGGAAAGTTGGGAGAAGATTTAAGAAAAACTATAACTCAAAATGTTAATCGTCGACTCACAAAAATTTCAAGGTTAGAAAATAAAATTGAATTGAATTAAGAGGGCAGACAGCGCTGACCAAATTTTTGCCAAAATTCTGGAAAAGATTAAAACCATTGAGGACTATATATTTAAATATGTAACAAAACCGATATCATTACCGAAAAAAACCACAATTGAGTTAGAAGGTGTCGCTATTCAGCATATTAGAAGAATATGATTAAGCGAGAAATCGTAAATGAGTTGCACGGACCATCTCGAAAAAACTTTCAACGAAGACGAGTGATTACAAGGGGTATAAACGATCTGTGGCAAGCAGATTTGGTTGAAATGGGAGCCTTTTCAAAATCTAATGATGGGTACCGATACTTGTTGACTGTTATAGACACATTTTCGAAATATGCTTGGGGTGAGGCATTAAAATCAAAAAATGCAAATGATGTTTCCCAAGCCATAGAGAGAATATTTAAATCGGGTCATGGAACACCAAGAAACCGGCAAACTGATGATGGCACTGAATTCTTTAATTCTAAATTTAAGGTATTAATGAAAAGTTATAGGATAAATCATTATTCAACCTTCAGTACTCTAAAAGCATCAATAGTTGAACGTTTCAATAGAACTCTTAAAGAATTAATGTGGCGTGAGTTTAGTTTCAATGGAAAATATAAGTGGATAGATATGTATAAACAATTAATTAATAAATATAATAATAGAGAGCATAGAACAATAAAAATGAGTCCAAGTAAAGTCAATTCTTCCAATGAAAAACAAATATTACAAACATCGTATAATCACCTGAAAATATTTGTTGCAAGTAAATTCCGTAAGGGGGACCACGTTCGTATCAGTAAATACAAACATGTCTTTGAGAAAGGGTATACACCGAACTATACAACTGAAATCTTTAAAATTAGAAAGGTGAAGAATACATACCCTAAAACATACTTACTTGAAGATTTAGATGGTAGCCCGATTCAGGGCGGATTCTATAAAGAAGAACTGAAAAAAACACGATTTCCCCACACATACCTAGTTGAAAAAATTGTAAGGCGAAAAGGAAATAAAGTTTTGGTTAAGTGGCTTGGGTTTTCAAAGACTAGCTGGATAAACAAGGAAGACATTTTGTAGTATAATAAATAATTTATTTAATTAATTTTTATTTACATATTATCTTAAGTTTAATATTAATATTTTTGTACAATGTTTTAAATTAAAATTAAATATAATAAAAAAACTTTTTACAAACTCAAAATCATTTTCATTTATATTTTCCAAAGTCTCGATCATAATAAAACATCTCCAATTCAACTGATTTATAAAATAGTTCTTTTTCAATATGTTCCTTTTGAAATTTAAGGCTATCTAATGATTCTCCATCGTTCACATAATTATTTTGTATCATCTCACCCAAGCAAAATGAATTTGATTCTAGCCATTCAACATTTTCTAAAATATCTTTTTCAATTAATCTCTGATGTTTTATTGATGTCGTACCATGGTCTTCATTACTTAACTCTAAAAATTGTGTTTCATTAACATTACGTTTTCTTTTGTTATCTTTGCCACAAAGAATTTTTTTATTTACTTTAACTGTAGTTATTTTATGTGCTTTTGATCTAAACATTGTTCTATTACCATATAGTGAGGCCCCAGTTAATAAAACGTTTTTATAGTCTTCGATTGTAAGATTTCGTGAACTCACTCCCTTTGCTTTATTATGTGAAGATTTAACTTGATCTATTCTATAACATTAAACCTTTGAGCACAGACCTACAAATTCTGTCATGAGTTTACCGTTAAGCTCATCTTTAAAAAACCCTAAACTTTTTTTGTTAACTCTTTTAAAGTTATATAGATTAATTCTTTCATCTGAATAGTCCGATGTATCAAATTTTGCATCAAGATCATTACGAATATCTTTATAAAAATCTTCAGTTTTTATTGTATAGATAAATGAATCAGTATCCATATAATTTAAGAGTAACTTTTCCTGAAACTTTAGCTTCATATATTGATAGTGAAAATCGTACATTTTCCATTTCGATAAGTCTAATACTGCAAATCCTAAATACATTGGCTTATTAAATAGAACGGACAATCTTTTCATTTGAATTGCATAGAAATTATCATTAATTTTAGTTGCACTATGAAAATTGGATTTTGAAATTAAAGTTTTGGCACAATGTGCTTTTCGTCCAGTCTTGGAGTTATCCGGAGCTTCCCATGAACTAATAAGCTTAATATCGACCCTGCGCTCGGGATCTTCCATTGTGTTTCCGTAAACAGAATTATTCATTAATTTAAAAAAATCTTTTTCAAATTTATTTTTTGCATTTTGTCTATGTAAAGTGTTTAGATCAATGTAATTCTTTAACCAATTCTTTTGTAAAAACTGAACACCTCTATGGATCTTTTTCAATACTAACCCATTCTGTATACATTGTTGAAAATTCCGATAATGTATTACATAATTTTTCTTATTTCCCAGGTCAGCAATTAATTTTTTTACCTTATCCTCTTTTGAGGCCAGACAATTTGACGGACAAAATGGAAGATCATTATGAAGACCATGTAAACGGTATGGATATATTAAGTCCACTTCCAAAAAATAACCGTATTTGCTATCGATTGGAATATTATTAATATCAAAATTGTCTATGTCTGTGGTAGACATCCACTTAAAATCTTTATATGGTAAAGGTTGTGACATTGCCCAACCATACAAGTTATTCGCATCTACATACATTAAAAATGAAGACTCCTTCGAGGAATCATAATCTGACAAATATTTGTTATTTGCTTTTGTATATCTATGACAACATTGAACTAAACCACCTCGAATGCTACTTTGAATAAATCTATACATATCTATATCTGTCAGCAATTCAAGTTGAATATTTGTAGATTTCAACATTGCCTCCCAAGATAGACCTGGTGTCGTAAAATACTGAGCTGGGTCAAGTGAATAAATTTGCATACAAATTTTTCGGAAGTTTTCAAAAATGTCGGTTAAAAGAAATACATCTGTTTTTAAATATAATTCTAAATAATCTTTAAGAGTGGAACAAGAGAAATGCGACCAAACTTTAAGAGCTTGATCATAATCTTCCTGAGAGCATTCCCTTTCCGTTAAATTACTATAGAATGCTTCCCTTGGTGGGAGGGAAGTTTCCTCGAGTCTACTGGCGGAATCTAAATATTCATAGGGAAATATACCCTTCTTACGCATTAGTCGAAATTCTATATCATTACTGAAAAACGATTTTACAGTGTTCAATTGATCGTATCGAGAAAACGAATTTCAAAACTATTTCCACTTAAACTTTTTATTTTCTTTGAGACAGAAATATAGTTTTCCTTATTTATTGGTATTACGGAAATTTCACCGGGAATCTTTCCCAACTCTTGAATAAACAAATGACAGTCGTATTTTGAAAAATTATGAAAAAATACTGGTATGAATTTGTTAACTTTATAATCCAAGTTACACTTAGAGTGGGCTGCATCTCTAAAGCGACCTGTGAAATGACAATGATCTCTAACCCTATCAGTCCCTAAATCTTTCTGACAAATAGAACAATTCAATGAATTATCAAATATTTTCTGGTCATCCAAAGTCATTCTCATAGGAACTATTTTATTTAAGTAGTCATCACTTAATTTAGTTAGATTTTTTATCAATGAATCTACAAAACTTACTCCCGAATTTTTTCCTGTTTCTAAAACAAATTTATCTGGTCTAGAATCAAAAGCACACTTTATATAATACGCATATGATATTGGAGTATGTTAATTAATATTAAATATTTTGGGGCTCACTTCAAGATTTTTCGGTTCCAGAATGCATTCAAAATCCGCGTACACAACGAATGGAACTTGATGCTGATGTTGAACTTCGGTAAATTCCTATGTATTATTATGGGGGTGTGGCATCTTTGAGACCTTTTTACTGCAGAGCGTTTTGTGTTTCAATGCAGCTTCCTCAGTTTTGGAAAAATTTAAACACACATTGCAGCAATATTGCGCCCTCTTCTGATTTCCCCTCTTAGCAGTCATTAGTCTTTGAAAGAGAAATATATACAAATTAGTTAATTGCTTAAAAGAGATAAAAATGAATAAAAGAATTTATCTTGAAATATTTTTAATGTACATGTAATGTCCATTTCCACCTTCTTCCAAAAACATCATATTTTCCCTCGTCTCTTCATTATATCCCAACACGTTTAAACTCATATGAGGCTTTTTTTTAAAAGTTGTTTATACATTTTATTACATTTCATCATTTATACGAATTATCTGCAGCGATATATCAATATTATATGCCGAACATCTTTGCGGCCTGTTAACAATTTTCAAGGCAGAAATCAAAGCCCATTTAAAGCAGTATTGATCATTTTCGTTACAAACGTTAACCATTTTTTCGTTAAAAGGTAACGAGGTAGTGGTATGAAAGATGAACCACAGATGATTCACATTCATTTCCAAACGAATCAATTTTATAAGAGACCATCCACTGTCTCTCTCTTGAAATTCTTGTGTTTCTGAAATTATTTCCATGGTATGTTCATGGAAAATATTTTCTAAGTCAGAATCTTTATTCATTTTTATACCCGTTACTCGTAGAGTAAAAGGGTATACTAGATTCGTCGGAAAGTATGTAACAGGCAGAAGGAAGCGTTTCCGACCCCATAAAGTACATATATTCTTGATCAGGATCACTAGCCGAGTCGATCTAGCCATGTCCGTCTGTCCGTCTGTCCGTCTGTCCGTCTGTCCGTCTGTCCGTATGAACGCTGAGATCTCGGAAACTATGAGAGTTACAATACTGGGATTAGGCACGCAGATTCCTGAGATTCCTGCGCAGCGCAAGTTTGTTTCAGTAGAGTGCCACGCCCACTCTAACGCCCACAAACCGCCCAAAACTGTGGCTCCTACAGTTTTGATGCTAGAATAAAAATTTTAATTGAAATGTATTGTTCTCATCAATACCTATCGATTGACCCAAAAAAATGTTTGGCACGCCCACTCTAACGCCCATAAACCGCCCACAAACTTCAAAAAATCGTAAGTATGAACGCAGATATCTCGGAAACTATCAAAGATAGAGAATTGGGATTTCAGATTTAGATTCCGTAGCCTTGTACGCAGCGCAAGTTTATTACGCGAATATGCCACGCCCACCCTAACGCCCACAAATCGCGAAAAACTGTGGCGCCCACAGTTTTGATGCTAGACATACAAATTTAACTGAAATGTATTGGTCTCGTCAATACCTATCGATTCACGAAAAAAAAAACGCCCATTTTAACGCCCACAAACCTCCCAAGAAGAAAAGCTATGACGTCAGAGCCAGACGATACGAAATGTTGTGTATGTGTGTGTATGTAAATAGTTGCCGGCAAAGCAAAAAGCTCTGCTGGCGCTCAGAAAGAGAAAAGTGCGCGCCTAACTTATTTTTTTGAATAATGAACAATTTGTCCAATTGGCGGGAAAAAACCTTTAAAGATCTGTAAATCTTTATTTATTATACCCGTTACTCGTAGAGTAAAAGGGTATACTAGATTCGTCGGAAAGTATGTAACAGGCAGAAGGAAGCGTTTCCGACCCCATAAAGTATATATATTCTTGATCAGGATCACTAGCCGAGTCGATCTAGCCATGTCCGTCTGTCCGTCTGTCCGTCTGTCCGGATGAACGCTGAGATCTCGGAAACTATGGGAGCTAGGCTATTGAGATTTGGCGTGCAGATTCCTGAGCTTCCTACGCAGCGCAAGTTTGTTTCAGTAGACTGCCACGCCCACTCTAACGCCCACAAACCGCCCAAAACTGTGGCTCCTACAGTTTTCATGCTAGATAGAAAATTTTTACTGAAATGTAATGTTCTCATCAATACCTATCGATTGACCCAAAAAAAAGTTTGCCACGCCCACTTTAACGCCCACAAACCGCAAAACCCTGTGACGCCCACAATTTTCATGCTAGATAAAAATTTTTAACTGAAATGTATTGGTCTCGTCAATACCTATCGATTGATCCAAAAAAAAAATTTGCCACGCCCACTCTAACGCCCATAACGCTTAAATCTGTATACCGCCGGTAGGTGGCGCATTTTAATCTCGCTTTGCTGCTTGCATATCTCCATTTAGCTGAGTAACGGGTATCTGATAGTCGAGGTACTCGACTATAGCGTTCTCCCTTGTTTTATATTACCTCGTTCACATTCAAAGAGTTTTGATTGTATGATCTGGAGCCGTACATAGTGTGCATTGAACAGAATTCCGTCAAATACATTCAAAAAGTTATTTATTTTAACTGAATGCATGTTGTCTATCTAGCATGAAAACTGTAGGAGCCACAGTTTTGGGCGGTTTGTGGGCGTTAGAGTGGGCGTGGCAGTCTACTGAAACAAACTTGCGCTGCGTAGGAAGCTCAGGAATCTGCACGCCAAATCTCTATAGCCTAGCTCCCATAGTTTCCGAGATCTCAGCGTTCATCCGGACAGACGGACAGACGGACATGGCTAGATCGACTCGGCTAGTGATCCTGATCAAGAATATATATACTTTATGGGGTCGGAAACGCTTCCTTCTGCCTGTTACATACTTTCCGACGAATCTAGTATACCCTTTTACTCTACGAGTAACGGGTATAATAAATAAAGATTTACAGATCTTTAAAGGTTTTTTCCCGCCAATTGGACAAATTGTTCATTATTCAAAAAAATAAGTTAGGCGCGCACTTTTCTCTCTCTGAGCGCCAGCAGAGCTTTTTGCTTTGCCGGCAACTATTTACATACACACACATACACAACATTTCGTATCGTCTGGCTCTGACGTCATAGCTTTTCTTCTTGGGAGGTTTGTGGGCGTTAAAATGGGCGTTTTTTTTTTCGTGAATCGATAGGTATTGACGAGACCAATACATTTCAGTTAAATTTGTATGTCTAGCATCAAAACTGTGGGCGCCACAGTTTTTCGCGATTTGTGGGCGTTAGGGTGGGCGTGGCATATTCGCGTAATAAACTTGCGCTGCGTACAAGGCTACGGAATCTAAATCTGAAATCCCAATTCTCTATCTTTGATAGTTTCCGAGATATCTGCGTTCATACTTACGATTTTTTGAAGTTTGTGGGCGGTTTATGGGCGTTAGAGTGGGCGTGGCAAACATTTTTTTGGGTCAATCGATAGGTATTGATGAGAACAATACATTTCAATTAAAAGCCACAGTTTTGGGCGGTTTGTGGGCGTTAGAGTGGGCGTGGCACTCTACTGAAACAAACTTGCGCTGCGCAGGAATCTCAGGAATCTGCGTGCCTAATCCCAGTATTGTAACTCTCATAGTTTCCGAGATCTCAGCGTTCATACGGACAGACAGACAGACGGACAGACGGACAGACGGACAGACGGACATGGCTAGATCGACTCGGCTAGTGATCCTGATCAAGAATATATATACTTTATGGGGTCGGAAACGCTTCCTTCTGCCTGTTACATACTTTCCGACGAATCTAGTATACCCTTTTACTCTACGAGTAACGGGTATAAACATCTATTCATGGAAATCATATGGACACCTGCGTGTGGAGCATCGTGTGTATGTCATCGAATTTCGGATTACAAAAAGGAAGCACTCAACATTATGAATAAATACTATAATCTAGAAAAAAGAATGAAAATGATTAAATAACATAATAAAACATGTTCGCAGTACCAAAATAAACTTCTGACTTTTTATTTCGAGTTAAAATTACAGGTACGGAGAATGGAAAATATTTCCTTGACTGAGATATGTCGGCTACTTGCGAGTTGTTGCGCGGTCGTGATTTCAACCCCTATTATGGGAACGTCGTATGAGCTCGTATGAGGTCGTTGGCGTGAGGCCCATGATCTTGTCAATGAGCGTGCGCCTTCTGGGTTGTGCATGTGTCCCTTTTATTGCGGTCAGGTAATTGACAGGTGCGCATGTTCGGGTAGCCCTTGCTTGAATCCCTTTTATGACATGTTTATGACCCATTTGTGGAAAGGAGAGAATCTTAGACAGTTTACCAGTTAAACGTTCTGGGGCGGAAACAAAAATGTGTATTTGAAAATATTCCACATCTGAGAATCATTAACTTGTGAGATTTATTTTATTGGGGTTCTTTTGATTTCTAAATTAGTTTTACAATCATAGGAAACATTATTCCCCAACATGATCGGACATGTTCCTCTAAGATAACCATCTTTGAATACTTTGGGTGTGCGACCTTTCACACGTGCACAGCAACACCTGTGATAATGAGGCAAAATGGTACGTGATCACACCTTTCCCCAACATGATCGGATATGTTCCTCTAAGATAACAACCTACATATTGTGTTGGTTCCCCCGTGAATTTTGGTAAAGATTTTACCACTTCAAATGTTGTATCGCATTTTACAGTTGGGTCGATTGTTTGTATTTTATAATCCTCCACAGTGTTTGCATCTGTGGCTAACTTTCTTTCTAAACCTTCTATTTTCCTGCTCACTTCATTTAATTGAACATTTAACAATATATTTATTTTATTTTATATATTATAAATATGTATATATTATATATTATAAATATATATATATTATATATATATATATATATATATATATATATATATCAGATCAGGGAATTTAAGAAAAATAATATAAGATTTAAACATTTATAAAACATATATATATATATATATATATACATATATTATTGATGATAATGATTTAAAAAAATTTATTTTTTTTTTTAAAACTCGACACTTTTAAAACTTGTGAGCCGATCGCGGTCTCGGGCAAAATAGGACTGACTTCTTAATTCTAATTTATCCAATAAACCTCGGCCAAAAGCTTTTCTTTCTTAAGCTTCCAGAACTTTAATTTTTGATTAGAATAAAAGGTTATGCTGAGGCTGTCGCATCTCGTTGTGAAATGAAATTATGCTGACCGATGAAATTTGATTGAAAATCGGTACGCAATATGTTTTTGAACTTAGAACACAATACTGTGGGCTTCGAACGTAAGAGTTTGGGTTTTGAACGAAAGCTTGTGTTTACTTTACGATTGGTTTATTTATCTTAGCAGGACGGTCAAGCGCGGCCCTCAAAGTAAATGGAAAAGGCAAAGGCAGAATCTTAAACAAAGGCAAAGGCAATTTAGCTAAGACTGAATTCTAAAATTTGTTTATAAATTCCATAAGTGGAACAGTTTCACGGATTGGATAACTTGCATGCATTTCTGAATGCATGTGTAACAGAACCCACAAGTACGTCGAACAAGAAATTGGCGCTGTACCGACCAGCCCCAGCCCCCAGCTTAGAAGGTGTCTTGAGGGTGTCTGCGTAATGTGAGCATGTATGTGTGGGTGTGTGGACATGTACATGGGAGTTTGTTGTGCTATGGATATGTTACTCACCAATCCGTTGAATTTGGCCTGTCCTCAGGCGGACAGTCTTGGGTATAACATTACATTTTCTTCTATGATAATCTGATGGGATAGATCGTTTACAATTTCTGTACTTTTGGGTGTTTCTTCCTTTGGTTTTACATGTTGTTCGTACCCAAAGGTACTCAACATGACCACACCCAACAAATCAAGCAGTAGCCAAGTTGGGAACAATACCAGGCGCTCAGTAGCACTCACGGAAGACTAACTCACGGTCTCACCGACTCAACGGCTCACTGACCCGCCAATGCAGTCACCACATGTTGCAGTGTCAGTACCAGGCGTTCAGTAGCACCCACTGCATATGAGAATTGCTGATCAGCATATTATATGTCTCACTAACTCACCGTCTCACCGACTCACCGTCTCACAGACTCAACGGCACACTGACGCGCCAATGCAGTCAGCACATGTTGCAGTTTTAGCTGAGCCAACTGCACCATAATCATAATTCCCTGACCTACTTTAGAATATAGCTTATTTCACTAATCATTACACTAAGCTTCCGTGTTCCAAGTAGTATATAAGCATGTTCCAAATGAACAATAAAAAAGTTCTTCTTCCAGCGTCACAGGAACTTCAGCTTAATCCAGCTTCACAGGATTCGCTTCTTCTTCCAGCGTCACAGGAACTTCAGCTTAATCCAGCTTCACAGGATTCGCTTCTTCTTCCAGCGTCACAGGAACTTCAGCTTAATCCAGCTTCACAGGATACGCTTCTTCTTCCAGCGTCACAGGAACTTCAGCTTCATCCAACTTCACAGGATACGCTTCTTCTTCCAGCGTCACAGGAACTTCAGCTTCTTCCAGTTTCACAGGATACCCAGCTTCATCCAGCTTCACAAGATTCTTTGTTTCCAAGACACACAATATGTCTACTTCATTCATTGAGGAAACAAGTCACACAAGAATTGATTTACACAATCGATTACTAGACACCCAAAACGAGCTGCAAGGGAAAATCCAACAGCTCATTAAGAATTATGGCAAGGATTCTTCCGACCGACGTCACCGAGACGGCTATTATTCCGGTAAGCTAAATCAGTTAAACGATCTCTGGCAGCAGTGTTGCGACCTAGATGAAGAAGTCCAGCAAGCGGCACTACCCACTGGAAGTGAGTACTCTTCACGACTAGTAGCACTTAAAGAGCTGGTCGAAAAATATCAGAATATCTTTCTGGACAACATGCCGACTGGAAGCGGGCTTCCGAAGGCCCCGAGACGAACGTCGGCCAACATCAAGATCACAACAAGAGATCAAGTCAAAGGAGATTCCGCAATTGACACGGTGATCCGACAGTTGCAGAGAAGATGCAACGAATTGGAGTCATCAGCCTCGAACGCCCCAACTGTCACCCTAGCCCTACAAAGGCACCTGGATCTCCATTGGGCGTTGCTGAGGCAAGCCCACGACGAATTGGACAGCACACCTGGAGTCGCAGCCCTGGCAGAAGCAGAGCTAGCTCAGTTCCACACATTATACGAGGAATACGAAATGAACCTGCTTCGAGAAAACGACTCGCCAATGAGCCTAAACTTGGCACTTCCGCCAATTAGCATTCCGGAGTTCAACGGCGAGTATCTAGACTGGCCACGGTTCCATAATCTCTTTGTGGAATTGGTACATAATAAACCATATTCGGCCAGTCAAAAACTACATATTCTACAGAGTTCGCTTCGTGGTTCACAGGGTGGCTATGACGACACCTGGTTGCGTTTAAAGGCCAGATACCAGAACGGGAAAATACTTGTATTCGCCGCCATTGCAAAAATTATTGACCATACGCCTATAGACGGTTCCTCGCGCCAATTAAGGGTCTTACATGACACTAAAAAAAAACTCAATGAGTACTCTTCAAAACCTCGATATCAGCACAAAATCCTGGGATCCAATCCTGTGTTTTCTTATCAGAAGAAAACTAGACCAGCAGTCTCTAGCTGCTCTAGAAAATTCAGCGGATGCACCAACGGAAATTCCAACGTTATGGAGTGTACTGACGTTTATTGAGCGGCGCGCTTGCATGCTGGAGACGGTAAGCGCTCAACCTACAGCAACACTCCGCCATCAGTCAGTTCACAGCGAAGAGAGCTGTAAGATTTGTCACCTAGGACAACATAATCTTAGAGCATGTAGCCGTATCCAGCAAATGGACCCCAAAGCACGGCGTCAAGCCATTATTCAAGTAGGAGCATGCACAAATTGTTTGTCTACAGCTCATAAGGTTGAAAACTGTGGATCACCGACCACTTGTCGAGTCTGCCAGCAACGGCATCATTCACGAATTCGGTCTCTGTTGTACACGGACGCGTTTTATATTTACTCCTACATTTATTCGCCTAGTGTCTAAATTACCGATCTGATATATTCCCAAAGTTTCATTTTCAACTCGGTTGAGACCGCCGTTTGCATGCAATTTAGTTATTTGTGTTAAAACCATTATCTGTATTATTATATTGGATAATAGTTAAAGACGCGGGTGCTTTGTGCATTGTTGTTGTTTCTTATTTACATTGTTGTTTTGGCGCTCTCTCGCACCGTTCGCTCTGCTACATTCTCCCAACTTCAGTCACCGGCTCTCATTTTCGAGTTAACGGGTCTTTGCTGAATTGGTCTTACCGCTCTCTTTTCTTATCTTTCCTCTGCGCTTTGCAAAGCCACACAGCTGTTTGTTGGCACTCATCTAAAGCTTCCTACTTTTTCTACTTTTTCTACATTCTACATTTAACTGACCTCAACTTGTAAACAATGTCTGCCTGCTGTGTTGTTGGTTGCCAATTTGTTGGTAAAATCACTTCTCGGCAGCCAATTGTTAGTTGCTGGTTATGTGAGAACATTGCGCACGCAAAATGTGCAGACTTTGGGCATAGTGCTGCCCAAATTGCTGATCGCACTAGATCTAATGCTAACCTGGACTGGACGTGCCCTACATGCCTACATATCAAAATCGATATAAGAGCATTTATGAGGCAAACGGAGCTGGAGTTCCAGGCATTACGTGCTGGATTTACGGACTTATTAAGTCGATTTAATGTTTGCGACTCAAACTTTAAAGGTCGGATTCTTCTAAGTCAATCTTCATTAAATATAAATCGTAGTCCTACACTGCCTAATGTTTCTTTACACGTTCCAGATCTCTCGACCAACCTCTCTCTTCCCAGCCCCACTGCAGGCTATGTGTCGTGCGACGAGGATGATCCCAATGGGATCGAGTCATCAACGAATGACCCCACGGGGCAATCGCTGCCAGATTCAGGGACTGTAGTTTCGCCTGAGTCATTAAGGCCTACTAACCGTTCACCGGCTGTTGCCACTTCCGGGGCTCTGCCGCACCTTGTACTTCCTATAGCTAATACCCTCGCACCTCCTCCTGTCCCACTTACTAGCATGATCCCTAGGAAAAACACGCATAGCCCTGCTCTCTCTTCTCCGGTAC
This sequence comes from Drosophila suzukii, assembly GCF_043229965.1. Taxonomy (NCBI): domain Eukaryota; kingdom Metazoa; phylum Arthropoda; class Insecta; order Diptera; family Drosophilidae; genus Drosophila; species Drosophila suzukii. Next base: position 1,555,804 of record NW_027255900.1, on the reverse strand, counting down.
CACTCACTGTCATGGTACCTAGGAAATCTATTTTTATACCCGTTACTCGTAGAGTAAAAGGGTATACTAGATTCGTCGGAAAGTATGTAACAGGCAGAAGGAAGCGTTTCCGACCCCATAAAGTATATATATTCTTGATCAGGATCACTAGCCGAGTCGATCTAGCCATGTCCGTCTGTCCGTCTGTCCGGATGAACGCTGAGATCTCGGAAACTATGGGAGCTAGGCTATTGAGATTTGGCGTGCAGATTCCTGAGCTTCCTACGCAGCGCAAGTTTGTTTCAGTAGACTGCCACGCCCACTCTAACGCCCACAAACCGCCCAAAACTGTGGCTCCTACAGTTTTCATGCTAGATAGAAAATTTTAACTGAAATGTAATGTTCTCATCAATACCTATCGATTGACCCAAAAAAAAGTTTGCCACGCCCACTTTAACGCCCACAAACCGCAAAACCCTGTGACGCCCACAATTTTCATGCTAGATAAAAATTTTTAACTGAAATGTATTGGTCTCGTCAATACCTATCGATTGATCCAAAAAAAATTTGCCACGCCCACTCTAACGCCCATAACGCTTAAATCTGTATACCGCCGGTAGGTGGCGCATTTTAATCTCGCTTTGCTGCTTGCATATCTCCATTTAGCTGAGTAACGGGTATCTGATAGTCGAGGTACTCGACTATAGCGTTCTCCCTTGTTGTGTCTAGGTTGAATGCAGCAATAACAGTAAATGACGTTATGCATCATATTATCACAAACCTCTCCCTTCCCAATCAAAATGGTATTGACATCACCAAATTTAATTTTAAACAGAAAAGAGATTACTCTTTATTTAAAATACTTGTTCCGGACGGACTGTTCTCTAAACTTCTTTGCCCCAATTTTTGGACTGCTGATATAATTGTCCACGAGTATATAAAAAACAAGGGAGAACGCTATAGTCGAGTACCTCGACTATCAGATACCCGTTACTCAGCTAAATGGAGATATGCAAGCAGCAAAGCGAGATTAAAATGCGCCAATATCGTTAGAGTGGGCGTGGCAAATTTTTTTTTGGATCAATCGATAGGTATTGACGAGACCAATACATTTCAGTTAAAAATTTTTATCTAGCATGAAAATTGTGGGCGTCACAGGGTTTTGCGGTTTGTGGGCGTTAAAGTGGGCGTGGCAAACTTTTTTTTGGGTCAATCGATAGGTTTTGATGAGAACATTACATTTCAGTTAAAATTTTCTATCTAGCATGAAAACTGTAGGAGCCACAGTTTTGGGCGGTTTGTGGGCGTTAGAGTGGGCGTGGCAGTCTACTGAAACAAACTTGCGCTGCGTAGGAAGCTCAGGAATCTGCACGCCAAATCTCAATAGCCTAGCTCCCATAGTTTCCGAGATCTCAGCGTTCATCCGGACAGACGGACAGACGGACAGACGGACATGGCTAGATCGACTCGGCTAGTGATCCTGATCAAGAATATATATACTTTATGGGGTCGGAAACGCTTCCTTCTGCCTGTTACATACTTTCCGACGAATCTAGTATACCCTTTTACTCTACGAGTAACGGGTATAATAAATAAAGATTTACAGATCTTTAAAGGTTTTTTCCCGCCAATTGGACAAATTGTTCATTATTCAAAAAAATAAGTTAGGCGCGCACTTTTCTCTCTCTGAGCGCCAGCAGAGCTTTTTGCTTTGCCGGCAACTATTTACATACACACACATACACAACATTTCGTATCGTCTGGCTCTGACGTCATAGCTTTTCTTCTTGGGAGGTTTGTGGGCGTTAAAATGGGCGTTTTTTTTTCGTGAATCGATAGGTATTGACGAGACCAATACATTTCAGTTAAATTTGTATGTCTAGCATCAAAACTGTGGGCGCCACAGATTTTCGCGATTTGTGGGCCTTAGGGTGGGCGTGGCATATTCGCGTAATAAACTTGCGCTGCGTACAAGGCTACGGAATCTAAATCTGAAATTCCAATTCTCTATCTTTGATAGTTTCCGAGATATCTGCGTTCATACTTACGATTTTTTGAAGTTTGTGGGCGGTTTATGGGCGTTAGAGTGGGCGTGGCAAACATTTTTTTGGGTCAATCGATAGGTATTGATGAGAACAATACATTTTTATTCTAGCATCAAAACTGTAGGAGCCACAGTTTTGGGCGGTTTGTGGGCGTTAGAGTGGGCGTGGCACTCTACTGAAACAAACTTGCGCTGCGCAGGAATCTCAGGAATCTGCGTGCCTAATCCCAGTATTGTAACTCTCATAGTTTCCGAGATCTCAGCGTTCATACGGACAGACGGACAGACGGACAGACGGACAGACGGACATGGCTAGATCGACTCGGCTAGTGATCCTGATCAAGAATATATATACTTTATGGGGACGGAAACGCTTCCTTCTGCTTGTTACATACTTTCCGACGAATCTAGTATACCCTTTTACTCTACGAGTAACGGGTATAAAAATAGCTCCCTTTCCGTGACTTCTTTGTCGGCGCCCAGCTCTGATATAAATTCAAAAAACTAAATTTCCTAATTCACTATCAGAATGTTCGGGGGCTTCTTAGTAAACTCTCTACGCTTTATATAAATAGTTCAGTTTTTGAGGCCAATGTTATTGTACTCACTGAGACCTGGCTTAACCCATCCGTACACGATAGTGAGATTTTGTCTAATAACTTTTTTGTTTATCGGAAGGATCGTCAGACCCGTCGAGGAGGAGGCGTTCTTATTGGAGTCAAATCCAATTTAACTTCTGAGTTTGTTAATATTTCTGAATCATCAGGTATTGAATTTATTTCCGTAAAATTATCTTTCCCAAAAAGAAACATTTTTTTAACCTGCTCGTATATATCTCCCGGCTTTGAATTTAACGTGTATCTACTGCACCTGTCCGCCATACATTCTATCTCCTTGTTGCTTACTGAAACGGACCAACTTATTGTGCTTGGTGACTTTAATCTTCCCAATATCTCTTGGTTGGAGAGTAAGGACTCATTGGCAATGATTCCTAGGATGCAAAATGATTTTATTGATGGTCTTGTTGAACTATCTTTGCAGCAAGTTAACAGGATTCCCAATCATATTGGTCGTCTTCTTGACTTAATCTTTGTTTTTGATAGTAGCGATGCTGAAGTCAGTCGTATTTCGCCACTATCTTTACCTGAAGATTGTTATCATCCTACCCTTCAGCTCTGTATTAATGGATTTTTTAATAATCCTAGGACAGCAATAAATGTACAGCCTAGTTTGTGTTTTAAGAGGACTGATTACGGCAGACTAGTGGAATCTTTATCGACAGTAAACTGGTCCTTTCTAGTTGACCTTCCTGTTGATGATGCAGTTAGGCACTTTTATGAGATCCTTTACCGTCTATTTGAAGAACATGTCCCTCTTTCCTCCATGAAGAATTCTTACAGCTCTCCATGGTTTAGCCGTCAACTATCTTATCTGAAGAATAAAAAAACAAGACTATTTAAACGTTTCAAAATATCCGGCCTACAGACAGACTTCACCAAATATAGCTCAGCTAAGGTGGAATTTGTCCAGTACAATACTGATTGTTACAAAAATTACCTGTCTCGTTGTAAGCGGGATTTCAAAAGCAATCCTAAGCTTTTCTTTTCTTTCGTCAATTCTAAACGAAAATCTAGCTGCTTCCCTCCCTCTCTCGTTCTCAATAATAAGGTAGCATCTGATGATAATGATATTTGCAACTTATTCGCAGACTTTTTTCAATCCACTTATACGAAATGCAATAATGTCATTATCAAAGATTATCCATACCCGCTATCTCATTTGAACTCTATCTTCAAACCAGTGATTGATGTATCTGATGTTCTTCAGAGTCTTAATACTCTCAAGCTCTCATTTTTACCGGGTCCTGATAGAATACCAAGTTGTATACTTAGGAATTGTTCATCTTATCTTGCTCTTCCCTTAACATTGATATTTAATCTGTCCCTAAGTCAATGTAGATTTCCATCCATATGGAAGGAATCCTTTATTATCCCATTGTTTAAAAAAGGGAACAAGTCTGATATCTCAAACTATCGCGGTATTGCTAAACTCAGTTCTATTCCTAAACTTTTTGAAAAAATTATTACCTGTCAGTTGCAGCATCATTGCAGGTCTATTATTTCACCTTGTCAGCATGGCTTCACTAGATGTCGCTCTACTTCTACAAACCTACTTGAATTTACGTCTTTAATCACTAGAGGTTTTCTGACACATCATCAAACTGATGTGATTTATACCGATTTCTCTAAAGCTTTTGATTCAGTGAACCATAGGATTCTTATTTATAAATTGTCCCTTTTAGGTTTTCCACCCAACCTACTAGAGTGCATACTTTCCTACCTTTCTAATAGAACTCAAATGGTCTGTTTTAATAATAAAATTTCCAAAATAATTAATGTTACTTCTGGAGTGCCACAGGGTAGCCACCTGGGACCTTTACTTTTTGGCTTAATGATTAATGATCTACCTTATGTTATAAAATCGTCAACTGTTTTAATGTATGCAGATGATGTCAAGCTATGTTTGTCCATGTGTTTACCTAATTCATATAATGACCTTCAATTAGATCTTGATTGTTTGTATACGTGGTGCATGATTAACAAGTTGAATTTGAACTATTCTAAATGTAACTTTATGACCTTTTATCGTAGTAGTCCATCTCTGTATTCTTATTGTATCGGTATAACGCCCTTGAACGTATTTTTTCTGTTCAGGATCTTGGCGTTCTATTTGATCATAAACTTAGTTTTAAAGACCATATATCTACTATAACTAACAAAGCCAGAAGTCTCCTGGCGTTTATGAAGCGCTGCTCAAGGGAGTTTGATGATCCATACACAACAAAGCTTTTGTATGTTTCTCTTGTTCGTCCCTCAATGGAATATTGCTCGTGTATATGGTCACCTCAAATTATCTGTTACCAAAATATGTTAGAGTCCGTTCAAAAACAATTCCTTTTATTTGCTTTGAGAGGTTTAAGCTGGGACACAGGAAGTCGATTGCCCTCTTATCATGCGAGGTTGCGCCTGCTGGACTTACCAACCCTGAACCATCGTAGAAAGTGTCATGGTGTTATGTTTTTGCATAAATTAATTAATGGTGATGTTGACTCTCCCTTCCTTCTTAGTTCCCTCAACTGGAATGTACCCTGTAGAACAGTTCGTCGTTTTCGTCCGTTGTCCCTGCCAATTTGTAGATCCAATTATGCCCTTCATGATCCTTTTCGGGTTCTTTGTGACGACTATAATGCACTGTGTCACGTCTTACTGTTTGATAGCCCTAATGCAACTAATTATGATAAACTTATGTATTTTCTATCTTCCAATAATTTGTAAATTTCTATGTTACTAGCCATTCTATGTGAGCATGTATTTTAAACTGTCTATTTTTATGTCGTCTTTTTCCATGTCCGCGATTTCGTTTACTTGCCCAAATCGGTTTAGGGCTCCGCGCGTAACAAGCATTGCTTGGTGTCGTAAGGGCCACTTGTTTGTACTGACCATAGTGCATCAACGTCCAAGAAATACACCAAGGACCGACTAGCAATCCAGTGGCCGGCGCAGTAACCATTGCAGGCTACGACAGCGTAGGTGGATATACTCTGCTCGCGACCGCGAAGGTCTCCTTACAAGGGCCAAACGGTCAATTACAAACATGTCGCGCTGTAATATATGGTGGATCACAGGTGAATCTTATCTCAAGGATTGAAATATCTGGGATCGGAGGAAAGATATCAACAGCAATTAGATCAACACTAAAGCTCTCATCCTGTACATCAGGGTTTGAAAAACTATTAGAGGTATTTACTATGCCCACAGTCATTACAGACCAACCGTCAGTACCGATTACAACCGATCTTAATATTCCCGAGGGACTGCCGTTACCAGATCCTGACTTTCGGCAACCAGGACCCATTGACCTAACTTTAGGGGTTGAAGTATTTTCTCGTGTAATTACCGGTGAACGTCTTGAACTAGGACCTAATAAACCTTTGGCACAAGGCACAAGGCTTGGTTATGTAATCACAGGTTATCTCAATAAAGAAACCTCATCTGATACGGAAATCAACCCCAATCTAATAGAAAACAGAGATGATTTTGCAGGACCGAACGTTGCTTATGAGCCAACGAAAGATAAAAATCCGATGAATATAGAGCCGACTTCTCATCAATTCAAAACCTACAAGAAGGCTGACTTTGGTTCAACATTTCTAAACTTAACCAAGAAAGATCTTAGTTTTGTTGCAGAACGTCCACATACCATAGACGTGCCAGATGATCAAGTTCTACGAGGGCACAATTTCAGTCCCCACGGTAATGTCAATTTTATCGCAAAGGGGAGTGTTAAGCAGCATCAAGAAGACGTGAAGGACCAGAATCACAAACATGAACCGCAGTTGAAGGAAAGATCCACCTTGGTCAATGATTTGTTAGGTGCTTCCTATACAATTCGGTCAAGGGCTGACCGACATCACGACTTAATTGAGGGTACCCCTCAATGGGGGGAGAATGTTCGTACCCAAAGGTACTCAACATTACCACACCCAACAAATCAAGCAGTAGCTAAGTTGGGAACAGTACCAGGCGCTTAGTAGCACTCTCAATAGACTAACTCACCGTCTCACCGACTCAACGGCTCACTGACCCGCCAATGCAGTCACCACATGTTGCAGTGGCAGTACCAGGCGTTCAGTAGCTCCCACTGCATATGAGAATTGCTGATCAGCATATTATATGTCTCACTAACTCACCGTCTCACCGACTCACCGTCTCACAGACTCAACGGCACACTGACGCGCCAATGCAGTCAGCACATGTTGCAGTTTTAGCTGAGCCAACTGCACCATAATCATAATTCCCCGACCTACTTTAGAATATAGCTTATTTCACTAATCATTACACTAAGCTTCCGTGTTCCAAGTAGTATATAAGCATGTTCCAAATGAACAATAAAACAGTTATCAACGCATCTCATAACTCCGCGGTTCCACTTCCTACCTCTGGGAATAGGGCTCGTAATACACTATCTCCACTAGCAGCTAACCACGTTAGCTGACCCTCAGCGCAGTTCAGCATCGCCTGTGGTCCGGCATCGCAGTAACTATCGTTACCATTGCCGCGACGCGATCGTCCTGCCAGCAAAGCGTCCCCGTGCCAGCGACAAGTGCTCATTACCCCCTTGTCCCACGGTGTGACCCGGAAGTGTCTACTTCGGTTAGGCATAAACACATGTTTTACAATAAGTTTCCTTGGTATGGTCTTAAATTTATACCATAAATACAATCAAATGCTTATAGTAATTGTTCAGTCCCTCGGTACTTGGTTCGTATGCACAGCTGACCGCCCTGCCAACTGAAGACGAAGGTCAGGAGATCTGGCAACCCGACAGAACGAGAGAGAAGGGCAGTGAGAACTACAAGCTTCAGCGACCGGAACAACATTGTCTTCTTTTATTTTGCTGTCCATTGCGACCCATTATTTTGTTAAAATTAATTAATGAAGAAGAGTGAAGTGTACACATTATAAGCTAATGAATTAAAGGCTAAACTGTTATATTTGAACTTCATTCGTTTAATTACTCCCAAGAGCCCCTCTTACAATGACAGCCGTACAGAGCTTTTTTTTGCACAGCGTCACAACTGAACATGGTGGCCCATGAGGGGACTCTTGCTTGAAGTTTAAAAATCTCAGTTTGATCTTTCAATTGTGGGTTATAATGCATAACACCCAGCACTCCATCTAACACAAATTGCGATCGTCTCCGTTTGTGCCCCCAACAAGTGCTCTCACACCGATAGAGCACAGTCACCAATACCAGCACACCCGGTCGCCTGACAGCCCTTCTACACACACACACACGGGTGCTGCAAGAAGGCCCGTTATAATTTCGCAACCAAGGAAAATCTTCTACTCAAAGCGGAATCGAAAAACAGTACAGCCTGCGCTCACGCTATATTCAACGTTACGTAACCTCAGGCATAAGTAAAAAGGGAAAGATCACGTGAGTACGGGTGCTTTTTTGTTTATCAAGCAGAGCTAGCTAGGTTCAAAATAAATTGGTAAAAATTCTCATAATATGTCTGACCACGAAGCTGATGATCCGGCCTTAGCAGGTTTTATTACACTTCAAAAGGAGCGCCTTCAAAGTCTAACACGTCTGCAGCAGAACTATAAGAAGGATTCCGCTTCTCGAAAAACTGAAAGCTATTATATGAAGCGCCTGCAGCAAATCGAGAGTTTAAACGCGCCTTTTGAGACCACCCATCAAGTAATCATCTGCACCGAGGGATATGTCAAAACGGACTATCACGCCAAGAAGATCGCCGTCAGTTTCGAGGATCTGTACATGGAAACCTATTGCCTTGTAGCTGAAGGCCAACGAATAAAGTTCCCAGTGACGCCGTCCTCAGCCTCGGCACCCACCGCCGTGTCGACGGTTGCCGACGCACGTGTCCACATGCCACAACTGCCAGTGCCCAAGTTTAGCGGAAACTGTGTGGACTGGCCTGGATATTATGACGCCTTCACTCGGTTAATTCATCAAAATGAGCGGCTGGACAATATTCAACGGTTTCATTTCCTCAAGGAACCTCTGCCAGCTGGTCGAAATTGCAATATTCGTCAAATTCCTTTGACGGCCGCTAACTATACGGTAGCATGGGACACACTAATTCAGCGCTATAACAATCCACGCGTGGTCTTCTCCAATCACATGAACATGTTGTACCAGTTGCCAAGCCTAAGCAAGGAGAAGCCCGATGATATTCGATCTATGATCAGTGCAGTCAACGTCTGCGCAGCCGCCTGTAACACCATCAACGCGTCGTTGCAGAACGGGGATCACTGGCTCGCTCATTATCTGACTGCAAAATTACCGAAAGAGACGCACTCCGCCTGGGAACATCATCTCGGCAGTCAAACCCACATTCCCTCGTACAAGGATCTCGAACAGTTTCTCAACAACCGGTTAATCACCCTGGACGCCATTGAAAATTGAAACTGTTCGGGCACCAACAAATCTGGATCACCACTGGATCATCATTCCACAAAACGTATCTCGGTTCATAACACCCACGCGCAACCAAGCCCCCCTGTGCTTCGTTGCCCACACTGCAATGGTAATCATATCATTCGTCGATGTCAGCAATTCCTTAGCTTGGATTGCTACCAACGTAAGGAGGTCGTGAGTAAGTCAAATCTATGCCTCAACTGCTTGAGCAAATCGCACATGCTGGCCCGCTGTTCAAGTGTAAAGAATTGATACCACTGTGGACAACGCCACCATTCTTTACTTCATCCGGCCGCGGCGCCAAGCATCACTCAAGCACCCCAACCTTACTCGCCGACCGTATCATCCAGTCAACCACATATCGCTTCGATTATGAACAACGACACCTCACCAGTTAGCCCCCTTGCAAATCCAAACCTCCAATGTTATTCTTCCACAGCCTCCCATGCAACGCGACAGAATATCTTGCTAGCTACCGCACGGATTATTGTCTGCCACTCCCAGAGCGGCGCTCAAGCAACAATAACTGCCCTCATCGATCAGGGGTCGGAAGCTACAATAATCTCAGAGCATACGTCCAAGCTCAAAACTGGAAACACATCAACGGACTCCAGCTCTCGGATCCTTTATACTATCGCTCGAAACGCATAGATCTCATCATCGGAGCCGACCTCATGGCGGGTCTTATCCTTCCGGGAACCCGAATCGGAAATCCATACGAACCTATTGCACAAAATTCTCACTTAGGGTGGATGATACTCGGCAAGTTCCAGGAATCAATCCACACACTTAATATTTGCTTTCATCAAACCACGCTATACACGGAATCGCTTTTGAAGAATTTTTGCGAAATAGAATCTGTCCCAAGCCGATCACTTCAATCTGACGAAGAGCGGTGGTGTGAGTCCTTCTTTAAGGAAACGCACACACGTCAACCAAACGGTAGTTTTATGGTAAGACTACCTTTCAAATGGCATTTCGATTCCACAATGGCCCTAGGAAAATCGCATCAAGTCGCTTTAAACAGGTTTCTTCAATTAGAGCGGCGTTATGAACGGGATCGCGAAAAATGGATTCGCTACAAGGAGGGAATCGAAGAAACAAATCACACCAGCAGTCTCTAGTGAGAGATCAACAGTCAGTACCTCCACAAAAACCGGTCGGGTTGAATCCTGCGTTCTTCCTCATCACGCTGTCTATAAAGAAGACAGTCTCACCACCAAACAGCGCATTGTATTCGACGCATCGGCAAAGACCTCAAACGGTCAATCTCTAAACGATGTATTGTCCGTAGGACCCACTCTCCAAAATGATCTCCCTGCAGTGTTACTGAATTGGAGACAGTACCGGCATGTTTTCACCGCCGACATCCAGCGCATGTACCGCTGCATCGACGAAAAGTCCGGACGACACGCAGTACCAGCGGATTTTATGGCGGGCGGCGGATGGAAACATCAAGGAATATTGCCTGTCAACTGTAACTTTCGGTACCGCTTCTGCACCATTCACCGCCATTAGAGTCGTTCGTCAACTTGCAGAGGATGAACGCGAAAATGATCCACTGGCGGAAGAGGTCTTAAAGCACGAAATCTACGTCGACGATATTCTTTCTGGTGATCACACTATCTCAGCAGCACAAAACAAGAGTTTACAAGTCCAGAACGCTCTAAAATCCGCAAATATGGAATTGAGAAAATGGTCTAGTAACGACATAGCGCTTCTAGACAGCATTCCTTCATCAAACCGATGCAATCAAACGTCACGAAGCTGGGACAGATCTGATACAGTCAAAACCTTAGGAATGCATTGGTTACCTAACCAAGACTGTTTCACCTACAAATTGCAAGCGAGCATTCCCACGGGTTCAACCAAAAGATAAATTCTTTAGAGCATCCCCAGACTTTTCGACTTTTACGCAGCGGCAGCTTACATGCGCATACCCCAACCGGATTCATCGTTTTATACCACTCTCATCTCTGCAATATCCAAAATCTCTCCAACGAAACTTCTCACGATCGCCAGGACCGAGTTATGCGGCGCTGTACTGGCAACCAAACTAACTAAATGGTTAGTAGCAAACAATCGTAGGAAAAACGCTAAAGTCTCCGTTACATACTGGACGGACGCCACTATCGTTCTTCACTGGATCAAAGGAGATTTTACTAGATGGAAAACGTTTGTCGCCAATCGCGTTGCCTACATTCTGGACCACAGCGATTCAAACCAATGGAGACATGTTCCCATGGCGGATAATCCAGCAGACAGCGCCACGAGAGGACTATCCCCATCAGAAATCTCCATCTTTGATCTCTGGTGGCACGGACCATCATGGTTGAGGCAACACTCCAGTGAGTGGCCGGACAGAGAGGTACCGAACATAAAGTTTGATGAGCAGTCCCTAGAAGCAAAATCTTTGCAAATTCGTTTGCACACCACCCAAGTAGACATTAATCTCATTGAGCGGTTTTCAACCCACCAAACCGCCCATTCATTGCGACCGGCGTCGACTATACCGGGGCAATCGAAATCAAGGCAGCACGGCTTCGTGGGACAAGTACTTACAAAGGATACATTGCTATTTCCGTCTGCTTGGCTACGAAGGCAGTTCACCTAGAAGCGGTTACCGGACTCTCGTCGGAACTCTTCCTACTAGCATTTTCTCGTTTTACTGGTCGCCGAGGACCAGTTCAACATATGTATAGCGACAACGGAACAAATTTCGTTGGCGCCAATAAGTTATTAGCAAGCGCACAACATGCGGATCGCGACCACGCTACGTGCCCTGCATGGCATTTCACTCCGCCATACTCTCCCAATTTCGGAGGCCTTTGGGAGGCTGGGGTCAAGTCCTTCAAGCATCACCTAAAGAGGACTGTCGGAAGTCACAAGCAGACTTATGAGGAACTCGCAACGGTGCTCATCCGGATTGAAGCTTGCCTAAACTCTCGGCCACTTTGTCCGCTAACAGCTGATCCAGACGACTTAGAAGCTCTCACGCCGGCACATTTTATCATTGGCGACACCCTGCTCGCACCTGCCCATTGTCGCCCTCAAAACTCGTCGTTCCGTGAGCAATTTCTGTCTCATCAAAATTTGATCCGTCAGTTTTGGACCCAAAATGGTGTCAGGAAAAGGAGAATTTTAAAATCAACGAATTAGTACTCATGAGGGACGCTCAACTGCCTCCATCGCAATGGTCGCTCGGTAGAATTACCAGTCTCCATCCTGGAGAGGATTCACTCGTTCGAGTTGTAGCACTGAAAACAAAATCAGGCAGTCAAAAACGCTCCATCTCCAAGCTTTGTCGTCTGCCGATCTAATGCTAATATGAACCAGCTATTGCTCCCTTGGTAATCAATTGCATCCGTATGTCATTTCTCTTTCTCTTTGTCTTAGCCTCTACGAGTACAAGGGAATTTAGATCCAGAATCCTAAACAACACATGTATCACGCGGATTTCGCATTGGCGGGCGGCATGTTCAGTCCCACGGTACTTGGTTCGAATGCACAGCTGATCGCCCTGCCAACTGAAGACGAAGGTCAGGAGATCTGGCAACCCGACAGAACGAGAGAGAAGGGCAGTGAGAACTACAAGCTTCAGCGACCGGAACAACATTGTCTTCTTTTATTTTGCTGTCTATTGCGACCCATTATTTTGTTAAAGTTAATTAATGAAGAAGAGTGAAGTGTACACATTATAAGCTAATGAATTAAACGCTAAACTGTTATACTTGAACTTCAGTCGTTTAATTACTCCTAAGAGCCCCTCTTACAATGACAGCCGTACAGAGCTTTTTTTTGCACGGCGTCACAACTGAACAATAATGATTACAAAGGTTGTTAAAGTAATTATTTTAAATACATTATAATATTTTGTATGTGATTCTATTATTTCTTTTGTTTGAATATAAGGCAATGGTTCTAATTTTGTTGTATTATTATTTATGTAAACACTCTGTGTGTAATCTAACATTGAATTTGAAAGAGTGAACTCATCTAATTGTATTGAACAATTAAGGATTTTAACGAGGCTACTTCCGACTATAGAAATTTCTTTATTAATGCAATTTTAGTTCAGCAATGTTTTAAGGAAAGTCCATGTCAATAATATATTTTGTTCAACATAATTATTTTGGAAATTTTTATAAGTTTTAATATATTTCCATTCAGTGTTTTCCTATCTAATTATTCCTTTTATAAAATCATCAATTACAATTTTCCCTGCTTCTTCATTAAATATTTTATCCTTATACAGCAAATATTTATCAAGTTGTGAGGAGTTGAATAACTCCCCACAAATAGAAGCAGCAGCAGATGGCCGGCCGCTCACCAGATACGCGTCGAATTCGCGTAGTAACGGCGCGGCGAGGAGAACGAGAGAGTTTGGAGACCAAGGGTGGAGATCGAGAGAGTTTGGAGACCAGCGAAGGAGAGCGAGAGAGTTTGGAGACCAGCGAAGGAGAGCGAGAGAGTTTGGAGTCCAACGAAGGAGAGCGAGAGAGATTGGAGACCAAGGATGGAGATCGAGAGAGAATGGAGACTTCGCGGGCAGAGCAAGAGTGCCGTGTGCAAAAGCGGATAACGGAACTGCACCGGACTTTGGACTCTCCCGTGAACTTTGGACCGGGAGAAGAAGTGCCACATCTCGGCAGTGGAGTGGCACACAGGCGTGCCACAGGCATCACGGAAATCAGCGGGACGGCAGCAGTGGGCGGAGCATCGATTGGAAGCGGTACATGAAGGACAAGTGGGTCAACCAGGAGGCACGGACTTTGGACCCGGAGTGGAGAGATCCAGCGGGCCGTGCGCAAAAGGGAAATAACGGTTCCCGGAAGCCCTATATAAGGCCGCGGAGCGCTGGCAGCTGGATCAGTCGATCACGAGGAGTCAAGCCTTCAAGATCAGTCAAAGTACCAAGTGAACAATCAGTCAAGCAAGTAATCTACGAGGGAGCTACAACCAAGCGAGTCGTCGGAAGCAGCGCCGTGGGAAGCACACAAGGAGCGAGATCGCCACGTCGAGACGTTCGGGATTGGGACATCAGGAATCTCCGAATTGAGACACAAGTGGCTGAGTTCCGGAAGGCATTACACGGCTAAGTCAAGGCGTTCGATTTCCAACTTTGTCACGACCACACCCTGACGAGTCGCCCGGCGGGTCTGTCAGAGACAAGTTTGGGGAGGAAAGTTATCTGAGACCCAGCGTACCTTGCCCGACCAAGCAGGACCTGGCGTGACGGACGAGCGGTAGATCGATTTGCGGTTTCAAGAGGCGAGCGCCTGGAGAGCCCTGCGATTACCGGCGAAGTTCCTGAACAGCAACCGCCCAACTCCCCGATCGCCAGAACGACAAGCTACTGGTTAGGAGACAACGCAGAAGACATCGGCAGCGACGCCAGCAGACATTTCCGGCAGCCACGTTACCATCGCCCCGCGGGGCTCATTGGGGAGCGCAGGCGCGTCACGGACGATAAGCAGTAGGGTGACGTCGGGTGGAACGTTCGTCTGCGCTAGGCGTTAAGCAAAGTGAACTGCTAGGCAGCCTCCTGGCGACAGCCTGGACTGTCAGCGCGATTTGAGCAAGAACCTAGCGGGACCGTCCGGGACAGAGCAAGGGACAGGTATTGGCTCGAAAAACGTCGGCCTGGAGAGCAAGGCTTGTTCACCCTAGTCTGAGAACGGTGACGCTTCCCTAAGCCCACAAGGCCGAACTCTCTGCGAGTCTAAGGCGCAACAAGCGACCCCGAGGCAGCGCGTCGGCGAGTGAGCAGAGGCGGCCACTACGAGCGTCCCGAGACCCAGGAGCCAAGCGGAAGCCGAGTCAACGCGTCGACAAGCCAGAAGGAGGAGCACCAGCAGCCGGCGGAACCAGAACAAGGAGATACAGAAGCCAGCATAGCCACACACCCGCTGTACCAATACCACGAGAATAAATCCCACTGTTACCATTTGATCACTTTGTTTTCTCACTGATCTACGGGCAATCACTTCATATAAATTTGGTGGGACGAACGCACAATCTTCTGAGCTAGCCGCACGAATCTCGTAGCGAGCAGACACACAAAATCAGTTCGTTATATCTGGCGCCCAACGTGATTGTCCCAACAGTGAGAACAGCACAGTAAAAATGGGAAAGAAGTGGATTTACCGCCTCAAGAAGGAAGACTTCGCCCATGTCGCACGGAGGCTCAATGTCGCCCTGGAGGGCAGGCTAGACGACATGAGGAAGGCACTATCGGAATACTACTCCGAAACAGAGAATGATCCACAACTCGTCGACATCTGGGCCGAGCTGGAGGCAACATACTACGACAGAGCCGGCCCAAGCATTACGCTAACGAACGCTGAAGGGGACAACTTGGTGGCAAGCCTGAGCATTGACTACATGCAAAAAGGGGCCCACAGGAGAGAATCAAGCCAAGAAAAGAAAGCAGCAGCGCTAACCCCGAGACCAAGCCAGTCGGACTATGCAAAGGTCGCTAAACAGGTCCGTGAATGGTCGTTCAGGTTCGACGGGGCGGAAAAACCATTCGAGTTCCTGGAGCAAGTAGAATGGTCCGCCAACACGTACGGTTTGGAGCTCGATATGATCCCTCGAGCGATGCCGGAGTTGCTAAAAGGAAGGGCTTTGAAATGGTTCATCGCCAACAATAAGCAGTGGAGAACTTGGGCAGAATTCATTGAAAGTTTCCACACATATTTCCTGCCAAGAGATTTCTTCACCAGGCTGGCGGACCAGGTCCGGCAAAGGAAGAAGGCTTCAGCGAGTCGTTCAAGGACTACATGATCGACATGCAGACGATGGTGAGGCCACTTAATTACTCCGCTAAAGAGACCCTAAGGATCATCAAGGAAAACTGCACCCCTAGTCTAAGGATCTTCCTAAGGGCATACAAAGTGTCGGACCTGGACACGCTGATGATATTAGCAGACGAGTACGAAGAACTTGAAAAGGAACGGGAAGTTTTCGCACAGGAGAACAAGTTCTCAATGACCAAGTCGGCGTCACCAACACAGGTGACATGCAGAAGATGCGAGGAGACAGATAACCAGGACATACGAGGAAACGACCAATAGTCACCACCACACCAAGCCAGACGACAGCAGGCAACAGACGCATCACGCGGAGGTCATGGGACACCACCCCCACAGCAACAGAGACTGCCAAACAATACCTTGTGGAGGCCGCCAAGCAACACACAGAGGCCACAAGATGCCACCCATATCACAGACCCGCAGGAGGCCTGTCGGAAATGCGGTGGGAACGGACACTGGGCTAGAGGATGTCGTAACCAGCGGCTGCTGTTTTGCTGGATATGCGGCAAGGTGGGTGTTAGGAGCGTCGATTGCTGCCAACGATCGGAAAATGGCCAGCGATCTCAGCCGCAGAGAGGCGAGCGGGGATCGCACAATACCACCTCTCCAAACTAACGGGCGAGCTAATCGAGGAGGAGCAGCAGTTGTCCGCAGCTGTGATGATTGGTGGGAAAAGCTACAAAGCCACAATCGACACCGGAGCAACGGCAAGCTTCGTTAGCGAAGAATTGGCGGACAATATTGCTGCTCTAGGAAAGATTACCAGGACGAGGCGGCAAGTTAGGTTGGCAGATGGAAGGTGCGGCGGAATTAATGCGCAGCTCGAGGTGGAGGTCAAATTCGGCAACAAACAAGTGACCATGAGCCTGTTGATTTTACCCGGTGTAGTGGATCCATTAGTGTTGGGATGGAACTTCCTGAAACAAGTCGGAACCGAGATAAGGTGTGCTGGACACGAGATAATAATACCAGCCAGGAACCGACACAATGGATGGCTCGAGGAGAAGCTATCAGTAGCAGTCGTTCAACAAGTAAACCAGTTGGACGATACTACAGCGTTCCTTGAAGCAGAGCTGGCAGACTTCAGCACAATGACGGGAACATCGAATATGGCAGAACACCAGATCAAAATGAAGGACGACAAGCCAATCAAGCAGAGATACTACCCAAAGAACCCAAAAATTCAAGGGGAAATCAACGCAAAGGTGGACGAGCTTCTCCAAATGGGGTTCATAGAGCATTCAAAGAGCACATACAGCTCCCCCATCGTGATGGTGAAAAAGAAGACAGGCAAGTGGAGACTGTGTGTCGACTTCAGGCAGATCAACGCGAAGTCAGTGAAGGATGCCTACCCAATGCCCCGCATAAACTACATCCTATATCAACTAAGAGAAGCGCGGTACATCAGCAGTTTGGACCTGAAGGATGGATACTGGCAGATCCCACTGGAAGAAAGTAGCAGGCAATATACAGCATTTACTGTACCAGGCAAAGGTCTGTTTCAGTGGAGGGTAATGCCGTTCGGACTTCACTCGGCGTCGGCAAAGTTTCAGCGAGTCTTGGACCAAGTAATTGGCCCCGAGATGTCACCTCACGCACTCGCTTACCAGGATGCCTTAATAGTGATCGGTCGCACGCTGGAAGAACACAAAAGAAACCTGAGGGAAGTGTTCCGGCGTCTAAAGGAGGCAAATCTGAGGCTGAATCCAGAAAAATGACAATTCTTCAAAAAGGAGCTGCTGTACCTGGGTCATCGAGTGACTAGCGAGGGAATAGGAACAGATCCAGAAAAAGTAGCCGCCATCGCCGAACTAGAACCGCCATCGACTGTCAAAGAGCTCCGGCAATACCTAGGAGTAGCGTCGTGGTACCGCCGGTTTGTACCAGATTTTTCCAGAATCGTCAAACCCCTGAACGACCTGCTGCGCAAAGGCAGTAAGTGGGAGTGGACACCAGAGCACCAGATGGCGTTTGAGGAGGTTAAGGCAAGACTCGTGGTAGATCCAGTGCTAGCATGCCCGGACTTCAGTAGAACTTTCATCCTGCAAACAGACGCCAGCGACTACGGCATCGGAGCGATACTGACCCAGGACACCGAAAAGCGCGAAAGAGTAATCTCCTACTCGAGCCGAACACTGAACGGCGCGGAAAAGAACTACTCGACAACGGAGAAGGAGTGCTTGGCGATCGTCTGGGCGATCCGGAAGCTCAGGCCATATCTGGAAGGTTACCACTTTAAGGTAGTAACCGACCACATGGCCCTGAAGTGGCTCAACAGCATCGAAAGCCCTTCAGAAAGGATCGCCAGATGGGCCCTGGAGCTACAACAGTACGACTTTGAGATAGCGTACAGAAAGGGCCAGCTAAACGTGGTGGCCGACGCATTATCAAGACAACCACTACCAGAGACGCTACGAGGAGTAAAAGAGGCATCGGCAACAATAACCTCAGGAGAGTGCAGCTGGATCAAGGACATGGGCGAAAAGATAAGGACCCAACCGCAGAAGTACCCGGACTATGTTATGGATGGTGAGACACTGTACAGAAACATACCTCACCGAGCAGGCAGTGAAGACGTCGCGTCATGGAAGATGTGCGTCCCGAAGTCGCTACGAGAAACAGTGTTGAGGGAAAACCACGACGCACCGTCCGCGGGACACGTAGGAAGCCGAAGGACAATTGCACGGTTGGCAGCCCGATACTACTGGCCAGGCATGCATAGAGACGCCCGAGCCCACGTACGAAAATGCGAGATTTGCATGCGGTTTAAGCCCAATCAGATGCAGGCGGCTGGGAAGATGTTGACCCAAGTGCCGGAGGAACCATGGGCCACGGTATGTGCAGACTTCGTTGGACCCCTACCAAGATCTAAGCACGGGAACCAAATGCTGCTGGTCATGATAGACAGGTTTTCGAAATGGACGGAACTGGTGCCCCTACGCAGTGCGACGGCAGAGTCGCTCAAGAAGGCGTTTAGGGAGCGCATAATCGCAAGGTACAGGGTCCCGAAGGTGGTCATAACGGACAATGGAGTACAGTTTGCAAGCCGCATATTTAAAAATTTCCTGGCTTAGATGGGTATCAGTCAACAATTCACCGCGCCATACACACCACAAGAGAATCCAACCGAACGAGCAAACAGAACGGTCAAGACCATGATTGCGCAGTTCGCAGGGCAGGACCAGAGAAACTGGGACGAGAAGTGGCCGGAGATTATGCTAGCAGTGAACACGAGCACATCGGAATCCACCGGCCATACACCGGCGTTTCTTACCCAGGGAAGGGAACCACGTCTACCCAGCAGCCTATACGATAAGGAAACCCTAGGAACTGGACGAGCTACGGAGACCGCTGAGGAAAATGCCAACAAACTAAGAGAGGTATTCGAGATCGTGCGGCGAAATATGGAAAAGGCGTCCCAGGACCAAGCCAGACACTACAATCTGAGAAGGAGACAATGGTCACCAGAGGTGGGCGATATAGTGTGGGCCAAGGAACATCACCTGTCCAAAGCGGCTGAAGGATTCAGGTGGTAGATTTCGTCTCTCCAGTGATCTGCAAAATTCGCCACACACAGTCGAAGAAAGAAAGGACAGTTCACGTTGGCGAGCTCAAGCAACAACAAAACGAGCAGACAGCAGAAACGTCAGGTACGAGGCGACAGGATTAGGCGTCAGGCCGAAGCGAGAGTCATCAATACGCCACACGGAAGGGACAATCAGCGTAGCACAAGGACATGGATAAGGATTTCACGTTGATCCAGACTGCGAGGCTACAGGATTATGCGTCAGGCCTAAGCGAGAGTCATCCACAAGCCACGCAGAAAGATCAACCATAAGGATAGGTCGCAAGGACTTGGATAAGGAATTCACATTGATCCAGTCTGCGAGGCCACAGGATTATGCGTCAGGCCTAAGCGAGAGTCATCCACACGCCACGCAGAAATGACAGTTACAAGGATAGGTCACAAGGACGTGGATAAGGATGGATGGTGATCCCGACCGCAAGGCAACAGGATTCAGCGTCGGGCAGTTGCCAGAGTCATCCGAGATTACGCCAGGCGGAAAGGACACTTACGAGTACGACACAAAGACACGGGTAACATGTAGGGATCCACCCGCAAGGCAGCAGGATTCAGCGTCGGGCAGTTGCCAGAGTCATCCGCGATCACGCCAGGCGGGAGGGACACTTACAAAACGGCACAAGGATACGGGTAACATGTAGGGATCCAACCGCAAGGCATCAGGATTCAGCGTCGGGCAGTGGACAGAGTCATCCGCGTTTACGCCAGGCAGAAGGGACACTTACAAAACATCATAAGGATACGGGTAACATATAGGGATCCACCCGCGATGGCAACAGGATTCAGCGTCGGGCAGTTGCCAGAGTCATCCGGGTGTAGGCCAAGCGGGAAGGAAACGGACAAGGTCGACAAAAATAGTAGCGAAAGCACATCACGCACCCAAAGGACACCCGAAGGATACCCTAAGTGTGCCCGAAATATACCCGAAGGACACCCCAACAACACCTCTAAAGGATACCCAAAGGACACCCGAAGGATACCCTAAGTGTGCCCAAACTATACCCGAAGGATACCCAAAGGACACCCGAAGGATGCCCTAAGTGTGCCCAAAGGATACCCAAAGGACACCCGAAGGATACCCTAAGTGTGCCCAAACTATACCCGAAGGATACCCTAAGTGTTCCCAAACTATACCCGAAGGACGCCCCAACAATACCTCTAAGTGTACCCAAAGGACACCCGAAGGATACCCTAGGGATAGCCCAACGATACCCCAAGGATACTTAAGGATACCCCAATAGGACTCGAAAGACACCTCAAGGATACCCCAATAATAACCCAAGGACACCAAGGATACCAACCAGGAACGCCCCGAAGCAAGGTGTAGGCCCAAGGACAACTTCCAAGAATACTCACCAAAGGTGATCAAGTTAATTACGGAACCGGGAGGTACAACGCACCGCAGCATCCAGAGTGCCACGGTGATCTGAGGGAATACAACATGTGGTTTACGAAGAAAGGGGGAAGACGGTACAGCAAAGAGAGCTGTACCGTAAGAGAGCGAGCGCCCCAAAGAAAAGACATAACGGTATCGGGCAAAAGGAAGGCGCGCAACCGAGGTTTCATGTATGGGGAGCCTGGCGACGGTCGAGCACTAAAATTCAGAACACCATCATGAGCACACGCGTCACCAGAGCCGAATCACGCAGGAGGATGGCGGCCCTCCAGGAACCTCGCCCGGGGCAAGGATGGTCGGAGACCCGGCCTACCCGAGCTCCGCGGCGGGCCCTGGAGCGGACCCGAGACGAGGACTCCGCACCGGAGCCCGCGGTGAGCTCCGACAGCGACGTGGAGGTGATCGGCGATCCCGCCGTCGAGGAGAGAGAGTGGCGACTCCGGAAGGCGGCGGCGGGCGGTCGGATACCGCGCGGGACGACGGACGTCGGAGGAGAGGAACTCCCGAGGAGCCACTCGGAGGCGGTCTGTCGGGCCACCGAGGAGCCTCAGAAGCGGTTCCGAGACCGGGAGCCGTCGGACGAGGAGCAGCAACGGTCGACGGAGGAGGAGGCGAGATGGCAGGCGCGGCTGCGGCAGGACCACGAGGCGGCGGCGGCGCGGTGGCATGCCCGCTTGCGAGAGGCGGAGGAAGAAGAGCGACGGCTGTGGGAGGCACCGGTGGAGGACGCGTGGGAGGTGCCACTCACCCTCAGATACGCGGCCGAGGAACCCAGTCCGAGGGACGAGGACGAGGACGAACCACGCGCGCCATCCCCTCCGCTGTGGTTACCCGAGGTGCCACCCACTCCCCGCTACGAGGGGGAGTGGCTCACGGACGGCGCTCGAGACGGCGACGATGGTGCACCGTTGGCCACGCCGCCGTGGAGGACGGCCCAGCCACCCACGCCGCGATACACGGAGCCACGACGACCGGAGGAGCAGACGACGAGCGAGGAGTCGACCGCGCAGCCGATGCCGCAACCGCAGGAGGAGGACGTCCACCAGGCAAGGGCGGAGGAGCCGTCGGTGGTGCGGACGGAGGTGCCGGCCGCGCACGTGAGCCACAGCACACGGGCGTTCGAGGCCGAGGGCATGCGGTGGCGGCAGCAGACGGTGACATGGACGTGGCCCGAGGAGCCCGCGACAGGACCGACGAAGGAGGTGCCCAGGATATGGGAGGAGGGGGCACCCAAGTTGAACCCTCGGGACCCCCGGACGAGGAGCCGACAGGATGCGTGGGTCCCGCCGACACCAAGCACGGGCCCGCCAACACCGGCGACGACGGCAGCGACGGGGGAGGCGGAGTCGCTGGAGAAGGGACCGTGGGTGTGGCCCGAGCCACCGGCCATCCAAAGACCGACGTTGCAGCGTCAAGTCTCGAACCCCGGATCGACGCGCCCGCGGCCGCAGTTCATGCGGCAAGTTTCGGCCCCGGAGGAAGGCGGTTGGCGCGAGGTCGCCAGGAGCGAGTGGCCGGTGGGTATTGAGGAAGCACCCGCGGTCGCGACGGCACGGCGGAAGGGCGGCAGGCGGTGCGTCCTGGTCTGCGAAGGCGGGAGGAGGTACCGGGTGAGGCTCGGAGTCGCGGGCATCCGGGTTTTCGCGCAATAAATAAATAAATAAAAAAAAAATCACAAAACAACACAAGGGTTTTCCGAAGCATCAAGAGAAGGGGTACGGGGCCAAGAGTTTGATTGGGGGTGGCTGGAAGAAGAACGGGGCATGCATGGGCCACTCCAGCAACCTGTAAGTCAAATGGTCTTAGTACAGGAAGAAGAAATGAACGTCAATTACTTACCGGCTGTCCCGGTTGCAAAGTGAATGCGAAGTCCTCTCCGCACCAGCTCTCGAGAGCTGCCAATATGGAGTCCGACGCAGCCGATAGAGGACGAGTGAAGGGCGAGAGAGGACGAAAGGAGAGAGAAGGATAAGATGAGAAGGAGTAGAAGAAATGTAAAAGGAACTTACCCATGAAAAATTGCAAAATCACCACGAGCCAGGGAAGGGGGCGCCTCGATAGGCGATCGATTGGCACTAGACGACAGTGCGATCGATGGGTACACGAAAATGGTAATATCGGCCCAAGGTGGAAATATCGCAACGAGCAGGTGGCAACGCCGCACAGTCGATATCGATACCGCACATCGATCACGCACGAATGGTGTGACCAGGCGGAGGAGCGAATAAAAGGAGTAGAACGCAGCAATGAGCAGCGAGCTGGGGATCGATAGCACACGAGTATCGATGTCCCAGTGGGAACACAGGAAATATCGGCGCGGGAGATTTAAAGTTGCTACGAGGAGGATGACCCCAGCTGTAGAAACTCAAGGGAGTTAAGAGCGTCGAGGGAGCATCGAGGGAGCAACGAGGGAGCGCCGCGGGAATCACAAGGACTCAAAGGCTAGGATAAGCAAGGAAACGCCGGAGAGTAGGAACCAGTCTTAAATGTTTCCCGAAGTAAGGGGGGAATGTGAGGAGTTGAATAACTCCCCACAAATAGAAGCAGCAGCAGATGGCCGGCCGCTCACCAGATACGCGTCGAATTCGCGTAGTAACGGCGCGGCGAGGAGAACGAGAGAGTTTGGAGACCAAGGGTGGAGATCGAGAGAGTTTGGAGACCAGCGAAGGAGAGCGAGAGAGTTTGGAGACCAGCGAAGGAGAGCGAGAGAGTTTGGAGTCCAACGAAGGAGAGCGAGAGAGATTGGAGACCAAGGATGGAGATCGAGAGAGAATGGAGACTTCGCGGGCAGAGCAAGAGTGCCGTGTGCAAAAGCGGATAACGGAACTGCACCGGACTTTGGACTCTCCCGTGAACTTTGGACCGGGAGAAGAAGTGCCACATCTCGGCAGTGGAGTGGCACACAGGCGTGACACAGGCATCACGGAAATCAGCGGGACGGCAGCAGTGGGCGGAGCATCGATTGGAAGCGGTACATGAAGGACAAGTGGGTCAACCAGGAGGCACGGACTTTGGACCCGGAGTGGAGAGATCCAGCGGGCCGTGCGCAAAAGGGAAATAACGGTTCCCGGAAGCCCTATATAAGGCCGCGGAGCGCTGGCAGCTGGATCAGTCGATCACGAGGAGTCAAGCCTTCAAGATCAGTCAAAGTACCAAGTGAACAATCAGTCAAGCAAGTAATCTACGAGGGAGCTACAACCAAGCGAGTCGTCGGAAGCAGCGCCGTGGGAAGCACACAAGGAGCGAGATCGCCACGTCGAGACGTTCGGGATTGGGACATCAGGAATCTCCGAATTGAGACACAAGTGGCTGAGTTCCGGAAGGCATTACACGGCTAAGTCAAGGCGTTCGTTTTCCAACTTTGTCACGACCACACCCTGGCGAGTCGCCCGGCGGGTCTGTCAGAGACAAGCGGAAGAGTCCTACGACGAGGAACCGTCAGTTTGGGGAGGAAAGTTGTCTGAGACCCAGCGTACCTTGCCCGACCAAGCAGGACCTGGCGTGACGGACGAGCGGTAGATCGATTTGCGGTTTCAAGAGGTTTCAAGAGGTTTCAAGCAACCGCCCAACTCCCCGAGTGCCAGAACGACAAGCTACTGGTCAGGAGACAACGCAGAAGACATCGGCAGCGACGCCAGCAGACATTTCCGGCAGCCACGATACCATCGCCGCACGGGGCTCATTCGGGAGCGCAGGCGCGTCACGGACGATAAGCAGTAGGGTGACGTCGGGTGGAACGTTCGTCTGCGCTAGGCGTTAAGCAAAGTGAACTGCTAGGCAGCCTCCTGGCGACAGCCTGGACTGTCAGCGCGATTTGAGCAAGAACCTAGCGGGACCGTCCGGGACAGAGCAAGGGACAGGTATTGCCTCGAAAGGCGTCGGCCTGGAGAGCAAGGCTTGTTCACCCTAGTCTGAGAACGGTGACGCTTCCCTAAGCCCACAAGGCCGAAATCTCTGCGAGTCTAAGGCGCAACAAGCGACCCCGAGGCAGCGCGTCGGCGAGTGAGCAGAGGCGGCCACTACGAGCGTCCCGAGACCCAGGAGCCAAGCGGCTCGACAAGCCAGAGTCAACGCGTCGACAAGCCAGAAGGAGGAGCACCAGCAGCCGGCGGAACCAGAACAAGGAGATACAGAAGCCAGATAGCCACACACCCGCTGTACCAATACCACGAGAATAAATCCCACTGTTGCCATTTGAACCCATTGTTTTCTCACTGATCTACGGGGCAGTCACGTCATATAAATTTGGTGGGACGAACACACAATCTTCTGAGCTAGCCGCACGAATCTCGTAGCGAGCAGACATACAAAATTAGTTCGTTACAAAGTATAGTTTCTGTTAAAACATTGTTATTTTCTTCGGGACAAGGAATAATTTCAAAAAAAGGGGGGTTTGACTATCTCTGAAGGAATGTGGAAAATAATCAAAATTTCATTTGTGTCTGTTTTAAGCCAAGTGGAAGTTATAATTTTCAACAATTTCTCAGGGCTTATATTACTCGTAGAGTAAAAGATAATAGATTCGTCGGAAAGTATATAACAGGCAGATCATGATCAGGATCACTAGCCGAGTCGATCTAGCCATGTCCGTCTGTCCGACTGTTCGTCTGTCCGTCCGTCCGGATGAACGCTGAGGTCTCGGAAACTATAAGAGCTAGGCTATTGATATTTGCCATGCGGATTCCTGAGCTTTTTACGCAGCGCAAGTTTGTTACAGAAGCGTGCCACGACCACTCTAACGCCCACAAACCGCTCAAAACTGTGGCTCCTACAGTTTTGATGCTAGAATACAAATTTTAAAATTTTTTTTGTCTCGTCAATACCTATCGATTGATCCAAAAAAAAATTGTCCACACCTACGTGTCTACCGCCGGTAAATGGAGCATTTTAACCTCGCTTTGCTGCTTGCATATCTCCATTTCCTTTTGGTGCCTTTAGCTGATAGTCGAGGTACTCGACTATAGCGTTCTTCCTTGTTTTGGATTAAATAGTCCTTATCTTGCCATTTGCATTCCTAATTCGATATCTTCTACATATTCACTAAAAAGTTTTAAGTTAAATATAAAAACGCTGACTTGTTGACCTATTTCTCCTTTTTTCTTTTAATTTGTTAATTATTTCGAATCTGTTAAGTAAGACATCGATAATCATATTTATATCAGTGTTTTCAACGAACCAAATTATTGATTTTCTGTTCCATCTCATCTTTATCATCTTGATTTGCTATTGTAATTCCACTGATTTCTCTTTTAAGTTGTTCTACTAAATATCGGATTTGGATAACATCATTAAATTCATCGGCTTCTTTTAAAGGATTTTCACTTAAGTAATGGTATTCATAGTTAGTTGGGATTTCAATTGATCCTGTTTTAAATACAAGATATCCATTTTGTGCCTTTATGGGATTTATCCAAATTGT
This sequence comes from Drosophila suzukii, assembly GCF_043229965.1. Classification (NCBI taxonomy): domain Eukaryota; kingdom Metazoa; phylum Arthropoda; class Insecta; order Diptera; family Drosophilidae; genus Drosophila; species Drosophila suzukii. The sequence goes on along the minus strand of NW_027255900.1, from coordinate 1,529,560 downwards.
CCAATTGTCAGTTGAATTACAGTTGCTAATATTGTAGAGAAAATTATTGTTTTCACTGAGTTGTTCCTGAGTTCTTTCATTTCCTTCTGGTTGCCTGGAATTATTATCATACTTACTTTTATTAATTTTCTTATTCTTTTTTAACTTTGATTCTTCTATTCGTTTCTTCAAAATGTTTTTCATCTACTTTCTTCAAGGTTCCTGTCTTTTTAAATGGATTTGTAGTCTTCACTAAAGGGGCTTGTTTGTATTTTGGATCTATTTCGTAAGCCTGACGTTTCTCGTTTAATTTATTAATTCTTTTTATTTTCTTTTCTTGTGTGTTATAACTAGGAGTTCCTGCATACAAAAATATGTCAGCTGGTACTTGATTTTTAGCATTATGATTTGTTTTGTGATTGTAAATGTACAGAATTAATTCGAACTTAGTATATCTGTTTTCGATGTCTGATTAGCTTCCTATAATTCTTTATTTTTCATTTACTGTTTTATGAATCCTTTCTATGTCCGAAATACCGTTTTTACTTGTTTTTACTTGAACTTGTTTTCCTTCCGAACTTAACCAACTGTGTAAGGCTACGAATATAAATGCTGAATCTTTATCTGCTTGATTTCTTATGGTTTTCCCATTTCATTGTATACTTTTATGATATCTCTTTTGGCTTCTAACCAATCTCTACCTGTGACTCCTACTAGAGTAGAAAATTTTGAATATACATCGATACATGATAAAAATAGTTGGTTACCCACCATATAAAAATCCATAACAAATTCTTCTCTTATATTTTGAATTTCTGGGGTAAGTTCAAATGTCAGTTTAGTTTTTCATTGTTCTGTTTTAGCAATGTTACAAATTTTTAATTTTTGATAATCAGGGAAAATTGTCTCCAAAATTGCTTGTCATTAAATTGATAGATGACCCTGTATCTACCATGGCTCTAAGGAGTTTTCCTTTAATCATTATCTGACATATGGGCAACACTTTCAATATCCGAGGCAGTTTGTTGAAAATTTACATCCATCCTATTCTGTGCACTATCCCTTCTCCCTTTGTCTTTTAACAGGTGCGTTTGGGGAATTATTTGATGTTGTTGCCTGGAAATTTAGATGGTTTTGGCCCCACCTTGGTCTAGATTTCTCCTTAACTCATTATAATTACCTTGGTTTTGGTGAGCCTTGAGAATTTGTTTAGTTGTTTGAATCGTTGTTGTAATTATATCTTGGATAACTGTAGGACTGATAAATATATTTTTGATTGTAATGATTTTGATGTGTACTTCCCAAATTCCTCCGGTTATCTTGACGTTTGAGTATATAATTGTCAAAAGGGTTTGCGTCCCAATGACCTAAAATCATTGCTGCTTCTTTTAAATAAGCAAAAGTTGTGATATCTTTTTTGGATAAGGAATTATAAAATCTTTCAGAAAGTTTTCTTTCGATACAATCTTTAATTGTTTTGTTTAAAACAATTGTATAAATTGACCTTTCTATTTGGTCTGACTCTAATTCTAACTTATTATGTACTTTTGAAGATCTAAATTTTAGATCATTAACGAACTTACTAATGCTTCCTTGATATGGAGTGTCCCGAACATGTTGTATGATGTCATCGTATGGCCTGTGATCCTTGAAGGCTTTGATTAGGGTACTAGACCTCTCCTCTTCAATGACTTTTTGGTCTGAGTCGTCGATGGTCCTCTCTATGGCTCCGTATATGATGTGGGTTTGTCGAACGTCTTGGGTAGGGTATAATTTTAGAAGGTACTCTACCCTGGCTATGTACTGACTTAAGTCCGATGGGTTTCCGTCGAAATACGGCAACTCCTTGACTTGCCCGATTAACTGATTCAAGTGAATCTCGGACAACTGTGGTAATGCTGAAGGGTTTGCCATTTTTTATTGTTCTTTTTCAATATTTCCACTTTAAATTTTTTTTAGCGCGTATTGACCGATTTTTAATTTAGTCTCTGTTTGTGGAAATTACACATAGACTTTTTGTTTTTCAGTATTGGCACTTTTATTATAAGTTTTTCAGCGCACATTGAGCGAGTTGGATTTTTTTATTGTAAGTTCAGCGTGCGAAAATTACACATAGATTCTTAAGCGGGTCTCGATGATTATCTTTTTCTTCACGGATTTTTTTTTCGTCGATCAGCATAAACTAATAATAAGTACTGATGGCTTTTTAAAGGACTTTGAGATCCTACCGACTGCGCCAATTAAATGCTTGCACCATAAGTGTATTATAAAAACAAGGGCTATAGTCGAGTACCTCGACTATCAAATACCCGTTACACAGCTAAAGGGACCAAAGGGAAATGGAGATATGCAAGCAGAAATGCGAGACTGAAATGCACCACCTACCACAAAACCAAATAAATGGTTATTTGAGCGGTAGACAGATTTAAGCATTATGGGCGTTAAGGGAGGAGTGGCAAACTTTTTGTTGCGTCAATCGATAGGTATTGACGAGGCTAATACATTTCAGTTACAATTTTTTATCTGGCTTAAAAAATGTAGGAGCCACAGTTATGGGCGGTTTGTGGGCGTTAGAGTGGGAGTGGCACTGTGCTGAAACAAACTTGCGCTGCGCAGGAATCTCAGGAATCTGCATGCCTAAAGCCTTGCTCAAGGCTACGGAATCTAAATCTGAAATCCCAATTCTTTATCTTTGATAGTTTCCGAGATCTCCTTGTTCATATTAACGATTTTTTTAAGTTTGTGGGCGGTTTGTGGACGTTAGAGTGGGCGTTGCAAACTTTTTTAAGGTCAATCGATAGGTATTGATGAGAATAATACATGTCAGTTAAAATTTTTATTCTAGCATCAAAACTGTATGAGCCACACTTTTGTGCGGTTTGTGGGCGTGGCACGCTGCTGAAATAAACTTGCGCTGCGTAAGAAGCTCAGGAATCTGCATGCCAAGTCTCAAGAGAATAGCTCTTATAGCCCCGAGGCTGTTGAGTTGTTGAAATTCCTGAAAGTTGACTTTGTTTAGAACAGTTGATTAACAGCTGACCCAAATTCAGCAATTCAACTGTTTAGGGAATACCCTGAATATTTGTGTTGGAAGAACTCCGACTTGCTATTGACAAATCTTAAACTGAATTCACTGTCTAACTCCTACTTCATTCACGATCATACCTCGGCTTTAAGCTTTAAAGCTTTTTGTGAGTGGGACTTATTGCTATTGAGTGATTTTCTGAATTGGGACTTTGGACCCCAAACTTGGGTCCCAAAATCTGATTATCCTGAAATGTGGTAACGTGCCGATAGTCGGAACAGCGGCTTGTTCTAATTGTTTAGTCTATAACCGTGGTTATTTGTTTCATGATAATTTTCCTCTGGCTTGCTTATAGTTCGGTAATTTTCCATTGGCTTGTTGACAATTAAAATTGGGTTCTTATTTCTGAGAGGGTGTCTCGAGGTTGACTGCTTAATGTGAGCATGTATGTGTGGGTATGTGGACATGTACATGGGAGTATGTGGTGCTATGGATATGTCACTGTATATTATTAAATGTTTGAGGTTGGATATATAAACAAATTAGTTGTGTGGACTGTATGTAATTTTATTCTTGCCAGTTGCGAAGCCTATTTGATACTGATATACATTTTACAAAAAGACGCCGTCGTAGCAGCGTTGCCAGAATTGAAAAAAGGTATACAGAGACATATCCATAGTTCTGTTGATGAGCGCTAAAGTTTTTAGACTGACGTTGCGAGGAATTTGAGCTCAGCAAAAGTGAGTCAGACATTGACTCCAAGGTTAGCCCACAACATGGCAAGACAAAGCGATCGTCACACGCTTTAGTATCGATGGAAGCAAACACTTGTGTAAAGTGTAACTACAAGGAGCACAAGATGTACGCCTGCTCAAAGTTTGATGAATTGTCAGTCGAGCAGAGATGCACATTTTTAAAGGCAAAATCACTGTGCTTTAACTGCCTTAAGCCTGGGCATGTGTCGCGAAAGTGTGAATCCAAATTCACATGCAAGTTTTGCCACAATCGTCACCACTCTCTGCTACATGCAGATATTCTTAGTTTGCAAGCCGCTGTCACTTCGACTCACTGACGAGATGATGAAAGGCACATCCCAAGCGCTCCTGAAGATGCTACGGTTACCATCAGCCATATCGCACGGGCACAAGTGGGTCCCACAGCTGAATCCCTGTGCCACAACGGCTACGAAAAAGTGCATTGCCAACAGCTTTAGTGTTTGTTAGAAACGCAACAGGATCGCACACTACCTGCCGGGTGCTTTTGGACAGTGGTTCGGAATTGTCGTACATATCCGAGTGGTGCGTACAGGCACTCGCACTGGCACGCTCACCGTCACGAATCTTGGGGACCGTAATCTCTTCAATCAAGGCTGAGACAACTAGAGGCTGCATCACATTGGACTTGCAGTGGTTGCCTTCTCTTTCATTCACAGGTGCGTATGTTACCGAAATAATGTGCTTGCTTGTAAGTATTGGTCCTCGTACCTTTCGTTGTCTTCCTCTTCGTCAAAAATGCCAATTGGTCGCTAATGGACTCGAATTCTTTCCAAACGATGGTGAGCCTTTCCAATGAAACTTGTAGTTTATCAAGCTCCCGTTTTGACCCAGCACGTGGATCTTGAGACGCCGTTAGCAAACGCGTAATGCTTGCCTTCAAAAGTTTAAACTGATTCATGTTAATCAGTAACTAAATTTGGCTAGAAGGACCAAAGATATGGTGTAGAATAAAAACGTTTTATTTCCCAATTTGAGTGGACTGTATTTCAATTATTAAATTTGTCACATGGTTTGTGTGTCCGATGCGTTCTGTTGTAGTCTTAACACTAAGTCCTTAAAAATCTCTAAAGTGTGACGCAGCACCAAAATATATATTAAAATGCGCAAAGTTGGTGTTCCAAAGATAGACCAAGATTCAAAATTAAATAACGGCTGCAATGTGTTCATCAACATCCCGGGCCGCCCTAAAAAAAATGATTCAGAACTAGGCAGTACAGCTAACTTGGTGATGGGCTGGGTCATCTCTCCAGTAGACGTCTTAAGTTTTACAGCACGTGCAATTCCATCTGGTCCAGGATGAGCTTCCACTACACTGGCTAGTATCCAAGCTACTGGAGGGAGATTTGAGTCCTTGACGAGAACTACATTGTCTACAACGATGTTGCGTTCCTTGTTGCTCCACTTTTGACGTTGCTCTAGTGATGTTAAATACTCTTGATTCCAGCGTTTCCAAAACCTTTGATACATCGATTGCAAGTCCTGCCAATAGTCCAGACGATTGATCGGCAAATTAGTCAGATCTGCCTCTGGAACAGTTGTGAATGGGCGTCCAATTAAAAAGTGGGCCGGAGACAAGTAGGTAAGGTCAGTGTCAGGTGAGTAGCCTAATGGCCGCGAGTTTACCACTGCACTGATCTGAGCAATCAGAGTTTGCATTTCTTCAAAGGTTAGAACAGTTTTTCCCACAACTCGACGCAGATGTAGTTTAACGGAACGTACTGATGACTCCCACTTCCCTCCCCAATGTGGCGAATGGAGAGGTATAAAACTCCACTTAATTCCATCATTGGCCAGCGATTGTGTTAGATTGCATTGATGCTCCTGCGAAGATAAAAATTGCTGCATCTCATCTAGTGCCCGTTTGGAGCCAAGATCTGAAGATCTGTGAGCATTTTCCTCGAAGGGACATGATCGGTTGCCAGTTCCAAATGTATTGTTGAGGTTACAAGGCAAACAAAAAGGCATATGTAGTCCTTAGCTTTTCGGGGATTGCGCCCTCTCCTTTTTTTTCAGTATAAATGGACCAGCGTAGTCACAGACTGAGTGCTGGAAGGGTAAAGCTTCTGTTATACGGATGCATGGTAGATCGGCCATGAATTGGTGCTCCGTGAGATTAAGTTGGCGGAAACATTTAATGCAGTTGCGAACCAGATTGCTTATCAGGTTGCGCGCACCAAAGATCCAGTACTTTTGACGAACAATTAAAATCATTCTTGTGATGCGGTTCGACTTCGGAAGCAGTATAGGGTGTTTTACATCAGCTGGTCGTCCACCAACTCGAAGAAGGCAATTTTTGCACATAACCGGCGAGAGCTTCACCAACTGGGAGCGGCTGTGAAGTGGCTTGTTTTCCGTAAGTAGTTTACGGTCTTCCATGAAACATTTCTGAGCCTCTTGCAGGCAAAGAATGCGAGCAGCCTGAATCTCCTCAAGGGTGAGCATCTTGCCCTTTGAAGCGTAAGGCGTAAGCTACAAAACGCACCAGTTTTGTCCAGGACGAGACGCGTTGAGACAAAGCTTCGATCGGTGACAATGAGCAGTTTTCCCGTGCGGCTAATGCGGTGGTCTTCACTTCTTCTTTGCCATGGTTTTCTGAAAGGGAAGAATCTAACTTTTTACAGCTCAACTTTACCGCTACCATTTCTGGATCTTGCAGCCATGAAGGTCTATCCACCATAAGTCGAATTGTAGAAGGTCCGAAGCAAGCATTCCTCGTGTGGCGCAGCCCGCCGGATTCTCCGGCCATGCGTTGGTAAGGCCTCGAGCATTTCTGAGGTTCTATTGTCTACAAATGTTTTAAAATTAGATGGTGGACGTGAAAGCCAAGCCAAGCCTATGGTTGAGTCACACCTTGCGTATACTTAAATGTCCTTGTGTTGTAGTGCTGCCTTGACTGATGAGAACAATCGGCTCAGTAGAAAAGCGCCACAGAGACGCGGTAGAGACTGCTGCTTCAGCAGATCAAATCTGGTTATTCTTGCTACGAGTGAAATAGATACGGTGACGTCTGCTCGCACCAGTCTGCTATAGAATATGCCTTGATGGATGCATCTGAAAATCCATGCAGTTCGATGTGATCTTCATTGTTTTGGACAAACCGTGGCAGGCGTAGATCTCGAAAGATGTGTAGGTCGTTAACGCATTTATTCCACCAGTCCGCAACTTTCGGAGGAAGTTCTTGGATCAGAATACCATGTGGGTCAAAAATGCGTGCCACATCTGACAGCACTAGGCGTTTGGTGTTGTGAGGATTTGTTGTAAGGCAAACTTTGTAGGATAGCATATCCTCTTCTGGATCCCAATGAATGCCAAGAACTTTTGACGTAGAATTCCTTTGCCTTGTACTTCGGTTGTAGCGAGAGATCTGTTAGCGACACGTGATAAATTGGAAACCAATTTACCAAGTTCCATGCCTGCACATTTCATCAACTGGTTCAACTCTTTTCAACTCGTCTACTTAAAACTGCTCCTTCAAGATCTTTGCAGCGGTAGGAAAGTCGTGTTGATGGTCGTGAGCTAACTGATCCAGGACCCTCACTGCCAAAAATGGTGCGCAGGATGAGTGTTTAATAGGATTCGTTTCATCTTCTCTCCAAACAATTCGCTGATAGCCACAATGGTTGGCAGCCACCCAGCTTTGTCGATACATTTCGACAATGTTTGCTGAGAAGACGAACTTGAACATTCTGAAACGCATACAAATCGAGAAAAGGTTTCGTAGAATGCTGGGTCCAATGTGCAGAGTTTCGTTTAAGGACCGTCCATTCGTGTCCTTGAATGAGCCATCAAATACGACCCGTAGTTTTTGGGCAATTACAGGATGATGTGGCAAGTAATAGTTCGGCTTTTTGTCAATGTCTTCTGGCGACAGTTCTCGCATGTGGCCCAACTGAAGATAATCTCGCATAAATTGCACGTACTGTGAATGCAAATTGGGGTCTTTCTTTAGGCGGCGCTCTACACCCCTGAATCTTGTTAGCGCTCTCTGTAAAGTATCCGAAAACTGTTCCTTGGAGTTTTTGAACGGAAGTTCGACGTTGTAACGCCCCTTAGAGTTCCGAGTGTGCGTCTTCACAAAGTGCTGTTCAACTTCATCGTCCTCCGGTTTCCCATGGAATTCCTGGTTGACATCCTCCAGCTCCCAAAAGCGCCGTAGCGATGCGTCAATGTCAATAGCCGTATGCATTGTTGTTGTAGATGAACATCCGGTAGTAACGATAGATGTTATAAACCATCCAAAAATGGTCGAAATGGCGATGATGTTGCCCTAGTTGTCGAACATCTTTTGACCGGTGAACACGGTCCAAACGTAGTCGCTGCCCAGGAGTATATCAACTGGCGCCAACGACTGACAGTCAGAATTCGAAAGCTTAAAGCCAGCGAAAGCCTTGAGTGCTGAGGCGGCGATATCGTATCTGGCCAACGTGGAGGTAATTTTGCTGAGTACGTGGGCACGTACCTTTCTTGTGTGATCTGTCCACAGTACCCTACGGCTCATCCTGCGCACTGCAAAGATCTTAAAGGAGCAGTTTTATGTAGACGACGTACTGACCGAACCACATACCGAGGAGGAGCTCATTCGCAATCAAAATGAGTTGATCCAGTTGATGAAATGTGCAGGCATGGAACTTGGTTTCCAATTCATCACGTGTCGCTAACAGATCTCTCGCTACAACCGAAGAACAAGGCAAAGGATCAAATTCTACAGCAAAAGTTTTTAGCATTCATTGGGATCCAGAAGAGGATTGTTATACTACAAAGTTTGCCTTACAACAACTTCGCACAACACCAAACGCCAAGTGCTGTCAGATGTGGCACGCATTTTTGACCCACTGGGTATTCTGATCCAAGAACTGTGGCTACTCGATCTGGACTGGGACACGGAGCTTCCTCCGAAAATTGCGGACTGGTGGAATAAATGCCGTAACGACCTGCACATCTTTCGAGATCTACGCCTGCCACGGTTTGTCCAAAACAATGAAGATCACATCGAACTGCATGGCTTTTCAGATGCATCCATCAAGGCATATTCCGGAGTCATCTATAGCAGAGTGGTGCGAGCAGATGGCACCGTATCTGTTTCACTCAAGAATAACCAGATTTGATCCGCTGAAGCAGCAGTCTCTGGCGCTTTGCTACTGAGCCGATTGTTCTCATCAGTCAAGTCTGCACTGCAACACAAGGACATTTAAGTATATGCATGGTGTGACTCAACCATAGTCTTGGCTTGGCTTTCACATCCACCATCTAATCTTAAAACATTTGTAGACAATAGAACCTCAGAAATGCTCGAGGCCTTACCGCGCAACGCATGGCATCATGTAAACACAAAGGAGAATCCGCACGAGGAATGTTTGGATGGGACCTTTAATGGCTGCAAGATCCAGAAATGCTAGAGGTAAAGTTGAGCTGTAAAAAGTTAGATTCTTCCCTTTCAGAAAACCATGGCAAAGAAGAAGTGACGACCACCGCATTAGCCGCACAGGAAAGCTGCTCATTGTCACCGCGTGAAAAGCTGGTACGCGTTCATCCAAAAGATCAAGGCCAATAAATCTGCTACGCTGGCAAAGGGCAAGATGCTCACCCTTGAGGAGATTCAGGCTGCTGGCATTCTTTGCCTGCAAGAGGCTCAGAAATGTTTCATGGAAGACCGTAAACTACTTACGGAAAACAAGCCACTTCACAGCCGCTCCCAGTTGGTGAAGCTCTCGAGGGTTATCTGCAAGGATGGCCTTCTTCGAGTTGGTGGACGACTGGACAACTCACAATTACCAGCTGATGTTAAAAACCCTTTACTGCTTCCGAAGTCGAACCGCATCACAAGAATAATTTTAATTGGTCGTCAAAAGTACTGGATCTTTGGTGCGCGCAACCTGATAAGGAATCTGGTTCGCAACTGCATCAATTGTTTCCACCAACGTAAACTCACGGAGCACCAATTCATGGCCGATCTACCATGCATCCGTATAACAGAAGCTTTACCCTTCCAGCACTCAGTCTGTGACTATGCTGGTCCATTTATACTAAAAGAAAGGAGAGGGCGCAATCCCCGAAAAGCTAAGGACTACATATGCCTTTTTGTTTGCCTTGTAACTACAACAGAACGCATCGGACACACAAACAATGTGACAAATTTAATAATTGAAATGCAGTCCACTCAAATTGGGAAATAAAACGTTTTTATTTATTCAAACAATTCAACAAATCCTCAAGGTTCACCAAACAGAAATCAAATTCCACCTAGAAACCAAGGTAATTATCATGAGTTTAGGAGAAATCAAGAACAAGGTAGGGCCCAAAATACTCTAAGTTTCCAGGCATCAACATCAAATAGTTCCCCAAACGCACCTGTAAAAGACAGAGGGGGAACGATAGTGCACATAATAGGATTGATGTAAACTTTCAGCAAACTGCCTCGGATATAAAAAACGTTGCCCATATGTCATAGTAATGATTAAAGGAAAACTCCTTAGAGCCATGATAGATACAGGGTAATCTATCAATTTAATGACATAAAATGTTGGAGACAATAAAGAACAAGAAGAGAAATTAAAAGTGTATACAATTAATGGATCAACGGAATTAAAAAAAAGTATAACATTAGATCCAACTAAACAAACATTTTATTTACATAAATTTTTCGACAATTACGATATCTTAATAGGCAGATGTTATTTAAAAGACAGACAGTGATGCTAGGAGACACATTACTTTACATAAAGTATGGCGAGAACGATATAGGAAAAAAAGATTAAAGGGGATAAGACCGCATCAGAATTGATTTATCAAAAAAAATACCCTATTCTCTATTCTCAAAACCTAGTTCTCTTTTTTTTTGTGTTCTTTTACGATCATGTTTTTTTTAAATTTTAATTTATTATCTTAATTTTTTATTTTATTAATTTCTTTGTTTAGAAATTATGTTTCTTAGACAATCAATTCATTTCTCATTACTTAGACCATTATTTTGAAAAAGTTTAGTTTTCAATTTATATATATTTATTTCAAGATTTTGGAAAATATATTTTTATTATAATTATCATGATGTTGTGCGTGTGCATTTAGATCTTATCTAGATCGTTTAGATCTACAAATTGCTTGCTTTATAGCTGCAGGGGACTATAATGCCAAACACACGCACTGGGGATCACGCCTTGTGACTCCCAAAGGAAGGCAATTATACAATGCAATCATAAAACCGAACAACAAATTAGACTATGTTTCCCCTGGCAGCCCCACATACTGGCCAACAGACCCCAGGAAAGTTCCAGACCTAATAGACTTTGCGGTGACAAAAAAACATTCCCCGCAATATAATAAGCGCCAAAGCGCTTTCGGACCTGCCGTCAGACCATTCGCCAGTGCTAATAACTCTTCTTCAAAGCACAAAAACCACAGATCACCCCATCAGGCTGACGTCGCACAGTACCAACTGGTTAAAATATAAAAAGTATGTAAGCTCACACATCAAATTAACCCCTCACTTCAACATCGAAGCGGACATCGACTGCTCTACCGATGCTCTTGAAGAAGTATTCGTGGAGGCAGCCACTATCTCAACACCACAAGGCAGAGACGTGCAAACCAACCACTTCAAAACTAATCTGCAAATTGAACGGATAGTCCTAGAAAAGAGGCGGCTGCGACGTGCCTGGCAAACCAACAGATCGCCGTCATCAAAACAACGTCTTAAGGAAGCTACTCGCTCACTAAATCGAGCTCTAAAGCAAGAAAACAGAAAATGCACAGCTGCAGTACATTAAAAAACTATCGCCAACCAATACAAAACATCCTCTGTGGAGGGCTCACCAAAATCTGAGCTTTCCAATCGAAACAGTCACTCCGATAAGAAACTCATCTGGCATCTGGGCCCGCAGCGACGAAGATAGAGCCGAAACTTTTGCTTTACATCTAAAAAACGTCTTCCAGCCGAACCCTGCCACTGGTTCATTTTTCCTACCACAAATCGAATCTGAATCTATTTCCCCACCACCATTGTTTCAGCCAAAGGAGATCGCGAAAGTCATTGGGGAACTGAAACCGAAAAAGACCCCTGGCGGTGACCAAATAACCCCAAAAATGTTAATTGAACGTCCAAACTCTGCCATTGAGGTTATTTGTAAGCTCTTCAATGGGATTATAACTCTCGGCTACTATCCGAAAAAATGGAAAAAATCTATTATCATTATGATACCGAAGCCCGGAAAAGACCACACAATTCCGTCATCCTACAGAAAAATTAGTTTATTATCGTGTCTGTCTAAGCTGTTCGAAAAATGCCTTCTAACTCGCATAACACCATATCTAGGAGCACACAATGTTATCCCTGCTCATCAATTTGGATTTCGTCAAAACCATGGAACAATCGAACAAGCTAACAGAATAACATCAGAAACACACACAGCCTTTGAGCATCGGGAATACTGCAGCGCAATATTCCTCGATGTATCTCAAGCCTTCGATCGAGTATGGCTAGATGGCCTCATGCACAAGATCAAAACACACTTACCTGATTACACTCACAAGCTTCTTGAGTCGTATCTATACAACAGGACCTTCGCAGTAAGGTGCAATACAACAACATCCGACGACTACATTATCAAAGCTAGAGTCCCGCAAGGAAGCGCGCTAGGGGCTACTCTGCTCCTCCTATACACAGCGGATATTCCCACGAACGAGCAGCTAACAACATCTACCTTCGCTGACGACACCGCAATTTTAAGTCGCTCGAGGTGCTCAGGCCGAGCCACAACACAGCTAGCAAACCACCTCCTCGTAGTAGAGAGGTGGCTATCTGATTGGCGGATTAAAATAAATGAACAAAAATGTAAACACATAACGTTTACTCTCAACAGGCAAACATGCCCTCCACTAATATTGAATAATACGCAGATTCCCCAAGTCAACGATGTAACGTATCTCGGGGTCCACCTTGACAGACGACTAACCTGGAGAAGACACATCGAACGCAAGAAAGTACATCTAAAACTAAAGGCCAGCAGCTTCCACTGGATTCTTAACGCTCGTTCGCCCCTGCGTCTGGACTACAAGGTTTTGCTCTACAACTCCACTCTCAAGCCCATCTGGACATATGGCTCCCAGCTATGGGGGAACGCCAGCAGAAGCAACATAGACATTATACAGCGCGTTCAATCGAAAATCCTGCGAACTATCACTGGGGCACCATGGTATATTCGCAACCAAAACATCCACAGGGACCTAAGCATTCTTACCGTAAAAGATGAAATAGACAAACAAAAAGCGTCCTACAACGAAAAACTCTCTGTGCACCCCAATCGCCTCGCAAGAGTCTTGACTTGGGTTTGCAGCCGATCCCGTCTACAACGCAACGACCTGCCAAGCCAGCTATAACTTTTGGGCTCCTTTAGCACAACATCAGTCATAAGACTGTGAGTTAGATTAATTAGTCTTAGATTTGATACACTTATTGTTAGTATCCAAAGGGAGAAGATTCAATAAATAAATAGCAAAGGAAAAATTTTTAGGTGTTTCTTTTTTTTTTGTTTAATTTTTTTAAGTTTTAGTTTTGATTTTTTTTTAATTGATAAAAAAAAATTACAGTTCTCTTCCTATTTGTTTGTATAGCTTTACGGGCTATACTGCTATTGGGCAGAAAGGGTTCCGCTCAATTTTACAAATTTGAATTATAGTAACATATATTGACTTAAATTTGATTCGGTCATTAATTTTGTTTAAATCCGCTTTTCTTCAGACCCTCTTACAGTTCTCTTCCTGTTTGTTCGTATATAATAATTCATAACTAAATATATATTATATATATTTTAAATATTTTATTTTCTGACACCTCCCTCTGTAAGAAATATATGGGTTGTTAACCTTCGTTCCAAACGTATATTTTCGCTTGGTTCCCATAGATAGATGTAAAATAATTCTTACAATTTAATGTTTCTCACATGTTGGATTATTCTTAAACCATTTATTGTTCAGTCAGAAAGAAATTTTATAGGATCATTTAATATTATTTTATTATTGTAAACATATTTCATTAAATTCATTACTAAATATATACTATATATTTTAAATATTTAATTTTCTGACTCCTCCCTCTGTAAGATGTAAATGGGTTCCCATAGATAGACGTAAAATATTTCTTACAACTTAATTTCATCTCATCTCTGTCGTGCAAACAAAAAGCGCTTACAATGGGAAGTCTAAAAATGCGATTTTAGAATTCGAAAGGGCGCCGCTGCGTGATTACTTGGAAATAACAAGGGGCCCGGTCTGCTTGGCGGCATCGCGCTGCTTGACCACGATCTGGTTTGCGATCCGGTCCAGATCCCGCATTCCGATGGAGATCAGTTTGCGGCCACCGTCCGGGTGCTTCTCGACCAGGCGGGCGTGCTCCAGCGCCTTGCGGGCAGCACCGTCGGCGGCGCGGCAGAAGTGCGAGGGGTGGACGCCGTTGCGCTTGCGTCCGCCGTAGATCTTGGTGATGGAGCCCACACCAGCGGGACTGCGGTGGTACAGGTGGCGCAGGATCGAGGCGCAGCGGACGTAGAACCAGTCGGGATCGTAGGGCGCCAGCTCCTTGAATTTGGCGGTCTTCACGATGTCCATCTGGTCGGGCACCTTCAACTTGCCAGTCTTCTTCAAGAAGACGGCGACCGCCTTGGTAACCGCGTGCTGGTCAATATCCTTCACTGTGACGCCTGGCATCTTTCTCGTTAAAGTCAACCGAAAAAAAAAAAAAAAAAAATAATGTTTCTCAGATGTCGGATTATTCTTAAACCATTCATTTGTTCAGTCAGAAACAAATTTTATAGGATTATTTAATATTATTTTATTATTGTAAACATATTTCATTTAATTCATAACTAAATATATATTGTATATATTTTAAATATTTAATTTTCTGAATCCTCCCTCTGTAAGAAATATATGGGTTGTTAACCTTCGTTCCAAACATATATTTACGCTTTGTTCCCATAGATAGATGTAAAATGGTTCTCACAATGTAATCTTTCTCAGATGTTAAATTATTTTATAATAATAATATTGTAATATATTTCGAAAGCATCATTTGTTTTATTTTAACAATATACTAGTTAAAGTGGATGATATTATTATATATTCTTAATATCTGTCATTATGAATCAAAGTTGTTTAGCAAAACAGCTTCTACACAGCTTTTAGACAACTTGTGAACAATTTATTTCTTAATTAGTTTTACAATCACAGGATACATTTTCCCCCAACATAATCGGACATGTTCCTCTAAGATTTATATATCAATCTTGAGATATTTTGGCTTTGCATTCTTTCTTACGTACATAGCAAAAACATTGAAAATCAAAGTGTAAGCTTTTACTTCACATCGAAAGTCGTCTAGTGATGAAGAATTTTTGATCATTCTTAACAAAAGACTATAAAAGCTCGTAGACATTAATAACAACTAGTAACCAGCTAATAATAATTAGTAAACATTAAGTAACAGATACTAAAATTATATAAACCAGATACTAAACAGCTAGTAAACAACTTGTATACGTCTACTAAACAACTTGTATACATCTACTAAACATATAGAAACCAGATACTAAACAGCTAGTAAACAACTTGTATACATCTAGTAAACAACTTGTGTACATCTACTAAACATATAGAAACCAGATACTAAACAACTTGTATACATCTACTAAGTACATAGTAAGCAGATACTAAAAAACTTGTATACATCTACTAAATATATAGTAACCAGATACTAAACAGCTAGTAAAACAAGCGAAAATATGCGTTTGGAACGAAGGTTAACAGCCCATATATTTCTTACAGAAGGAGGAGTCAGAAAATTAATTATATAAAAAAATATATAATATATATTTAATTATGAATTAAATGAAATATGTTTACGATAATAAAATAAATAAAATAATATTAAATGATCCTACAAAATTTCTTTCTGACTGTAATTAAAACTACAAGTGCGGATGAAGGGAAAGTATTTTGTTCAAGGAGGTACGTCGGCTACTTGCGAGTTGGTGCACAGTCGGAACATCATCCCTTATCAATGGTCTTGAGATGTATGATCTTATCAGACGGCCTGCTGCTTAGGTCTTGGGCATGTGACTTTAATGATGGTCAGGTTATTATAGTTCACGGTAAGTTGGTTTGTATGCTTTGATAATTCTTCACCAGAAACTATAACAACTCATAACACTTGTTAACAGTTAGTTACCATACAAAACCAAGTACTTTACAGATACTGTTCGTACCCAAAGGTACTCAACATGACCACACCCAACAAATCAAGCAGTAGCCAAGTTGGGAACAGTACCAGGCGCTCAGTAGCACCCACTGCATATGAGAATGGCTGATCAGCATATTATATGTCTCACTAACTCACCGTCTCACCGACTCAACGGCACACTGACCCCCCAATGCAGTCAGCACATTTTGCAGTGTCAGCCAACTACGCAAAGCCAACTACGCAAACTGCTACCATAATCGTAATTCCCTGATCTACTTTAGAATATAGCTTACTTCACTAATCATTACACTAAACTTCCGTGTTCCAAGTAGTATATAAACATGTTCCAAATGAAGAATAAAACAGTTATCAACACACCTCTTAACTCCGCGGTTCTACTTCCTACAACTGGGAATAGGGCTCGTAATACACTATCTCAACTAGCAGCTAACCACGTTAGCTCACCCTCAGCGCAGCTCCAGCATCGCCTGTGGTCCGGCATCACAGTAACCATCGTTACCATTGCCGCGACGCGATCATCCTGCCATCATAGCGTCCCCGTGCCAGCGACAAGTGCTCATTACCCCCTTGTCCCACGGTGTGACCCGGAAGTGTCTACTTCGGTTAGGCACAAACATTGGTGACCCCGACGTGATCCTTTAACAACAAAGGATCACACTCAAGCAACCCCCTTCCCACTGAAGGACTCACAGCTTTATCCAGCTCCACAGGATACGCTTCTTCTTCCAGCGTCACAGGAACTTCAGCTTAATCCAGCTTCACAGGATACGCTTCTTCTTCCAGCGTCACAGGAACTTCAGCTTACTCCAGCTTCACAGGATACGCTTCGTCTTCCAGCGTCACAGGAACTTCAGCTTAATCCAGCTTCACAGGATACGCTTCGTCTTCCAGCGTCACAGGAACTTCAGCTTAATCCAGCTTCACAGGATACGCTTCGTCTTCCAGCGTCACAGGAACTTCAGCTTAATCCAGCTTCACAGGATTCGCTTCTTCTTCCAGCGTCACAGGAACTTCAGCTTCATCCAGCTTCACAGGATACGCTTCTTCTTCCAGCGTCACAGGAACTTCAGCTTCATCCAGCTTCACAGGATACTCAGCTTCATCCAGCTTCACAGGATTCTTTGTTTCCAAGACACACAATATGTCTACTTCATTCATAGAGGAAACAAGTCACACAAGAATCGATCTACACAATCGATTACTAGACACCCAAAACGAGCTGCAAGGGAAAATCCAACAGCTCATTAAGAATTATGGCAAGGATTCTGCCGACCGACGCCACCGAGACGGCTACTATTCCGGTAAGCTAAATCAGTTAAACGATCTCTGGCAGCAGTTTTCCGACCTAGATGAAGAAGTCCAGCAAGCGGCATTACCCACTGGAAGTGAGTACTCTTCACGACTAGTAGCACTTAAAGAGCTGGTCGAAAAATATCAGAATATCTTTCTGGACAACGTGCCGACTGGAAGCGGGCTTCCGAAGGCCCCCAGACGAACTTCGGCCAACATCAAGCTTACAACAAGAGATCAAGTCAAAGGAGATTCCGCAATTGACACGGTGATCCGACAGTTGCAGAGAAGATGCAACGAATTGGAGTCATCATTAACATTAGCCTCGAACGCCCCAACTGTCACCCCAGCCTTACAAAGGCACCTGGATCTCCATTGGGCGTTACTGAGGCAAGCCCACGACGAATTGGATAGCACACCTGGGGCCGCAGCTCTGGCAGAAGCAGAGCTAGCCCAATTCCACACATTATACGAGGAATACGAAATGAACCTGCTACGAGAAAACGACGCGCCAATGAGCCTAAACTTGGCACTTCCGCCAATTAGCATTCCGGAGTTCAACGGCGAGTATCTAGACTGGCCACGGTTCCATGATCTCTTTGTGGAATTGGTACATAACAAACCATATTCGGCCAGTCAAAAACTACATATTCTACAGAGTTCGCTTCGTGGTGAAGCGAGGAACGTCTTGACAGACACAGCCTTCTCACAGGGTGGCTATGACGACACCTGGTTGCGGTTGAAGGCCAGGTACCAGAACGGCAAAATATTAGTATTCGCCGCCATAGCTAAAATTATTGACCATAGGCCTATAGACGGCTCCTCGCGCCAACTAAGGGCCTTACATGACACTATAAAAAACTCAATGAGTACTCTTAAAAACCTCGATATCAGCACAAAATCCTGGGATCCAATCCTGTGTTTTCTTATCAGAAGAAAACTAGACCAGCAATCTCTAGCTGCTCTAGAAAATTCAGCGGATGCACCAACGGAAATTCCAACGTTAAGGAGTGTACTAACGTTTATTGAACGGCGCACTTGCATGCTGGAGACGATAAGCGCTCAACCTACAGCAACACTACGCCATCAGTCAGTTCACAACGAAGAGAGCTGTAAGATTTGTCACCTAGGACCACATAATCTTAGAGCATGTAGCCGGTTCCAGGAAATGGACCCCAAAACACGGCGCCAAGCCATTATTCAAATAGGAGCATGCACATATTGTTTGTCTACAGCTCATATGGTTGAAAACTGTGGATCACCGACCAATTGTCGAGTCTGCCAGCAACGGCACCATTCACTGTTACACAAAGGACCAACTAGCAATCCAGTGGCCGGCTCAGTAACCATTGCAGGCTACGACATGGTAGGAGGATATACTCTGCTCGCGACCGCGAAGGTCTCATTACAAGGGCCAAACGGTCAATTACAAACATGTCGCGCTGTAATAGATGGTGGATCACAGGTGAATCTTATCTCAAGGAGAATGGCAGATCTGCTATCTCTTAAGGAAGGTTCACCGATTGAAATATCTGGAATCGGAGGAAAGATATCAACAGCAATTAGATCAACACTAAAGCTCTCATCCTGTACATCAGGGTTTGAAAAACTATTAGAGGTATTTATTATGCCCACAGTCATTACAGACCAACCGTCAGTACCGATTACAACCGATCTTAACATTCCCGAGGGACTGCCATTAGCAGATCCTGACTTTCGGCAACCTGGACCCATTGACCTAACCTTAGGGTCTGAGGTGTATTCTCGTGTAATAACCGGTGAACTTCTTAAACTAGGACCTAATAAACCCTTGGCACAAGGCACTAGGCTTGGTTATGTAATCACAGGTTATCTCAATAAAGAAACCTCATCTGATACGGAAATCAACCCTATTCTGGTAGAAGGCAGAGGTGATTTTGCAGGACCGAACGCTGCTTATGAGCCAACAAAAGATAAAAATCCGATGAATATAGAACCGACTTCTCATCAAATTGAAACCTACAAGAAGGCTGACTTTGGTTCAACATTTTTAAACCTAACCAAGAAATATCTTAGTTTTGTTGCAGAATGTCCACATACCATAGACGTGCCAAATAATCAAGTTCTACGAGAGCACAATTTCAGTCCCCACGATAATGTCAATTTTATCGCAAAGGGGAGTGTTAAGCAGCATCAAGACGATGTGAAGGACCTGAATCACAAACATGAACCGCAGTTGAAGGAAAGATCCACCTTGGTCAATGATTTGTTAGGTGCTTCCTATACAATTCGGTCAAGGGCTGACCGACATCACGACTTAATTGAGGGTACCCCTCAATGGGGGGGAGAATGTTCGTACCCAAAGGTACTCAACATGACCACACCCAACAAATCAAGCAGTAGCCAAGTTGGGAACAGTACCAGGCGCTCAGTAGCACCCACTGCATATGAGAATGGCTGATCAGCATATTATATGTCTCACTAACTCACCGTCTCACCGACTCAACGGCACACTGACCCCCCAATGCAGTCAGCACATTTTGCAGTGTCAGCCAACTACGCAAAGCCAACTACGCAAACTGCTACCATAATCGTAATTCCCTGATCTACTTTAGAATATAGCTTACTTCACTAATCATTACACTAAACTTCCGTGTTCCAAGTAGTATATAAACATGTTCCAAATGAAGAATAAAACAGTTATCAACACACCTCTTAACTCCGCGGTTCTACTTCCTACAATAGGGGCTCTACTACTACTAGGGCTCGTAATACACTATCTCAACTAGCAGCTAACCACGTTAGCTCACCCTCAGCGCAGCTCCAGCATCGCCTGTGGTCCGGCATCACAGTAACCATCGTTACCATTGCCGCGACGCGATCATCCTGCCATCATAGCGTCCCCGTGCCAGCGACAAGTGCTCATTACCCCCTTGTCCCACGGTGTGACCCGGAAGTGTCTACTTCGGTTAGGCACAAACAGATACTATACAAAAAGTAATCATCCAAAAGCAAATACTTTACAGGTACCATACACAAAGTAACCACTCAAAAACAAGACTAAAGAGAAAATAAGCATCAAAATACTGCTAGGTAACAACTAAATACAACGAGTCCAACGTGTTAAGTCCATGTCCATCAATATGAGTACTACCCTAAAATATTGTATATCTCTGGATACTCTTCAAAGTCAAAATCTATTCAATTCTGGATGGAGCAGTGGAGACGAAATTTCTACGGTACCCCATTTGGTTGAGATTTGCTGAGGACTATAAAAAAGTTTTGCTAAAATGTAAACATGAACTAGTATTGATGCTAACTAAGAATCTTGGAGACTAAATTGGTTGGAGACTAAATTTTAGTCCCCTCACTTAGGCCACAATGGGCCCCTTGTGATACCACATGATCTCTGAAAAGATCCGTTTCCCTAGCTCATGGGTTATCTGCTTTCGCGAAGTATTCTGTTTTTCTTAAGAAACATAGTAGTTTTTGAATGCTTACGTCCTGAATGGCCGCAAGGTTCGGAAGTGTGTAGCTACCTAGGGTTTGAAAGCGCTTTAGGTTATGCGCTGGGCAGAAGCATAGGAGGTGTTCGATGCTCTCCTCTTCGTCTATCTGTTTGCAGCTGCGGCAGAAGTCGTGGTTACTTAGACCCAGCCTTATCGCATGAGTCCCTATAAGACAGTGGCCCGTGAGGGCATTTAGGAGAGTGGAGATGTTCTCCCTGCTACATTGTAGGAGAGTTTTTGTTCTTTTCGTGTTGTAGTTTGGCCAAGTGAGTCTAGAATTGTGGCATGTTGAGATTGAGTTCCAACGGTTGTTGGAAAGTGTATACAATCTCTGCCTGAGATGGAGCTTGCAGGTAGCCATGGGCATCCCTACCGTGTCCTTATCGCGAAGGATATCGGCGGTTGTCCCCTGTCTTGCTAGCTCGTCTGCTATGCAGTTGCCCTCAATGTTGCGGTGTCCAGGCACCCAGATGAGGTTGATACTCAGATGAGTGGCCATCTCGTTAAGAGATTTGCGGCATTCAGAGATTGTTTTTGAGCTCGTTGTGTAGGAGTCGAGGGCCCTGAGGGCAGCTTGACTATCCGAGAAGATGAAGATATCTATGTCTTGATGTACAGACGTGTTCAGGTGGGTAGTGGCTTCCTGAATTGCAATCACTTCCTCTTGGAAAACACTACAGTGGTCTGGTAGGCGGAAATAGACTTTTAAGTCTAGTTTGGGGGAAGAGACTCCCCCACCTGTTTGGGAGTTAAGCTTGGAGCCGTCAGTGTATATGTTGACGGCGTTTACGAATTGATGTGGGAGGTTGTCCCAGTCTGAACGGGTGGGTATATAAATTTTGTATCTTCTTTCGAAGTCGACTATGGGTGGGACGTAGTCTGTATAACGTGGTAGGGGAGAATGCTTTGATAGGATATTGGAGTGACCCGTGGAGCCTGTTGTCCATGCCGCTGCTTCACGGAGCCTCAGCGCTGTGGCTGATGCCCAGCTTTTGGCAAGTAGGTCCAGGGGTTGGAGATCGAGAATTGTATTTAGTGCCTCATTGGCGGTAGTGCGCAGCGCCCCACTGATGCAGAGCTCTGCGCTTCTTTGGATCTTGTGAAGGATCCGGAGGTTACAGTTTTTATCTAGAGAAGGCCACCAAACGATGTTTCCGTAGAGTAGAATGGGCCTGACTATTGCAGTATATAGCCAGTGAACTATCATGGGGGAGAAACCCCACTTCCTCCCTATGGCTTTTTTACAAGCGAAGAGGGCTATGGCCGCTTTGCGTGTGCGATCTAGGATGTTATCAGTCCAGAGAAGCTTTTTGTCAAGAATGACACCTAGGTACTTTGCTTGGTTGCTAAAGGTTAGGCGCGTTTGGTGTAGTTTTGGGGGAACTAGAATTGGTACCTTGTACTTCCTTGTAAAGAGAACTAGTTCGGTTTTTTCCGGGTTAACTCCCAGTCCACAGCCAGCTGTCCACCGGGAGAGGGTGGATAGGGCTGTCTCCATTAGATTGCAAAGGGTTTGCGGGAATTTACCCTGCAGTAGGATAACCACGTCATCCGCGTAGGCTACCACTTTTGTGCCCGCCTCTTCTAGGAGTGAAAGCAGTTTGTTGACCACTAAAACCCATAGAAGAGGTGAGAGTACGCCCCCTTGTGGGTTTCCTCTACTGACGTTCCTGGTCGAGTGGGCCGGTCCCATAGTGGAGTGCACTACCCTGCTGGTTGTTAGAGCAAAGCAGAAATGAACAAACTTTTAAACTGGAAATGACGAACATAGCCTGGAAAATTTTCCATGTAACTCCGACCGATTTTGCAAATATTAAGATGTATGATATTATTAAAAGTGGTGGTATTCATATGCTAACCCAAAATAGGGGTATGGGAGTCAACACAGCTAAATGAGAAATTGTCGGCTAACCGCGAAAAACCAAGATATGTCATAATTGGATTTACACTAAATGGAGAACTTATCACAAATAACTTATCAAACTTGAAAGTTCACTTGAATTCTGAGTCATATCCATATGATAATCTGAATGTTGATTTTAGTAAGAATCAGTATGCTCACCTATATGAAATGTATAAAAAAATTTCAATCTAGTTTCTATAATCGTGAATCACAACCATTTCTGACCCCAAATGAAATTAAATTGAAGGCCCCTACTATTGTGGTTGATCTTTCATATCAAAACGAATCAGTGAAAATTGGTCCTATTGATGTGAGAATTTCAATAGAACTGAAGACACCAAGTCATGAAAATACCCAAGCTTACTGTCTCCTCATACATGACCGTTTAGTTGAATATAACCCATTAAACGGACTAGTACAACGAGTTGTTTAACATTAGAAAAATGTTGAAAGATACTGTTTCGATTGATGTTCACGGTTTCTTTGATAATAATAATAATTTTATTCTAAAGGAAATTGGAATTGTATTCGAAAAAGATCCAAACCTAATTTTACTTTGCTAAATACAATATCTCGAAAGACTGCAACTTGGAGAGAACAGTTTTCCACAAACTCGAAAGTATCTAAGGACAATTACAAGCGGAAAACAAATAATTTGTAAAGGTGTGGAAAAGAAACGATTTCTACAAAAGTTTTTTGGGAGTCGTCAGCTCATTAATATCGAGGAAATGGGCTCATTAAACAGGTTTAAAGGAAACCGGTTTCCCTATTGTGTAACACACCTTAAGGGCGGGGTTTGTGCTCTCAACAATGCATACATTATTTTGACATTTTTTAAAAGTAGCACCAAAACAATAAAATATTTGTTATACATCATTTTAAAGTTGAGACTAGATGTGTAAAGACCTACAAGTAAATAAAATTAACAAAACGAAATTTTATGAGGAAATTGACCAATTTATTGAACAATTTAAAGGAGAGATAATTGGTCAGCATTTTCAATATCTTCTAAACACAAAATCTATGTTCATGAATCGAGGTGGACATGATCTCAAAACTACGAATTATGGTGAACACTTTACATTTTGTAATCCAGAAATGACGTCGAAAACGTGCGCCTGCTTCTTCTATGCAAATCGCCGGAATCAAAGCAGAAAATTTCCTTGACTGAGATATGTCGGCTACTTGCGAGTTGTTGCACGGTCGGGATTTCAACCCCTATTATGGGAACGTATTAGAGCTAGCAGTCAGCCGTTTGGTTGTTGGCGTGAGGCCCATGATCTTGTCAATGAGCGTGCGCCTTCTGGGTTGTGCATGTGTCCCTTTTTTTGCGATCAGGTAATTGAAAGGTGCGCATGTTCGGGTAGCTCTTGCTTGAATCCCTTTTGTGACATGTTTATCACCCATTTGTGGAAAGGAGAGAATCTTAGAAAATTTACAAGTTAAACGTTCTGGGGCGAAAACAAAAATGTGTATTTGAAAATATTCCACATCTGAGAATCATTAACTTGTGAGATTTATTTTATTAGGGTTCTTTTGATTTCTAAATTAGTTTTACAATCATAGGAAACATTATTCCCCAACATGATCGGACATGTTCCTCTAAGATAACCATCTTTGAATACTTTGGGTGTGCGAACTTTCACACGTGCACAGCAACACCTGTGATAATGAGGCAAAAGGGTACGTGATCACACCTTTCCCCAACATGATCGGATATGTTCCTCTAGGATAACAACTTTTGGATACTATGGTTGTGCGACCTTTCTCACGTACACGTTTTTCAGCTGACTATTAAGTGCACATAATAAGGGGAAGGATACATGATCAATATTGTCACATGGGGATGTGGGGGCGATGGGGGCAATTAAGTATACTCTTTATGGACATGATCGTGACATTATTGTCGTGAATTATTTTTGGATCAGTCGATAGGTATTGACGACACCAATACATTTCAGTTAAAATTTTTTATCTAGCATTCAAATTGTGGGCGTCACAGGTTTTCGCGGTTTGTGGGCGTTTAAGTGGGCGTGGCAAACTTTTTTAGGTCAATCGATAGGTTTTGATGAGAACAATACATTTCAGTTAAAATTTTCTATCTAGCATCAAAACTGTAGGAGTTACAGTTTTGGGCGGTTTGTGGGCGTTAGAGTGGGCGTGGCAGTCTACAGAAACAAACTTGCGCTGCGTAAGAAGCTCAGGAATCTGTACGCCAAATCACAATAGCCTAGCTCTCATAATTTCCGAGATCTCAGCGTTCATCCGGACGGACAGACAGACGGACAGACGGTCAGACGGTCAGACGGACAGACGAACAGACGGAAAGACGGACATGGCTAGATCGACTCGGCTAGTGATCCTGATCAAGAATATATATACTTTATGGGGTCGGAAACGCTTCGTTCTGCCTGTTACATACTTTCCGACGAATCTAGTATACCCTTTTACTCTACGAGTAACGGGTATAAAAATGTATCCAACGAACCTCGGTCAGAAGCTTTTTTCTTAAGCTTCCAGAACTTTAATTTTTGTTTAGAATAAATGGAAAAAGCAAAGGCAGAATCTTAAACAAAATCAAAGGCAACATAGCTGAGATTGAATTCGAAAATTTGTTTATAAATTCCATAAGTGGAACCGTTTAACGGGTTGGATAACTCTCCCCTTTCTAAAATGGATCGTCCCGATTCAATATGAAATTCATTTAATTGATCTCTTAATTTTGGTAAAAATTTCTTTGTTAATAGATTTTTCTGGTTCTGGCCGTTGTTTTTTGGTTACAAATAATATGGAATTTTTGTATTTTATAATAAGTAAAAAATCTAATATATAATGATTAAAATTAATAATATAAAGGTAAGTGATATTTTAGTATTATTAATTTTAATGAAAGGATTTAAAATGTTTATATTATCTAAAGAAAGTTCTGAGTTATTTGCTCTAGCGTGATATATTTCGCATCTGTTTTTTAATATTGGGTATTTTATATAAATTATTAAAAGTTCTTTATGCATTGCGATTTTAATAACAGAGATGTCCATTTAGTCAGCAATAATTACTGGTTTTTGTTCATGTTTTAATATTTTCATGATGATGACATCATCATTGTTTAATATTTTGGTATTAAAAACGTCAATTTTTGTTAGTGTGATTGTGTCAATTAAATTTTGCAAATCAAATGTTAATAATCGAAAGCGATATTTTCGCAATGGTAAATCTTGATCAATAAAAACATTTTTAAAATCATCAGAAAGAGTTTCTATTTCTTTGAACAATTTGGAATTGATAATACATTGCTTATTATTATACCCGTTACTCGTAGACAAAAAGGGGATACTAGATTCGTCGGAAAGTATGTAAAAGGCAGAAGGAAGCGTTTCCGACCCCATAAAGTATATATATTATTGATAAGGATCACTAGCCGAGTCGATCTAGCCATGTCCGTCTGTCTGTCCGGATGAACGCTAATATCTCGGAAACTATGGGAGCTAGGCTATTGAGATTTGGCGTGCAGATTCCTGAGCTTCTTCCGCAGCGCAAGTTTGCTTCAGTAGAGTGCCACGCCCACTCTAACGCCCACAAACCGCCCAAAAATGTGGCACCTACAGTTTTGATGCTAGAATAAAAATTTTAACTGAAATGTATTGTTCTCATCAATACCTATCGATTGACCCAAAAAAAAGTTTGCCACGCCAACTTTAACGCCGACAAACCGCGAATACCTCTGACGCCCACAATTTTCATGCTAGATAAAAAACTTTAACTGAAATGTGTTGGTCTCGTCAATACCTATCGATTGATCCAAAAAAAAATTTGACACGCTCACTCTAACGCATATAACGGTTAAATCTTTCTACCGCCGGTAGATGGCGCATTTTAATCTCGCTTTGCTGCTTGCATATCTCCATTTCCCTTTGAGTAACGGGTATCTGATAGTTGAGGTACTCGACTCTAGCGTTCTTCCTTGTTTTCATTGCAAATTTTACAATTTTTTATATATTCTTTTAGTTTTGTAAGTAAGTTCGGCCAATAACACAATCTACTGATTTCGCACTTCGATTGTAAGTGCTCTGTCTTTAGAATTTTACACATCTTGGACAAATATTATTATAATATAATATACAAAAATTTATTCACAAAATTATCTTTAAGTGGTTTTTCAATTCTATAAAAGTCCTCTAAAGTACAATGCATGCCTACCGTTAAAAAAGGAGGAATTTATTCCCTTAAGATTGATATCAAATTTTTTATCAAATATTAACCGACTCACATATTGTATACCTCCCCGTTGCTAATAGCAATTGTTGCTTAAACTGGTTTAAGGGTTTACAAAACTACTCTCTGCTGAATGCTGAGTGTTTAGATCTGTTGTTGATCTGAATCCTTGATAGGGCGTCTGCAAATACATTAGTTGTACGTGGCTTATAAATGACTTTTGGAGTAAAACTTTCTATGAATGAGTGCCACCGTTTCATTTCGATATTAGGATTTTTTCAGAGATAGCAAAAGATAATGGTTGATGATCGGTTTGTATTTCAATTCCAATCACTCCGTATAAGTAGTTTCTTAGATTTTTAAGAGCATATACTATGGCTAAAAGTTCCTTCTTATTAGTTGCATAAACTTGTTCCGTTTTAGTCAAGGTTTTTGAAATAAAAGTAGGTCTTTTTGAAATTTTGTCATTATGGCCTCCAAGATATTTTGTTAGAGGTTTGGCTATAGAGGCGTAATTTAAAACAAAATTTCTATAATAGCCCGTAAGGCCAAATATTCTTCTTAGTTTCCGAATATTTTTTGGAAGCGGATATTTAATAATGGTGTCAATTTATTCTGGGTCTGTCCTTATGACGTTATAAGATACGATGTATCCTAGAAAACTGGTTTCGCGTTTAAAAAACTTTGATTTTTCTGAAGAGATTTTTATGTTTGCCCTTAATAAAATATTTCTTTAAAATGTTGTTCGATCGAGTTTGAGAATATTATAATGTCGTCCATGTAGACATGATGATAAAGCTTACGGATATTGTTTCCCGTATATTGGCCTGTCGTGAGTAAATTTAATTTCCCCCTTTATGTGTGTTCTAAAAGGAATTTGCATATTTATTTTTGAATGCTCTTTTTCGATATACTGAACTATTTTTTCCTTAAGTCCGTCTAATTGATCAGAACGTATATTGATTATCTGTTGTTTGTCGGATAACTCAATGACGGCAGGCTTGAAATTTATACTTTTTAAACGATTTTTATTTATTCGATTTTTGACGGTATTTACTTCGTCGGCACTCTCAGGATTTTTAGTTCACAAGATATTTGTGTTTTCATTGACAGATATTTCTACGTCGGCACTCTCAGGATTTTTAATTCCCAAGATATTTGAATTTTTGTTGACGGATATTTCTACGTCGGCACTTTCAGGATTCATAATTTCCAAGATATTTGTGTTTTGTTGACGGATATTTCTACGTCGGCACTCCCAGAATTTTGAATTCCCAAGCTTTTTTCACTATTTTCCACAAATAATGAATCTGTGCTTTCGCTATTTCTATCATCAAAATATTTTTATACCCGTTACTCGTAGAGTAAAAGGGTATACTACAGTACTCGAAAAGTATGTAACAGGCAGAAGAAAGCGTTTCCGACCCCATAAAGTATATATGGTCTTGATCAGGATCACTTGCCGGTTCGATCTAGCCATGTCCGTCTGTCCGTGCGGATGAACGCTGAGATCTCGGAAACTATAAGAGCTAGGCTATTGAGATTTGGCGTGCAGATTCCTAAGCCTCAAGTTTGTTTCAGCAGAGTGCCACGCCCACAAACCGCCCAAAACTGTGGCTCCTACAGCCTTGATGCTAGAATAAAAATTTTAACTGAAATGTATTGGAGTCGTAAATACCTATCTATTGATCCAAATTTTTGACAATCCCACTCTAACGCCCATAACGCTTAAATCTGTCTACCGCCGGTAGGTCGCACATTTCAATCTCGCTTTGCTGCTTGAATTTCTCCATTTACCTTTGGTTCCTTCAGCTGAGTAACTGGTATCTGATAGTCGAGGTACTCGACTATAGCGTTCTTCCTTTTTTTTGTTTTCAAAAATTTCATTTTTTATATAACAAGCAGTGGCTCCTGTATATATTAAAATCTTCAACTGCTTTTTGGTTTTTCGGTCTGTTCTATTTAAATAACGCATTCCTCTGTAGGGGTCTGGTCTAAAAAATGATCTTAGTTGATATTATTTAACCTGGTTACTTTATTAGCTGGCAGATTTACTGTTCCATCTGGCTCCCTTTTCTGAGCTTGAGTTTGCTCTCTGTTTTGATAAGTGCGATAGTAGTTTGATCGATTATTATTTTGATAATAATTATTATTATATCTACCTCGATTGTTATTTGCCTGCCAGTTATTATTCGGCTGCCGATCGAAATTAGGTTTATTCTGGAGTTGAATCGATGGATCAACATCCATTGGCTCGACGGCTTGTTGCTTTTGATTGTTATTTTGATTATCATTTTGCCAAAAATTTCCCATTTGTGGCCAATTATAATTCTGATTATTATTCCAATTATTTCCTATTTTATTAGTATTATTGTTCTGTCGTTTTTGATATTGTTCACTTTGAATATTATAGAGACTCATTACAGTTTCTGCGGCGTCCCTCCAACCTAGATATTGTGTCGGTTTCCCCGTGAATTTTGGTAAAGATTTTACCACTTCAAATGTTGTATCGCATTTTACAGTTGGGTCGATTGTTTGTATTTTATAATCCTCCACAGTGTTTGCATCTGTGGCTAACTTTCATTCTAAACCTTCTATTTTCCTGCTCACTTCATTTAATTGAACATTTAACAATATATTTATTTTATTTATATATATATATATTATATATATATATAAATAAAATATATAATATATATATATATATAAATAAAATATATATGTCGAGGAATCACTAGAACCTTCCCCTGTCGAGGAATCACTAGAACCTTCCTCTGCTTCAGGC
Source organism: Drosophila suzukii (assembly GCF_043229965.1). Taxonomy (NCBI): domain Eukaryota; kingdom Metazoa; phylum Arthropoda; class Insecta; order Diptera; family Drosophilidae; genus Drosophila; species Drosophila suzukii. The sequence goes on along the minus strand of NW_027255900.1, from coordinate 1,499,849 downwards.
TGCTCTTCGTGCTGCTCCAAACGGAAACGTTTTCTGGCGCGTGGCATCTTTTCAGTTTGGCTCTTGCGTCCCCTTTTCCTTTTTCGCCAGCGTCACTCGCTACTTTCTTCTACTCTCGTTCTCGCATTCCAATACACACACTAATGAGAACTTCTCGTTATTCCTTTTTGATGCGGACACCTGCATCCTTCTATCTCGCTCACACCAGTGCACAGACTAACGTTGACAACAGAAACTATTGCCTCTATTTGAACAGCCAAAGGAACAGCACAGAAGGACATACATGAAAACGAATGGGAAGCGAAAGACAAATCAAAGCTAACAGTTGTTATAACTTTAATTGGCCAACTAATCTACGACACGGCCATCCTGACTTTCACACGTCCTCGTGTGTTTCCAACTTTTAAACATTACAAAATATTATCTCCCAATAATAAATAGAACTAGATATGTACCTTGAAGTTAAAGCAAAACAACTATATTTTCATTAATCAAAAGCCTTATAAACTATTAATCTGTGAATAACAAATCAAACTTAGCATTTTTGCTTTCTTAACATTTTTTTTTTCAATAACATTATTCTTTCAAATTCAAAAGTTATACAGAATTCTTAATTCTTAACTAGCAGATCGAACTTACACTTCCTTATACGTTAACAAAGGACAATATTTTTATTATTTTAAGCCTTGAGATCCGGACTACCATCAATTCAAACAATATTCATTTTCCATTTTCATTTGCTTCTCCAATAAGCAATCACATTAACAGTTTTCATTTTACTTAACAATTTAAGTCCTGTCTCAACCAACCGGCCAACATAGCACACAGCTGTCTCGACTATAAACAGATCGATTGACCAACCGGCCAACATAGCACACAGCTGTCTTGACTATAAACAGATCGATTGACCAACCGGCCAACACATAGCACACGGTTAACATTTACATTTTCTTATTTCATAAATCATCGCAGCCATCACCGGCTTGATCAACATCATCTTCATCCATGACCGCCTCGTCATGCTCTCTGGTAATCCCCTTCTTAGGCATTTTTCGTAAAAATTCGTGAGAATATTTGTAAGTTCGATTGCCCTTTAACGCTTTTAATTTATATCGATCGCCTGGTAATAGCTCAACAACTAAAAATGGGCCTTTAAACTTGGGGTCTAGTTTTGTCTGGTGTCGCTCCTCATTCTTGATCCCCAACTTTATGCTTAACAATAGTGGCTTTATTCCGATCGAATCTTAATTTGTCATATTTGGAATTTTGTTCCATATTGTGCTTAGCTATATTTCTGATTAGATTTACATCAACTACACTTTCGTTTTCAGCAACGGGTACAAGACCAAATGGTCTAGCTTCTTTTCCGATTAGTAACTCTATTGGACTAACTTTCGTTACCCGATTAGGAGTGCAATTAAGAGCCAGTTGAATTTCATACAAAGCGTCCTGCCAAGATCCCTTGCCCTTGCACTCGTTCGACCTGGCCATTGGCCCGGCTGGCGCCAGTTGCGATCAAATGTAAATCTTTCCTTTGCGCTGAGCAAAAGTCACGAAACACAATACTAGCAAAGCTACGTCCCTGATCAGCTATCAAACGGGAAGGAACCCCAAAAATCGATACTAAAGACTTCACTGATTTGATGCAGCTTTAAGAGTCTAGTCTAGTGGTGTGAAACAAATGGACGAACTTAGAAAATGCATCTATTTGAACGATTATATATTCCTTTTGGTCATTTTTACCACTAAGCTTCCCTGTGATATCAATATGAACTGTATGAAACGGGACGCTCACTTTCGGAGTGGGATGCAATTCAGCTTGTACCTTGCCAGTCGGAGGCTTAGATAACCTACAGGTAATGCAATTGTCAACGAATTTACGGACATACTTTGACATTTTGTCAAACCAATAGTACTCATACATTTTTGCAAGGGTCTTTTCCCAACCGAGATGCATAATTGCCTCGTGAACGTTGTTAACAGCAGACCACCTAAAGGGCTTTGGAATAATAGGAAGACAGTGAGTTTTCCCATGTCTTTGAATTTTCCTATATAGAGTACCACCACGTAACTCAAAGGTTTTCGCTATATCCTCAGGAAGTTCTTCATTGCGCAATTTGGACACGATAGATGATGTTTCTTCATCTCTTTGCTGCTCTGCCAGCAACCAGTTGTCGGTAATCTCTGTCAAGTTTATACGCTTTTCGGTTATACCTATTGAATTTTTACGATCTTCCAACACTGGGTTTCGAGAGAGAAAGTCTACATAGCCATTCGATCACCTGGTCTATACTCAATATCGAACTTAAAAACCTGCATATACGACCACCACCTTTGCACTTTAGGAGTTAACTCGGCTTTGGTTTTGGAAGCTTTGAGCGAATTACAGTCCGTATACACCGTAAATTGACGACCATGCAAGTAATGACGGAAATACTTCATGGAGACCTATACTGCGAGCGTTTCCAACTCGTATGAGTGGTAGCGTGATTCGGCGGGGGAAGTCCTTTTGCTGAAATACTCGATCACTCGAGGCTTGTTCTCGATCCTGTGCAATAAAATGGCCCCATAACCATCAGCACTTGCGTCGGTGTGAAGCTCAATCGGAAAAAGTGGGTCGAATATAGTGAGCACGGGTTCATTGGTCAAGATAAAAATTACTCTTTGTCGTACTTGCTCGTAATCCGGGTTCCACTCAAACGATATGCTTTTGGAAGTTAAAGCATAAAGAGGTTTCAACAATTGTGAGAACTGGGGGACAAATTGCCTAAAATAAGAAACGAGACCAATAAACTGTCTCAGCTGGGTCACAGACTGTGGGGGTGGCAGATCAGTCAATGCTTTTATTTTTCTTGGATTAGGTCTTATTTCACCTGCCTTAACTTCAAACCCCAAATATTCAACACAGGATTTAAGAAATGAGCATTTGGTGATATTAAAAGAAAATCCGGCTTTAGTTAGCGTTTGCAAAACTACCTCAAGTCTTTCTAAAGCTTCGTCTATGGTACCTGCTACTACCATAACGTCGTCCATGTAGACTACTACATACGAATGAACAAGATCACCTAAAGCACAATTTATAGCTCGTTGAAATACGGAAGGGGCATTCTTTAACCCAAATGGCATGGCAACAAACTCATACTGTCCATCCGGAGTAACGAACGCTGTTCGTTCGATCGAATTCGGATGAATTGGGATTTGGTGAAATCTGCTTGCCATATCTATGCAGGTGAAAAACTTAGCACCACTTAGTCTACCTATCTGGTCCGAAATAAGTGGCAACGGATACTTGTCAGAAATAGTGTTCGAATTCAGTTCCCTATAATCAACACAGAGACGGTCAGTTCCATTTTTCTTCTTAACAAGAAGCATCGGGCTTGCAAAGGGGGAGGAACTTGGTCTTATAATGTTCGCATCCAACAGCTGTTTAATAGACATTCGCACTTGTTCTTTTTCTTCCACGCTCAATCTGTAAGGTCGTCTCTGAACTGTCTTGTTTGGATCAATCAATCGAATCTCTAGCTGCCCCGTAGTTACGCGACTTTGTGGAATACCACTTATAATCGAACCAGAGTAATTTTGAAGCATTGATGTTAGCCTATCCTTATCTAAACCACTTAGATCGGTATCAACATTGGCCAAATCGGGAACACAGTCTGAAGTCAAGACAGGCAATACAGTTTTTTCATTAAACATTGAAAGTGAATTAGATGTAATTGTTACACCGATTCCCTGGCTCAAAATTTCTCTCCCAATCAAAGCATCATACTTGATATAACTATCTTGAACTGCATGAAAAAGAACTTCGAAGGAATGATCACAGATCAAAACCTTAGCCAATATCTGTAGGGTGCTATAAACCGTATTACTACCAATACCTCTTAAACTTACTACGTTATTTATTCTAGATCCAGACAGCTTTAGCGAGACGGCTTCCTTGATGAGCGAGCACTCGGCTCCTGAGTCAAAACAAAATTGGAACGACTCACCAAATTGTTGAAAAGTTCCAAGGGGCTCAACTACGGTACACAGGTTGACATCTTTAACATCTTTAACCGTCATTGAGCGTTCCTGACGATCCGGGCACACAGTAGCCACATGCCCTTCCTTTCCACACTTAAAGCAGATTAGAGTCGAGCGATCTCTTCCTCCGTTATGTCCAGAACGTTGATTAGCTAGTTGACTATGTCGCGGGGGCACACCAGACGAGCGACACTCCGCCTTCTTGTGACCCTCTTTTCCGCATTTGTGACATCTGATATTGAAGAATGGTCTTGTTTTCTTATTAGTCGGGGCCGACAAGACGTCGCCAGTACCGCGGCTCGGTCCAGCATCAAAAGAAAAGGCTTTCAACTCCTGTTGCAACTCGTTTCGAGAATTGACTTCTGTAGTAAAAGCCAATCGTCGCAATCGCTTGTCCAATCCAGCCACGTGTGCCAAAGCAACAGAAACGCCAATTTGCTCTACCGTCAGGGACTTCCACCTGGACATCAGGGATGTTACAACTCTGCTTCCATACAGCGACATAGATTCTCCCTCTGTTGGGCGACCATTCAGCAAATTCAACACAGTTGCAGCCAAGGTCTCCGTTCCGGCGAAATACTGCAAAAACAGTTCTCTGAACTGCGTCCATGTGATTCCAGGGTAGACCGTTTGTGCAAGCCAACAAGACGCGCATCCTTGCAAGGGCCGACTGAGAGCCATCACGAAAGCGCTGCCTTCTAGACTTTTTTCGGAAAGAATGTAATCCACCGTTGCACTCCATGATACTGCATCCGCGCTTGCACGATCAGGATTAAAGTTCGGAAGTACAACGGGTATACTACAATACTCGAAAAGTATGTAACAGGCAGAAGAAAGCGTTTCCGACCCCATAAAGTATATATGGTCTTGATCAGGATCACTTGCCGGTTCGATCTAGCCATGTCCGTCTGTCCGTGCGGATGAACGCTGAGATCTCGGAAACTATAAGAGCTAGGCTATTGAGATTTGGCGTGCAGATTCCTAAGCCTCAAGTTTGTTTCAGCAGAGTGCCACGCCCACAAACCGCCCAAAACTGTGGCTCCTACAGCCTTGATGCTAGAATAAAAATTTTAACTGAAATGTATTGGAGTCGTAAATACCTATCGATTGATCCAAATTTTTGACAATCCCACTCTAACGCCCATAACGCTTAAATCTGTCTACCGCCGGTAGGTCGCACATTTCAATCTCGCTTTGCTGCTTGAATTTCTCCATTTACCTTTGGTTCCTTCAGCTGAGTAACTGGTATCTGATAGTCGAGGTACTCGACTATAGCGTTCTTCCTTTTTTTTGTTTTCAAAAATTTCCTTTTTTATATAACAAGCAGTGGCTCCTGTATCTATTAAAATCTTCAACTGCTTTTTGGTTTTTCGGTCTGTTCTATTTAAATAACGCATTCCTCTGTAGGGGTCTGGTCTAAAAAATGATCTTAGTTGATATTATTTAACCTGGTTACTTTATTAGCTGGCAGATTTACTGTTCCATCTGGCTTCCTTTTCTGAGCTTCAGTTTGCTCTCTGTTTTGATAAGTGCGATAGTAGTTTGATCGATTATTATTTTGATAATAATTATTATTATATCTACCTCGATTGTTATTTGCCTGCCAGTTATTATTCGGCTGCCGATCGAAATTAGGTTTATTCTGGAGTTGAACCGATGGATCAACATCCATTGGCTCGACGGCTTGTTGCTTTTGATTGTTATTTTGATTATCATTTTGCCAAAAATTTCCCATTTGTGGCCAATTATAATTCTGATTATTATTCCAATTATTTCCTATTTTATTAGTATTATTGTTCTGTCGTTTTTGATATTGTTCACTTTGAATATTATAGAGACTCATTACAGTTTCTGCGGCGTCCCTCCAACCTAGATATTGTGTCGGTTTCCCCGTGAATTTTGGTAAAGATTTTACCACTTCAAATGTTGTATCGCATTTTACAGTTGGGTCGATTGTTTGTATTTTATAATCCTCCACAGTGTTTGCATCTGTGGCTAACTTTCATTCTAAACCTTCTATTTTCCTGCTCACTTCATTTAATTGAACATTTAACAATATATTTATTTTATTTATATATATATATATTATATATATATATAAATAAAATATATAATATATATATATATATAAATAAAATATATATGTCGAGGAATCACTAGAACCTTCCCCTGTCGAGGAATCACTAGAACCTTCCTCTGCTTCAGGCTGCTCTTCGTGCTGCTCCAAACGGAAACGTTTTCTGGCGCGTGGCATCTTTTCAGTTTGGCTCTTCAAATACGAATGCTTTCCCTTACAGCTTGCGTCCCCTTTTCCTTTTTCGCCAGCGTCACTCGCTACTTTCTTCTACTCTCGTTCTCGCATTCCAATACACACACTAATGAGAACTTCTCGTTATTCCTTTTTGATGCGGACACCTGCATCCTTCTATCTCGCTCACACCAGTGCACAGACTAACGTTGACAACAGAAACTATTGCCTCTATTTGAACAGCGAAAGGAACAGCACAGAAGGACATACATGAAAACGAATGGGAAGCGAAAGACAAATCAAAGCTAACAGTTGTTATAACTTTAATTGGCCAACTAATCTACGACACGGCCATCCTGACTTTCACACGTCCTCGTGTGTTTCCAACTTTTAAACATTACAAAATATTATCTCCCAATAATAAATAGAACTAGATATGTACCTTGAAGTTAAAGCAAAACAACTATATTTTCATTAATCAAAAGCCTTATAAACTATTAATCTGTGAATAACAAATCAAACTTAGCATTTTTGCTTTCTTAACATTTTTTTTTTCAATAACATTATTCTTTCAAATTCAAAAGTTATACAGAATTCTTAATTCTTAACTAGCAGATCGAACTTACACTTCCTTATACGTTAACAAAGGACAATATTTTTATTATTTTAAGCCTTGAGATCCGGACTACCATCAATTCAAACAATATTCATTTTCCATTTTCATTTGCTTCTCCAATAAGCAATCACATTAACAGTTTTCATTTTACTGAACAATTTAAGTCCTGTCTCAACCAACCGGCCAACATAGCACACAGCTGTCTCGACTATAAACAGATCGATTGACCAACCGGCCAACATAGCACACAGCTGTCTTGACTATAAACAGATCGATTGACCAACCGGCCAACACATAGCACACGGTTATCATTTACATTTTCTTATTTCATAAATCATCGCAGCCATCACCGGCTTGATCAACATCATCTTCATCCATAATCCCCTTCTTAGGCGTTTTTCGTAAAAATTCGTGAGAATATTTGTAAGTTCGATTGCCCTTTAACGCTTTTAATTTATATCGATCGCCTGGTAATAGCTCAACAACTAAAAATGGGCCTTTAAACTTGGGGTCTAGTTTTGTCTGGTGTCGCTCCTCATTCTTGATCCCCAACTTTATGCTTAACAATAGTGGCTTTATTCCGATCGAATCTTAATTTGTCATATTTGGAATTTTGTTCCATATTGTGCTTAGCTATATTTCTGATTAGATTTACATCAACTACACTTTCGTTTTCAGCAACGGGTACAAGACCAAATGGTCTAGCTTCTTTTCCGATTAGTAACTCTATTGGACTAACTTTCGTTACCCGATTAGGAGTGCAATTAAGAGCCAGTTGAATTTCATACAAAGCGTCCTGCCAAGATCCCTTGCCCTTGCACTCGTTCGACCTGGCCATTGGCCCGGCTGGCGCCAGTTGCGATCAAATGTAAATCTTTCTTTTGCGCTGAGCAAAAGTCACGAAACACAATACTAGCAAAGCTACGTCCCTGATCAGCTATCAAACGGGAAGGAACCCCAAAAATCGATACTAAAGACTTCACTGATTTGATGCAGCTTTAAGAGTCTAGTCTAGGGGTGTGAAACAAATGGACGAACTTAGAAAATGCATCTATTTGAACGATTATATATTCCTTTTGGTCATTTTTACCACTAAGCTTCCCTGTGATATCAATATGAACTGTATGAAACGGGACGCTCACTTTCGGAGTGGGATGCAATTCAGCTTGTACCTTGCCAGTCGGAGGCTTAGATAACCTACAGGTAATGCAATTGTCAACGAATTTACGGACATACTTTGACATTTTGTCAAACCAATAGTACTCATACATTTTTGCAAGGGTCTTTTCCCAACCGAGATGCATAATTGCCTCGTGAACGTTGTTAACAGCAGACCACCTAAAGGGCTTTGGAATAATAGGAAGACAGTGAGTTTTCCCATGTCTTTGAATTTTCCTATATAGAGTACCACCACGTAACTCAAAGGTTTTCGCTATATCCTCAGGAAGTTCTTCATTGCGCAATTTGGACACGATAGATGATGTTTCTTCATCTCTTTGCTGCTCTGCCAGCAACCAGTTGTCGGTAATCTCTGTCAAGTTTATACGCTTTTCGGTTATACCTATTGAATTTTTACGATCTTCCAACACTGGGTTTCGAGAGAGAAAGTCTACATAGCCATTCGATCACCTGGTCTATACTCAATATCGAACTTAAAAACCTGCATATACGACCACCACCTTTGCACTTTAGGAGTTAACTCGGCTTTGGTTTTGGAAGCTTTGAGCGAATTACAGTCCGTATACACCGTAAATTGACGACCATGCAAGTAATGACGGAAATACTTCATGGAGACCTATACTGCGAGCGTTTCCAACTCGTATGAGTGGTAGCGTGATTCGGCGGGGGAAGTCCTTTTGCTGAAATACTCGATCACTCGAGGCTTGTTCTCGATCCTGTGCAATAAAATGGCCCCATAACCATCAGCACTTGCGTCGGTGTGAAGCTCAATCGGAAAAAGTGGGTCGAATATAGTGAGCACGGGTTCATTGGTCAAGATAAAAATTACTCTTTGTCGTACTTGCTCGTAATCCGGGTTCCACTCAAACGATATGCTTTTGGAAGTTAAAGCATAAAGAGGTTTCAACAATTGTGAGAACTGAGGGACAAATTGCCTAAAATAAGAAACGAGACCAATAAACTGTCTCAGCTGGGTCACAGACTGTGGGGGTGGCAGATCAGTCAATGCTTTTATTTTTCTTGGATTAGGTCTTATTTCACCTGCCTTAACTTCAAACCCCAAATATTCAACACAGGATTTAAGAAATGAGCATTTGGTGATATTAAAAGAAAATCCGGCTTTAGTTAGCGTTTGCAAAACTACCTCAAGTCTTTCTAAAGCTCCGTCTATGGTACCTGCTACTACCATAACGTCGTCCATGTAGACTACTACATACGAATGAACAAGATCACCTAAAGCACAATTTATAGCTCGTTGAAATACGGAAGGGGCATTCTTTAACCCAAATGGCATGGCAACAAACTCATACTGTCCATCCGGAGTAACGAACGCTGTTCGTTCGATCGAATTCGGATGAATTGGGATTTGGTGAAATCTGCTTGCCATATCTATGCAGGTGAAAAACTTAGCACCACTTAGTCTACCTATCTGGTCCGAAATAAGTAGCAACGGATACTTGTCAGAAATAGTGTTCGAATTCAGTTCCCTATAATCAACACAGAGACGGTCAGTTCCATTTTTCTTCTTAACAAGAAGCATCGGGCTTGCAAAGGGGGAGGAACTTGGTCTTATAATGTTCGCATCCAACAGCTGTTTAATAGACATTCGCACTTGTTCTTTTTCTTCCACGCTCAATCTGTAAGGTCGTCTCTGAACTGTCTTGTTTGGATCAATCAATCGAATCTCTAGCTGCCCCGTAGTTACGCGACTTTGTGGAATACCACTTATAAACGAACCAGAGTAATTTTGAAGCATTGATGTTAGCCTATCCTTATCTAAACCACTTAGATCGGTATCAACATTGGCCAAATCGGGAACACAGTCTGAAGTCAAGACAGGCAATACAGTTTTTTCATTAAACATTGAAAGTGAATTAGATGTAATTGTTACACCGATTCCCTGGCTCAAAATTTCTCTCCCAATCAAAGCATCATACTTGATATAACTATCTTGAACTGCATGAAAAAGAACTTCGAAGGAATGATCACAGATCAAAACCTTAGCCAATATCTGTAGGGTGCTATAAACCGTATTACTACCAATACCTCTTAAACTTACTACGTTATTTATTCTAGATCCAGACAGCTTTAGCGAGACGGCTTCCTTGATGAGCGAGCACTCGGCTCCTGAGTCAAAACAAAATTGGAACGACTCACCAAATTGTTGAAAAGTTCCAAGGGGCTCAAGTACGGTACACAGGTTGACATCTTTAACATCTTTAACCGTCATTGAGCGTTCCTGACGATCCGGGCACACAGTAGCCACATGCCCTTCCTTTCCACACTTAAAGCAGATTAGAGTCGAGCGATCTCTTCCTCCGTTATGTCCAGAACGTTGATTAGCTAGTTGACTATGTCGCGGGGGCACACCAGACGAGCGACACTCCGCCTTCTTGTGACCCTCTTTTCCGCATTTGTGACATCTGATATTGAAGAATGGTCTTGTTTTCTTATTAGTCGGGGCCGACAAGACGTCGCCAGTACCGCGGCTCGGTCCAGCATCAAAAGAAAAGGCTTTCAACTCCTGTTGCAACTCGTTTCGAGAATTGACTTCTGTAGTAAAAGCCAATCGTCGCAATCGCTTGTCCAAACCAGCCACGTGTGCCAAAGCAACAGAAACGCCAATTTGCTCTACCGTCAGGGACTTCCACCTGGACATCAGGGATGTTACAACTCTGCTTCCATACAGCGACATAGATTCTCCCTCTGTTGGGCGACCATTCAGCAAATTCAACACAGTTGCAGCCAAGGTCTCCGTTTCGGCGAAATACTGCAAAAACAGTTCTCTGAACTGCGTCCATGTGATTCCAGGGTAGACCGTTTGTGCAAGCCAACAAGACGCGCATCCTTGCAAGGACCGACTGAGAGCCATCACGAGAGCGCTGCCTTCTAGACTTTTTTCGGAAAGAATGTAATCCACCGTTGCACTCCATGATACTGCATCCGCGCTTGCACGATCAGGATTAAAGTTCGGAAGTACAACGGTAACTGCGTCCTTCGGGGCGCGCTGTACTGCTTTTATAAGTTCCAAGAAAGTACGATTTTGTGATTCCAAAAGCAGCTTCAGATTATTTTCGCTTTCGGTTTGAGGCCTGGGCAATCCCACTTCTGATGTCGAGGAATCACTAGAACCTTCCCCTGTCGAGGAATCACTAGAACCTTCCTCTGCTTCAGGCTGCTCTTCGTGCTGCTCCAAACGGAAACGTTTTCTGGCGCGTGGCATCTTTTCAGTTTGGCTCTTCAAATACGAATGCTTTCCCTTACAGCTTGCGTCCCCTTTTCCTTTTTCGCCAGCGTCACTCGCTACTTTCTTCTACTCTCGTTCTCGCATTCCAATACACACACTAATGAGAACTTCTCGTTATTCCTTTTTGATGCGGACACCTGCATCCTTCTATCTCGCTCACACCAGTGCACAGACTAACGTTGACAACAGAAACTATTGCCTCTATTTGAACAGCCAAAGGAACAGCACAGAAGGACATACATGAAAACGAATGGGAAGCGAAAGACAAATCAAAGCTAACAGTTGTTATAACTTTAATTGGCCAACTAATCTACGACATATATATATATCAGATCAGGGAATTTAAGAAAAATAATATAAGATTCCGTTTCACGGGTTGGATAACTTGCATGCATTTCTGAATGCATGTGTAACAGAACCCACAAGTACGTCGAACAAGAAATTGGCGCTGTACCGACCAGCCCCAGCCCCCAGCTTAGAAGGTGTCTTGAGGGTGACTGCGTAATGTGAGCATGTATGTGTGGGTGTGTGGACATGTACATGGGAGTTTGTTGTGCTATGGATATGTTACTCACCAATCCGTTGAATTTGGCCTGTCCTCAGGCGGACAGTCTTGAGTATAACATTACATTTTCTTCTATGATAATCTGATGGGGTAGATCGTTTACAATTTCTGTACTTTTTGGTGTTTCTTGCTTTGGTTTTACATGTTTTACAATAAGTTTTCTTGGTATGCTCTTAAATTTATACCATAAATACAATAAAATGCTTATAATAATGATTACAACGGTTGTTAAAGTAATTATTTTAAATACATTATAATATTTTGTATGTGATTCTATTATTTCTTTTGTTTGAATATAAGGCAATGGTTCCAATTTTGTTGTATTATTGTTTATGTAAACACTCTGTGTGTAATTTAACATTGAATTTGAAAGAGTGAATTCATCTAATTGTATTGAACAATTAAGGATTTTAACGAGGTTACTTCCGACAATAGAAATTTCTTTATTAATGCAATTTTAGTTCGGCAATGTTTTATGGAAATTCCATGTCAATAAAATATTTTGTTCAACATAATTATTTTGGAAATTTTTATAAGTTTTAATATATTTCCATTCAGTGTTTTCCTATCTAATTATTCCATTTATAAAATCATCAATTACAATTTTCCATGCTTCTTCATTAAATATTTTATCCTAATACAGCAAATATTTATCAAGTATAGTTTCTGTTAAAATATTGTTATTTTCATCGGGACAAGGAATAATTTCAAAAAAAGGGGGGTTTGACTATCTCTGAAGAAATGTGGGAAATAATCAAAATTTCATTTGTGTCTGTTTTAAGCCAAGTGGAAGTTTTAATTTTCAACAATTTCTCAGGGCTTATATTATTTAAATAACCGTGTTTTAATAGTTATACCCGTTACTCGTAGAGTAAAAGGGTATATTAGATTCGTCGGAAAGTATATAACAGGCAGAAGAAAGCGCTTCCGACCCCATAAAGTATATATATTCATGATCAGGATCACTAGCCAAGTCGATCTAGCCATGTCCGTCTGTCCGACTGTTCGTCTGTCCGTCCGTCCGGATGAACTCTGAGGCCTCGGAAACTATAAGAGCTAGGCTATTGAGATTTGGCATGCGGATTCCTGAGCTTTTTACGCAGCGCAAGTTTGTTACAGCAGCGTGCCACGACCACTCTAACGCCCACAAACCGCTCAAAACTGTGGCTCCTACAATACAAATTTTAAAATTTTTTTGGTCTCGTCAATACCTATCGATTGATCCAAAAAAAAATTGTCCACACCTACGTGTCTACCGCCGGGAAATGGAGCATTTGATTCTCGCTTTGCTGTTTGCATATCTCCATTTCCTTTTAATCCCTTTAGCTGATAGTCGAGGTACTCGACTATAGCGTCCTTCCTTGTTTTGGATTAAATAGTCCTAATCTTGCCATTTGCATTCCTAATTCGATATCTTCTACATATTCACTAATAAGTTTTAAGTTAAATATAAAAACGCTGACTTGTTGACCTATTTCTCCTTTTTTCTTTTAATTTGTTAATTATTTCGAATCTGTTATGTACGACATCGATAATCATATTTAAATCAGTGTTTTGAACGAAGCAAATTATTGATTTTCTGTTCCATCTCATCTTTGTCATCTTGATTTGCTATTGTAATTCCACTGATTTCTCTTTTAAGTTGTTCTACTAAATATCGGATTTGGGTAACATCATTAAATTCATCGGCTTCTTTTAAAGGATTTTCACTTAAGTAATGGTATTCATAGTTAGTTGGGATTTCAATTGATCCTGTTTTAAATACAAGATATCCATTTTGTGCCTTTATGGGATTTATCCAATTTGTCCAATTGTCAGTTCAATTACTGTTGCTAATATTGTAGAGAAAATTATTGTTTTCACTGAGTTGTTCCTGAGTTCATTCATTTCCTTCTGGTTGCCTGGAATTATCATCATATTTACTTTTATTAATTTTCTTATTCTTTTTTAACTTTGATTCTTCTATTCGTTTCTTCAAAATGTTTTTCATCTAATTTCTTCAAGGTTCCTGTCTTCTTAAATGGAGTTGTAGTCTTCACTAAAGGGACTTGTTTGTATTTTGGATCTATTTCGTAATCCTGACGTTTCTCGTTTAATTTTTTAATTCTATTTATTTTCTTTTCTTGTGTGTTATAACTAGGAGTTCCTACATACATAAATATGTCAGCTGGTACTTGATTTTTAGCATTATGATTTGTTTTGTGATTGTAAATGTACAGAATTAATTCGAACTTAGTATATCTGTTTTCGATGTCTGATTAGCTTCCTATAATTCTTTATTTTTCATTTACTGTTTTATGAATCCTTTCTATGTCCGAAATACCGTTTTTACTTGAATTTGTTTTCCTTCCGAACTTAACCAACTGTGTAAGGCTACGAATATAAATGCTGAATCTTTATCTGCTTTGATTTCTTATGGTTTTCCCATTTCATTGTATATCTTTTAACAGGTGCGTTTGGGGAATTATTTGATGTTGTTGCCTGGAAATTTAGATGGTTTTGGGCCCCACCTTGGTCTAGATTTCTCCTTAACTCATTATAATTACCTTGGTTTTGGTGAGCCTTGAGAATTTGTTGAGTTGTTTGAATCGTTGTTGTAATTATATCTTGGATATCTGTAGGGCTGATAAATATATTTTTGATTGTAATGATTTTGATGTGTACTTCCCAAATTCCTCCGGTTATCTTGACGTTTGAGTATATAATTGTCAAAAGGGTCTGCGTCCCAATGACCTAAAATCATTGCTGCTTCTTTTAAATAAGCAAGTGTTGTGATATCTTTTTTGGATAAGGAATTATACAATCTATCAGGAAGTTTTCTTTCGATACAATCTTTAATTGTTTTGTTTAAAACAATTGTATAAATTGACCTTTCTATTTGGTCTGACTCTAATTCTAACTTATTATGTACTTTTGAAGATCTAAATTTTAGATCATTAACGAACTTACTAATGCTTCCTTGATATGGAGTGTCCCGAACATGTTGTATGATGTCATCGTATGGCCTGTGATCCTTGAAGGCTTTGATTAGGGTACTAGACCTCTCCTCTTCAATGACTTTTTGGTCTGAGTCGTCGATGGTCCTCTCTATGGCTCCGTATATGATGTGGGTTTGTCGAACGTCTTGGGTAGGGTATAATTTTAGAAGGTACTCTACCCTGGCTATGTACTGACTTAAGTCCGATGGGTTTCCATCGAAATACGGCAACTCCTTGACTTGCCCGATTAACTGATTCAAATGAATCTCGGACAACTGTGGTAATGCTGAAGGGTTTGCCATTTTTTATTGTTCTTTTTTAATATTTCCACTTTAAATTTTTTTTAGCGCGATTTTTAATTTAGTCTCTGTTTGGAAATTACACATAGACTTTTTGTTTTTCAGTATTGGCACTTTTATTATAAGTTTTTAAGCGCACATTGAGCGAGTTGGATTATTTTATTGTAAGTTCTGCGTGCGAAAATTACACATAGATTCTTAAGCGGGTCTCGATGATTATCTTTTTCTTCACGTATTTTTTTTTCGTCGATCAGCATAAACTAATAATAAGAACTGATGGCTTTTTAAAGGACTTTGAGATCCTACCGACTGCGCGAATTAAATGCTTGCACCATAAGTGTATTATAAAAACAAGGAAGAACGCTATAGTCGAGTACCTCGACTATCAGATACCCGTTACTCAGCTAAATGGAGATATGCAAGCAGCAAAGCGAGATTAAAATGCGCCACCTACCGGCGGTCTACAGATTTAAGCGTTATGGGCGTTAGAGTGGGCGTGGCAAATTTTTTTTGGACCAATCGATAGGTATCGACGAGACCAATACATTTCAGTTAAAATTTTTTATCTAGCATGAAAATTGTGGGCGTCACAGGTTTTCGCGGTTTGTGGGCGTTAAAGTGGGCGTGGCAAACTTTTTTTTGGGTCAATCGATAGGTATTGATGAGAACAATACATTTCAGTTAAAATTTTTATTCTAGCATCAAAACTGTAGGAGGCACAGTTTTGGGCGGTTTGTGGGCGTTAGAGTGGGCGTGGCACTGTGCTGAAACAAACTTGCGCTGCGCAGGAATCTCAGGAATCTGCATGCCTAAAGCCTTGCTCAAGGCTACGGAACCTAAATCTGAAATCCCAATTCTTTATCTTTGATAGTTTCCGAGATCTCCCCGTTCATACTAACGATTTTTTTAAGTTTGTGGGCGGTTTGTGGACGTTAGAGTGGGCGTTGCAAACTTTTTTAAGGTCAACCGATAGGTATTGATCAGAATAATACATTTCAGTTTAAATTTTTATTGCGGTCTGTGGTGTGTGAATAGCTCTTATAGTTTCCGAGATCTCAGCGTTCATCCGGACGGAAAGACAATCGGACAGACGAACAGTCGTCGGACAGACGGACAGAATATATATACTTTATGGGGTCGAAAACGCTTCCTTCTGCTTGTTACATACTTTCCGACTTTCTGAGCTCACTGTCTAACTCCTACTTCATTTACGATCATACCTCGTTTTTGAGCTTTAGATCTTTTTGTGAGTGGGACTTATTGGTATTGAGTGGACTCCAGACTTGGATCCCGAAAGCTGAGTATCCTAAATTGTGGCAGCATTCTATAATATATCCTTTATTTGCATATTTTATACGATTGCAATTCCTCCATGTTTACCAGTGACCAGAGTTATCCTCATACTTTTAGTCGAGAAGAGCGACAACTGTGGTTTTCAGCAATTCAACAAAATTTTCAACAGCCCCGATGCCGTTGAGTTGTTGAAATTCCTGAAAGTTGACTTTGTTTAGAACAGTTGTTTAACAGCTGACCCAAATTCAGCAATTCAACTGTTTAGGGAATACCCTGAATATTTGTGTTGGAAGAACTCCGACTTGCTATTGACAAATCTTAAACTGAATTCACTGTCTAACTCCTACTTCATTCACGATCATACCTCGGCTTTTAGCTTTAAAGCTTTTTGTGAGTGGGACTTATTGCTATTGAGTGATTTTCTGAATTGGGACTTTGGACCCCAAACATGGGTCCCGAAATCTGAGTATCCTGAAATGTGGTAACGTGCCGATAGTCTGAACAGCGGCTCGTTCTAATTGTTTAATCTTTAAACTGTGGTTTTTTGTTTCATGATAATTTTCCTCTGGCTTGCTTATAGTTCGGTAATTTTCCATTGGCTTGTTGACAATTAAAATTGGGTTCTTATTTCTGAGAGGGTGTCTCAAGGTTGACTGCGTAATGTGAGCATGTATGTGTGGGTATGTGGACATGTAAATGGGAGTATGTGGTGCTATGGATACGTCACTATATATTATTAAATGTTTGAGGTTGGATATATAAACAAATTAGTTGTGTGGACTGTACGTAATTTTATTCTTGCCAGTTGCGTAGCCTATTTGATACTGATATACATTTTACAAAAAGACGCCGTCGTAGCAGCGTTGCCAGAATTGAAAAAGGTATACAGAGACATATCCATAGTTCTGTTGATGAGCGCTAAAGTTTTTAGACTGACGTTGCGAGAAATTTGAGCTCAGCAAAAGTGAGTCAGACATTGACTCCAAGTTTGGCCCACAACATGGCAAGGCAAAGCGATCGTCACACGCTTTAGTATCGATGGAAGCAAACACTTGTGTGAAGTGTAACTACAAGGAGCACAAGATGTACGCCTGCTCAAAGTTTGATGAATTGTCAGTCGAGCAGAGATGCACATTTTTAAAGGCAAAATCACTGTGCTTTAACTGCCTTAAGCCTGTGCATGTGTCGCGAAAGTGTGAATCCAAATTCACATGCAAGTTTTGCCACAATCGTCACCACTCTCTGCTACATGCAGATATTCTTAGTTTGCAAGCCGCTGTCACTTCGACTCACTGACGAGATGATGAAAGGCACATCCCAAGCGCTCCTGAAGATGCTACGGTTACCATCAGCCATATCGCACGGGCACAAGTGGGTCCCACAGCTGAATCCCTGTGCCACAACGGCTACGAAAAAGTGCATTGCCAACAGCTTTAGTGTTTGTTAGAAACGCAACAGGATCGCACAGTACCTGCCGGGTGCTTTTGGACAGTGGTTCGGAATTGTCGTACATATTCGAGTGGTGCGTACAGGCACTCGCACTGGCACGCTCACCGTCACGAATCTTGGGGACCGTAATCTCGTCAATCAAGGCTGAGACAACTAGAGGCTGCAGCACATTGGATTTTAAGTGGTTGCCTTCTTTTTCATTCTCCTGAGATTCTTCACAGGTGCGTATGTTAGCGAAATAATGTGCTTGCTTGTAAGTACTGGTCCTCGTACCTTTCGTTGTCTTCCTCTTCGTCAAAAATGTCAATTGGTCGCTAATGGACTCGAATTCTTTCCAAACGATGGTGAGCCTTTCCAATGAAACTTGTAGTTTATCAAGCTCCCGTTTTGACCCAGCACGTGGATCTTGAGACGCCGTTAGCAAACGCGTAATGCTTGCCTTCAAAAGTTTAAACTGATTCATGTTAATCAGTAAAGAATTTGGCTAGAAGGACCAAAGATATGGTGTAGAATATAAACGTTTTATTTCCCAATTTGAGTGGACTGTATTTCAATTATTAAATTTGTCACATTGTTTGTGTGTCCGATACGTTCTGTTGTAGTCTCAACACTAAGTCCTTAAAAATCTCTAAAGTGTGACGCAGCACTAAAATATATATTAAAATGCGCAAAGTTGATATTCCAAAGATAGACCAAGATTCAAAATTAAATAACGGCTGCAATGTGTTCATCAACATCCCGGGCCGCCCTGAACTAATGTTTCAGAATTAGGCAGTACAGCTAACTTGGTGATGGGCCGGGTCATCTCTCCAGTAGACGTCTTAAGTTTTACAGCACGTGCAATTCCATCTGGTCCAGGATGAGCTTCCACTACACGGGCTAGTATCCAAGCTGCTGGAGGGAGATTTGAGTCCTTGACGAGAACTACATTGTCTACAGCGATGTTGCGTTCCTTGTTGCACCACTTTTGAAGTTGCTGTAGTGATGTTAAATACTCTTGATTCCAGCGTTTCCAAAACCTTTGATACATCGATTGCAAGTCCTGCCAATAGTCCAGACGATTGATCGGCAAATTAGTCAGATCTCCCTCTGGAACAGTTGTGAATGGGCGTCCAATTAAAAAGTGGGCCGGAGACAAGTAGGTAAGGTCAGTGTCAGGTGAGTAGCCTAATGGCCGCGAGTTTACCACTGCACTGATCTGAGCAATCAGAGTTTGCATTTCTTTAAAGGTTAGAACAGTTTTTCCCACAACTCGACGCAGATGTAGTTTAACGGAACGTACTGATGACTCCCACTTCCCTCCCCAATGTGGCGAATGGGGAGATATAAAACTCCACTTAATTCCATCATTGGCCAGCGAGTGTGTTAGATTGCGTTGATGCTCCTGCGAAGATAAAAATTGCTGCATCTCATCTAGTGCCCGTTTGGAGCCAAGATCTGAAGATCTGTGAGCATTTTCCTCGAAGGGACACGATCGGTTGCCAGTTCCAAATGTATTGTTGAGGTTACAAGGCAAACAAAAAGGCATATGTAGTCCTTAGCTTTTCGGGGATTGCGCCCTTTCCTTTTTTTTAGTATAAATGGACCAGCATAGTCACAGACTGAGTGCTGGAAGGGTAAAGCTTCTGTTATACGGATGCATGGTAGATCGGCCATGAATTGGTGCTCCGTGAGTTTACGTTGGCGAAAACATATAATGCAGTTGCGAACCAGATTCCTTATCAGGTTGCGCTCACCAAAGATCCAGTACTTTTGACGAACAATTAAAATCATTCTTGTGGTGCGGTTCGACTTCGGAAGCAGTATAGGGTGTTTTACATCAGCTGGTCGTCCATCAACTCGAAGAAGGCAATTTTTGCACATAACCGGCGAGAGCTTCACCAACTGGGAGCGGCTGTGAAGTGGCTTGTTTTCCATAAGTAGTTTACGGTCTTCCATGAAACATTTCTGAGCCTCTTGCAGGCAAAGAATGCGAGCAGCCTGAATCTCCTCAAGGGTGAGCATCTTGCCCTTTGCCAGCGTAGCAGATTTTAAGGCGTAAGCTACAACCCGTACCAGCTTTGCCCAGGACGAGACGCGTTGAGACAAAGCTTCGATCGGTGACAATGAGCAGCTTTCCCGTGCGGCTAATGCGGTGGTCTTCACTTCTTCTTTGCCATGGTTTTCTGAAAGTGAAGAATCTAACTTTTTACAGCTCAACTTTACCGCTAGCATTTCTGGATCTTGCAGCCATGAAGGTCCCATCCACCATAAGTCGAATTGTAGAAGGTCCGAAGCAAGCATTCCTCGTGTTGCGCAGCCCGCCGGATTCTCCGGCCATGCGTTGGTAAGGCCTCGAGCATTTCTGAGGTTCTATTGTCTACAAATGTTTTAAGATTAGATGGTGGACGTGAAAGCCAAGCCAAGCCTATGGTTGAGTCACACCATGCGTGTACTTAAATGTCCTTGTGTTGCAGTGCAGACTTGACTGATGAGAACAATCGGCTCAGTAGAAAAGCGCCACAGAGACGCGGTAGAGACTGCTGCTTCAGCAGATCAAATCTGGTTATTCTTGCTACGAGTGAATTAGATACGGTGACGTCTGCTCGCACCACTCTGCTATAGATGACTGCGGAATATGCCTTGATGGATGCATCTGAAAATCCATGCAGTTCGATGTGATCTTCATTGTTTTGGACAAACCGTGGCAGGCGTAGATCTCGAAAGATGTGCAGGTCGTTACGGCATTTATTCCACCAGTCCGCAACTGTCGGAGGAAGTTCTTGGATCAGAATACCATGTGGGTCAAAAATGCGTGCCACATCTGACAGCACTAGGCGTTTGGTGTTGTGCGGATTTGTTGTAAGGCAAACTTTCTAGGATAACATATCCTCTTCTGGATCCTAATGAATGCCAAGAACGTTTCACGTAGAATTCCTTTGCCTTGTACTTCGGTTGTAGGGAGAGATCTGTTAGCGACACGTGATAAATTGGAAACCAATTTACCAAGTTCCATGCCTGCACATTTCATCAACTGGATCAACTCTTTTCAACTCGTCTCTGCTCCTTCAAGATATTTGCAGCGGTAGGAAAGTCGTGTTGATGGTCGTGAGCTAACTGATCCAGGACCCTCACTGCCAAAAATGGTGCGCAGGATGAGTGTTTAATATGAGTCGTTTCATCTTCTCTCCAAACAATTCGCTGATAGCCACAATGGTTGGCAGCCACCCAGATTTGTCGATACATTTCGACAATGTTTGCTGAGAAGACGAACTTGAACATTCTGTAACGCATACAAATCGAGAAAAGGTTTCGTAGAACGCTGGGTCTAATGTGCAGAGCTTCGTTTAAGGACCGTCCATTCGTGTCCTTGAATGAGCCGTCAAATACGACCCGTAATTTTTGGGTAATTACAATATGATGTGGCAAGTAATAGCTCGGCTTTTTGTCAATGTCTTCTGGCGACAGTTCTCGCATGTGGCCCAACTGAAGATAATCTCGCATAAAATGCACGTACTGTGAATGCAAATTGAGGTCTTTCTTTAGGCGGCGCTCTACACCCCTGAATCTTGTTAGCGCTCCCTGTAAAGTCTCCGAAAACTGTTCCTTGCAGTTTTTGAACGGAAGTTCGACGTTGTAACGCCACTTAAAGTTCCGAGTGTGCGTCTTCACAAAGTGCTGTTCAACTTCATCGTCCTCCGGTTTCCCATGGAATTCCTGGTTGACAACCTCCAGCTCCCAAAAGCGCCGTAGCGATGCGTCAATGTCAATAGCCGTATGCATTGTTGTTGTAGATGAACATCCGGTAGTAACGATAGATGTTATAAACCATCCAAAAATGGTCGAAATGGCGATGAAAACATATAATGCAGTTGCGAACCAGATTCCTTATCAGGTTGCGCTCACCAAAGATCCAGTACTTTTGACGAACAATTAAAATCATTCTTGTGGTGCGGTTCGACTTCGGAAGCAGTATAGGGTGTTTTACATCAGCTGGTCGTCCATCAACTCGAAGAAGGCAATTTTTGCACATAACCGGCGAGAGCTTCACCAACTGGGAGCGGCTGTGAAGTGGCTTGTTTTCCATAAGTAGTTTACGGTCTTCCATGAAACATTTCTGAGCCTCTTGCAGGCAAAGAATGCGAGCAGCCTGAATCTCCTCAAGGGTGAGCATCTTGCCCTTTGCCAGCGTAGCAGATTTTAAGGCGTAAGCTACAACCCGTACCAGCTTTGCCCAGGACGAGACGCGTTGAGACAAAGCTTCGATCGGTGACAATGAGCAGCTTTCCCGTGCGGCTAATGCGGTGGTCTTCACTTCTTCTTTGCCATGGTTTTCTGAAAGTGAAGAATCTAACTTTTTACAGCTCAACTTTACCGCTAGCATTTCTGGATCTTGCAGCCATGAAGGTCCCATCCACCATAAGTCGAATTGTAGAAGGTCCGAAGCAAGCATTCCTCGTGTGGCGCAGCCCGCCGGATTCTCCGGCCATGCGTTGGTAAGGCCTCGAGCATTTCTGAGGTTCTATTGTCTACAAATGTTTTAAGATTAGATGGTGGACGTGAAAGCCAAGCCAAGCCTATGGTTGAGTCACACCATGCGTGTACTTAAATGTCCTTGTGTTGCAGTGCAGACTTGACTGATGAGAACAATCGGCTCAGTAGAAAAGCGCCACAGAGACGCGGTAGAGACTGCTGCTTCAGCAGATCAAATCTGGTTATTCTTGCTACGAGTGAATTAGATACGGTGACGTCTGCTCGCACCACTCTGCTATAGATGACTGCGGAATATGCCTTGATGGATGCATCTGAAAATCCATGCAGTTCGATGTGATCTTCATTGTTTTGGACAAACCGTGGCAGGCGTAGATCTCGAAAGATGTGCAGGTCGTTACGGCATTTATTCCACCAGTCCGCAACTGTCGGAGGAAGTTCTTGGATCAGAATACCATGTGGGTCAAAAATGCGTGCCACATCTGACAGCACTAGGCGTTTGGTGTTGTGCGGATTTGTTGTAAGGCAAACTTTCTAGGATAACATATCCTCTTCTGGATCCTAATGAATGCCAAGAACGTTTCACGTAGAATTCCTTTGCCTTGTACTTCGGTTGTAGGGAGAGATCTGTTAGCGACACGTGATAAATTGGAAACCAATTTACCAAGTTCCATGCCTGCACATTTCATCAACTGGATCAACTCTTTTCAACTCGTCTCTGCTCCTTCAAGATATTTGCAGCGGTAGGAAAGTCGTGTTGATGGTCGTGAGCTAACTGATCCAGGACCCTCACTGCCAAAAATGGTGCGCAGGATGAGTGTTTAATATGAGTCGTTTCATCTTCTCTCCAAACAATTCGCTGATAGCCACAATGGTTGGCAGCCACCCAGATTTGTCGATACATTTCGACAATGTTTGCTGAGAAGACGAACTTGAACATTCTGTAACGCATACAAATCGAGAAAAGGTTTCGTAGAACGCTGGGTCTAATGTGCAGAGCTTCGTTTAAGGACCGTCCATTCGTGTCCTTGAATGAGCCGTCAAATACGACCCGTAATTTTTGGGTAATTACAATATGATGTGGCAAGTAATAGCTCGGCTTTTTGTCAATGTCTTCTGGCGACAGTTCTCGCATGTGGCCCAACTGAAGATAATCTCGCATAAAATGCACGTACTGTGAATGCAAATTGAGGTCTTTCTTTAGGCGGCGCTCTACACCCCTGAATCTTGTTAGCGCTCCCTGTAAAGTCTCCGAAAACTGTTCCTTGCAGTTTTTGAACGGAAGTTCGACGTTGTAACGCCACTTAAAGTTCCGAGTGTGCGTCTTCACAAAGTGCTGTTCAACTTCATCGTCCTCCGGTTTCCCATGGAATTCCTGGTTGACAACCTCCAGCTCCCAAAAGCGCCGTAGCGATGCGTCAATGTCAATAGCCGTATGCATTGTTGTTGTAGATGAACATCCGGTAGTAACGATAGATGTTATAAACCATCCAAAAATGGTCGAAATGGCGATGAATTTGCCCTAGTTGTCGAACATCTTTTGACCGGTGAGCACGGTCCAAACGTAGTCGCTGCCCAGGAGTATATCAACTGGCGCCAACGACTGACAGTCAGAATTCGCAAGCTTAAAGCCAGCGAAAGCCTTGAATGCTGAGGCGGCGATATCGTGTCTGGCAAACGTGGAGCTAATTTTGCTGAGTACGTGGGCACGTTCCTTCATTGTGTGATCTGTCCACGGTATCCTACGGCTCATCCTGCGCACTGCAAAGATCTTGAAGGTGCAGTTTTATGTAGACGACGTACTGACCGAAGAACATACCGAGGAGGTATCATTCGCAATCAAAATTAGTTGATCCAGTTGATGAAATGTGCAGGCATGGAACTTGGTAAATGGGTTTCCAGTTCATCACGTGTCGCTAACAGATCTCTCGCTACAACCGAAGAACAAGGCAAAGGATCCAATTCTACAGCAAAAGTTTTTGGCATTCATTGGGATCCAGAAGAGGATTGTTATACTACAAAGTTTTCCTTACAACAACTTCGCACAACACCAAACGCCAAGTGCTGTCAGATGTGGCACGCATTTTTGACCCACTGGGTATTCTGATCCAAGAACTGTGGCTACTCGATCTGGACTTGGACACGCAGCTTCCTCCGAAAATGGCGGACTGGTGGAATAAATGCCGTAACAACCTACACATCTTTCGAGATCTATGCCTGCCACGGTTTGTCTAAAACAATGAAGATCACATCGAACCGCCATCAAGGCATATTCCGGAGTCATATATAGCAGAGTGGTGCGAGCAGATGGCACCGTATCTGTTTCACTCAAGAATAACCAGATTTGATCCGCTGAAGCAGCAGTCTCTACCGCGTCTGTGTGGCGCTTTGCTACTGAGCCGATTGTTCTCATCAGTCAAGTCTGCACTGCAACACAAGGACATTTAAGTATATGCATGGTGTGACTCAACCATAGTCTATAGATATATCTATGTCATTAGCCGTAAGGTCATAAAATTCTTTGTTTTCCTCTTATTTTCCTCTATCATAATTCTAGCTCTTTTATGTGCTATTTCTAATCTATATTTACTCTCTCTAGCATAATCATCTATATTATATATAGGCTCTATGTTTTTTGTGGTATTAAATTGCTTTGGCAAATTCGATGTTTTGCCAAAAACTAACTCATATGGATAGTAATCATGTGCCATTGAGGGTGTAGTGTTCAAGCAGTATACGAAATATTGTATTTTACCCATACGTCCCAAAACGTATGTATTCGTTAAATGTTCTGTGATTTCTTACTACTGGTTCAACTGTCTGGTGGTAGTGTGCTGCAGAAGTTATATTTTTAATTTTTAAATATTTGCACAAGTCGTTTATAATTGAATTTATATATTCGGTTCCCATGTCCGAAATGAACGTCTTCATTGGACCGTACCTTAACATAAAAGATTCGAAAATAGCTTTTGCGACACTGTTTGCACTTTTATTGGCAACTGGAACTGACTGCATATTCGTTACCATTATCTGATTTTGGTAGCGGACCAATTGTGTTTACTATCACTCTGTCGAAAGCATTTATTGGAATGTCTGTGATTGCCATGGAGTCTTTGTATGTGTTGTCACTTTTGATTTTTGGCGTTTTTGACATTTTCTTATGTACTTTGTAATATATCGGGTCATACCTTTCCAATAATATTATCTTTTGACCCTGGCCAAGGTTTTAGTTATGCCAGTGTGACCTCCTTGTAATGGATCGTTATGAAATGTAGACAGTATAGCTTCTTTTTCTTTATCATTATATATTACTGTCACCGGGTTGAGTAGCGCTACTCTCAATGATTTCAATGTCTTATTGCGCAATTTTTTAAAATCATCTATTGAAACTTTTTCAAAGATATTTTCCCACGGTGCCTCTTTTAGTTGGCTGATTTTATATATACCGGCTTGCATTTCAAGCCTTTGGAAAAACTGACCTAAGTCAAGAATTCCATTGGTAATAAATCACTAACGTTATATTTGTAATTTGTTTACCATGTTTGAAGAAACAGGTCATATTATTTACGTGAAAGTTCACTACTTTACGTAGTACATCGTGAAATTTGATTAACTGCTCCTTGTCGCATTCAGACTCTCCCTTCAGGGCTGCTGACTCATTCGAACACCATTTGCGAATTGGAAAGTGGCCTCGCGACAGTAATTCCTTCACCTGACGACGAATTTCTCTCACCTCCTCAACTGAGTCCCCACCAGATATTAAATCATCCACATAGAAATCTCTACGAACAATTTTTGCTCCAATAGGAATTGATTCCTCCTCATCGTAAGAGAGTTGATGCATGGCCCTTATAGCCAAGAAGGCAGCTGGCTTGGTTCCGTAAGTCACCGTGTTCAATTTAAAACAAGGAAGAACGCTATAGTCGAGTACCTCGACTATCAGATACCCGTTACTCAAATGGAAATGGAGATATGCAAGCAGCAAAGCGAGATTAAAATGCGCCACCTACCGGCGGTAGACAGATTTAAGCGTTATGGGCGTTAGAGTGGGCGTGGAAAATTTATTTTTGGATCAATCGATAGGTATTGACGACACCAATACATTTCAGTTAAAATTTCTTATCTAGCATGCAAATTGTGGGCGTCACAGGTTTTCGCGGTTTGTGGGCGTTTTAGTGGGCGTGGCAATCGATAGGTATTGTTGAGAACAATACATTTCAGTTAAAATTTTCTATCTAGCATCAAAACTGTAGGAGTTACAGTTTTGGGCGGTTTGTGGGCGTTAGAGTGGGCGTGGCAGTCTACTGAAACAAACTTGCGCTGCGTAAGAAGCTCAGGAATCTGTACGCCAAATCTCAATAGCCTAGCTCTCATAGTTTCCGAGATCTCAGCGTTCATCCGGACAGACAGACGGACAGACGGACAGACGGACAGACGGACATGGCTAGATCGACTCGGCTAGTGATCCTGATCAAGAATATATATACTTTATGGGGTCGGAAACGCTTCCTTCTGCCTGTTACATACTTTCCGACGAATCTAGTATACCCTTTTACTCTACGAGTAACGGGTATAAACACTCAATTCTTTCCTGGAGCTCTCTCTGCAAACGATGCACTGCAAGAAATCATCCGGGTACGAAACACGCACGCAACGGTACATCTTGCAGATATCTCCACAAAGGGCAACTTTAAAAAATCGAAAGCGAAGCAGTATATTGAAGATTTTTTGTTGAATTGTTGGTCCTGCCAGAAGTAAGTCGTTCAGAGAGCTACCAGAAGTTGTTTTAGCAGATCCATCAAAAACGACACGAAGCTTCGTACTCGTGCTTTCCTGCTTATGTACGCAATGATGGGGCAAAAAGAATTGTGTTTCTGGAGGTTCCTTAGTTACAAGAGACATGTGACCTAGGTCGATATACTCCCTCAAAAATGCTGAATACTGAGCTTTCAGGGCTGGGTTTCTAATTTTGCTTCCAAACTCTTGAAACGACGACGAGCAATAAGAATCACCTAAAGATTCGAATCCGGAAGTGGTCAAGAGACGAACAGAGTATTGGCCGTTTCCAAGTCGAATGCAATTTTCAGTAAAAAGTTGCTCACATCGCAAGTCTTCCGGCAATAAAGATGGCTTAGACGAAGTGAAGTCCTCAATTTCCCAAAATCGCTTTACAATGGCGGAAAGTGTGTCATCGGAATAATCAGCTGGGTCCTTGATGCTGGCTTGTAAAACCGACTTATGAGTTGGCATGTTCGATGATAACCCTCCAGAGACTATCCAACCAAGCTTGGTGTTCTGAAGAGTTGGCAAAGCCCTATCCAAATGAATTTGTCCCATAGAAATTATTTCGAAAAACAACCCAGCGCCGAGTAAAAGGTCAATTCGTTGTGATTGATTGAAATTAGGGTCAGCGAGTGAAATGTTTTGCGGTATCCTCCACGATGTTGCATTTATATTGAAATGGGGTTGATAATCAGTAATACTGTGAGTCACAACCGCTGTGAATGCCGCTCGATAGCTTGCATCCCGTGATTGCACAAGAATATCGACAGTCTTATCAGAGATCATGGAAGATTCTCCTATCCCAGAAATCGACGTTTGCGATCTTCTGTGATTCAAGTTTAGTTGGCTGGCTAAGCGAGAGGTTATGAAGTTTAGCTGGGAGGCCGAATCTAAAATTGCTCGGCAAGGCATAAATGCTCCAATTCTATTTCTGACGTAGATAATAGCAGTTGGAAGCAACACGTAGTCGATCGGCAAAATATTTAAGGCTTTGGGTGGAGGGCTTGGTAAATGATGATCAGGATGCGATGATGTATGCGAACATGATACTAATGCTGATGAAGTAGATGGTAATGGCTGAGAGCTCGAGGATGGATCGCATGATGGAGATGAAAATGAGGTTGATGTTGCGGATGGGTCATGGTTCATGTGTAATAATGAATGATGCTTCATGCGACAATACTTGCAGTGAGTCGACTTGCATTTCTGCAAACTATGCCCCTTGCGCAAACAGTTGAGGCAAAGGTGCAACTTCTTTGCTTCTCTATATCGAAGATTCGGACTCAAATTTAAAAATCGAGGACACTTTGGCAAATAATGATCCCGTGCATCGCAAAATAAGCATGTCAAATGATTTGAGTTAGTAGCAGATGCAATAAGTGTATTTTGGTTATATTTGTGCAAGTTTTTTCCTACCTGCTGGCCTGGTGTTTGAGTTACCAAGGCTTGATCCAAGTTTTCCATCATCCTGCACCTCTTTTCCAAAAACGACTCCATAGCATCCCAGGTAGACAGCTCAGTGATTGACAAATCCTCTTCCCATTTTTCCCGCGTCCTCTGATCCAGTTTCCGAGTGACGATGTGAATTAAAAGTCCATCCAAAATTTGTTGCGTATTGGCCAGGGTTCGAATTGCTCGCAGATGCGAATTCATGCAATCGCTCAGCTCCCGAAGACCCTTCGAAGATCCCTTCTCGACACCCTTTAAACCGAATATTGCCTGAACATGTGCCTGAAAGTGTAAAACTTTATTATCAAATCGATTAACCAGCAAATTCATAGCCTTTTTAAAAGTAGCATTCGAGGGTTCGAGCGAGCGTATGGTTTCCAGAGCCACGCCGCCCAAACTCGAACGCAAATATTGTAATTTTTCAATGTCGCTTAGCTCATCATCATTTCCGATGACCGTAGTGAAAGTCGCAAGAAAATCCGGCCACTCAGAGTAGGGTCCATGAAAACGAGCAATTTCCAAATTTGGCAACCGAGGCTTTCTAGATCGAAAAGAAAGATCCGCATTATTAGTGATGTCAATAGATGTTGAATTTGCAGCGGTTGAAGCCGGCAATTGTGACTTGCGATGAGCCGCCAAGCCTCGGCTTAGTTTCGCCTTCACATCCATGAAGACTTCAGCAAATTCAATCCGATGGTCGCTCGAGATCTCTGCAAAGTCCAGTCTTTCCAACGATGTCTGCGCAGAATCAAATGCCTGGTTTAAGGAATTGATCCATTCCATTCGCGCCAGCAAATCAGATTCGTCAAACTGATTAACCGCATCAGCGTTTAAATAGCATTTCATCGAGCTCGTTTGCCGCAAAATAGATTGGGCTTTGACTCGGTAGTAGTCGACGTCACTTGTGGATTCATTTTGAGCCCGAACCGAGTTTTCCGTATCAGACATTTTTCAATCACGAGAAAGAATAAAAATGAAATGAAAATGAAGTAAAGTAAAATGTCCGACCGCGTTAGAGGCACAAAACACCGTATACCCTTTACCGCGAAAACGTGAAGGTTAACAAGCGTCGCCGAGATACAACGGAACCTTTAGCATTGTTGTTGTTGTTCTTGCCGATAAATTGCCTGCCTAGCAACAGCGGATTATGTAACTGGCAAACGAATGTATGTATACATGTATATATGTAATATGCGCTATTAACAAAGATTAAATGCGATTCACTTTGTTAAGAATTATTTGCACAACACAAATTTGGTGTTTTATCACAGCGCAAAATGTACAAAAAATTAA
Source organism: Drosophila suzukii (assembly GCF_043229965.1). Taxonomy (NCBI): domain Eukaryota; kingdom Metazoa; phylum Arthropoda; class Insecta; order Diptera; family Drosophilidae; genus Drosophila; species Drosophila suzukii. The sequence continues at coordinate 1,469,958 of NW_027255900.1, read as the reverse complement.
ACGGCCGGCTGTGCACTTCTATATGCACTTATGTATGTATGTGTGTTCGTATGTTTGTGCCCGAATGCACGATAACGACAGCGAAACAAAGCGTTTATTTAAACTATATGAAACAATCGCGAGACCGAACTGCAGACTCCGATAAAAACTGCTATCACGTCGGGGTCACCAAATGTTTGTGGGGAAGACAACAAATATGCCACCCTTATATTTATAATTAATAACGCACGAATAGGTTATGTTAAAATGTATAGCGTTTATTCGGAGCGGCAGACGGACTGTGAATGTGTAAAAAGCTTGGCTCCAAGATCTTCATATAGACATATGCAGGCTTACAAAGTAGTTGCTGAATAGATAAGCGACAGCTTTATGGGTATAAGAAAGAAGGCGAAAGATAAGCAGAGAGCGATGCAGGTGCCGTCGTACACCTATGCGCGCATGACTAGGCGCTGGCGATCTGCTCCGAACAAGGGCGTTAACGTGAATGTTGTGAACGCCATTCTATGTGACCTCCATACATTAGCTTGCATCCAGCATGCCCTGGCGCTGGAATTCCCGGCAACTAAGTTCTGGCACTGTAAAAGAATGACATCACAGATGCAAATGAGCAGACTGAATTTATAACTTGCGAACAAAACCGCGGCCACAGGGCTGCTTAGGAAAATGTGAAACAACTCCTTCAGGACAACTGTTTTCTAAAATTGACTAAGCTCGCTAATGAGGTATTCATTAATTGCAAAACATGAACTAGGGCGAAATACGACAGATACCCCAAGAAGCAGGAGTTGGGGGTCACACCAATCCTTTAGTATGCGGGCGAAATGCTGCATATCGACATATACTACACAGATAAAAAGTTTTTTTTAACCTGTGTCGACCAATTCTCAAAGTTCGCGGTAGTGCAACCACTACATTCTAGGGCCGTAGTAGACGTGCGTGGACCCATCATACAACTTGTGAATTTTTTTCCTAAAACCAAGACCATATATTGCGACAATGAGGCATCATTCAACTCGGAGACCATAAATTCATTGTTGAAAAATCAATATAGCATAGAATCGTTAACGCACCTCCTTTACACAGTAGCTCCAAAGGGCAAGTGGTACGATTTCACAGCACCCTAACGGAGATAGCAAGGTGTATTAAAGTTGACAAACAAATTAGTGACACCGTCGAAATCGTCATAAGAGCAACGGTAGAGTACAACAAAACGCCACACTGAGGCACGAATTTGCAACCAAAAGATGCTATGCACTCAGCCAGCGATGAACAAAGGTTGGCAATAAGACGACAAAACGAAAAAGCTCAACAAGCTTATATAAAAAGGTTCAACCCGACAAGACAAAAAAGTATACCTTAGAAATAACAAAAGGTTAGGCAATAAACTAAGTCCACTATACACAGAAGAGCGCGTACAAGCAGACCTGGGAACGTCTGTTCTCATTAGAGGGAGGGTGTTCCATAAGGACAACCTCAGATAAAACCCCTTTTAATTTTTCTATCGGCTCACACGCACCCGACGCTTACACATATTTACCCTATAAGGTACACAGTAGTTTTAACCTTTCGCTTTATTACAGGATCGCAGGAATTGTATTAAAAACGTTAGCTGTAGTTAACGCTAGAGGGACAGACTACTCCTACGCCCAATACATACCTGTCACGGATGGGATGGCACTGGTGTGGGAACAGAGACATGTTTTGCGGCACTCAAGCAATTTAACGGAGTTCTCAGCAATGATAAACGAAACTGCTAAGTTGTTCGATTTATTCCCACAGTCGCACGTGCGAAAATTGCTAGAGGTCGACACTGACCATATCAGAAGCTTATTGTCCGTGTTAAAAATACATCATAGGATGACCAGGAGTCTAGACTTCTTAGGTACCGCACTTTAGGTGGTAGCGGGCACACCTGACGCATCTGACCTTGAAATGCTTAAAATGTCCGAGTCCCGACTGATAGAGTCAAATAACAGGCAGGTAATCATCAACACGCAAACGCAGGATAAAACAAGGAAGAACGCTATAGTCGAGTACCTCGACTATCAGATACCCGTTATTCAGCTAAATAGAGATATGCAAGCAGCAAAGCGAGATTAAAATGCGCCACCTACCGGCAGTATACAGATTTAAGCGTTATGGGCGTTAGAGTGCGCGTGGCAAATTTTTGGATATTTACGAGACCAATACATTTCAGTTAAAATTTTTTATCTATCATGAAAATTGTGGTCGTCACAGGTTTTGCGGTTTGTGGGCGTTAAAGTGGGCGTGGCAAACTTTTTTTGGGTCAATCGATAGGTATTGATGAGAACAATACATTTTAGTTAACATTTTTGTTCTAGCATCAAAACTGCAGGAGCCACAGTTTTGGGTTTTTGTGGGCGGTAGAGTGGGCGTGGCACTCTGCTGAAACAAACTTGCGCTGCGTAAGAAGCTCAGGAATCTGCAGAGATCTCAGCGTTCATCCGGATAGACAGACATACGGACAGACGGACATGGCTAGATCGACTCGGCTAGTGATCATGATCAAGAATATATATACTTTATGGGGTCGGAATCGCTTCCTTCTGCCTGTTACATACTTTCCGACGAATCTAGTATACCCTTTTACTCTACGAGTAACGGGTATAAAAACTTTATTTAATTTATTTCTACAATATGGTTACAATATTTTTTAGATTGGAAGAACACGGACTTGCTATTGCCATTTTTTGTGAGTGGGACTTATTGTTATTGAGTGACTCTCTGAATTTGGACTTGGGACTCTAGACTTGGGTCCCGAAATCTGAGCATCATGAACTGTGGGAACGTGCCGATAGTCAGAAAAGCGGCTCGTTCTTTTTGTTTAGTCTATAAACTGTGTTTTTTTGTGTCATGGTAATTTTCCTCTGGCTTGCTTATAGCTTGGTAATTTTCCATAGGATTGCTTACAGTTAAATTTTTATTCTTATTTCTTAGTGGGTGTCTCGAGGGTGACTGCATAATGTGAGTATGTATGTGTGGGTGTGTGGACATGTACATAAGGGTACGTGTATATATCCGTGCACCATGATCACTTCACAAGCATTAGCAAAACGATAGACAATCACAGTTTACCTGAAGAGTTCAATATTTGTTATCAAAAGCAATCCTACCAATAACTGTAGATGAATTAGAGAACTTATATATTGAGACCTTCCCTCTAGATTTCTCACAACTTGTACACTGTAATAAGACCAATTATCAATTATCATCTCTACCGTTCCAACAGTCATTGCTCTCTCTCGTTTAGATAAAAATGTATTTTTGGGCACTAATACGCCCACGTTACAAACTTTGATACGGACTAACGAACGCCCTTCAAGATAACTTTAATTTTTTAGTGGGTCCTTAGACCACTTTAATGTTCCTCTAACCAGTCCCAGGACCCTGTTCGGGCGCCATTTGTAAGGACGCCCTCTGGCCGGGGTATTACTCTCAGTCGGATCCGAGAGCCCTTTACAAGAAATTTTTAAATGTAACTGTAAATTTGTAAAAATTTCAGACTCAAAGAAATCCTTCAGCGAACACGAAGAACAGGTGTTAATCAAAAACCTAGGAGTGGCAGTCCGACGGATTTACGCCCCCGAAAAAAGAGAGTTGGCGACCATTGCGTCGGAATTCGTATTCCCAGAGAGTGGCACCGTAGCGGATACCCAGAGGTCCTTCACGACGCTGGTAAGCACAGGATCGCTCCTGGCGGCGGCATGGAAAAGACTCTCACAGTTACAGGAACTGTACACTTCTCGGGCCCCAAGCCTTAATCGCCACGAAAGTCCTCCAATTCGGGCAATTTGGATATTTTTGGATATCGCCGGGATTTCATGTTCCGGGAGGTTTGCTACTTACCGAAGAACCAACCCCGGCGCGAGGCAAGAGGCTTCCGTCGTCAAAGACCAACGGCGTCACCGGCTCTTCATGTCTGTAGACACCAATAACCATCTCACTTCCCCGGCATTTTCTCCCGGAGCGTATGCATAAATGGATTTTGCGATTCAATGGAGAATCTTATCCCCTTACGATCCCCGAACTCGAGGAGAAAATTGCGACATATGGCTTTGATCCCGAGGAAGTTCCACGCGCAATGTCCGAGATTTTGGAAGGTCGGGCAGCACGCTGGTTCCGTACGAGCCGTTTACAGACCGCCTCGAATGGAATTCCTGAATTTCTTCGAGGCCCCCGACATATCGAGCGACTGGAACACGAGATCCGGTCCCACGTTCAAGGAGTGGGAGAAACGTTCAAAAATTACCTGATAGAGCTGAGGACAATGATGCAGCAAGCCGGATATAGCGTTGAGGAATAAGTTGATCGGGCCTACGGACTCCGGGTTACAGGTTGTTTATAAAACGACACGAATTCACGACGTTGGCGCAGCTAACTCTGCTGGCGACGGAATACGAGAGCGTGCGATAGTTAGAAGCGAGTCGCGCTAGAATTCCCAGGGTGGAGAATATCGACCACGACAGCTTTGTCCCACGGCGGACACCAATTCCTTTCCGAAATTTGGGCACCACCATGAGAGGTAGGCGTTGCACACCGCATCATAGCACAGCCTTTGTCGAACGTTGACGTACGACGATCCATTTCAGTCGGGGATGTCCCAACCCCCGGGTATGTTTATGTTGTGATTGTGGTCATAGAGGTATTCTGACCATCGAAAGCTGCTGACGAAGCACCTCGGGAAACGATCAACGTCTCTACCGGGACCCGGGAACGGGAGAGACGTTCAACACATCAACCCGACCCCAAACCAGTCCTCTCTAAGGTTATAACGGTCTGATCAGGGCTACCGTGCCACCGTAGACACCGAAGCGTCAAGGAGTTTCGCCAGTAAAGACTTCGCCCGCGTGGTTTGGAGGTAAGAGAACTATGGCGTACTTGTGTGGAGTTAGCGGGCACTCAGGTCACGATGCCATTGCTAGTCATGCCCACCCTGTTAGATCGTGTCATATTGGGTATGGATTTTTAGGATTTCTAGCAGCGATGGGAGCGCGGATACAGTGCGGAGAGGCGGTCCTTACGGAATTCGCCGGATACGGATGGAACCACACCGATCGACGAGGACCCAAGGATTACGCACCGGATGGCCATCCCAGGAAAGATGAAGGTCGAGCCGGGAACAGGAAGCAAAATAGAGGTGAAAATTTCAACCCCGGAGAATTCTCCTCCAGACAGAAATTGCGAGGCGGAGAATGGTCCAGAGGACCGGGCAGAAGAGGTCGATCAACGGGATGACCTCTTTGATAAACCTCGCGGGGTATCTCACGTGGCGGAACACTATGGATAACTTTGCGAGGTAGTCGGCCCCTGAAACAAAGATACGACCCAAGGAATCCCCCAATGCAACACTTGTGTTAATCAAGAAGAAGTCCGGTGGTTGGCGCATGTGTGTCGATTATCGGCAACTAAATGCTCGTTTAATACACGATGCTTACCCAGTTTCTAGGATAAGTCATATATTGGAAAGGCTACGGCAAGCACAAAATATCTCGAACTTAGATCTAAAACACGGCTTTTGGCAGATTCTCATGGCGAAGGAATGCCGCCCATTTACGTCTTTTACCGTGCCCTGTAGAGGTCTCTTTCAGTGAAAAGCTATTCCCTTCGGCATCCACTCAGCCAGCGCGACCTTCCAACGCGCCTTGGGCAGACATGGAGCCATTCACCTTCGCCTACTTGGACGACATTACCGTCATTGGTGCTACGGAGGAGCAACATCTTTCTAACCTGACGGAAGTCTTCCGCAGATTACGTCAGGCGAATATAAAGTGAGTCCCAAAAAGTGCGCGTTATTTAAACGGAAGTTGGTCTATCTAGGTTACGTGATTAGTTGGGACGTAGTCCAAGCGGATACTGAGAAGGTGACTTTTATCACCACCTTAAAATCCCCAACTAACTAAAAAGAACTGCGACAATGGCTCGGTATGGCTTCATGGTATCGCAGTCTTGTTCCAAATTTTGCAACCGTAATACAGAAGGATGTTGAAGAAGGGTCGAGGGTGGGAGTGGGGTTCCGAACAACAGGGAGCCCTGGAGAAGATAAGGCAGAGCCTAACGACCGCCCTGACCTTAGCAAAAAGTTCGTGTTGCAAACCACGCCAGAGACGTAGGCTTGGGAGCGGTCATTTTACAAGATGTCGAAGGTCAGAAAAAAGTTATCGCCTATGCTAGTCGCCGCCTTACCGCCAGAGAATGCAACTACACGACGACCGAGAGGGAAGTCTGGCCATCATATGGGGCATTAGGAAAATGCGGTGTTATCTGGAGGGCTATCGATTTGAGATGGCTACCGACCATCTAGCTCGATATAAGTTCGATATGAGTTATCGACGGAGAAAACTCAACGTAGTAGCGGAAGGCCTATCACGACAGCCTTGCGAATTCCGTGGCGAAAATCTGTGTAAATGTATTCGGAGCAGAAATTTAGGCAAACATCGCACAACTGTTGCCGTACTGTGCGGAACAAACTACAGTGGAAGAAAACAACAAGACAATGGAAACCAGGAGTATTGTAGAGTAAACGAGAGAAAGGTCACATAGTAGACCGTAAAACAAATTGTAAGTACACCCATTAAGTAGTTAAGTATATTAAGACTAAGGTTCGTTGAACAATTAGTTAGGAAGTTGACTTAATTAAGGAGCACCTAAGTATACTATACTTTATTCTAGATGGATAAAAACGTCGTCATAAACGCCGACTCCGACGTCATGGAAAGTTTTCACTATGACCTTTCCGTTCGTGACGAATGGGTCGCAGAAGGATACGGCGAAGTCACCGAAGAGGACGAGAACGACATCGGGAAAAGGTCGCTAGGCTCATATACATGAATTCGCTATTTCAGTAAACAGTCGTGTTTTTGTCTTGCGCTGCGAATTGTTGTTCTTTTTGTCCAGAAACCAATGGGGTTTAATTCAAATTTTCATACATTTATACAACCTTTTATGATCCTAGCAACATCCGTTCGCTTCGCGAGTGCATAGTGATTGCTTTGTGTTTAAATTAACAAAATGTGTAAGCACGTCTAATCTCTGTAGACATTGTTTTTTTTTATAATTGCCTCCTCCTATTCTTCCAAACACTGATTGGAGCGGTAAGTGTGTAAGCGGTAGTTACACTCTCCCGCACTCCCGCATATAACTTTGTTGTTGGAACATCAAACACTTACGCTCCCCCAGCTTACTCAATCCCGCTCACTCTCACGCGCTCTCTAACTCTCTCTTTTACTTGAGTAGCCTTATTCTCTTTGCGCTGTGGTTCGGAATATCGAGATAATGGCTGTCTGCAATTTAAAGAAAAGCAAGTCGTCGATTTCGGCTGGACAACAGTGACGTGCCATTCGTGCGAGAATATTTTTCATGCAAAATGCCTTGGCTTTTCGGGCCTGGTACGCGATGCAATCGACTTCAGAAGTGGCTCTCGCTACTATTTTGATGAATGCATCTCTATAAGGCGGCTTACAAAAAGCCCTGCTTCGGAATTTATTCGGAACAGCCATAGAAATACGGATCTGCTTGTGGCGCTTGAGGCGCAGCTCACTAGCCGTATGCCATCTGAGCCCGATTTTCCTAAACGTAAAATGATCGCGGTCCATAGACAACCCTCGGCAGCCGATAGTAAAACTCTCTCTGGCGGTCCGGGGTCTGCAGCACAGCAGTCGATCTCAGCTGTCGCACAAATGGTACTGAGTTCGAAAGCTAAAAAAGATTCGGTTTCCGAATGCAAAGGACGCGAGATTTTGTACCGACTGAAACTGGAAGTGCATCCATAAATGCTTTATAAAACAGACACCTGTGTACCGCAGCGGAAACAAATAATTGTTTCTAGGCTGAATCCCGACCTTTCATCCCTGAAAATTACGGCCTATATCCGTTACAAAGTTCAGATTGATGATATAAAAGATTACCGATTTAATTATGCTAAAGAAGTATCATCATTTAAGATCGGTGTTCACTGTGCTCATTGGCAACTACGTGCTCAGCCAATTTTTGGCCTGTGGGCATAATTGTTAACGAGTACGAATCTAAAAAAAACAAAGTTCGTTTAAGAGAAATTCATCTACATGAAAAACCTAAATTCTTTTATTCAGCATTTTTATCAGAATACACAAGTTGACCAAATTGTGTACTGATAGTTTTTCCTTGTCTTCTAATGTTATTGTTGTTTGCTCAGGAAGCAGGAGTAAATATGCAACTTCGCGAATCCACTGGTTTTATTTAAAACATTGCCTAGCCGTCATCTATGTAAATTGTGCGTTTATTTCAAGAGCTTTTTCTATTCAACAATGTTACCAACTCGCTCGTTTTAGATCTTCCCTATTACATTGGTATCTAGAGTTAGTATTTTATGGTAATCTAGTAGTTTTTTAATCTGGTATTTTGTTGTATGATCGTTGCTTGCCGACTTGTAGGGGGTAATTTATTAGCGATTATCAGCTGTGCTACGCCCCTGCTCGCAGCTTTCGATAGTCGGCATCGCAACGACCATAGAAAACAAAACAAACAGTGAGATGACCAAACATCGCCCGCGTTGAAGCGCTGTAGGCCTTCAATTAATGGGAAGAGGTGCCAGATGATGTACTGAGCGTTTGTATACGCCTTGCTTGGTTTTTACTAGAGCAACGCGCACCTTGCCATCCGATCCGTGCGTTACTTCGGTGACTCTGCCGAGCAGCCACTTCTGGGGCGGTAAATTGTCCTCTTTGATGACGACGATGGTTCCTGGTAGAAGGTTGGCCGATTCCTTTGTCCACTTAACTCTTTGCTGCAGCCCAGCTATGTAGTCACGGGACCAGTCTCGCCAAAACCGTCGCTTGATGGCTGATATAAGCTGCCAGCGTTGTAGATGAGTTAGGTCGTCGTCCGGATGAGGAGGTGCCGATCCTGGGGGTAAAGCAGCGAGCGTGGTGCCTACCAGAAAGTGGGCTGGAGTAATAGCCTCTCCGTCGTTAGGGTTGCTGCTGTCAGCTACTAGCGGACGCGAGTTAAGCACTGCTTCCACTTCAACCAGGATCGTCTGGACTTCGTCCTCCTTCAGCAAGGCGTTTACGACGGCCCTCAAAAAGAGGTGTTTGGCGGACTTGACGGCGGCCTCCCATAGGCCCCCGAAATGAGGCGACCGGGGCGGAATGAAGACGAACTCAACCTGGTGATGGACGCCGTACGTTCCCAGTGTGCTGCGGACATCGGAGGCCATCTCCTGAAGCAGCCGTGAGGAACCAACAAAATTGGTTGCATTGTCGCAGTACAGTCGATCGAGCGGGCCGCGCCGCCCAACAAATCTGCTGAGACAGAGGATAAATGAGTTAGAAGTGAGATCCTTCAATAGTTCTAGGTGAACCGCTTTCGTTGAAAAACATATGAATACTGCGACATACATTTTTAACGCTGCCTTGCCCCGCACTCCTAGCGACACTCGGATTGGACCGAAGAGATCGACTCCGCTTATTCTAAAGGGTCGACTGATTCTGACACGGTCAAGAGGCAGGTTTCCCATTATTTGCGACATTAACCGTGGCTTATACCGGAAACAGTGCGTGCATCGGCGCACAACAGCACTGCACTCGCGTCGTGGATTGATCAACCAAATTGTCTGCCGAAGCAGGCCGACTAGGGCTCGTGGTCCTGCATGGCAATTAGCATAGTGCAGGTGCTCGATGTACAATTTGACAAAACGATTCCCTTTAGGCATTAATATTGGGAATTTGGCACTGGGTTCTAGATCCGCGTGCGCTAGTCGACCGCCCACCCGCACCAATGTTAAAGTACGGGTTCCGAAAGTTTCGTTGCTGATAAATGGGCTAAGTTTTTGGTAAGAACTGGGTAATGGCAAATTTTTCTTTAATTTATTGAATTCGTCTGCAAACGATTCACGCTGAACAGCCTGCGGGATATAAGAGAACGAAAAACTAAGCTCGGTGGCTGATAGGACGTGGTCGTTCCACAATTTCCAGGCCCTGCCGTAAACAAAACGAAAGATAAATGTTGTAATTCTCACAACCTTCACATAGGAAGAAGAATTTTCAACTAATTGTAGCAGCGGATGATTTGAGACGACAGCAACCGTATGGGCGATTACTGGCGGTTTCATTTCGAGTTGGCTTTCGAGGGGCGTGTCAGCCAAGTGCTGATTAACTGGCCAATGAGTCGAGTCCATGGACAAAAACGAAGGGCCTTCAAACCATAGCGTCGTATCGAGATCTTTGACCGTAGTCCCTCGAGAGGGTAGGTCCGCTGGATTGAAGTTAGTCGGGACGTGTCGCCAGACTGCAGTTGGAGCCAGTTCGTGAATAGCCGAAACCCTATTTGCGACGAATGTTTTAAGTTTTGACAGATGAGTGCGCAACCAGAAGAGAACAACTTCAGAATCCGACCACATAGTAACCTGCTCGACGCGGTAAAGATTAAGCGTTTGCACATCACTCCATAACTTCGCTAAGAGGTGAGCCGCACAGAGTTCTAGTCGTGGAATACTAAGTCTATTGATCGGTGCTACCCTGGATTTGGCTGTTAGCAACCTAACTTTTATTCCCTCTGAGGTCACTGACCTTACGTACAGACAACAACCGTAAGCATCTGTTGACGCGTCCGCAAATGCGTGGATTTGATAAGTGCCGCCAAACTGAGTTCCGACATGCCGAGGGATGTTTAACGTTTCTAAATCTGTAAAGCAAGATGACACCGTCTTCCAATGATGCAGTACGTCAGCGGGTATTTCGTCGTCCCATCCAATTTGTAGCGACCAGAGTTTTTGAATAAATATCTTTGCAAGGGTAACGATAGGGCAAATGAGTCCTAACGGATCGAACAGCCGTGCTGCATATGAAAGCATGGATCGCTTTGTGGGTGGGTCTTCAAGCTGTAGATTCTGGGCGTTGAATTTGAACGTATCCTGTTTTGGACTCCAAGTGAGACCCAAAGTTTTCGTATCGGCGTCTTCTCCAATAAGGACTTCTGGCTCGGCGACCTGTCGTTCGTTGGGGGTACAATTCGACGCCCACTTAGCCAAGACGAACCCTGCGGAATCTAAAATCTCTGTGATTTCCCCTCGCAATTTCCTTAACTCACGAATGGAATCGGCCCCTGTTAACAAGTCATCGACGTAAAAATCATTGGCTAGAGCCTGTGAAGCTAAGGGAAGAGATTCGGAGTAGATCTCGCTAAGCTGCTTCAAACACCGTATTGCAAGGAAAGGAGCACTTGCCGTACCATACGTAACGGTGTTAAGCCGATAAATTTGTAGAGGGTCTTGCGGGTTCTCACGCCATACAATTAACTGAAACTTTCTATGGGTCTCATCTAATACCACTTGTCTGTACATTTTAGTAATGTCTGCGGACATAGCAAATTTATGGAATCGGAATTTAAGCAGCGTGGCATACAGGCAAGGCTGAATTGTTGGCCCTACCAAGAGAATTTTATTCAATGAAATTTGGGAAGTGGTTTTGCATGACGCGTCGAATACGACTCTTAATTTAGTTGAAGAGCTTTCAGGTCGGAGAACGCACTGATGCGGTATAAAATAATGAGGCTCGTTGGGTATCCTATTATCTGTAGCCTCCATGTGACCGAGAGCTAAGTATTCCTTCATAAACTGGATATACAACGAATGATTTGTTGGGTTCCCTTTCATACGCCGTTCTAAGGACAAAAACCGACGTCGTGCAGTTTCATACGAGGAACCGAGACACGAAGGACTCGATTTGAAAGGCAGGCTAACTACAAATTTTCCTGTAGAGTCACGCGAGACGGTGCTAGCAAACGAGTTTTCACTCAACACTTGATCAGGGGTATAGAGCTGCGACTTTGTTAAATCGGGTATTCTTTCAATTTCCCAGAACTTCCTTAGCGTGTGATCCAAATTGTTGTCCTCAGTAGCTACTAGAGTGGAGTATGAGATACATCGTGCGGGCGGATTTTCTTTATAGGGCCCTGACGCTACCCAGCCAAAGACAGTATTTTGTAGAGTTGGACCTGAGTGCTTGTACCGTATTTGTCCTTCCCTAAGCAGGTCGAAAAACAACTCAGCGCCGATCAGCATGTCGACGCGTTTGGGCTTGTAAAAGTAAGGGTCTGCTAAGGAGATATCATTACGAATCCAATCGGAAGATATTGCGGTTGCTTCTGGACGATACCCTGAGATTGACGGTAAAATTATGCATTCAACTGCCGCTTCGAAGGAGTTTAATCGCGACCCAATTGTCGTCTGGACTGCGAAGCTAGCTGAACACGCGGAATTCCCAATGCCTGAGAATTTAGCCTCATGCCGGTATCGTTTTAATTGCAGATTATTTACTAATTCCTCCGTTATAAAATTAACCTGTGACCCTGAGTCTAGCAAAATCCTAGCGCACAGCTTGGCTCCTGACTGACTTTGAACCTCGACAAGGGCCGTTGCAAGTAAGACGTGATCTACCTTTTGCGGCATAGGCTGACTAACCGAGGCACTTAGTGACTGTTGGGCTACCTGATTGTCAATAGGCGATGACAATTGATTGCTCGACAGTACTTGGGAGGTTGAGGTATACCGATGCAGAAGTGTGTGATGAGCCTTCGTACAAATTCGACAACGAGATGACTGGCATGTTGCGACACTATGTCCTCTGCGTAGACAATTGATGCAAAGTGGTGCATTCTTTGCGAACTTGAACCGAGCTTCTACCGAGATATTAGCGTACGATGTACAACTCTGGATGAAATGGCTGTCTGACTTGCAGAAGCAACATTTAGACTTAAGTTCTTCGACAGGTCGGGAAACTGCTAATGCCGCTTTGCTATATCTGGGCTTGTTCCCTAGCTGTCCCTGTTTGGGAGCTTTTCTGCCTGTCGTGGATTCCTCAGCCGCTAAGTGTTGGTATCGTTTATTAAGCGCCTCTGAGCAATCTTTCCATAACGGAATAGAATCGTAACTAAGTTGCTCTTCCCATCGCGACCGCGTTTTGGGATCTACTCTAGACATGACGATGTGAATTATCATTGCGTTGGCGAGAGTTTTCTCGTTGCCGAGCGAGAGAAGAGATTCATATATAGCAGTTACAGTGTCGATAAGGGATCGCAACGCCGAGGCGGATGGCGCTTGCATTGTTGGGATTTCAAACAATCGAGAAATACTTTTAAAGTATATTAGGCACGGATTATCATAAACCCTGACCAAGGCCGCATGGGCCTTTGCGTAATTTGCTTCTGTGATCTGGTAAGCCTTTACTGTTCCTAAGGCTTCCTTCTCTAAACAGGATAACAGATGATTAAACTTTTCAACATTTGATAGAGATTCGTCATCGTGAACTAAGCTGTTAAATAAACCTATAAAATTTTTGAACTCGGCATAGTTGCCGTCGAATTTTGGGAGTTTCATTTGTGGTAGTATTCTGCTGTGACTTGCTGAAGAGTTTAAACTACTGTTATTTGCGAAGGTAGAATGATTTATTTCTCCTTCGGGCCGGTTACAATTTGACATTAATAATGCCTTTGCGGATACACATAATTCTTCTAACTCCTCTCTACATGCTAATTCGTTATTAATTGCCTCTAATTGTTGTTGCAACTCGAACGCCTTTTCGATGTATCCATTTAAAATACATAAACGACATTCCATTTCGCACGCATTAGGGGGAGTTACTTGACCACGAACTGTGGCCTCAATTCTAATTATATGATTCTTATTCCGCTCAAGCTGTTCCAGCAATTCGTTTGTGTCGTCCTCCGCTGAGGGAGTTCTGCCAAAACGTTTCCGACTTCCACCCATTGTGACTAGCAACTTCCCGTTTTTAGATTGTTTCTAACAAGCAAATGCCAATGCAATGCTGCTGGTAGCGATCGAATGTCTGCACTGTCCCACCGTACTAAATCCTCAGCCAGGCTATGCGCGATTGGAGCAAGGAAGGCGAAAAGACCGACACAACCAAAGAGCGCGCGAAGATTGGGGCCAGGCAGATTAAGCAAGACCGAATGTGTGTGTGTGTATATGTTGGGTGGGCCTTTGTGTGTGTATGTGACTGAAAGCCAAGTGAATTATGATATGTGTTTGTGCAAGTGATGGAAATAAAGTTTGCATATATTTACGTAGGCCACTTTACCATATACAATACGGATCGCTGTACTTCTCGGTGTTTCCGACGAGGTTAGGTTGAAGCCCGCTGATGCTCTCCTGTGACGAAATGGAGGTTAGGGACGCAGCCGATGTGCGCTCCCTCTACGATGATGTATGGGGCTCACCCTTCTCCGGGTGCTCCAGCGACGAAAGACGACTTTCTATTGCACCTCTCTATGGGTGCCGACGAGAATGTGGCGAGGAGATGGACGCAGCCGATGTGCGCTCCCTCTACGCCGAGATCTACGTGGGTACTGCGCTCCGGCTGTGCGGGCGCTCCAACAACGAAAGATGAAATTAAAGTTGCACGGGCGCGTAAATGCGTCTCCAACTTGGACCATGCACCCAATGTGCGATGCCGATGCACTTGTTGCGTAACGCGAATTGGCCGCGTGCACTTGTTATATAACTCTTGGTGATTTGCCAACTTATAACAATACGCAAATCCGAAGTTTAGAAGACGGCCAAGAACCAGTGAGTCCACCCGGGGGCGCCAATGTTTGCTCAGGAAGCAGGAGTAAATATGCAACTTCGCGAATCCACTGGTTTTATTTAAAACATTGCCTAGCCGTCATCTATGTAAATTGTGCGTTTATTTCAAGAGCTTTTTCTATTCAACAATGTTACCAACTCGCTCGTTTTAGATCTTCCCTATTACATTGGTATCTAGAGTTAGTATTTTATGGTAATCTAGTAGTTTTTTAATCTGGTATTTTGTTGTATGATCGTTGCTTGCCGACTTGTAGGGGGTAATTTATTAGCGATTATCAGCTGTGCTACGCCCCTGCTCGCAGCTTTCGATAGTCGGCATCGCAACGACCATAGAAAACAAAACAAACAGTGAGATGACCAAACAATTGTGTTTACAGAAACCTGGTTAAATCCGGAAATTCCTAGCTCCGAAGCTTTTCCAAGCAAACACACAACTACCAGGCTTGATCGTCTGTCCCTACGTGGAGGTGGAGTTTTAAATGCAGTTGACTCACAATTAACGAAATAAATGATATTGAATTTCTGTGTATAAAACTATCCCTTCCGGGTATCATTCCCAGAATCATCTGTCCGATATGCAGTTTATTTCAAGTAAACTATCAGATAGGGATCAGTTAAAAGTTTTAGGTGACTTTAATATACCTAGGGCGACATGGTCCACCGTCGAAACATCAAATATATTGTAACCTTCAACGCAGCATGGTTTTCTTGACGGTTTGCATGATATTTCATTGTCTCAAGTAGATCATGTTCTAAATTTATGTAGAAAAATCAGAGGAGCAATTAATAAGAGAAACGAGGAGTCGTCGTCGTTTCTAGAATAACACGATCGCAAGTTGCCACAATTTTGTGAAATTATTATTTAAGCCGCAACCGAACGTTTGTCAATACGTGACCCAAAGTAGAGCCTTATTTTGATGTACATGTTATTCTTTTATAAGCATACATAATCTGTATAACTATATTTAAGAGAAAATGAATAGGGAAGAGATTTTGAAACAGCTCGTGGTGGATTTACGCGAAAAATTTACAGAATTAGGATTAAAGAGAAATGGTAAAAAGCCCGAATTACAAAACAGACTATTTGCTGACTATGGTTTGGATTCTTATCAAAATAATGAGGTAGAAATGCAAGAAGATATTGATGAGGAAGAAGACGAATCTTTTGCTTACGTACATTTAAATAATGTACGAAAATAGCGAGCGTGTTATGAATCCGTCACGTTGAAACCGTCAGAACCGTCACGTTGAAAAGCCTAGTGCAGATCGAGGCAGAAGATGCGAAGATCTACAAAGCAAGTCAAAGGAAGTAAGTCGATTCAACAAAGGTGAGAAATACACAGCCAAAGTTGTTGAGAAGGTGAGTAAATGTTTTAACTTTGCAGACGAATCTCACATGAAGAAAGATTTCCCAAAAAGACACAGTAAACGTATCAGTTGCAACCAGCCAGGACATAGAGCGGCCCAGTGCCAGGTCGGAATAGAACCCAAGCAAACCTTGTACAAGTAGAACTAGCAAGTACGTTTACGTCTTCAGGATTAGAGTTAAAGTGAATTTTGGAAAAGTTATTTTTAAAGGGTTAGTGGACACTGGAGCAGATCTTTTTTTGCTGCGCCGTAATATCTACTTGAAACTCGGAGAACAGAGTTTGATAGGAGGTGAAATATGTTTGACTGGAGTCGGGGAAAGTCAAATTGTGACTTTTTGAATCCTCATTATCCCAGTTCAAATAGATGGCATCAATCTCAGTATAGAATTCCGCGTCATATCCGACGAAGACATGGCATTTGAACCAATTTTAGGCAGGACTCTTTTGCATTTGGTGGACATAAAAGTGACAAAGGATGGTACCGAGTTCGGTCGCAGATCAGACAGTTAATTAGGTGCAGGACCTAAATCGAAGGTCCAAGAAGGGAAGAAAGTTCAAATGCATGCAACCAAAGTTCATGCATGTAATTATTGGAAGAGTTTCAGAGATTGCGCATGATAACATTAGAAAAAAAAGAAAGCAAGATTGATGTAAATTTGTCTCATTTGCCACAACAAAAAAAATGTTAATTGCCCAGTCGAAATGAAAATATCGGTTACCGACGAATTGCCAGAATTTCAGCATGCTCGACGTATAGGTTATACAGAGCAGAAGGTAGTAGACGAACAGGTTCAGGAGTGGCTTAACCAAAAGATAACGAAGCCCAGTACTTCAGAGTATGCTTCACCAATCGTACTCGTGGCGAAAAAGAATGGAAAGAAACGGCTGTGCTCCGACTATCGTAAGTTGAATGAGAAAATTGTAAGAGACAATTTCCCATGGTAAGAATGGACAGCGTGATAGAAAAGTTACAGGGAGCGGCGATTTTCACTAAATCAAAGTATTTTTTATTCGTTACACAGAAAGGACAAAACGGCTCCTCCGGCTTAAAAGAGTACTTAAGGTTGCGTAAAAAAAGGACTGAAAAACCGCAGGCTGTAGCAAACTTTCCTGTACCGTCTAGTCGGAAGGCTATACAACGATACCTTGGCTTAACGTCATATTTTAGAAAGTTCGTAGAAGGGTATGCAGTCATATCTAAACCTTTGTCAGACTTTTTAAAGAAAAATGTGGAGCTTGAGTTCAGAGGACTGTAGCAAGTTTCATTCGAGCAGTTAAAAGCACCCTTAGTTAGTAAGCCAGTTTTAAAACTGTATAACCCGACATTGGCTACAGAAATACACAAGGACGCGTAAAAGTTTGGTTTCGGCGCAGTCCTACTGCAAAAGGTTCCAGGGGATAGTCAGTTACATTCAGTCGAGTACATGAGCCGAAAAACACAACCTTGTGAGGAGAATTAACTCATACGAACTGGAGGTCTTAGCAGTCATCGCAGATCACGTAGGGCCGATGGAGATAACTAAGAAAAGATACAATCACATTCCTGTAGTAGTGGATGCATTTTCGAAGTACGTTTGGTTGTACCCAACACGCTACTCCTGTAGAGGAGGGACAGGCAGGCTATCATCTAATCCATTCAGGATCGTTCCCTGGGCACGATTGGTATATACATGTAAAGTTCAGCAATGGGTTAACAATATTGAGCCTAGAGCACAAAAGTACCCCTTCTCAAGCTGTTAACAGGCGTCGACATGCATATAGTTGACAGTTCAGAGCTGAAAGTGCAGTTTCAGCAGTCTTTGTTTCAAGAACTAAGCGATGAGCGTGATCAGATACGCAAGGAGGGCAGGGAGAACATACAAATTCTTCAGGAAGAAAACAGACGAACCTTTGATTCAAAGAGAAAGGACGAAAAGGTATATAAAGTCAATGATATAGTCGCGATCAGGCGTACTCAGTAAAGAGTTAGCTTGAAGCTGAAAGGAAAGTATTTACCCCCCTATAAGATGGCAAAAGTTCACAAACACGGCAGGTATGATGTTAAAAAAATGGGAGATAACTAGGGTTTTTTGAAAACATCTACTGTAGCTGAGTTTATGAAGGAGTTCGGGAATAACACCCAGTCAGGAGGGCCAAATGTAGGAAAAGCTGAAGAGCAATTAAAAACGACGTCATTTCTAGAATAACACGATCGAGAACGAGAGTCAGTCGATGTCAAGATCTCGTTCGCTACAGGCGCAAGTTGCCAGAATTTTGTGAAATTATAATATAAGCCACAACCGAAAGTTTGTTAATAAGTGACCCTAATCATTATAACATAACAAACATTGTAATAATATCAAGTCGTCTCCGGAGTTAGTCATTAAACGGAATTCTGGTGTCACATTTAATAGGACGATTACTGGATCTATGCTTTGTTTCCAGTCCAGATTGTGTTTGCATAGCTAGAACCTCTGCAATACTTTACCAGAAGACCCATACCACCCAACGCTAGAGCTGACTATTGACATGGGTACAAAAGTGCATGAACTATCTGAAAAGATGTCAAAACGCATTCTTTCGTATAGCAAGCTTTGCCCTCATAAATAGCCTTATAGCTTGCTCGGATTGGTCTAATCTGTATTTATGTACTAATATAACTGAAGTTGGTAATATATTTTATACTGTGTTAAACGCATTTCCACGTATTATCCTAAAATTTCAAAGCAACCTTAACAAACAGTTGGCACGACTTAAAAATGTTAAGTCTAGACTCTACAAAGAGTTTCCAGTTCCGGTCCACAAGCCGCCTTTTCCCGACACTTAAGTGCTTGGTCTGATGTTACTGTGCTTAACGCCCAGTGTTATAAAAACTATTTAGCTCGTTGCAAGACCCAGTTTACACTGGATCCAAAACAGTTTTATAATTTTGTTAACACAACGCCTAAATCTTCAAGTTACCCATCATCACTTAAATTTTAAAATTCGCCGGCAAACACTGATCAGGCCATAGCGGATCTTTTTGTACAGTTTTTTTCTAACCACATATTCAACATCAAGTCCTCCAGATCAGTCTTACCCATATGACATGCCTAAATCAAACTTTATTTTTTGACTCAAAGGGTCAATTTTAAAAACTCTTTTCTATCCCTAATCCGAGTTACGTCCGGTGTACCACAAGGAAGTCATCTTGGTCCGCTCCTGTTTACATTATTTATAAATGACCTTCCATTAGTCTTAACGAAGTCACGTGTACTTATGTACACAGATGACGTTAAGTTGTACCTGCAATATAATGACCCAGCACAAAGTTTAGCTTTATAATCTGATCTCAATGCATTTCAATAATGGTGCATGGATAATGAATTAAATTTAAAAGGTTCTAAGTATTAACTAATGTCCTTTTTTCGTGTCAGCCCTCACTATTCAACTTACACTTTTAGTGGTAGAGTGTTAGATAGGATAACGCATGCTGACGACCTCGGAGTCTATAATTTTAAATTTTCTTAAATTTTCCATGGTAAATAAAGCAAAAGGTGGTCGAAGGAATTCGATGATCCCTGTGTCACAAAGACCTTGTTTATAGTTTATAGTCCGACCAAATCTTGAGTACTGCACTGCTGTTTGGAGTCCCCAATACGGGGTACATATAGACCGGATTGAGGCTGTGCAAAAAAGCTTCTTAATATATGTCTTACGGAGACTTAACTGGAATACAAGAACTATCCTTGGTATAACGTTTATTAGAAATCTTATTCATGGTGATGTGGGTCGCCTGCATTTTAATGTTCCAAATAAATTTACTATAAACTATATTCCTTTAGTATTAAATCACTGTATCTCTAATTATGCTATGCATGAACCTTTTAGAATACTTTGCAATGCTTATCACCTAATATCTACTACCGACTCACTGCCTATCCTTAAATCAATAATAGTATCCAACTTAGTAACTAATTAGTTTTACTTTATGTATCTTGTCTATTCGTGTTTTGACCTATACTTGTAATTGTCTATTCTTATATTGTCTTTTTCTTTGTCCGCACTTTTGTTCACTCGCCCAAAACGGTGAAGGGCTCTGGCTCGTACTGACCATAGTGCATCAACGTCCAAGATTAAAAAAAAAACTTTTAGCCATAGAATGGGATTTTTAAAATCTGCGGAATTACTTATACGGGGTATCAACATCGACATCTACACAAATCATCGAGATCTTTTATTCTCAATTTCTCAAAAAAACCAAATATCGAAATAAACAGATGGTATTCCTTCATTGACAGTAATTCACGCAGTAAAATTTATAAGCCAGGAGCAACAAACGTTGTTGCGGATGCTTTATCTAGGATCCAAATAGAACATTTAATATGAATCTTGAGGGAATATATTCCACCAAACACTGTACTCTAAAGGTCTTTTATAGAATAGAAAAACCACTCAAAGATAATTATACCCGTTACTCGTAGAGTAAAAGGGTATACTACATTCGTCAAAAAGTATGTAACATGCAGGAGGAAGCGTTTCCGACCCCATAAAGTATATATATTCTTGATCAGGATCTCTAGCCGAGTCGATGTCCGTCTGTCCGTCTGACCGTCTGTCCGTATGAACGCTGAGATCTTGGAAACTGTAGGAGCTACAGTACTGGGATTAGGCATGCAGATTCCTGAGATTCCTGCGCAGCGCAAGTTTTTTTTCAGCAATGTGCCACGCCCACTTTAAAACCCACAAACCGCCCACAAACTTAAAAAAATCGTAAGTATGAACGCGGATATTTCGGAAACTATCAAAGATAGAGAAATGGGATCTCAGATTTAAATTCCGTAACCTTGTACGCAGCGCAAGTTTGTCACGCGAGTATGCCAAGCCCACTCTAACGCCCAAGAGCCGCCCAAGCCTGTGGCGCCCACAATTTTCATGATAGATAAACAATTTTAACTGAATTGTATTGGTCTCGTCAATACCTATTGATTAATCAAAAAAAAAGAGAGGACATAACGTTTCTAATCACAGAAACGCGTTGTATGGCTCATAAAAGGCTTGATGAAAACTTTAAACAAATAAGTCGACCATATTATTGGCCTAATTTATACAAGAAACGTAAGGAGTTTATTAAAAATTGCACTGTCTGCAATCAAAACAAATACAACAGACACCCAGTAGGGTGCCTGTCGGTAGGCACTTATCCCGGAAAGACATATATTATGCCCAAAATGTTATATTCATCACTTGTATAGACTAATGTTAAGAACACATAATCGTAAATGAAATTCCAAATAAACTAAATAAACAGAGTTTCAAAAAGTTTAAACATTTCTCACTAGCTAAAATATTGATGATAGATAACGATGCCAATTTGTCTTCATCCCAACTTATATCTTTTGTACAAATAAACGGGATATCTTTATTTTTTGCGGATCCTCGACATAGTACATCCAACAAACAAATATATAGAGCACACTCTACTTTAACAAAAATTCCTCGCTGCATTAAAGACGAGCCTAATTTAATTGATTATTCCGAAATTATAATTAGAGCAGCACAAAAATATAATTTCACAATTCACTCACCCACATTTAATAAAATCAAACATGATCAAACTCCCTAATTATTGCAACAAGCTCTAGACAAAATGTTACATTTTCAAAATACAGATAGATAAGATAAGAATTGTCATGTAGGAGTGGTAATCTACAAAAAAAGACACACAGGGAAATAAACAAGCTTAATTCTAGATATAACAAGGAAGAACGCTATAGTCGAGTACCTCGACTATCAGATACCCGTTACTCAAAGGGAATTGGAGATATGCAAGCAGCAAAGCGAGATTAAAATGCGCCACCTACCGGCGGTAGACAGCTTTAAGCGTTAAGGGCGTTAGAGTGGGCGTGGAAAATTTATTTTTGGATCAATCGATAGGTATTGACGACACCAATACATTTCAGGTAAAATATTTTATCTAGCATGCAAATTGTGGGTGTCACAGGTTTTCGCGGTTTGTGGGCGTTTAAGTGGGCGTGGCAAACTTTTTTTTAGGTCAATCGATAGGTATTGATGAGAACAATACATTTCAGTTAAAATTTTATATCTAGCGTGAAAACTGTAGGAGTTACAGTTTTGGGCGGTTTGTGGGCGTTAGAGTGGGCGTGGCAGTCTACTGAAACAAACTTGCGCTGCGTAAGAAGCTCAGGAATCTGTACGCCAAATCTCAATAGCCTAGCTCTCATAGTTTCCGAGATCTCAGCGTTCATCCGGACAGACAGACGGACAGACGGACATGGCTAGATCGACTCGGCTAGTGATCCTGATCAGGAATATATATACTTTATGGGGTCGGAAACGCGAAATATCCCGCGAACTAAAAATTATCAAATTACTTATTTTACAAATAGATCGAAAAGAGGTATTAAAGAAATAGGTACCATTTGAAAATGAACAGAAGGAACACCAGATATTGACGATTTCATGACAGTCCAAAATAAAATCTATGGTTTCGTATTGTAAGGATGCTTTCTCGGCCGGGATACAGATCTCAGTGGGATCCAGAGTCCTTTACAAGAAAATTTGTAAATCACCGAAACGCCGGACTAGAGGGTTCCACTCCACAGGGGGAACGGGTAACTTTGAGGGGAGTCTTCTCCAGAGGTCCTTATTTACGTCGAAGAAAAGCAGATGACGTTGGTTATGCAGAGTCCGATTCCTGGGCTGCGACCTAACGGGCTGGCCGGAGTCTAGCACTTCGCGTCAGAGGCGAAAAATCCACCGGGCTGGACCTTCGGGCGAGGCCGAGCCGGGAGATTACTTGGCGGGAGTAAGTCTTGGGTTTCGCGTCGGAGGTGACAAATCCACCGGGCTGGACCTTCGGGCGAGGCCAAGCCGGGAGGTTACTTTGCGGGCGTAAGTCTTGGGTTTCGCGTCGGAGGCGAAAAATCCACCGGGCTGGATCTTCGGGCGAGGCCAAGCCGGGAGGTTACTTTGCGGGCGTAAGTCTTGGGTTCCGCGTCGGAGGCGAAAAGTCCACCGGGCTGGACCTTCGGACGAGGCCAAGCCGGGGGATTACTTTGCGGGCGTAAGTCTGCACGAGGGGCGGAGCCGCACGCGAGCCCCAGGATGGCGAAGGAGCTAGGATAGTGGATAAGGCGGGAAGGGCGTCCGCGCGCAAATCCCAAAACTACGGAGGCGGCGGGATTATGGATACGGCGGGAAGGGTGTCCACGCACGAATCCCAAAACTATGGAGGAGACGGGAACACTAGGCTTGTGGATACGGCGGGAAGGGTGTCCACGCACGTACCCCACAACTACGGAGGAGACAGGAAGACTAGGCTTGCGGATAAGGCGGGAAGGGTGTCCCCGCGCGAATCCCAAATACTACGGAGGTAATGGGAAAGCTAGGATTGCGGATACGGCGGGAAGGGTGTCCCCGCACGAATCCCAAAAACTACGGGGGAGACAGGAAAACTAGGATTGCGGATACGGCGGGAAGGGTGTCCACGCGCGAATCCCACAACTACGGAGACGAAAGGAAGACTAGGCTTGTGGATAAGGCGGGAAGCGTGTCTACGCGCAAATCCCAAATACTACGGAGGTGGTGGGAATGCTAGGATTGCGGATACAGCGGGAAGGGTGTCCACGCACGAATCCCAAAACTACGGGGGAGGCGGGAAAACTAGGATTGCGGATACGGCGGGAAATGTATCCACGCGCGAATCCCACAACTACGGAGACGACAGGAGGACTAGGCTTGTGGATAAGGCGAGAAGGGTGTCCACGCGCAAATCCCAAATACTACGGAGGTGGTGGGAAAGCTAGGATTGCGGATACGGCGGGAAGGGTGTCCACGCAAATTTTGTTTATACGTAACTCGCACGAATCCCAAAACTACAGGGGAGGCACGAAAACTACTGGAGCGGACGGGAAGGAGCTCCACATTCGTTCCGCGATCCCGAGAGAAGAGAGCCGCCACGATCGCCGCGTGACCCTCCCTCATTTTCCGGCCTTTTCCTTTATTCGGGATTTCTAGTATTTTCCTACTTCTGGTATTTTAGCTCCTTCGCTTTTCTAGTATTCAACATTTCTTGATGAACTATCGGTTGGCGTTGCCGCCCAGGGTTCTGAACTTAGCTATGACTTATTTATTCTTAATTAAACTTAACATTTATTATAATTCACTGTATTTCTCTTAAAGCTATAATAACGAAAGTAGTTCTTATTGTGGCGCACGCGCCTTCTAGGCGGGTTCGTCACACCCCCCCTTTCTTCCCGCGGCGCAATGTAGAGGCGCCCGTCGTCCTTGATGGTGACGATGAACTTATAGGCGCCCGCTCCGACGGCTATTCGCACTCGACGTCCGCGACCGATACGGGTAGCCACCTTCGACTCTATCTGGTTTATGACGCGTCGGGGTAGGAAGCGTAAATTGTTGCCCCCGATCCAACCTTCTGGTAGTGGGCATAGGTCGTCCTCCGTGTATGCCGACCGATCTACCTCCGCCGTGGAAGTGGGTGACGCGCTCGCTTCGGTCACCGGTTGCGCGCGTCTGAGAACCGTGTCAATGGTAGGCTCGGGGAACCTAACTCCCGACAGATCCGTGAGGACTTGCTCGAGCACCTGATTCTCCCATTCAGTAAGTGGTTCGCCAGGGTGGGCGCAACTGGGGGCTCGCTGGGGGTTCCCATCCTCTCGTGTCGTAGACCAAAGGTTCCTCCCGCTCTCCGGGCAAGAAGGTTCGACGTAGGCTCTGGAAGGTATGGTCTCGGCCGTCTGGTCCTGCTGAGGCGACGCCACAAAGGAACGGCGAAACAGGGGCCTTTCTTCATCATCGTCCTCGGTGTCCGTGACCAACTCGAAGCCGGCCAGATACTCGGAACACGGAACGATCGGTGTTAAGACTTCGACGTCGCGTCTCGAACTGATAGGCCCCTCGTCGTAAGGCACCTGCGTCTCGGGCGTCTGAGTCAAGCGACGTAGGTCCTGCCGGTTGGGAGGCGAGGTTTGGGTTCCCTGGTCGGACACCTCCTGCGGATGGTCCTCTCTTATTGGGGACGTCTGGACCCCTTGAGAGAGCGTAGCTGGGGTCGTCGAAACTCGTCGGGGAGGAGTTGTTAAGCCTTCGGATCCCTTAGCAGCTTCCCCCTCTAGTTGGGCTGCTACGTCGTACGGCGAACGATCGGCCACGAAGTTACCTCCTTCGCCGGCTTCAAGTGCCGGGCATGGGGGTGGGGAGGGAGGTTCATCAGCATATGGCCCTGGACGTCGATGCGCATGAGCGACACGTGTCCGGCGTATCTGCACACCTGATCCTCGGTCGAATGGTGGTAGAAGTGTTCTACGTCCGGAAACTGTGGTTGTCCGGGCCGTGAATACCTCGGATGGCCGGCCCGGGGATCGCGCCTTGCCCACGGGCAGTCCTCCTCCGATTCGGATTGTCGCGACTCGGCGTAGTACGGCTCCCCGGGCCGTCGTCCTTGGGGATGACCGTACGGTGAGCTGTAGCCGGAGCGTGGGGGTCGACTGAATCGGTCAGCATCGTGGTCGCTGGCGCTGTCCTCGTCGTCGTCAAGGCGGTACGAGGCCGGTTGGGGCGACGTCGGCTGGTAGCCTCGACGCGACTCCCCGGGTCGGGGACTCCACAGACCTCCGCGAAGTCCAGCAAAGTGAGGGTCGCCGGGATCCTGGGAATCGTCGCCGTCCATTCCCATTGAGCCGCCCTCGGCTTCACCTTCGGAGGTGGGGGACTCCTCCTCCTCTTCTTTTTCACGGCCGTCCCCGTAGTTTGCTCCCCGGGTGGAAGGGCTCGGTGTCGCCGGAGTCGTCGGATACCACACGATTACCTCGTCCATCTGGAATATAAGTCTAGACTTATTGGTATAACCCTACCTTCTGAACTCCCTACCTAACGGTGTAGCTAACATAGGACCCGTCAATCTTAACCTATTACAAGCATTGATCTTAAAGCTATTCCGCGGATCTGTGCGCTTACCGTGCCGGGTTACTCGCCCCGGTGATGCCGTCGTCGATCGTGTCGTGGGTGTCTACCGCATAGTAGGGTTTAAGCTGTGATATATTGGCGATCCGTCGCCGTCGGTCTCCCGGGCGCCGCAGGCGAACCAAGTTTGGAGACGTAAACTTCGCGACGGTATAGGGACCGTCGTATTTGGGAGCGAGTTTGGCGGCGAATCCCTCAGCAGCCTTCGATAAGGGATGTTGTCGCAGTTACACTTGACGCCCTAGCGTTGGTCTCCATTCGCGCCTTCGAAGGTTATAGTGCCTCGCCTGCTCTAGAGATGCTCGTTGTAGATTCGATCGCACGATGTCGAAGATTCCTTTGAGACGCGTCGCCTTGTCTTCAGGACCTGTATGTAAGACCCCCGACCCAGGGGTAGGTTCGTCGTACAACATCGCAGGCAGGCGTAACTCCCGTCCCTGAGTGAGAAATGCGGGAGTATATCCCGTCGAATCCGATATGCTACTATTGATAGCGAGAGAAATCTCCGGCAACATACTATCCCAAGAACTTTGGTCGTCTTCCGACAGCTGAGATATCAGCGTCTTCACTGTACGATTGGTCCTCTCGGTGGGATTCTCCTGCGGACAATACGGAGCCGTTTAGTAAAGTAGTCTTTTAGAGCCCGACTTGTGAACTGGGTTCCATTGTCGCACACGAACTTCCGGGGGACGCCCACTCGCCCGAGTATACGTTCCCGAAACGCTTTCTGTACTACAGCGGCGTTGGCTTTCCGGAGTGGGATCATAGAGTTCCCCTGTTTCGAGTGGACCCACGAAGTCGGCACAAAGAATGTCAAAGGGTTCGTTTACGACGCGGGTTAGCATTTTCCCGGCTGCTTTGGTCTGAACGGTCTTAAATTTCTCGCACGACTCGCAGTGTCGTTCATGGTGTTTTGCGTCGCGGTACATGCCGGGCCAGAAATATCTTTGTGACAGGCGGCTAATCGTCTTTCGGACCCCCAAGTGTCCTGCTGTCGGGGAATCATGACACTCATATAAGACGCGGGCTCTATGGGGGGTTTGCACGCAGAGTTTCCACGGGAAGTAGTCCTCGTCGTCAGCTCGGTAACCCATATTCCTGTACAGCTGGTCGTTCTCTAGCATATAGTCCGCGAACTTCTCAGGCTCGTCGAGTACCTTGTTCTTCATCTTACCGATCCACTCGCAGTGGTCCTCGATCTCGACAGCGCCTTGAAGCACCTCACAGGGCTGTCGCGAAAGTGTATCGGCCACGACGTTCAGCTTCCCTCGTCGGTAGCGCACGTCGAATTGGAACTGTTGCAGTTCTAAAGCCCAGCGCGCTATTCGGCCGGAAGGACTCTCGATAGAATTTAACCATTTGAGAGCCAAGTGGTCGGTAATGACTTCGAATCGGTAGCCCTCCAAGTAACACCGCATCTTCCTGATGACCCAGATGACGGCCAGGCACTCTTTCTCTGTCGTCGTATAGTTATGTTCCGCAGGAGTTAGTCGGCGGCTAGCGTATGCGATGACCTTCTCTTGACCCTCGATGTCCAGAGATAGCACCGCTCCCAAACCGACGTCACTCGCGTCAGTCTGTAAAACAAACTTCTGGTCGAAATCCGGACAACCCAACACGGGGGCGGTAGTCAGGCATCTTCTAATCTCTTTCAAGGCGGTTTGCTGTTCTGGTCCCCAGGTCCACTTCTGACCTTTCTTCAGTAGGGCGGTCATTGGTTGTACGATGGTCGCGAAGCTAGGGACGAACCTCCGATACCATGAGGCCATCCCGATCCATTGGCGGAGTTCCTTCAGGTTGGTGGGGGTCTTCAACCCATTAATCGCGGACACCTTCTCGGGGTCAGTCTGAATCCCTTCACCGCTGATCACATGACCGAGGTAAACCAGTTTTTGCTTGAAGAAAGTACACTTCTTTGGATTTATACTCAAATTTGCCGCCCGCAATCTGCGGAAGGCGAGGTTAACGAAGTGCTGTTCCTCCGTAGCGCTAGTGACAATAATGTCGTCTAAATAAGCGAAGGCGACCGGCTCCATCTCCGCCCCGATTACGCTATCCAGAGCACGTTGGAACGTGGCACTGGCGGAGTGCAGTCCAAGGGGCATGACCTTCCATTGGTATAGTCCCCGACCCGGAACGGTGAAGGCTGTGTATTGGCGACTACCCCTATTGACCACATCCCGAACCTCGCCGGCGCGGGCGACCAGGTTTGTAAAACTTTCGCTGGCGAAACTCCTCGATGCCCCAGTATCAACGGTGGCGTCCACCCATCTGCCTCCGACTTCTATCGCTGCCGTGATGAGCCCACCGTGTACCCTTAACGGGGGGTTTGCTGGGGTCGAGCCGATGCTTCGTTCATCTCCGCCGCACCCAGATTCCGGCGGAGACGTCCTCCGTTTCCCGAGGCATCCCGACGGCAGCACTCTATGGTTAGAACTCCTACTCGACCACAATCCCTACAGAAGTCGCGGCGTGGGTTGGAACAGTCTCGACGGAAATGTCCGTTCTCACCGCAGCGGCCGCAGGCCCGCTGCACGTCTACTCGGGAGGTTCCTTGCTCGAACATACGGTGGGTCACGTGACCTGCCTGTGTAGTACTCTCCGAGCTCCGGAAGGGATTCGGCGACCGTCGAAGTCGAGATCCCTCGCGGTTTCCGCCCGTCACCCCTGGGGCTCCCCCCCGATTACGCTATCCAGAGCACGTTTGAACGTGGCACTGGCGGAGTGCAGCCCAAAGGGCATGACCTTCCATTGGTATAGTCCCCGACCTGGAACGGTGAAGGCTGTGTATTGGCGACTACCCCTGGCCATGGGTATTTGCCAATAGCCGTTTTTCAGATCCAACGTAGAGATGTACCGTGCGCGACGCAACTTCTCCAGGATGTGATTGATCCTCGGGACCGGATAGGCCTCGGGCACCGAGTGTGCGTTCAACTGTCGGTAGTCAACGCACATGCGCCAATCGCCAGCCTTTTTCTTCACCAAAACGATTGGTGCGCTGTGTGGGCTCCTGGAAGGCTCGATGGCTCCGGAGCGGAGCAGCTCGTCTACTTGGGTATCGATGACATGTTGCATCGCGGGGTTCCTGGGATAATACCGTTGCTTCAATGGTTTATCGTCGCGCATGACGATACGGTGTTCGGCGACATGCGATACCCCCTGGAGACTCTCGAACAAAGCTAACTCCCGGTCGATGAAGCTTTGTTGCCCCAGGCACAAAAGTACGATTTGTCGCTCTTCGTCGTGCTCTCCCGCTTCCATCCCTACGGGTATCCCAGTGTCGTCTGTCGCAGCCGTGGCCCGCGTAGGCATCGGACTGAGAACCTCCGGACCTCCTTGTCTGGCAGTCCCCAATTGGACCTTAAACTTGACAGGGCGTACTGCTTCCCCTCGATCGTCCCTCGGCGGTATGAGCACTGGGAGTAACAACGGATCGCCTACCGCTTGTGGCTCGGGCTGCAAGTCAAGGGTGGCTTGCCCACATCGCACGCGCGTTCCTGCGGTCTTGAGGAGTATCACTCGATCCAACATGGTGGGCATCACCAACATGGGTAAGAGTACTGTGGTGCCCGCCAACGTGACCGGAGGTCGCCGCAATTTCGTAACGTCCAGACATGACCGATCGGCCAACGCTATTCTAGTGACCACATCCCGAACTCCTCGATGCCCCAGTATCAACGGTGGCGTCCACCCATCTCCCTCCGACTTCTATCGCTGCCGTGATGAGCCCACCGTGTACCCTTAACGGGGGGTTTGCCGGGGTCGAGCCGGTGCTTCGTTCGTCTCCGCCGCGCCCAGATTACGGTGGAGACGTCCTCCGTTTCCCGAGGCATCCTGACGGCAGCACTCTATGGTTAGAACTCCTACTCGGCCACAATCCCAACAGAAGTCGCGGCATGGGTTGGAACAGTCTCGACGGAAATGTCCGTTCTCACCGCAGCGGCCGCAGGCCCGCTGCACGTCTACTCGGGAGGTTCCTTGCTCGATCATACGGTGGGTCACGTGACCTGCCTGTGTAGTACTCTCCGAGCTCCGGAAGGGATTCGGCGACCGTCGAAGTTGCGATCCCTCGCGGTTTCCGGCCGTCACCCCTGGTGCTCCACCTCGAATCAACTCGAGTTGTTTGACACTCTCGTACTCGGTAGCCATGTGTGTCAGCTGCTTCAACGACGCGAATTCGCCGCGCTTGATATACAGCCGATATTCGGGACCCATGTTCTCGTATGCCCGGTACAACTCTTTTTCTTCTCGGTACCCAGCCTGTTGCATCTTCGTCCTGAGCTCGATCAGGTAAATTTTAAAAGACTCTCCTTTCCTCTGCATGTGAGTGCGAATCTCATCCTCTAACTTTGCGAAATATCGAGGAGGTAGGAAGAAATCCAGAAATTCCCTTCGGAAAGTTTCCCAAGAGGCAGATTGCAGATGGCTAGTGCGGAGCCACCGTGCCGCCGGGCCCTCGAAAATTTCGGACATAGCCCGGGGGATCTCGTCCGGATTTATCCTATATGTTGTCATCTTCTCCTCGAGTGCGGCGACGAGAGCCAACGGATCTGAGCTACCGTCGAACCGTAGGTTCCACTTATGCATCTTCTCGGGGAGCAAACGTTGAGTGGGAGTCGTGTTACCTTATACATTTTGTTCCTGTAGGTCGGTGGCTGGGCGAACATCTCCTGGCGACATCCAGACGCCGTGTGTCGTTCCTGGATGTATCCCTCGATGACGCGTTGGAACCTTGATCGGCGCGGCGTCCGAGCCGACGGGGATCCGTAGGGACTCCGCAAATTGTCCCATCTCATCGTTCTTCCCCGCAGGGTTGGGGCTCGGGGCCCGACTGCTATACTGTTCCTGCAACTGAGCTAGTCGGGTCCACACCCGCTGTGGGAAGGATCCTGTGTTGACTAGGTTAGCGAACGCCCTCCTGGCCTCCTCGACGGTACCATCCGCTTTAAAGCCAAACTCAACGGCGAGTGAGTTGAGTTCGTCTTTTCGGCGAGCATATATCCAGCGAACTCCTACACCAGGGTTTTTGATAAAATCGGTTTCTTCGGACTCACCGTCTGATTCCTTAGGGGTACTCATCGTCTTGTTTTCCTTGGCGGACTTCCTTCATAAATCCTACTCTTCCTTCCCGACTCTGGGTAGGGACGGTCGTCTCGACTCTCCGGGCGACTCTTCCCTTTTCACGGTGGCTCTTTAGGCCACTTGGATAAATGCCCCGCTAGTCTCGGTGTCCCTGTTCGGGCGCCACTTGTAAGGATGCTCAGTCGGATCCAGAGTCCTTTACAAGAAAATTTGTAAATCACCGAAACGCCGGACTAGTGGGTTCCACTCCACAGGGGGAACGGGTAACTTTGAGGGGAGTCTTCTCCAGAGGTCCTTATTTACGTCGAAGAAAAGCAGATGACGTTGGTTATGCAGAGTCCGATTCCTGGGCTGCGACCTAATGGGCTGGCCGGAGTCTAGCACTTCGCGTCAGAGGCGAAAAATCCACCGGGCTGGACCTTCGGGCGAGGCCGAGCCGGGAGATTACTTGGCGGGAGTAAGTCTTGGGTTTCGCGTCGGAGGTGACAAATCCACCGGGCTGGACCTTCGGGCGAGGCCAAGCCGGGAGGTTACTTTGCGGGCGTAAGTCTTGGGTTTCGCGTCGGAGGCGAAAAATCCACCGGGCTGGATCTTCGGGCGAGGCCAAGCCGGGAGGTTACTTTGCGGGCGTAAGTCTTGGGTTCCGCGTCGGAGGCGAAAAGTCCACCGGGCTGGACCTTCGGACGAGGCCAAGCCGGGGGATTACTTTGCGGGCGTAAGTCTGCACGAGGGGCGGAGCCGCACGCGAGCCCCAGGATGGCGAAGGAGCTAGGATAGTGGATAAGGCGGGAAGGGCGTCCGCGCGCAAATCCCAAAACTACGGAGGCGGCGGGATTATGGATACGGCGGGAAGGGTGTCCACGCACGAATCCCAAAACTATGGAGGAGACGGGAACACTAGGCTTGTGGATACGGCGGGAAGGGTGTCCACGCACGTACCCCACAACTACGGAGGAGACAGGAAGACTAGGCTTGCGGATAAGGCGGGAAGGGTGTCCCCGCGCGAATCCCAAATACTACGGAGGTAATGGGAAAGCTAGGATTGCGGATACGGCGGGAAGGGTGTCCCCGCACGAATCCCAAAAACTACGGGGGAGACAGGAAAACTAGGATTGCGGATACGGCGGGAAGGGTGTCCACGCGCGAATCCCACAACTACGGAGACGAAAGGAAGACTAGGCTTGTGGATAAGGCGGGAAGGGTGTCTACGCGCAAATCCCAAATACTACGGAGGTGGTGGGAATGCTAGGATTGCGGATACAGCGGGAAGGGTGTCCACGCACGAATCCCAAAACTACGGGGGAGGCGGGAAAACTAGGATTGCGGATACGGCGGGAAATGTATCCACGCGCGAATCCCACAACTACGGAGACGACAGGAGGACTAGGCTTGTGGATAAGGCGAGAAGGGTGTCCACGCGCAAATCCCAAATACTACGGAGGTGGTGGGAAAGCTAGGATTGCGGATACGGCGGGAAGGGTGTCCACGCAAATTTTGTTTATACGTAACTCGCACGAATCCCAAAACTACAGGGGAGGCACGAAAACTACTGGAGCGGACGGGAAGGAGCTCCACATTCGTTCCGCGATCCCGAGAGAAGAGAGCCGCCACGATCGCCGCGTGACCCTCCCTCATTTTCCGGCCTTTTCCTTTATTCGGGATTTCTAGTATTTTCCTACTTCTGGTATTTTAGCTCCTTCGCTTTTCTAGTATTCAACATTTCTTGATGAACTATCGGTTGGCGTTGCCGCCCAGGGTTCTGAACTTAGCTATGACTTATTTATTCTTAATTAAACTTAACATTTATTATAATTCACTGTATTTCTCTTAAAGCTATAATAACGAAAGTAGTTCTTATTGTGGCGCACGAGCCTTCTAGGCGGGTTCGTCACAGTATAAACTAATAATGATCAGTTAGCTATGAATCTAAAAATTATCAAAGAAATAACATCTTTATCTGACAAATTTAAAACAGCGTTTAAACTTTAAAGATCAAGAAGTCTGATTACTTACGATCTTATGAATCTAACAAACTTAATTACATCAGCAAAAGTCGATGTATTTAAAACTAAAAAACTAATCAATGAATACATGCAAGATATTTATAAACATAAACAAAAACTTTTAGTTTTGTGAAATTGGTCTGGCAACGCAGAACAGCTGGTCGTAAAGGAGAAATGGAAAACAAAACGACGTGGCAAGCCTACCAAACTGAAAGACGAAAAAAGCAGAAAGAATTCGCGAAACGAACGTGGAAGACGTGAAAAACGACGCTTTTGGTGAAAAGAGAAGACGAACATAAAAAGACGCAGTCTAATCAGTTTAATTAAACCAGTTTATAATACAAAAGCTCATTTCAATTAAACTGTAAAGAAAATTATATAAAACAAGTGGGATCGTGTAAAAGTTATTTGGAAAAATATAATCACAACTTAGACCCACAATTATAGCGGACCTTTTGGATATATCTGAATTTAAAATCGCTTTAAATCAAGACCTTATTATAATATAAATGAAATACCCTGTAAGGATGCTTTCTCGGCAGGGGCACGGATCTCAGTCGGATCCAAGAGTCCTTTACAAGAAAATTTTTAAGTCACCTAAACACCGGACTAGAGGGTTCCACGCCACAGGGGAACGGGTAACTTTGAGGGGAGTCTTCACCGAAGGTCCTTATTTGCATCGCGGAAAACTCATGGTAAACTCAGGGTATTTTCATGTTCTGGTAGAAGTTAGCTCCCAAAAATATACTTTATTCGTTACACAAGAAGGAGAACACGACTCCTTGTATGTGCCTTTTGGCATTTCGAACTCACCAGCAGTTTTCACACGGTTCATTATGGCAGTACTCAGTGAGCTTATTAAGACAGGTGACGCAGTTGTCTACATGGATGACATTATAATCCCCAGCAAGGATGTCGAAGGCTCGTAATAGCTTAAAAGGGTACTTAAGGTTGCGTAAAAAAAAGAACTACTGAATCAATTGGGCAATGTGTCAAATCTTACAAAGGAGGTTCGATTTTCTTGGTTACACTATAGAAAATGGTTCGATCACACCCATTATTGAAAAACCGCAAGCTGTAGCAAACTTTCCTGTACCGTCTAGTCGGAAGGCTACACAACGATTTCCGGGCTTAACGTCATATTTTAGAAAGTTCGTAGATGGGTATGCAGTCATATCTAAACCTTTGTCAGACCTTTTAAGGAAAAATGTGGAGCTTGAGTTCAGAGAACTGTAGCAAGTTTCATTCGAGCAGTTAAAAGCGCCCTTAGTTATTAAGCCAGTTTTAAAACTGTATAACCCGACATTGGCTACAGAAATACACACGGACGCGTCAAAGTTTGGTTTCGGCGCAGTCCTACTGCAAAAGGTTCCAGGGGATAGTCAGTTACATTCAGTCGAGTACATGAGCCGAAAAACACAACCTTGTGAGGAGAATTAACACTCATAGGAACTGGAGGTCTTAGCAGTCATCGCAGCCTTGACGAAATGGCGTGTATATGTCCTAGGAACACAGTATAAAACAAGGGAGAACGATATAGTCGAGTACCTAAACTATCAGATACCCGTTACTCAGCTAAATGGAGATATGCAAGCAGCAAAGCGAGATTAAAATGCGCCACCTACCGGCGGTATACAGATTTAAGCGTTATGGGCGTTAGAGTGGGCGTGGCAAATTTTTTTTGGATCAATCGATAGGTATTGACGAGACCAATACATTTCAGTTAAAAATTTTTATCTAGCATGAAAATTGTGGGCGTCACAGGGTTTTGCGGTTTGTGGGCGTTAAAGTGGGCGTGGCAAACTTTTTTTTGGGTCAATCGATAGGTATTGATGAGAACATTACATTTCAGTTAAAATTTTCTATCTAGCATGAAAACTGTAGGAGCCACAGTTTTGGGCGGTTTGTGGGCGTTAGAGTGGGCGTGGCAGTCTACTGAAACAAACTTGCGCTGCGTAGGAAGCTCAGGAATCTGCACGCCAAATCTCAATAGCCTAGCTCCCATAGTTTCCGAGATCTCAGCGTTCATCCGGACAGACGGATATATACATATTATACTAATCTAGAGAGCCGTAGTATACTTTTTAGGCTATTTATCGAAATCGTTAGTATACATTTTATACTATTTCGTATAAAACTTATACGATTTCCCCGTTGCCTGTAGTATAAAATTTATACTACTTTGTTTTTCGTGTTATCCCAAACCCAATAAAATCAAGTTGTATGTTGTTTTTCTTTTATTATTTTGTTATTATTTCATAAATATTCATATTTTGCGCAACACACAACTCATGTTTTTAGCTCCTTCGTGTTTTTTTTTATATTCCTTTACCTAACACGTATATACAGACTAAAATAAGTACAAGCAACAAGAGTAGGGGCCGTGATTGCGCGGTATCACCGCAAGGTATTGCTTAGCGCAATGGTAGCCACCTAGGCTGTAGCTTCTCTCCTCTCATTCTCGATGCGACGCAGCGTTCGCAGTACACTCGCTGCGTAGGCTGCCGTCGCTGGCCGAACTCTTGCCCCGGTGGTCTTCATCAGCATTTGGCGATCAGACCCGAAGCGGTGACATGAAAATAGGACATGCTGATCGTCCTCAACAATCCCACTGCCGGACTCTGGACAACCGTTCTCCGTGTCGTGTCCGAAGCGCTTAAGGAAGCTTCGAAAGCAACCATGTTCACTCAGCGCCTGCGTGAGGTAGAAATCTACCTGGCCGTGCTTCCTATTTACCCTTGCGTCCAGCGTCCAGCGTCCCTTGCTGGAGTTGTCCCAGGCTGCCTGCCAGTTGTCGACGCTCTGCATCCTGGCACTCCTCTTCACCTCGGTCTTGGTTCTGTGGCTCCCGCACCAGTTCACATAGGGGAACTTGGCCTGCAATGACGAGCGCTGCGTCGTCCGGAAGGCACTCGCTGTTCTGACAGCACAAAGGCGGTACGTCGAGTTCGTTAGCTCCTTCGCGTTATGCATCTGTACGCGTGCGCAAAGCACTTGCATCTGAAAATACTCAATACACACAACATTTACCAACAATATAATATTGATTTTTTTTAATTTTAGAACAAATATTTTACTTACATGTTGACTCGGCACCGAGATAAATCATCACAATAATCATTAACGCGTCAAACAACGCCAACTCCGGTAGCATTTTCTGTGTTCGTATACTCGCTATTGTCCTGGTTTTACACCAAAATATATGTTCGAATATTCGCTATTGTCCTAGTTTCACACCATGAAAAACTATTTAATGTTCAGTATACTATTTATACTACTGAGTCTCACTCATATAATAATTGGTATAAGCTTAATACTATAAAGTGTTGGCATGAAACTATTTTGTAATAACTTGAAACTACATTTTCTTTATACTACATTAAGTTTTTGTTGAAACCAAAAGTATAAATTATAAACTAAATAGTCAAATATGACTAGTTTAAAAATAACACTACAGGTTTACGCTTTATACTCTTTGGTAGAGCACTTACACTACAAAGTATACAGTTGAAACTAATTAGTGTTGAGTTAATACTTACATTTTTATACTAACTTTAGTATACTTTTAACACAACGCTTATTAAGTGTATACTTTTGGTTTTTTTTTGCGTGTATGTGTCCGTGTGAGTTTGTGCATTTTTCGGGAACCCACGTGCAGTGATTTGTGCCGGTCGGGAATCGTGTTGCGCCAGAGAAGCTTACTCAGTGCAAACGACCACCCCATTCGCCCACAAGGAGCACAGGGAAGGGTCGCCTCCGGCCATCCTCCCCTCGGATCCCTACCCCCTACCCCAGTAGCTTGTGAGTCGCACATCCAGAGGGAACGGCCACGCCGTCCAGTTTTTTTGGTATTTTCTCAGGGATCGGCTACGCCGCTCGTTTCGTTAGTACTTTCGCCGGGAGCAGCCCCGCCCTCCACTATACCTTTCGGGTGCCGTGTTGCGCTAGAGCTGCTTACTCGGTGCAACGCGGATACTCTGGCCTCCTTTCCCCACAAATCCCCGCAGCAACTCCCCGTCCAGTTTCGGCCCAACACTTTTCTACAAATTTAACTGTAGAGGACCCTGGCCGGACTGAGTTTTATCCCAGCCCATGAAAAAGGTCCTTACAGTTTGGCGCCCGAACAGGGACGAATAAGGACGACTAGATATCCTTCAGGAGAGTTGGGTTTTTACCACCAACCGCATGGCCTAAAGACCCATGTCCAGTAGACGAGATTTAGAGAAAGATAGGAGACCGCAGGAATAGTTAGACTAGGGGATCCCGTAACGCTGCGCCCGCCAACGCCAACCCACTCCCGGAGCGCCACATAGCCACGTGGCCTCCCACGAAGCCGTCAAGCGCATACCGCGCCCCGAGCAGCGCCCACAGAGCGGCCCAGCAGCGCCCAGCGAGCGACGTCAGTGCACCACCAGCGGCACCCACTCACGTGCCCACCAGGAGCACGCACAGCGCGGCCACCGCGCCCTCAGCAGCGCCAACCGCGCCGGTCACTAGCCACGCTACGAGCGCCACCAGGAGCGCCCAACGATCAGCGCCGCCGCTCACCAGCCGCACTCACCGAGTGCCAACGGGAGCGCTAGCCGCAACCACATCGGTCAGCCAGTGCCGCACGTCAGCAGCACCTGCCGTGCGCCCAGCGCCCAGTCACGCCACTAGGAGCGCTCACCGAGTGATCCCCAGCAGAGCCATCGGCAGCGCCACCGCGCGTATGCCCAGTGTCTCGGGAAAGAAAACGTCAGAGGACGCAGAATCGAAGCCAGATCCGGCAGCTGCCGGACTGGAAGAGGACAGGTTTTTCACCGCATCCGGAGGTGATTCCACGACCGCAAACATGGGGGTCAGGTGGATCGCCTACTGCCGAAAGGACGAGCTGCAGGCTCTGCTAAAAGAGTTTGGACTTGACCCGAACGGCCAAGTAGACGAACTACGACCACGATTGGCATCCTTCATCGGAGGAGGAGACCACAGCCTCGACTATCGACAACTCAACGCACATTCCATACCCGATGCGTACCCACTCTCACGAATCACATATTGGAGCGGCTACGGAACGCCCGGTTCATCTCAACGCTGGATCTTAAGAATGGATACTGGCAGATCCCTATGGCGGAAGGAAGCCGCGAATGCACGGCTTTCACCGTCCCTGGGCGTGGACTCTTCCACTGGAAAGTCATGCCCTTTGGACTGCATTCTGCCCCAGCAACGTTCCAGCGAGCCCTTGACAGCGTCATCGGGACGGATATGGAATCCCACGCCTTTGCCTACTTGGATGACATCATCGTCATCGGGGCGACGTGGGAGGAACATGCCAGGAATCTCAGGGAAGTCTTCCGACGACTGCGGGAAGCAAAGTTTCGGCTGAATCATTTTCCAGAAAAAGCTGGTATACTTAGGCCACTTGATCAGCGAAGAAGGCATCAGGACGGACCCAGATAAGATAGCTGCTATCCAGGGACTGCGCCCGCCAACCAACGTCAAGGAACTCCGTCGCCATTTGGGCATTGCATCTTGGTATCGACGCTTCGTCCAGGATTTCGCCTCCATCGTTCAGCCCATGTCCCGACTCCTCAGGAAGGGGGTCAAGTGGAGCTGGGAGGAGCCCCAACAGCAGGCATTCGAGACACTCAAAGCCAGACTAACGGCCGCACCGGTACTGGCCTGCCCAAATTTTGAATACAAGTTCCAGCTTCAGACGGATGCAAGTGATGCAGGACTTGGAGCAGTCCTCACTCAGAGCATCGATGGAGAGGAGAAGGTCATCGCCTACGTAAGTCGACGCCTCGAGAGAGCCGAGGAAAACTACTCCACTACCGAAAAGGAGTGCCTCGCCATAGTTTGGGCCACGCGGAAGCTACGCTGCTACTTGGAGGGCTACCAGTTTGACGTGATTACGGATCACCTCGCTCTCAAGTGGTTGAACTCGATTGAAAACCCCACGGGCCGTATAGCCCGGTGGGCTCTGGAGCTGCAACAATACCAGTTTACCGTCCTCTATCGGAAGGGCAAATACAACGTTGTCGCCGACGCCCTTTCCCGACAACCCCTAGGGATGCTTCAGCTCCTCGCGGAACACGGAACTCAGTGCAAATGGATCCGGAGGATGCAAGAAGAAGTCCAGAGGCGCCCCGAAAAGTTTCCGGATTATACTCTGGATCACGGACAGCTGTATCGACACATCGGACACACCTCAGACGTGGGAAACAGCAACCCATGGAAGCTTTGCGTGCCTCGGGAGCAGAGACAACGAGTGCTGGAGGAATGCCACGACCACCCTTCTGCTGGTCACCTGGGCATCCGGAAGACTCGCAGACGGATTGCCCAACGATATTTCTGGCCGGGACTACATCGAGACGTTGTGCGGTACGTCACCAGCTGCTTGGTTTGCCAACAATACAAGGTGAGTCAACGCAAACCGGCGGGCAAAATGCTCACCCGCCATCCCACCGAGCCATTCGCGCTCGTCGGAGCCGACTTCGTTGGACCTCTTCCTCGGATTCGACGAGGGAATACCATGCTGCTCGTATTTATAGGTGTCTTTTCCAAATGGGTCGAGATCATACCCCTAAAGAAGGCCACAGCCGCCCAACTGGAGTTTGGATTTCGGGAAAGGATAATATCCCGCTTTGGAGCAGTTCACCAGCCGCGGTTTCAAGACATTCTGTCGCACTAACGGCATCAAACTGGAATACACAGCTCCCTATTCCCCGCAGCAGAACCCCACCGAACGGGCAAACCGGACCATCAAGACAATGATAGCCCAGTACGTGGACCAGGATCACAGGACATGGGATCAGCTACTGCCAGAGATCTCGCTGGCCATAAACACGAGCATCTCAGATAGCACCGGTTTCAGCCCCGCCTATCTGGTGCAGGGTAGGGAACCCAGATTGCCAGGGGCCCTCTTTGATGTGGTCACGCCTGGTCTACACTCGTCGCCGTTGGACTCCACTGACCGAGCTAAACGACTTCAGGAAGCTTTCCGCACTGCGCTGGAAACCAACCAGATGGCTTCTCAGGAACAAGGCCGCCACTACAATTTGCGACGTCGCGAGTGGAGACATCAGCTCGGATCACAGGTTATGGTCCGCCTCCACCACCTGTCAAAGGCCAGCGAAGGCTTTAACGCGAAGCTTGCTCCTAAGTACTCGGGGCCATTTAAGGTGCTGAAGTTCCTCTCCCCGAATATCGTCAGGATACAACATATGGAAAACAGGAAGAGGCGAACAGCAGGAGTAGGCGACCTGAAGGAGTACCACCAACGCAGTGACGAACTAGGGAACCCGGAAGAAGCCACCGGAGAGAGCGCGTGCCCAACATAAGGGAGTCGACGAATGTACCCAAAGCATCGTAGTAATAACTTTAGTAGAAAACTAGGTTAAGCTGAGAGTTGTACCCACTAGATAATTCGATCCTCGCACTCAGGCAGGGCCAATAAGGAACGTAGGCCTAGGCTAATATTCTAGCAATTTACAGATCGGAACTACAACAACAGGATGGAGCCTTTCTACCCATACTTCGTCGCAGGGGTCTACCAACCGGTCGACCACCGTGACTCGGACACGGATACCAACGACGGCGCACCCCCCAGCCGGGACTCGGTCCTGTCAGACCGGAGCCCCTCACCACCCAGCTTCAGCCCAATCCTCAGCCTCCAGTCACGCGAAGCTCGTAACGGCGACTCCATCTCCACCGTGCCGTGGTCGCCGGACGCAAGCATCGCAGTTAGCGGCGAGCCACCTGCGGCGTTTGCAGTTGGAGCAT
This sequence comes from Drosophila suzukii, assembly GCF_043229965.1. Classification (NCBI taxonomy): domain Eukaryota; kingdom Metazoa; phylum Arthropoda; class Insecta; order Diptera; family Drosophilidae; genus Drosophila; species Drosophila suzukii. The sequence continues at coordinate 1,429,177 of NW_027255900.1, read as the reverse complement.
CGGGGGACGAGGACGACGACCCGACAGCACCCACTGTGGCCCGTTTGGCACGGCTGCAGGTCTTCGAATCCGGCGAACCGGGGACGGCAACAGTTCACCGTTCGGTGGATGCTTGGATCCAGAGCCAGGAGCACCACGCGTTCGCACCCGGCTACCTTGAGCAATGCCGGCGGGAAGCCGAACGATGCCCCTCGGGAAGCCCGATGTCTTCCGATGACTCCTCCGTGGCGATGGACGGTCGCTTTGGAGCCGGGCAACTTCGCGCGCCCCAACAGCCGGTCATCGACGAAGCTAACCGGGCCTGGGAGGACTACGGCGGCTACGTCAACCCAGAGCCTGGGGAAGCCGACGCTGGGAGGAGACTCAGCTCCGGGCACGGTTCCGACGAAGCCAACGAGGAGGAGGACGAGGCCAACGAGGAGGAGGACGAGGCCAACGAGGAGGAGGACGACGCCAACGAGGAGGACGCAGGACCCGCTGCTGGCCAGGACCCAGGAGTCGGAGGAAACGCTCCCCAGGGTTTCGTAGACCCACCACCGCCGGCCCTACCAGAGGCATCGCCCGGATCACCACCAGAGCGGCCCCCGAGGGCATCTCCCAGAACGCCGCGACAGACGTCATCCCCAGGAGGTGGAAGCCACTTTACCAGTCCACTACCACGAACGCCCGGACGTTTGCAAAGCTCCCCACGAACCCCGGAAGGGATGTTTCGACCGCACAGCCAGCGATCGCCGCACCCAATATCGCCGGGCCTGGGCACCTCTGCGCGCGCCGTACCGCAAACTCCCGGCCGCACGATCGCACCAAGCGAGCTGGGCTGGGAACCGGACCTGAAATTGTTCCTCAGCAGGGAAGAGGAGGATGAGGTCCTGCAAGCCCTCCGGGAGTGTCCGGACGCTGGACAAGTTATGGAGGAGGCCCAGTGGATCGTCGCCCCAGTCGGCTGGAGGGTAGACACCCACCAGCGACGACTGCCTACAGCCCTAGTTGCATCCATCCAGGAGCAGGATCGACGGAGGGTGCGCTACCTGCGCCAGATCGAGGGTCATCGGTTCCGAGTCACCATCACCGCCGGGCGGGAGGTGATCGTTTCCCTCCGCCATAATCACGCCGAAGAAAGGGGGGGTGTGAAGATGCGTGAAACACACCCTCCACATTTCTCCATTTCTATTTCCCCCACGAAGGCATACAATTGGAGATTACGCCACGAAGGCCATTTATTTATAAGTTATAATATATAATATAATTATAATATAAGTCGTTACGCCACGAAGGCAATTTATTTAAGTTCAAACTAGAAGCTAAGCTTATCCGATTTAAATATCGCGCGCACCAGGGCTGGAAAACCACCGGGCGGGAGGTGATCGTTTCCCTCCGCCATAATCACGCCGAAGAAAGGGGGGGTGTGAAGATGCGTGAAACACACCCTCCACATTTCTCCATTTCTATTTCCCCCACGAAGGCATACAATTGGAGATTACGCCACGAAGGCCATTTATTTATAAGTTATAATATATAATATAATTATAATATAAGTCGTTACGCCACGAAGGCAATTTATTTAAGTTCAAACTAGAAGCTAAGCTTATCCGATTTAAATATCGCGCGCACCAGGGCTGGAAAACCACCCAGTGTTGGTCGACCGAGGGCCAACAGCTGATAGTGCCAATAGCGATAGGCGGGAGGTTCGATAAGAAACTGTGTTGGGAAACAAAGAAACCCGGCAAGCCGGGCTTACATGCGGCCGCTAGGGCGGAAGCTCGCTCTCATTCGTGAATGGCAGCCAAGGCGATCAGACCTAGAAGCGGACTTCAACCCGGAGTGGTACAGCGGCACGAGCGTCGGCACGCCGGATCCAAGGAGTAAGTGGGACAGACAATAGCGATCAGACTGAGTGCGAGTAGGGGTAGTAGTAGTAGTACTAGCGAATAATAAAGACAAGAGAGAATGAAGAAGTATGTGTCCGTGTGAATTTGTGCATTTTTCGGGAACCCACGTGCAGTGATTTGTGCCTGCTTACTCAGTGCAAACGACCACCCGATCGCCCACAAGGAGCATAGGAAAGGATCGCCTCTGGCCACCCTCTCCTGGGAACCCCGCCCCAAATACGGTTTAGGTAGTCGCGAGCCACGTGCAGTGATCTGTGCCGGTCGGGAATCGTGTTGCGCCAGAGAAGCTTACTCAGTGCAAACGACCACCCGATCGCCCACAAGGAGCACAGGGAAGGGTCGCCTCCGGCCATCCTCCCCTCGGATCCCTACATCCTACCCCAGTAGCTTGTGAGTCGCACATCCAGGGGGAACGGCCACGCCGTCCAGTTTTTTGGTATTTTCTCAGGGATCGTCTACGCCGCTCGTTTCGTTAGTATTTTCGCCGGGAGCAGCCCCGCCCTCCACTATACCTTTCGGGTGCCGTGTTGCGCTAGAGCTGCTTACTCGGTGCAACGCGGATACTCTGGACTCCTTTCCCCACAAATCCCCGCGGCAACTCCCCGTCCAGTTTCGTCTTAACACTTTTCTACAAATTTAACTGTAGAGGACCCTGGCCGGACTGAGTTTTATCCCAGCCCATGAAAAAGGTCCTTACACATTAAAGACGAGCTTAATTTAATTGATTATTCCGAAATAATAATTACAGCAGCACAAAAATATAATTTTACAATTCACTTACCCACATTTAATAAAATCAAATTAATTATTGCAACAAGCTCAAGACAAGATGTTACATTTTCAAAATACAGATAGACCAGATAAGAATTGTCATGTAGGAGAGGTAATCTACGAAAAGACACACAGGGCAACAAACAAGCTTATTTCTAGATATAAAAACAAGTAGTTATGGAAAATATTCCTAATATAGTTATTATACATAACAGAAACCGTAGGATTCATAAAGATAATATAAAAATATTTGTGACAAATTCCAGATAATGATTTCAATAATGTACTTATTGTTGCTGGTAGCTACAACCAAATCAGAAATCATGGATTATGCAAATCATGATTTCCTTCCTTACAAGGATATCATAGATGTTCTTGCTTATGATTCATACGCAGAATTATTTCATATAACTTATATAAGTTTTTGTAGAGATATAATTAATCTTAAAACACAATTTTTAAGCAATCACGACAGCCAGAAATTTTATTGCGAAATATCCCGCGAACTAAAAATTATCAAATTACTTATTTTACAAATAGATCGAAAAGAGGTATTAAAGAAATAGGTACCATTTGAAAATGAATAGAAGGAACACCAGATATTGACGATTTCATGACAGTCCAAAATAAAATCTATGGTTTCGTATAAACTAATAACGATCAGTTAGCTATTAATCTAAAAATTATCAAAGAAATAACATCTTTATCTGACAAATTTAAAACAGCGTTTAAACTTTTTGCTTACTTACGATCTTATGAATCTAACAAACTTAATTACTCCAGAAAAGTTTGTGTATTTAAAACTAAAAATCTAATCAATGAATATATGCAAGATATTTATAAACATAAACAAAAACTTTTAGTTTTGTGAAATTGGTCTGGCAACGCAGAACAGCTGGTCGTAAAGGAGAAATGGAAAACAAAACGACGTGGCAAGCCTACCAAACTGAAAGACGAAAAAAGCAGAAAAAATTCGCGAAACGAACGTGGAAGACGTGAAAAACGACGCTTTTGGTGAAAAGAGAAGACGAACATAAAAAGACGCAGTCTAATCAGTTTAATTAAACCAGTTTATAATACAAAAGCTCATTTCAATTAAACTATAAAGAAAATAACATAAAACAAGTGGGATCGTGTAAAAGTTATTTGGAAAAATATAATCACAACTTAGACCCACAATTATAGCGGACCTTTTGGATATATCTGAATTTAAAATCGCTTTAAATCAAGACCTTATTATAATATAAATGAAATACCCTGTAAGGATGCTTTCTCGGCAGGGGCACGGATCTCAGTCGGATCCAAGAGTCCTTTACAAGAAAATTTTTAAGTCACCGAAACACCGGACTAGAGGGTTCCACGCCACAGGGGAACGGGTAACTTTGAGGGGAGTCTTCACCGAAGGTCCTTATTTGCATCGAGGAAAACTCATGGTAAACTCAGGGTATTTTCATGTTCTGGTAGAAGTTAGCTCCCAAAAATATACTTTATTCGTTACACAAGAAGGAGAACACTACTCCTTGTATGTGCCTTTTGGCATTTCGAACTCACCAGCAGTTTTCACACGGTTCATTATGGCAGTACTCAGTGAGCTTATTAAGACAGGTGACGCAGTTGTCTACATGGATGACATTATAATCCCCAGCAAGGATGTCGAAGGCTTGGAATAGCTTAAAAGGGTACTTAAGGTTGCGTAAAAAAAAGAACTACTGAATCAATTGGGCCATGTGTCAAATCTTACAAAGGAGGTTCGATTTTCTTGGTTACACTATAGAAAATGGTTCGATCACACCCATTAATGAAAAACCGCAAGCTGTAGCAAACTTTCCTGTACCGTCTAGTCGGAAGGCTACACAACGATTTCCGGGCTTAACGTCATATTTTAGAAAGTTCGTAGATGGGTATGCAGTCATATCTAAACCTTTGTCAGACCTTTTAAGGAAAAATGTGGAGCTTGAGTTCAGAGAACTGTAGCAAGTTTCATTCGAGCAGTTAAAAGCGCCCTTAGTTATTAAGCCAGTTTTAAAACTGTATAACCCGACATTGGCTACAGAAATACACACGGACGCGTCAAAGTTTGGTTTCGGCGCAGTCCTACTGCAAAAGGTTCCAGGGGATAGTCAGTTACATTCAGTCGAGTACATGAGCCGAAAAACACAACCTTGTGAGGAGAATTAACACTCATAGGAACTGGAGGTCTTAGCAGTCATCGCAGGGTTGACGAAATGGCGTGTATATGTCCTAGGAACAAAGTTTAAAATCATCACAGACTGCCACGCTTTCGCCATGACGATGAAAAAAATGAAGTTCCCTTACGAGTGATCAACTAAATATTGTTCAAAGACCCAAACAGAGAATTAGTCGTGGTTCCATCTCATATGGAAACTGAGATTATCCAAATTGCTCATAAGCTAGGCCATTTTTCGGCAAAGAGGACTCAAGATTTGGTGGAGAAATCGTATTTTATTCCAAAGTTAAAAGACATAGTAACTAAAGTAATGGGTAGTTGTGTTGTAACTAAGAAAAGATACAATCACATTCCTGTAGTAGTGGATGCATTTTCGAAGTACGTTTGGTTGTACCCAACACGCAGTACTGGAGTAGAGGAGGGGCTCAATTGCTTGAACAGGCAGGCTATCATCTAATCAATTCAGGATCGTGCCCAGGGAATTGGTATATACATGTAAAGTTCAGCAATGGGTTAACAATATTGAGCCTAGGAGCACAAAGTGACCCCTTCTCAAGCTGTTAACAGGCGTCGACATGCATATAGTTGACAGTTCAGAGCTGAAAGAGCAGATTCAGCAGTCTTTGTTTCAAGAACTAGACGATGAGCGTGATCAGATACGCAAGGAGGGCAGGGAGAACATACAAATTCTTCAGAAAGAAAACAGACGAACCTTTGACCCAAAGAGAAAGGAAGAAAAGGTATATAATGTCGCGATCAGGCGTACTCAGTACGGAGTTAGCTTGAAGCTGAAAGGAAAGTAATTACGCCCCTATAAGATGGCAAAAGTTTACAAACACGGCAGGTATGATGTTGAAAAAATGGGAGATAACTAGGGTTTTTTGAAAACATCTACTGTAGCTGAGTTTATGAAGGAGTTCGGGAATAACACCCAGTCAGGAGGGCCAAATGTAGGAAAAGCTGAAGAGCAATTAAAAACGACGTCATTTCTAGAATAACACGATCGAGAACGAGAGTCAGTCGATGTCAAGATCTCGTTCGCTACAGGCGCAAGTTGCCAGAATTTTGTGAAATTATAATATAAGCCACAACTGAAAGTTTGTTAATAAGTGACCCTAATCATTATAACATAACAAACATTGTTATAATATCAAGTCGTCTCCGGAGTTAGTCATTAAACGGAATTCTGGGGCCACATTTAATAGGGCGATTACTGGATCTATGCTTTGTTTCCAGTCCAAATTGTGTTTGCATAGCTAGAACCTCTGCAATTACTTTACCAGAAGACCCATTAAAAATGTTAAGTCTAGACTCTACAAAAAGTTTATAGCTTCCGGTCCACAAGCCGCTTTTTCCCGATACTTAAGTGCTTGGTCTGATGATACCGTGCTTAATGCCCAGGGTTATAAAAACTATTTAGCTCGTTGCAACACCCAGTTTACTCTGGATCCAAAACAGTTATATAATTTTGTTAACACAATGCGTAAATCTTCAAGTTACCTATGATCACTTAAATTTTAAAATTCGGCGGCAAACACTGATCAGGCCATAGCCGATCTTTTTGTACAGTTTTTTTTAACCACCTATTCAGCATCATGACGTTAAGTTGTAACTGCAATATAATGACCCAGCACAAAGTTTAGCTTTACAATCTGATCTCAATGCATTTCAAATATGGTGCATGGATAATGAATTAAATTTAAAATGCATGGATAATGAATTAAATTTAAAAGGTTCTAAGTATTAACTAATGACCTTTTTTCGTGTCAGCCCTCACTTTTCAACTTACACTTTGAGTGGTTGAGTGTTAGATAGGATAACGCATGCTGACGACCTCGGAGTCTATAACCTTAAATTTTCCATGGTAAATAAAGTAAAAGGTGGCCGAAGGAATTCGATGATCCCTGTGTCACAAAGACCTTGTTTATTTCATTAGTCTGACCAAATCTTGAGTACTGCACTGCTGTTTGGAGTCCCCAATATGGGGTACATATAGACCGGATTGATGCTGTGCAAAAAAGCTTCTTTATATATGTCTTAGGGAGACTTAGCTAGGATACAAGAACTATCTTTGGTATAACGTTTATTAGAAATCTTATTCATGGTGATGTGGGTCGCCTGCATTTTAATGTGCCAAATAAATTCACTATAAACTATATTCCTTTAGTATTAAATCACTGTATCTCTAATTATGCTATGCATGAACCTTTAAGAATACTTTGCAATGTTTATCACCTAATATCTACTACCGACTCACTGCCTATCCTTAAATCAATAATAGTATCCAACTAAGTAACTAATTAGTTTTACTTTATGTATCTTGTCTATTCGTGTTTTGACCTATACTTGTAATTGTCTATTCCTATATTGTTTTTTTTCTTTGTCCGCACTTTTGTTCACTCGCCCAAAACGGTGAAGGGCTCCGCGCGTAATAAGCATTAATTGGTGTCGTAGGGAAACTTGCTCGTACTGACCATAGTGCATCAACGTCCAAGATTAAAAAACAAAAACTTTCAGTCATAGAATATGATTTTTAAAATCTGCGGAATTACTTATACGGGGTATCAACATCAACATCTACACAAATCATCAAGATCTTTTCTTCTCAATTTCTCAAAAAATCCAAATATCGAAATAAACAGATGGTATTCCTTCATTGACAGTAATTCACGCAGTAAAATTTATAAGCCAGGAGCAACAAACGTTGTTGCGGATGCTTTATCTAGGATCCAAATAGACAATAGAGTATGACACTCCAGAAAATTTTATATGAATCTTGAGGGAATATATTCCACCAAACACTGTACTCTAAAGGTCTTTTATAGAATAGAAAAACCACTCAAAGATAATTATACCCGTTACTCGTAGAGTAAAAGGGTATACTATATTCGTCAAAAAGTATTTATATTCTTGATCAGGATCTCTAGCAGAGTCGATGTCCGTCTGTCCGTCTGACCGTCTGTCCGTATGAACGCTGAGATCTCGGAAACTGTAGGAGCTACAGTACTGGGATTAGGCATGCAGATTCCTGCGCAGCGCAAGTTTGTTTCAGCAATGTGCCACGCCCACTTTAAAACCCACAAACCGCCCACAAACTTAAAAAAATCGTAAGTATGAACGCGGATATTTCGGAAACTATCAAAGATAGAGAAATGGGATCTCAGATTTAAATTCCGTAACCTTGTACGCAGCGCAAGTTTGTCACGCGAGTATGCCAAGCCCACTCTAACGCCCAAGAGCCGCCCAAGCCTGTGGCGCCCACAATTTTCATGATAGATAAACAATTTTAACTGAATTGTATTGGTCTCGTCAAGTCTTGATTAATCAAAAAAAAAGAGAGGACATAACGTTTCTAATCACAGAAACGCGTTGTATGGCTCATAAAAGGCTTGATGAAAACTTTAAACAAATAAGTCGACCATATTATTGGCCTAATTTATACAAGAAACGTAAGGAGTTTATTAAAAATTGCACTGTCTGCAATCAAAACAAATAGAACAGACACCCAGTAGGGTGCCTGTCGGTAGGCACTTATCCCGGAAAGACATATATTATGCCCAAAATGTTATATTCATCACTTGTATAGACTAATGTTAAGAACACATAATCGTAAATGAAATTCCAAATAAACTAAATAAACAGAGTTTCAAAAAGTTTAAACATTTCTCACTAGCTAAAATATTGATGATAGATAACGATGCCAATTTGTCTTCATCCCAACTTATATCTTTTGTACAATTAAACGGGATATCTTTATTTTTTGCGGATCCTCGACATAGTACATCCAACAAACAAATATATAGAGCACACTCTACTTTAACAAAAATTCCTCGCTGCATTAAAGACGAGCCTAATTTAATTGATTATTCCGAAATTATAATTAGAGCAGCACAAAAATATAATTTCACAATTCACTCACCCACATTTAATAAAATCAAACATGATCAAACTCCCTAATTACTGCAACAAGCTCTAGACAAAATGATACATTTTCAAAATACAGATAGACAAGATAAGAATTGTCATGTAGGAGAGGTAATCTACAAAAAAAGACACACAGGGAAACAAACAAGCTTAATTCTAGATATAAAAATAAGTAGTTATGGAAAATATTCCTAATATAGTTATTATACATAACAGAAACCGTACGATTCATAAAGATAATATAAAATATAAAAAAATATATATATAATTTGTCTCAAATTCCAGATAATGATTTCAATAATGTACTTATTGTTGCTGGTAGCTACAAGCAAATCAGGAATCATGGATTATGCAAATCATGATTTCCATCCTTACAAGGATATCATAGATGTTCTTGCTTATGATTCATACACAGGATTATTTCATATAACTTATATAAGTTTTTATAGAGATATAATTAATCTTAAAACACAATTTTTAAGCAATCACGACAGCCAGAAATTTTATTGCGAAATATCCGCGAACTAAAAATTATCAAATTACTTATTTTACAAATAGATCGAAAAGAGGTATTAAAGGAATAGGTACCATTTGAAAATGAATAGAAGGAACACCAGATATTGACGATTTCATGACAGTCCAAAATAAAATCTATGGATTCGTATAAACTAATAATGATCAGTTAGCTATTAATCTAAAAATTATTAAAGAAATAACATCTTTACCTGACAAATTTAAAACAGCGTTTAAACTTTAAAGATCAAGAAGTCTGCTTACTTACGATCTTATGAATCTAACAAACTTAATTACATCAGCAAAAGTTGATGTATTTAAAACTAAAAAACTAATCAATGAATACATGCAAGATATTTATAAACATAAACAAAAACTTTTAGTTTTGTGAAATTGGTCTGGCAACGCAGAACAGCTGGTCGTAAAGGAGAAATGGAAAACAAAACGACGTGGCAAGCCTACCAAACTGAAAGACGAAAAAAGCAGAAAGAATTCGCGAAACGACGCTTTTGGTGAAAAGAGAAGACGAACATAAAAAGACGCAGACTAATCAGTTTAATTAAACCAGTTTATAATACAAAAGCTCATTTCAATTAAACTATAAAGAAAATAATATAAAACAAGTGGGATCGTGTAAAAGTTATTTGAAAAAATATAATCACAACTTAAACCCACAATTAGAGCGTACCTTTTGGATATATCTGAATTTAAAATCGCTTTAAATCAAGACCTTATTATAATATAAATGAAATACCCTGTAAGGATGCTTTCTCGGCAGGGGCACGGATCTCAGTCGGATCCAAGAGTCCTTTACAAGAAAATTTTTAAGTCACCGAAACACCGGACTAGAGGGTTCCACGCCACAGGGGAACGGGTAACTTTGAGGGGAGTCTTCACCGAAGGTCCTTATTTGCATCGAGGAAAACTCATGGTAAACTCAGGGTATTTTCATGTTCTGGTAGAAGTTAGCTCCCAAAAATATACTTTATTCGTTACACAAGAAGGAGAACACTACTCCTTGTATGTGCCTTTTGGCATTTCGAACTCACCAGCAGTTTTCACACGGTTCATTATGGCAGTACTCAGTGAGCTTATTAAGACAGGTGACGCAGTTGTCTACATGGATGACAATATAATCCCCAGCAAGGATGTCGAAGGCTTGGAATAGCTTAAAAGGGTACTTAAGTTGCGTAAAAAAAAGAACTACTGAATCAATTGGGCCATGTGTCAAATCTTACAAAGGAGGTTCGATTTTCTTGGTTACACTATAGAAAATGGTTCGATCACACCCATTAATGAAAAACCGCAAGCTGTAGCAAACTTTCCTGTACCGTCTAGTCGGAAGGCTACACAACGATTTCCGGGCTTAACGTCATATTTTAGAAAGTTCGTAGATGGGTATGCAGTCATATCTAAACCTTTGTCAGACCTTTTAAGGAAAAATGTGGAGCTTGAGTTCAGAGAACTATAGCAAGTTTCATTCGAGCAGTTAAAAGCGCCCTTAGTTATTAAGCCAGTTTTAAAACTGTATAACCCGACATTGGCTACAGAAATACACACGGACGCGTCAAAGTTTGGTTTCGGCGCAGTCCTACTGCAAAAGGTTCCAGGGGATAGTCAGTTACATTCAGTCGATTACATGAGCCGAAAAACACAAACTTGTGAGGAGAATTAACACTCATACGAACTGGAGGTCTTAGCAGTCATCACAGCGTTGACGAAATGGCGTGTATATGTCCTAGGAACACAGTATAAAACAAGGGAGAACGATATAGTCGAGTACCTCGACTATCAGATACCCGTTACTCAGCTAAATGGAGATATGCAAGCAGCAAAGCGAGATTAAAATGCGCCACCTACCGGCGGTATACAGATTTAAGCGTTATGGGCGTTAGAGTGGGCGTGGCAAATTTTGGATCAATCGATAGGTATTGACGAGACCAATACATTTCAGTTAAAATTTTTTATCTAGCATGAAAATTGTGGGCGTCACAGGGTTTTGCGGTTTGTGGGCGTTAAAGTGGGCGTGGCAAACTTTTTTTTGGATCAATCGATAGGTATTGATGAGAACATTACATTTCAGTTAAAATTTTCTATCTAGCATCAAAACTGTAGGAGCCACAGTTTTGGGCGGTTTGTGGGCGTTAGAGTGGGCATGGCAGTCTATTGAAACAAAGTTGCGCTGCGTAGGAAGCTCATGAATCTGCACGCCAAATCTCAATAGCCTAGCTCCCATAGTTTCCGAGATCTCAGCGTTCATCCGGACAGACGGACAGACGGACATGGCTAGATCGACTCGGCTAGTGATCCTGATCAAGAATATATATACTTTATGGGGTCGGAAACGCTTCCTTCTGCCTGTTACATACTTTCCGACGAATCTAGTATACCCTTTTACTCTACGAGTAACTGGTATAATCACCACAGATTGCCACGCTTTCGCCATGACGATGAAAAAAATGAAGTTCCCTTACGAGTGATCAACTAAATATTGTTCAAGGACCCAAACAGAGAATTAGTCGTGGTTCCATCTCATATGGAAACTGAGATTATCCAAATTGCTCATAAGCTAGGCCATTTTTCGGCAAAGAGGACTCAAGATTTGGTGGAGAAATCGTATTTTATTCCAAAGTTAAAAGACATAGTAACTAAAGTAATGGGTAGTTGTGTTGAATGTATCTTAGTACATGCAAAACCTGGAAAGCAGGAAGGTTATCTAAATCCAATTGATAAGGTAGACAAAGCATTAGTTACTTATTATATAGATCACGTAGGGCCGATGGAGATAACTAAGAAAAGATACAATCACATTCCTGTAGTAGTGGATGCATTTTCGAAGTACGTTTGGTTGTACCCAACACGCAGTACTGGAGTAGAGGAGGGGCTCAATTGCTTGGACAGGCAGGCTATCATCTATCAATTCAGGATCGTGCCCAGGGAATTGGTATATACATGTAAAGTTCAGCAATGGGTTAACAATATTGAACCTAGGAGCACAAAGTGACCCCTTCTCAAGCTGTTAACAGGCGTCGACATGCATATAGTTGACAGTTCAGAGCTGAAAGAGCAGATTCAGCAGTCTTTGTTTCAAGAACTAGACGATGAGCGTGATCAGATACGCAAGGAGGGCAGGGAGAACATACAAATTCTTCAGAAAGAAAACAGACGAACCTTTGACCCAAAGAGAAAGGAAGAAAAGGTATATAATGTCGCGATCAGGCGTACTCAGTACGGAGTTAGCTTGAAGCTGAAAGGAAAGTAATTACGCCCCTATAAGATGGCAAAAGTTTACAAACACGGCAGGTATGATGTGGAAAAAATGGGAGATAACTAGGGTCCTTTGAAAACATCTACTGTAGCTAAGTTTATGAAGGAGTTCGGGACGAACACCCAGTCAGTAGAGCCGAATGTAGGTCAACCTGAAGAGCAATTAAAAACGACGCCGTTTCTAGAATAACACGTTCGAGAACACAACGAAAGGAAACGACTTAACAAATCGAACAAGAATCAGTCGATGTCAAGATGTCGTTCGCTACAGGCGCAAGTTGCCACAATTTTGTGAAATTATAATTTAAGCCACAACCGAAAGTTTGTCAATAAGTGACCCTAATATTTATAACATAACAAACATGTAATAAAATCAAGTCGTCTCCGGAGTTAGTCATTAAACGGAATTCTGGGGCCACATTTAATAGGGCGATTACTGGATCTATGCTTTGTTTCCAGTCCAAATTGTGATTGCATAGCTAGAACCTCTGCAATTACTTTACCAGAAGACCCATACCACCCAACGCTAGAGCTGACTATTGACACGGGTACAAAAGTGCATGAACTATCTGAAAAGACGGCTAAACGCATGCTTTCGTAAAGCAAGCTTTGCACTCATGAATAGCCTTATAGCTTGCTCGGATTTGTCTAATCTGTATTTATGTACTAATATAACTGAAGTTGTTAATATATTTTATACTGTATTAAACGCATTTCCACGTATTATCCTAAAATTTCAAACCAACCTTAACAAACAGTTGGCACGACTTAAAAATGTAAAGTCTAGACTCTACAAAAAGTTTATAGCTTTCGGTCCACAAGCCGCTTTTTCCCGATACTTAAGTGCTTGGTCTGATGATACCGTGCTTAATGCCCAGTGTTATAAAAACTATTTAGCTCGTTGCAACACCCAGTTTACTCTGGATCCAAAACAGTTTTATAATTTTGTTAACACAACGCCTAAATCTTCAAGTTACCCATCATCACTTAAATTTTAAAATTCGCCGGCAAACACTGATCAGGCCATAGCGGATCTTTTTGTACAGTTTTTTTAACCACCTATTCAGCATCATGACGTTAAGTTGTAACTGCAATATAATGACCCCGCACAAAGTTTAGCTTTACAATCTGATCTCAATGCATTTCAAAAATAGTGCATGGATAATGAATTAAATTTAAAATGCATGGATAATGAATTAAATTTAAAAGGTTCTAAGTATTAACTAATGACCTTTTTTCGTGTCAGCCCTCACTTTTCAACTTACACTTTGAGTGGTTGAGTGTTAGATAGGATAACGCATGCTGACGACCTCGGAGTCTATAACCTTAAATTTTCAATGGTAAATAAAGTAAAAGGTGGTCGAAGGAATTCGATAATCCCTGTGTCACAAAGACCTTGTTTATTTCATTAGTCTGACCAAATCTTGAGTACTGCACTGCTGTTTGGAGTCCTTCTTTATATATGTCTTAGGGAGACTTAGCTGGGATACATGAACTATCTTTGGTATAACGTTTATTAAAAATCTTATTCATGGTGATGTGGGTCGCCTGCATTTTAATGTGCCAAATAAATTCACTATAAACTATATTCCTTTAGTATTAAATCACTGTATCTCTAATTATGCTATGCATGAACCTTTAAGAATACTTTGCAATGTTTATCACCTAATATCTACTACCGACTCACTGCCTATCCTTAAATCAATAATAGTATCCAACTTAGTAACTAATTAGTTTTACTTTATGTATCTTGTCTATTCGTGTTTTGACCTATACTTGTAATTGTCTATTCCTATATTGTTTTTTTTCTTTGTCCGCACTTTTGTTCACTCGCCCAAAACGGTGAAGAGCTCCGCGCGTAATAAGCATTAATTGGTGTCGTAGGGCTACTTGCTCGTACTGACCATAGTGCATCAACGTCCAAGATTAAAAACCAAAAACTTTTAGTCATAGAATATGATTTTTAAAATCTGCGGAATTACTTGTACGGGGTATCAACATCGACATCTACACAAATCATCAAGATGTTTCATTCTCAATTTCTCAAAAAATCCAAATATCGAAATAAACAGATGGTATTCCTTCATTGAAAGTAATTCACGCAATATAATTTATAAGCCAATATAAGCAACAAATGTTGTTGCGGATGCTTTATCTAGGATCCAAATAAACAACTTGGCTTACTTGTTGATTAATGTATTTGGAAATACCAGACATATAATAGAGTATGACACTCCAGAAAATTTAATATGAATCTTGAGGGAATATATTCCACCAAACACTGTACTCTAAAGGTCTTTTATAGAATAGAAAAACCACTCAAAGATAATTATACCCGTTACTCGTAGAGTAAAAGGGTATACTAGATTCGTCGAAAAGTATGTAACGTGCAGGAGGAAGCGTTTCCGACCCCATAAAGTATATATATTCTTGATCAGGATCTCTAGCCGAGTCGATGTCCGTCTGACCGTCTGTCCGTATGAACGCGGAGATCTCGGAAACTATAGGAGCTACAGTACTGGGATTAGACAGGCAAGTTCCTGAGATTCCTGCGCAGCGCAAGTTTGTTTCAGCAATGTGCCACGCCCAATCTAACGACCACAAACCTCCCAAAACTTTGGCTCCTAGAGTTTTGATGCTAGAATAAATATCTGAAATGTATTGTTCTCATCAATACCTATCGATTGACTACAAAAAAAAGTTTGCCACACCCACTTTAACGCCCACAAACTTAAAAAAATCGTAAGTATAAACGCGGATATCTCGGAAACTATCAAAGATAGATAAATGGGATCTCAGATTTAAATTCCGTAACCTTAAGTAAGTTTGTCACGCGAGTATGCCACGCCCACTGTAACGCCCACAGCCCGCCCAAGCCTGTGGCGCCCACAATTTTCATGACAGATACAAAATTTTAATTGAAATGTATTAATCTTGTCAATACCTATCGATTATTCAAAAGAAAAGTTTACCACGCCCACACTAACGCCCATAACGTTTAAATATGTCTACCGCCCACCTATATTGAGATCACGGGTAGGTGGCGCATTTTAATCTCGCTTGCATATCTCCATTTCGGGTAACGGGTATCTGAGGTACTCGACTATAGCGTTCTTCCTTGTTTTATAAATAAATTTTTATACACAAAAACAGTTGTCCAGGATGTCGAAAACGCTGATGACAGAACGCTTCTAATCACAGAAACGCTTTGTATGGCTCATAAAAGGCTTGATGAAAACTTTAAACAAATAAGTTAACTATATTATTGGCCTAATTTATACAAGAAACGTAATGAGTTTATAAAAAATTTCACTGTCTGCAATCATAACAAATACAACAGACACCCAGTACAAATTCCTATTGGCAGGCACTTATCCCGGAAAGACATATATTATGCCCAAAATGTTATATTCCGGTATAGACTAATATTAAGAACACATAGTCGTAAATGAAATTCCAAATAAAAGTAGTAATACTAGCGAATAATAAAGACAAGAGAGAATGAAGAAGTATGTGTCCGTGTGAGTTTGTGCATTTTTCGGGAACCCACGTGCAGTGATTTGTGCCGGTCGGGAATCGTGTTGCGCCAGAGAAGCTTACTCAGTGCAAACGACCACCCGATCGCCCACAAGGAGCACAGGGAAGGGTCGCCTCCGGCCATCCTCCCCTCGGATCCCTACCCCCTACCCCAGTAGCTTGTGAGTCGCACATCCAGAGGGAACGGCCACGCCGTCCAGTTTTTTTGGTATTTTCTCAGGGATCGGCTACGCCGCTCGTTTCGTTAGTACTTTCGCCGGGAGCAGCCCCGCCCTCCACTATACCTTTCGGGTGCCGTGTTGCGCTAGAGCTGCTTTCTCGGTGCAACGCGGATACTCTGGCCTCCTTTCCCCACAAATCCCCGCAGCAACTCCCCGTCCAGTTTCGGCCCAACACTTTTCTACAAATTTAACTGTAGAGGACCCTGGCCGGACTGAGTTTTATCCCAGCCCATGAAAAAGGTCCTTACAGTTTGGCGCCCGAACAGGGACGAATAAGGACGACTAGATATCCTTCAGGAGAGTTGGGTTTTTACCACCAACCGCATGGCCTAAAGACCCATGTCCAGTAGACGAGATTTAGAGAAAGATAGGAGACCGCAGGAATAGTTAGACTAGGGGATCCCGTAACGCTGCGCCCGCCAACGCCAACCCACTCCCGGAGCGCCACATAGCCACGTGGCCTCCCACGAAGCCGTCAAGCGCATACCGCGCCCCGAGCAGCGCCCACAGAGCGGCCCAGCAGCGCCCAGCGAGCGACGTCAGTGCACCACCAGCGGCACCCACTCACGTGCCCACCAGGAGCACGCACAGCGCGGCCACCGCGCCCTCAGCAGCGCCAACCGCGCCGGTCACTAGCCACGCTACGAGCGCCACCAGGAGCGCCCAACGATCAGCGCCGCCGCTCACCAGCCGCACTCACCGAGTGCCAACGGGAGCGCTAGCCGCAACCACATCGGTCAGCCAGTGCCGCACGTCAGCAGCACCTGCCGTGCGCCCAGCGCCCAGTCACGCCACTAGGAGCGCTCACCGAGTGATCCCCAGCAGAGCCATCGGCAGCGCCACCGCGCGTATGCCCAGTGTCTCGGGAAAGAAAACGTCAGAGGACGCAGAATCGAAGCCAGATCCGGCAGCTGCCGGACTGGAAGAGGACAGGTTTTTCACCGCATCCGGGGGTGATTCCACGACCGCAAACATGGGGGTCAGGTGGATCGCCTACCGCCGAAAGGACGAGCTGCAGGCTCTGCTAAAAGAGTTTGGACTTGACCCGAACGGCCAAGTAGACGAACTACGACCACGATTGGCATCCTTCATCGGAGGAGGAGACCACAGCCCGGCTCTACGAGAGCGCTTTGCCGCACTGGAGGCAATATACCCGGAAGCACCCACCCAGAGGACGTCCACCATTCGGGCCACCTCACCGATGCCCGGAATTGAGGGTCACACGCTTCCCGTGCCCTGCTTAGGGAACCTACGGAAAAGCCCTGGACGGGAGATACCGGCCGCCAACCCAGCCGCCCATCTTCCGCACAGCCCTATATCCGCGGCAGTGTTCGCCGAGAAACTGCGAGGATGGGGCGTACTGTTTGACGGACAGTCAGACCCCGTTCATTTTATAGAACGCATCGAGGAAGGTGCCACTGCCTACAATGTGAGAGCGAGTGACATACCGAGGGCCGTCATTGGACTTCTCTCAGGCCGCTCCGAAGGCTGGTACCGGGCATACCAAATGCACACCGAGCCATGGGAAACTTTCCGGAGAGAGTTTCTGGAGTTTTTCTTGCCTCCGCGGTACTACCAGAGCCTAGAAGATGCCATCCGGACCAGGCAACAACAAGTGGGCGAGCCCTTCAAAATATACGTAGTGGAATTACGCCTGATGATGCCACGCGCCAAGTACTCACTAGGCCAGGAGCTCGAGCGGATCTACGAGAATTTGATGCCGGAGTACCAGCTTTTCATACGGCGACATGAGTTCTCCTCACTAGAGGGGCTTACCCAACTGGCAACTGCATTCGAAATCGCACGGGATCGAGACCCCGTTCGACATGCAGCCCTAATTCCAACCGCAAGCTGGAATTCCGGCAGGGAGAGCAGCGGAAGACCCACACCTCGACCCCAGAACTTTCTCGCTCCAACGCCTTCTGGACCCAGGAGGCCGGCGATATCCAACGGGATGATCGCCCAGGAAGCGGAACCACCGGTTGACGTCGGCCGAGCTTGTCACCGCTGCGGAGAAATTGGACACTTCACACGAGAATGCCGAAACCCACCGCTGATGTACTACTGGGACTGTGGGAAACGAAGCATCCGTACCATCGACTGCTGCCGCCGGACGGAAAACGGCCAAGTTCGCCGCCCACGTCGGGAGCCTGCGGTGACCCACTCGGTGCTCCCCCATCACTAGGACCACGAGGCGGCGGCGGCGCGGTGGCATGCCCGCTTGCGAGAGGCGGAGGAAGAAGAGCGACGGCTGTGGGAGGCACCGGTGGAGGACGCGTGGGAGGTGCCACTCACCCTCAGATACGCGGCCGAGGAACCCAGTCCGAGGGACGAGGACGAGGACGAACCACGCGCGCCATCCCCTCCGCTGTGGTTACCCGAGGTGCCACCCACTCCCCGCTACGAGGGGGAGTGGCTCACGGACGGCGCTCGAGACGGCGACGATGGAGCACCGTTGGCCACGCCGCCGTGGAGGACGGCCCGGCCACCCACGCCGCGATACACGGAGCCACGATGACCGGAGGAGCAGACGACGAGCGAGGAGTCGACCGCGCAGCCGATGCCGCTACCGCAGGAGGAGGACGTCCACCAGGCAAGGGCGGAGGAGCCGTCGGTGGTGCGGACGGAGGTGCCGGCCGCGCACGTGAGCCACAGCACACGGGCGTTCGAGGCCGAGGGCATGCGGTGGCGGCAGCAGACGGTGACATGGACGTGGCCCGAGGAGCCCGCGACAGGACCGACGAAGGAGGTGCCCAGGATATGGGAGGAGGGGGCACCCAAGTTGAACCCTCGGGACCCCCGGACGAGGAGCCGACAGGATGCGTGGGTCCCGCCGACACCAAGCACGGGCCCGCCAACACCGGCGACGACGGCAGCGACGGGGGAGGCGGAGTCGCTGGAGAAGGGACCGTGGGTGTGGCCCGAGCCACCGGCCATCCAAAGACCGACGTTGCAGCGTCAAGTCTCGAACCCCGGATCGACGCGCCCGCTGCCGCAGTTCATGCGGCAAGTTTCGGCCCCGGAGGAAGGCGGTTGGCGCGAGGTCGCCAGGAGCGAGTGGCCGGTGGGTATTGAGGAAGCACCCGCGGTCGCGACGGCACGGCGGAAGGGCGGCAGGCGGTGCGTCCTGGTCTGCGAAGGCGGGAGGAGGTACCGGGTGAGGCTCGGAGTCGCGGGCATCCGGGTTTTCGCACAATAAATAAATAAAAAAAAAAAAATCACAAAACAACACAAGGGTTTTCCGAAGCAACAAGAGAAGGGGTACGGGGCCAAGAGTTTGATTGGGGGTGGCTGGAAGAAGAACGGGGCATGCATGGGCCACTCCAGCAACCTGTAAGTCAAATGGTCTTAGTACAGGAAGAAGAAATGAACGTCAATTACTTACCGGCTGTCCCGGTTGCAAAGTGAATGCGAAGTCCTCTCCGCACCAGCTCTCGAGAGCTGCCAATATGGAGTCCGACGCAGCCGATAGAGGACGAGTGAAGGGCGAGAGAGGACGAAAGGAGAGAGAAGGATAAGATGAGAAGGAGTAGAAGAAATGTAAAAGGAACTTACCCATGAAAAATTGCAAAATCACCACGAGCCAGGGAAGGGGGCGCCTCGATAGGCGATCGATTGGCACTAGACGACAGTGCGATCGATGGGTACACGAAAATGGTAATATCGGCCCAAGGTGGAAATATCGCAACGAGCAGGTGGCAACGCCGCACCGTCGATATCGATACCGCACATCGATCACGCACGAATGGTGTGACCAGGCGGAGGAGCGAATAAAAGGAGTAGAACGCAGCAATGAGCAGCGAGCTGGGGATCGATAGGACACGAGTATCGATGTCCCAGTGGGAACACAGGAAATATCGGCGCGGGAGATTTAAAGTTGCTACGAGGAGGATGACCCCCGCTGTAGAAACTCAAGGGAGTTAAGAGCGTCGAGGGAGCATCGAGGGAGCAACGAGGGAGCGCCGCGGGAATCACAAGGACTCAAAGGCTAGGATAAGCAAGGAAACGCCGGAGAGTAGGAACCAGTCTTAAATGTTTCCCGAAGTAAGGGGGGAATGTGAGGAGTTGAATAACTCCCCACAAATAGAAGCAGCAGCAGATGGCCGGCCGCTCACCAGATACGCGTCGAATTCGCGTAGTAACGGCGCGGCGAGGAGAACGAGAGAGTTTGGAGACCAAGGGTGGAGATCGAGAGAGTTTGGAGACCAGCGAAGGAGAGCGAGAGAGTTTGGAGACCAGCGAAGGAGAGCGAGAGAGTTTGGAGTCCAACGAAGGAGAGCGAGAGAGATTGGAGACTTCGCGGGCAGAGCAAGAGTGCCGTGTGCAAAAGCGGATAACGGAACTGCACCGGACTTTGGACTCTCCCGTGAACTTTGGACCGGGAGAAGAAGTGCCACATCTCGGCAGTGGAGTGGCACACAGGCGTGCCACAGGCACCAAGGATGGAGATCGAGAGAGAATGGAGACTTCGCGGGCAGAGCAAGAGTGCCGTGTGCAAAAGCGGATAACGGAACTGCACCGGACTTTGGACTCTCCCGTGAACTTTGGACCGGGAGAAGAAGTGCCACATCTCGGCAGTGGAGTGGCACACAGGCGTGCCACAGGCATCACGGAAATTAGCGGGACGGCAGCAGTGGGCGGAGCATCGATTGGAAGCGGTACATGAAGGACAAGTGGGTCAACCAGGAGGCACGGACTTTGGACCCGGAGTGGAGAGATCCAGCGGGCCGTGCGCAAAAGGGAAATAACGGTTCCCGGAAGCCCTATATAAGGCCGCGGAGCGCTGGCAGCTGGATCAGTCGATCACGAGGAGTCAAGCCTTCAAGATCAGTCAAAGTACCAAGTGAACAATCAGTCAAGCAAGTAATCTACGAGGGAGCTACAACCAAGCGAGTCGTCGGAAGCAGCGCCGTGGGAAGCACACAAGGAGCGAGATCGCCACGTCGAGACGTTCGGGATTGGGACATCAGGAATCTCCGAATTGAGACACAAGTGGCTGAGTTCCGGAAGGCATTACACGGCTAAGTCAAGGCGTTCGTTTTCCAACTTTGTCACGACCACACCCTGGCGAGTCGCCCGGCGGGTCTGTCAGAGACAAGCGGAAGAGTCCTACGACGAGGAACCGTCAGTTTGGGGAGGAAAGTTGTCTGAGACCCAGCGTACCTTGCCCGACCAAGCAGGACCTGGCGTGACGGACGAGCGGTAGATCGATTTGCGGTTTCAAGAGGTTTCAAGAGGTTTCAAGCAACCGCCCAACTCCCCGAGTGCCAGAACGACAAGCTACTGGTCAGGAGACAACGCAGAAGACATCGGCAGCGACGCCAGCAGACATTTCCGGCAGCCACGTTACCATCGCCGCACGGGGCTCATTGGGGAGCGCAGGCGCGTCACGGACGATAAGCAGTAGGGTGACGTCGGGTGGAACGTTCGTCTGCGCTAGGCGTTAAGCAAAGTGAACTGCTAGGCAGCCTCCTGGCGACAGCCTGGACTGTCAGCGCGATTTGAGCAAGAACCTAGCGGGACCGTCCGGGACAGAGCAAGGGACAGGTATTGCCTCGAAAGGCGTCGGCCTGGAGAGCAAGGCTTGTTCACCCTAGTCTGAGAACGGTGACGCTTCCCTAAGCCCACAAGGCCGAAATCTCTGCGAGTCTAAGGCGCAACAAGCGACCCCGAGGCAGCGCCTCGGCGAGTGAGCAGAGGCGGCCACTACGAGCGTCCCGAGACCCAGGAGCCAAGCGGAAGCCGAGTCAACGCGTCGACAAGCCAGAAGGAGGAGCACCAGCAGCCGGCGGAACCAGAACAAGGAGATACAGAAGCCAGATAGCCACACACCCGCTGTACCAATACCACGAGAATAAATCCCACTGTTGCCATTTGAACCCATTGTTTTCTCACTGATCTACGGGGCAGTCACGTCATATAAATTTGGTGGGACGAACACACAATCTTCTGAGCTAGCCGCACGAATCTCGTAGCGAGCAGACATACAAAATCAGTTCGATACAAAGTATAGTTTCTGTTAAAATATTGTTATTTTCATCGGGACAAGGAATAATTTCAAAAAAAGGGGGGTTTGACTATCTCTGAAGGAATGTGGGAAATAATCAAAATTTCATTTGTGTCTGTTTTAAGCCAAGTGGAAGTTTTAATTTTCAACAATTTCTCAGGGCTTATATTACTCGTAGAGTAAAAGATAATAGATTCGTCGGAAAGTATATAACAGGCAGATCATGATCAGGATCACTAGCCGAGTCGATCTAGCCATGTCCGTCTGTCCGACTGTTCGTCTGTCCGTCCGTCCGGATGAACGCTGAGGTCTCGGAAACTATAAGAGCTAGGCTATTGATATTTGCCATGCGGATTCCTGAGCTTTTTAAGCAGCGCAAGTTTGTTACAGAAGCGTGCCACGACCACTCTAACGCCCACAAACCGCTCAAAACTGTGGCTCCTACAGTTTTGATGCTAGAATACAAATTTTAAAATTTTTTTTGTCTCGTCAATACCTATCGATTGATCCAAAAAAAATTGTCAACACCTACGTGTCTACCGCCGGTAAATGGAGCATTTTAACCTCGCTTTGCTGCTTGCATATCTCCATTTCCTTTTGGTGCCTTTAGCTGATAGTCGAGGTACTCGACTATAGCGTTCTTCCTTGTTTTGGATTAAATAGTCCTTATCTTGCCATTTGCATTCCTAATTCGATATCTTCTACATATTCACTAAAAAGTTTTAAGTTAAATATAAAAACGCTGACTTGTTGACCTATTTCTCCTTTTTTCTTTTAATTTGTTAATTATTTCGAATCTGTTATGTACGACATCGATAATCATATTTATATCAGTGTTTTCAACGAACCAAATTATTGATTTTCTGTTCCATCTCATCTTTATCATCTTGATTTGCTATTGTAATTCCACTGATTTCTCTTTTAAGTTGTTCTACTAAATATCGGATTTGGGTAACATCATTAAATTCATCGGCTTCTTTTAAAGGATTTTCACTTAAGTAATGGTATTCATAGTTAGTAGGGATTTCAATTGATCCTGTTTTAAATACAAGATATCCATTTTGTGCCTTTATGGGATTTATCCAAATTGTCCAATTGTCAGTTGAATTACAGTTGCTAATATTGTAGAGAAAATTATTGTTTTCACTGAGTTGTTCCTGAGTTCTTTCATTTCCTTCTGGTTGCCTGGAATTATCATCATACTTACTTTTATTAATTTTCTTATTCTTTTTTAACTTTGATTCTTCTATTCGTTTCTTCAAAATGTTTTTCATCTACTTTCTTCAAGGTTCCTGTCATTTTAAATGGATTTGTAGTCTTCACTAAAGGGGCTTGTTTGTATTTTGGATCTATTTCGTAAGCCTGACGTTTCTCGTTTAATTTATTAATTCTATTTATTTTCTTTTCTTGTGTGTTATAACTAGGAGTTCCTGCATACATAAATATGTCAGCTGGTACTTGATTTTTAGCATTATGATTTCTTTTGTGATTGTAAATGTACAGAATTAATTCGAACTTAGAATATCTGTTTTCGATGTCTGATTAGCTTCCTATAATTCTTTATTTTTCATTTACTGTTTTATAAATCCTTTCTATGTCCGAAATACCGTTTTTACTTGTTTTTACTTGAACTTGTTTTCCTTCCGAACTTAACCAACTGTGTAAGGCTACGAATATAAATGCTGAATCTTTATCTGCTTGATTTCTTATGGTTTTCCCATTTCATTGTATACTTTTATGATATATCTTTTGGCTTCTAACCAATCTCTACCTGTGACTTCTACTAGAGTAGAAAATTTTGAATATACATCGATACATGATAAAAATAGTTGGTTACCCACCATATAAAAATCCATAACAAATTCTTCTCTTATATTTTGAATTTCTGGGGTAAGTTCAAATGTCAGTTTAGTTTTTCATTGTTCTGTTTTAGCAATGTTACAAATTTCACATTCATTTAATATATTTTGAATTAATTTTTGATAATCAGGGAAAATTGTCTCCAAAATTGCTTGTCATTAAATTGATAGATGACCCTGTATCTACCATGGCTCTAAGGAGTTTTCCTTTAATCATTATCTGACATATGGGCAACACTTTCAATATCCGAGGCAGTTTGCTGAAAATTTACATCCATCCTATTCTGTGCACTATCCCTTCTCCCTTTGTCTTTTAACAGGTGCGTTTGGGGAATTATTTGATGTTGTTGCCTGGAAATTTAGATGGTTTTGGCCCCACCTTGGTCTAGATTTCTCCTTAACTCATTATAATTACCTTGGTTTTGGTGAGCCTTGAGAATTTGTTTAGTTGTTTGAATCGCTGTTGTAATTATATCTTGGATAACTGTAGGACTGATAAATATATTTTTGATTGTAATGATTTTGATGTGTTCTTCCCAAATTCCTCCGGTTATCTTGACGTTTGAGTATATAATTGTCAAAAGGGTTTGCGTCCCAATGACCTAAAATCATTGCTGCTTCTTTTAAATAAGCAAAAGTTGTGATATCTTTTTTGGATAAGGAATTATAAAATCTTTCAGAAAGTTTTCTTTCGATACAATCTTTAATTGTTTTGTTTAAAACAATTGTATAAATTGACCTTTCTATTTGGTCTGACTCTAATTCTAACTTATTATGTACTTTTGAAGATCTAAATTTTAGATCATTAACAAACTTACTAATGCTTCCTTGATATGGAGTGTCCCGAACATGTTGTATGATGTCATCGTATGGCCTGTGATCCTTGAAGGCTTTGATTAGGGTACTAGACCTCTCCTCTTCAATGACTTTTTGGTCTGAGTCGTCGATGGTCCTCTCTATGGCTCCGTATATGATGTGGGTTTGTCGAACGTCTTGGGTAGGGTATAATTTTAGAAGGTACTCTACCCTGGCTATGTACTGACTTAAGTCCGATGGGTTTCCATCGAAATACGGCAACTCCTTGACTTGCCCGATTAACTGATTCAAGTGAATCTCGGACAACTGTGGTAATGCTGAAGGGTTTGCCATTTTTTATTGTTCTTTTTCAATATTTCCACTTTAAATTTTTTTTAGCGCGTATTGACCGATTTTTAATTTAGTCTCTGCTTGTGGAAATTACACATAGACTTTTTGTTTTTCAGTATTGGCACTTTTATTATAAGTTTTTCAGCGCACATTGAGCGAGTTGGATTTTTTTATTGTAAGTTCTGCGTGCGAAAATTACACATAGATTCTTAAGCGGGTCTCGATGATTATCTTTTTCTTCACGGATTTTTTTTTCGTCGATCAGCATAAACTAATAATAAGTACTGATGGCTTTTTAAAGGACTTTGAGATCCTACCGTCTGCGCCAATTAATTGCTTGCACCATAAGTGTATTATAAAAACAAGGGCTATAGTCGAGTACCTCGACTATCAAATACCCGTTACACAGCTAAAGGGACCAAAGGGAAATGGAGATATGCAAGCAGAAATGCGAGACTGAAATGCACCACCTACCACAAAACCAAATAAATGGTTATTTGAGCGGTAGACAGATTTAAGCATTATGGGCGTTAAGGGAGGAGTGGCAAACTTTTTGTTGCGTCAATCGATAGGTATTGACGAGGCTAATACATTTCAGTTACAATTTTTTATCTTAAACTTGCGCTGCGCAGGAATCTCAGGAATCTGCATGCCTGAAGCCTTGCTCAAGGCTACGGAATATAAATCTGAAATCCCAATTCTTTATCTTTGATAGTTTCCGAGATCTCCTCGTTCATATTAACGATTTTTTTAAGTTTGTGGGCGGTTTGTGGACGTTAGAGTGGGCGTTGCAAACTTTTTTAAGGTCAATCGATAGGTATTGATGAGAATAATACATGTCAGTTAAAATTTTTATTCTAGCATCAAAACTGTATGAGCCACACTTTTGTGCGGTTTGTGGGCGTGGCACGCTGCTGAAATAAACTTGCGCTGCGTAAGAAGCTCAGGAATCTGCATGCCAAGTCTCAAGAGAATAGCTCTTATAGCCCCGAGGCTGTTGAGTTGTTGAAATTCCTGAAAGTTGACTTTGTTTAGAACAGTTGATTAACAGCTGACCCAAATTCAGCAATTCAACTGTTTAGGGAATACCCTGAATATTTGTGTTGGAAGAACTCCGACTTGCTATTGACAAATCTTAAACTGAATTCACTGTCTAACTCCTACTTCATTCACGATCATACCTCGGCTTTAAGCTTTAAAGGTTTTTGTGAGTGGGACTTATTGCTATTGAGTGATTTTCTGAATTGGGACTTTGGACCCCAAACTTGGGTCCCGAAATCTGATTATCCTGAAATGTGGTAACGTGCCGATAGTCGGAACAGCGGCTTGTTCTAATTGTTTAGTCTATAACCGTGGTTATTTGTTTCATGATAATTTTCCTCTGGCTTGCTTATAGTTCGGTAGTTTTCCATTGGCTTGTTGACAATTAAAATTGGGTTCTTATTTCTGAGAGGGTGTCTCGAGGTTGACTGCTTAATGTGAGCATGTATGTGTGGGTATGTGGACATGTACATGGGAGTATGTGGTGCTATGGATATGTCACTGTATATTATTAAATGTTTGAGGTTGGATATATAAACAAATTAGTTGTGTGGACTGTATGTAATTTTATTCTTGCCAGTTGCGAAGCCTATTTGATACTGATATACATTTTACAAAAAGACGCCGTCGTAGCAGCGTTGCCAGAATTGAAAAAGGTATACAGAGACATATCCATAGTTCTGTTGATGAGCGCTAAAGTTTTTAGACTGACGTTGCGAGGAATTTGAGTTCAGCAAAAGTGAGTCAGACATTGACTCCAAGGTTAGCCCACAACATGGCAAGGCAAAGCGATCGTCACACGCTTTAGTATCGATGGAAGCAAACACTTGTGTGAAGTGTAACTACAAGGAGCACAAGATGTACGCCTGCTCAAAGTTTGATGAATTGTCAGTCGAGCAGAGATGCACATTTTTAAAGGCAAAATCACTGTGCTTTAACTGCCTTAAGCCTGGGCATGTGTCGCGAAAGTGTGAATCCAAATTCACATGCAAGTTTTGCCACAATCGTCACCACTCTCTGCTACATGCAGATATTCTTAGTTTGCAAGCCGCTGTCACTTCGACTCACTGACGAGATGATGAAAGGCACATCCCAAGCGCTCCTGAAGATGCTACGGTTACCATCAGCCATATCGCACGGGCACAAGTGGGTCCCACAGCTGAATCCCTGTGCCACAACGGCTACGAAAAAGTGCATTGCCAACAGCTTTAGTGTTTGTTAGAAACGCAACAGGATCGCACACTACCTGCCGGGTGCTTTTGGACAGTGGTTCGGAATTGTCGTACATATCCGAGTGGTGCGTACAGGCACTCGCACTGGCACGCTCACCGTAACGAATCTTGGGGACCGTAATCTCTTCAATCAAGGCTGAGACAACTAGAGGCTGCAGCACATTGGACTTGCAGTGGTTGCCTTCTCTTTCATTCACAGGTGCGTATGCTAGCGAAATAATGTGCTTGCTTGTAAGTATTGGTCCTCGTACCTTTCGTTGTCTTCCTCTTCGTCAAAAATGCCAATTGGTCGCTAATGGACTCGAATTCTTTCCAAACGATGGTGAGCCTTTCCAATGAAACTTGTAGTTTATCAAGCTCCCGTTTTGACCCAGCACGTGGATCTTGAGACGCCGTTAGCAAACGCGTAATGCTTGCCTTCAAAAGTTTAAACTGATTCATGTTAATCAGTAACTAAATTTGGCTAGAAGGACCAAAGATATGGTGTAGAATAAAAACGTTTTATTTCCCAATTTGAGTGGACTGTATTTCAATTATTAAATTTGTCACATTGTTTGTGTGTCCGATGCGTTCTGTTGTAGTCTTAACACTAAGTCCTTAAAAATCTCTAAAGTGTGACGCAGCACCAAAATATATATTAAAATGCGCAAAGTTGGTGTTCCAAAGATAGACCAAGATTCAAAATTAAATAACGGCTGCAATGTGTTCATCAACATCCCGGGCCGCCCAAAAAAAAATGATTCAGAACTAGGCAGTCCAGCTAACTTGGTGATGGGCCGGGTCATCTCTACAGTAGACGTCTTAAGTTTTACAGCACGTGCAATTCCATCTGGTCCAGGATGAGCTTCCACTACACGGGCTAGTATCCAAGCTGCTGGAGGGAGATTTGAGTCCTTGACGAGAACTACATTGTCTACAGCGATGTTGCGTTCCTTGTTGCACCACTTTTGACGTTGCTGTAGTGATGTTAAATACTCTTGATTCCAGCGTTTCCAAAACCTTTGATACATCGATTGCAAGTCCTGCCAATAGTCCAGACGATTGATCGGCAAATTAGTCAGATCTGCCTCTGGAACAGTTGTGAATGGGCGTCCAATTAAAAAGTGGGCCGGAGACAAGTAGGTAAGGTCAGTGTCAGGTGAGTAGCCTAATGGCCGCGAGTTTACCACTGCACTGATCTGAGCAATCAGAGTTTGCATTTCTTCAAAGGTTAGAACAGTTTTTCCCACAACTCGACGCAGATGTAGTTTAACGGAACGTACTGATGACTCCCACTTCCCTCCCCAATGTGGCGAATGGAGAGGTATAAAACTCCACTTAATTCCATCATTGGCCAGCGATTGTGTTAGATTGCATTGATGCTCCTGCGAAGATAAAAATTGCTGCATCTCATCTAGTGCCCGTTTGGAGCCAAGATCTGAAGATCTGTGAGCATTTTCCTCGAAGGGACATGATCGGTTGCCAGTTCCAAATGTATTGTTGAGGTTACAAGGCAAACAAAAAGGCATATGTAGTCCTTAGCTTTTCGGGGATTGCGCCCTCTCCTTTTTTTTTAGTATAAATGGACCAGCGTAGTCACAGACTGAGTGCTGGAAGGGTAAAGCTTCTGTTATTCGGATGCATGGTAGATCGGCCATGAATTGGTGCTCCGTGAGATTAAGTTGGCGGAAACATTTAATGCAGTTGCGAACCAGATTGCTTATCAGGTTGCGCGCACCAAAGATCCAGTACTTTTGACGAACAATTAAAATCATTCTTGTGATGCGGTTCGACTTCGGAAGCAGTATAGGGTGTTTTATCAGCTGGTCGTCCACCAACTCGAAGAAGGCAATTTTTGCACATAACCGGCGAGAGCTTCACCAACTGGGAGCGGCTGTGAAGTGGCTTGTTTTCCGTAAGTAGTTTTCGGTCTTCCATGAAACATTTCTGAGCCTCTTGCAGGCAAAGAATGCGAGCAGCCTGAATCTCCTCAAGGGTGAGCATCTTGCCCTTTGAAGCGTAAGGCGTAAGCTACAAAACGCACCAGCTTTGTCCAGGACGAGACGCGTTGAGACAAAGCTTCGATCGGTGACAATGAGCAGTTTTCCCGTGCGGCTAATGCGGTGGTCTTCACTTCTTCTTTGCCATGGTTTTCTGAAAGGGAAGAATCTAACTTTTTACAGCTCAACTTTACCGCTACCATTTCTGGATCTTGCAGCCATGAAGGTCCATCCACCATAAGTCGAATTGTAGAAGGTCCGAAGCAAGCATTCCTCGTGTGGCGCAGCCCGCCGGATTCTCCGGCCATGCGTTGGTAAGGCCTCGAGCATTTCTGAGGTTCTATTGTCTACAAATGTTTTAAGATTAGATGGTGGACGTGAAAGCCAAGCCAAGCCTATGGTTGAGTCACACCATGCGTGTACTTAAATGTCCTTGTGTTGTAGTGCAGCCTTGACTGATGAGAACAATCGGCTCAGTAGAAAAGCGCCACAGAGACGCTGCTTCAGCAGATCAAATCTGGTTATTCTTGCTACGAGTGAAATAGATACGGTGACGTCTGCTCGCACCACTCTGCTATAGAATATGCCTTGATGGATGCATCTGAAAATCCATGCAGTTCGATGTGATCTTCATTGTTTTGGACAAACCGTGGCAGGCGTAGATTTCGAAAGATGTGTAGGTCGTTAACGCATTTATTCCACCAGTCCGCAACTTTCGGAGGAAGTTCTTGGATCAGAATACCATGTGGGTCAAAAATGCGTGCCACATCTGACAGCACTAGGCGTTTGGTGTTGTGAGGATTTGTTGTAAGTCAAACTTTGTAGGATAGCATATCCTCTTCTGGATCCCAATGAATGCCAAGAACTTTTGACGTAGAATTCCTTTGCCTTGTACTTCGGTTGTAGCGAGAGATCTGTTAGCGACACGTGATAAATTGGAAACCAATTTACCAAGTTCCATGCCTGCACATTTCATCAACTGGATCAACTCTTTTCAACTCGTCTACTTAAAACTGCTCCTTCAAGATCTTTGCAGCGGTAGGAAAGTCGTGTTGATGGTCGTGAGCTAACTGATCCAGAACCCTCACTGCCAAAAATGGTGCGCAGGATGAGTGTTTAATAGGATTTGTTTCATCTTCTCTCCAAACAATTCGCTGATAGCCACAATGGTTGGCTGCCACCCAGCTTTGTCGATACATTTCGACAATGTTTGCTGAGAAGACGAACTTGAACATTCTGAAACGCATACAAATCGAGAAAAGGTTTCGTAGAATGCTGGGTCCAATGTGCAGAGCTTCGTTTAAGGACCGTCCATTCGTGTCCTTGAATGAGCCATCAAATACGACCCGTAGTTTTTGGGCAATTACAGGATGATGTGGCAAGTAATAGCTCGGCTTTTTGTCAATGTCTTCTGGCGACAGTTCTCGCATGTGGCCCAACTGAAGATAATCTCGCATAAATTGCACGTACTGTGAATGCAAATTGGGGTCTTTCTTTAGGCGGCGCTCTACACCCCTGAATCTTGTTAGCGCTCTCTGTAAAGTATCCGAAAACTGTTCCTTGGAGTTTTTGAACGGAAGTTCGACGTTGTAACGCCCCTTAGAGTTCCGAGTGTGCGTCTTCACAAAGTGCTGTTCAACTTCATCGTCCTCCGGTTTCCCATGGAATTCCTGGCTGACATCCTCCAGCTCCCAAAAGCGCCGTAGCGATGCGTCAATGTCAATAGCCGTATGCATTGTTGTTGTAGATGAACATCCGGTAGTAACGATAGATGTTATAAACCATCCAAAAATGGTCGAAATGGCGATGATGTTGCCCTAGTTGTCGAACATCTTTTGACCGGTGAACACGGTCCAAACGTAGTCGCTGCCCAGGAGTATATCAACTGGCGCCAACGACTGACAGTCAGAATTCGAAAGCTTAAAGCCAGCGAAAGCCTTGAGTGCTGAGGCGGCGATATCGTATCTGGCCAACGTGGAGGTAATTTTGCTGAGTACGTGGGCACGTACCTTCCTTGTGTGATCTGTCCACAGTACCCTACGGCTCATCCTGCGCACTGCAAAGATCTTGAAGGAGCAGTTTTATGTAGACGACGTACTGACCGAACCACATACCGAGGAGGAGCTCATTCGCAATCAAAATGAGTTGATCCAGTTGATGAAATGTGCAGGCATGGAACTTGGTAAATGGGTTTCCAATTCATCACGTGTCGCTAACAGATCTCTCGCTACAACCGAAGAACAAGGCAAAGGATCAAATTTTACAGCAAAAGTTTTTAGCATTCATTGGGATCCAGAAGAGGATTGTTATACTACAAAGTTTGCCTTACAACAACTTCGCACAACACCAAACGCCAAGTGCTGTCAGATGTGGCACGCATTTTTGACCCACTGGGTATTCTGATCCAAGAACTGTGGCTACTCGATCTGGACTGGTGGAATAAATGCCGTAACGACCTGCACATCTTTCGAGATCTACGCCTGCCACGGTTTGTCCAAAACAATGAAGATCACATCGAACTGCATGGGTTTTCAGATGCATCCATCAAGGCATATTCCGGAGTCATCTATAGCAGAGTGGTGCGAGCAGATGGCACCGTATCTGTTTCACTCAAGAATAACCAGATTTGATCCGCTGAAGCAGCAGTCTCTGGCGCTTTGCTACTGAGCCGATTGTTCTCATCAGTCAAGTCTGCACTGCAACACAAGGACATTTAAGTATATGCATGGTGTGACTCTACCATAGTCTTGGCTTGGCTTTCACATCCACCATCTAATCTTAAAACATTTGTAGACAATAGAACCTCAGAAATGCTCGAGGCCTTACCGCGCAACGCATGGCATCATGTAAACACAAAGGAGAATCCGCACGAGGAATGTTTGGATGGGACCTTAATGGCTGCAAGATCCAGAAATGCTAGAGGTAAAGTTGAGCTGTAAAAAGTTAGATTCTTCCCTTTCAGAAAACCATGGCAAAGAAGAAGTGACGACCACCGCATTAGCCGCACAGGAAAGCTGCTCATTGTCACCGCGTGAAAAGCTGGTACGCGTTCATCCAAAAGATCAAGGCCAATAAATCTGCTACGCTGGCAAAGGGCAAGATGCTCACCCTTGAGGAGATTCAGGCTGCTGGCATTCTTTGCCTGCAAGAGGCTCAGAAATGTTTCATGGAAGACCGTAAACTACTTACGGAAAACAAGCCACTTCACAGCCGCTCCCAGTTGGTGAAGCTCTCGAGGGTAATCTGCAAGGATGGCCTTCTTCGAGTTGGTGGACGACTGGACAACTCACAATTACCAGCTGATGTTAAAAACCCTATACTGCTTCCGAAGTCGAACCGCATCACAAGAATAATTTTTTATTGTTCGTCAAAAGTACTGGATCTTTGGTGCGCGCAACCTGATAAGGAATCTGGTTCGCAACTGCATCAATTGTTTCCACCAACGTAAACTCACGGAGCACCAATTCATGGCCGATCTACCATGCATCCGTATAACAGAAGCTTTACCCTTCCAGCACTCAGTCTGTGACTATGCTGGTCCATTTATACTAAAAGAAAGGAGAGGGCGCAATCCCCGAAAAGCTAAGGACTACATATGCCTTTTTGTTTGCCTTGTAACTACAACAGAACGCATCGGACACACAAACAATGTGACAAATTTAATAATTGAAATACAGTCCACTCAAATTGGGAAATAAAACGTTTTTATTTATTCAAACAATTCAACAAATCCTCAAGGTTCACCAAACAGAAATCAAATTCCACCTAGAAACCAAGGTAATTATCATGAGTTTAGGAGAAATCAAGAACAAGGTAGGGCCCAAAATACTCTAAGTTTCCAGGCATCAACATCAAATAGTTCCCCAAACGCACCTGTAAAAGACAGAGGGGGAACGATAGTGCACATAATAGGATTGATGTAAATTTTCAGCAAACTGCCTCGGATATAAAAAACGTTGCCCATATGTCATAGTAATGATTAAAGGAAAACTCCTTAGAGCCATGATAGATACAGGGTAATCTATCAATTTAATGACATAAAATGTTGGAGACAATAAAGAACAAGAAGAGAAATTAAAAGTGCATACAATTAATGGATCAACGGAATTAAAAAAAAGTATAACATTAGATCCAACTAAACAAACATTTTATTTACATAAATTTTTCGACAATTACGATATCTTAATAGGCAGATGTTATTTAAAAGACAGACAGTGATGCTAGGAGACACATTACTTTACATAAAGTATGGCGAGAACGATATAGGAAAAAAAGATTAAAGGGGATAAGACCGCATCAGAATGCCTTAATCCGCCCTTATCAAAGGACCAATCATTTAATTTTGACATCAATATTAAACTAAAAGAATGTAATGTAACCTGTGTTAGAACATATAAATTACGAAAAAAAGGAAAATTTAAAATGGGCTTTATTCGAACATAATGACATTCAGTACAAAGAAGGTGAAAATCGGACTGTTACAAGTACTGTTAAACATTCGATACAAAGAAAACATGAGAACCTAGTATATAGAAAGCCATACAAACTTTCGACGAAGAGGTTAACAAACACCTATTTTTCCATTCGTACCTATCGATCTATTTGCATAAAAAACTACAGGGGCTCTGTTATCTTTTGATTTATCAAAAAAAATACCCTATTCTCTATTCTCAAAACCTAGTTCTCTTTTTTTTTGTGTTCTTTTACGATCATGTTTTTTTTAAATTTTTATTTATTATCTTTATTTTTTATTTTATTAATTTCTTTGTTTAGAAATTATGTTTCTTAGACAATCAATTCATTTCTCATTACTTAGACCATTATTTTGAAAAAGTTTAGTTTTCAATTTATATATATTTATTTCAAGATTTTGGAAAATATATTTTTATTATAATTATCATGATGTTGTGCGTGTGCATTTATATCTTATCTAGATCGTTTGCTTGGCTTATGGCCCTATTGTTATACACCTATTGTGTAATAGGTATGCTTTATAAAGTATATATCCGCAGAAAATTATGACAATTATCAAAAACAATATATTTGTTAAATGGGGATCGATATTTGTCGATTCTATTTTATTAATCACGTTTGCAGTGGAGTCCACTGTTTTCGTATCGATCAATCCCATTGTGTTCATATAACTTATCTCATTACTTGTGTCGAATTTACTTATACTATTACTATTCATTAGTTTTTTATTTCCTATTTTTACAATTTCTGAAGGACAATTCATGGACTTCTACAAATTGCTTGCTTTATAGCTGCAGGGGACTATAATGCCAAACACACGCACTGGGGATCACGCCTTGTGACTCCCAAAGGAAGGCAATTATACAATGCAATCATAAAACCGAACAACAAATTAGACTATGTTTCCCCTGGCAGCCCCACATACTGGCCAACAGACCCCAGGAAAGTTCCAGACCTAATAGACTTTGCGGTGACAAAAAAACATTCCCCGCAATATAATAAGCGCCAAAGCGCTTTCGGACCTGCCGTCAGACCATTCGCCAGTGCTAATAACTCTTCTTCAAAGCACAAAAACCACAGATCACCCCATCAGGCTGACGTCGCACAGTACCAACTGGTTAAAATATAAAAAGTATGTAAGCTCACACATCAAATTAACCCCTCACTTCAACATCGAAGCGGACATCGACTGCTCTACCGATGCTCTTGAAGAAGTATTCGTGGAGGCAGCCACTTTCTCAACACCACAAGGCAGAGACGTGCAAACCAACCACTTCAAAACTAATCTGCAAATTGAACGGATAGTCCTAGAAAAGAGGCGGCTGCGACGTGCCTGGCAAACCAACAGATCGCCGTCATCAAAACAACGTCTTAAGGAAGCTACTCGCTCACTAAATCGAGCTCTAAAGCAAGAAAACAGAAAATGCACAGCTGCAGTACATTAAAAAACTATCGCCAACCAGTACAAAACATCCTCTGTGGAGGGCTCACCAAAATCTGAGCTTTCCAATCGAAACAGTCACTCCGATAAGAAACTCATCTGGCATCTGGGCCCGCAGCGACGAAGATAGAGCCGAAACTTTTGCTTTACATCTAAAAAACGTCTTCCAGCCGAACCCTGCCACTGGTTCATTTTTCCTACCACAAATCGAATCTGAATCTATTTCCCCACCACCATTGTTTCAGCCAAAGGAGATCGCGAAAGTCATTGGGGAACTGAAACCGAAAAAGACCCCTGGCGGTGACCAAATAACCCCAAAAATGTTAATTGAACGTCCAAACTCTGCCATTGAAGTTATTTGTAAGCTCTTCAATGGGATTATAACTCTCGGCTACTATCCGAAAAAATGGAAAAAATCTATTATCATTATGATACCGAAGCCCGGAAAAGACCACACAATTCCGTCATCCTACAGAAAAATTAGTTTATTATCGTGTCTGTCTAAGCTGTTCGAAAAATGCCTTCTAACTCGCATAACACCATATCTAGGAGCACACAATGTTATCCCTGCTCATCAATTTGGATTTCGTCAAAACCATGGAACAATCGAACAAGCTAACAGAATAACATCAGAAACACACACAGCCTTTGAGCATCGGGAATACTGCAGCGCAATATTCCTCGATGTATCTCAAGCCTTCGATCGAGTATGGCTAGATGGCCTCATGCACAAGATCAAAACACACTTACCTGATTACACTCACAAGCTTCTTGAGTCGTATCTATACAACAGGACCTTCGCAGTAAGGTGCAATACAACAACATCCGACGACTACATTATCAAAGCTAGAGTCCCGCAAGGAAGCGCGCTAGGGGCTACTCTGTTCCTCCTATACACAGAACGAGCAGCTAACAACATCTACCTTCGCTGACGACACCGCAATTTTAAGTCGCTCGAGGTGCTCAGGCCGAGCCACAACACAGCTAGCAAACCACCTCCTCGTAGTAGAGAGGTGGCTATCTGATTGGCGGATTAAAATAAATGAACAAAAATGTAAACACATAACGTTTACTCTCAACAGGCAAACATGCCCTTCACTATTATTGAATAAAAAGCAGATTCCCCAAGTCAACGATGTAACGTATCTCGGCGTCCACCTTCACAGACGACTAACCTGGAGAAGACACATCGAACGCAAGAAAGTACATCTAAAACTAAGGTCCAGTAGCTTCCACTGGATTCTTAACGCTCGTTCGCCCCTGCGTCTGGACTACAAGGTTTTGCTCTACAACTCCACTCTCAAGCCCATCTGGACATATGGCTCCCAGCTATGGGGGAACGCCAGCAGAAGCAACATAGACATTATACAGCGCGCTCAATCGAAAATCCTGCGAACTATCACTGGGGCACCATGGTATATTCGCAACCAAAACATCCACAGGGACCTAAGCATTCTTACCGTAAAAGATGAAATAGACAAACAAAAAGCGTCCTACAACGAAAAACTCTCTGTGCACCCCAATCGCCTCGCAAAAGTCTTGACTTGGGTTTGCAGCCGATCCCGTCTACAACGCAACGACCTGCCAAGCCAGCTATAACTTTTGGGCTCCTTTAGCACAACATCAGTCATAAGACTGTGAGTTAGATTAATTAGTCTTAGATTTGATACACTTATTGTTAGTATCCAAAGGGAGAAGATTCAATAAATAAATAGCAAAGGAAAAATTTTTAGGTGTTTCTTTTTTTTTTGTTTAATTTTTTTAAGTTTTAGTTTTGATTTTTTTTTTAATTGATAAAAAAAAATTACAGTTCTCTTCCTATTTGTTTGTATAGCTTTACGGGCTATACTGCTATTGGGCAGAAAGGGTTCCGCTCAATTTTACAAATTTGAATTATAGTAACATATATTGACTTAAATTTGATTCGGTCATTAATTTTGTTTAAATCCGCTTTTCTTCAGACCCTCTTACAGTTCTCTTCCTGTTTGTTCGTATATAATAATTCATAACTAAATATATATTATATATATTTTAAATATTTTATTTTCTGACACCTCCCTCTGTAAGAAATATATGGGTTGTTAACCTTCGTTCCAAACGTATATTTTCGCTTGGTTCCCATAGATAGATGTAAAATAATTCTTACAATTTAATGTTTCTCACATGTTGGATTATTCTTAAACCATTTATTGTTCAGTCAGAAAGAAATTTTATAGGATCATTTAATATTATTTTATTATTGTAAACATATTTCATTAAATTCATTACTAAATATATACTATATATATTTTAAATATTTAATTTTCTGACCCCTCCCTCTGTAAGATGTAAATGGGTTCCCATAGATAGACGTAAAATATTTCTTACAACTTAATTTCATCTCATCTCTGTCGTGCAAACAAAAAGCGCTTACAATGGGCTTTGATAATTCTTCACCAGAAACTATAACAACTCATAACACTTGTTAACAGTTAGTTACCATACAAAACCAAGTACTTTACAGATACTATACAAAAAGTAATCATCCAAAAGCAAATACTTTACAGGTACTATACACAAAGTAACCACTCAAAAACAAGACTAAAGAGAAAATAAGCATCAAAATACTGCTAGGTAACAACTAAATACAACGAGTCCAATGTGTCAAGTCCATGTCCATCAATATGAGTACTACCCTAAAATATTGTATATCTCTGGATACTCTTCAAAGTCAAAATCTATTCAATTCTGGATGGAGCAGTGGAGACGAAATTTCTACGGTACCCCATTTGGCTGAGATTTGCTGAGGACTATAAAAAAGTTTTGCTAAAATGTAAACATGAACTAGTATTGATGCTAACTAAGAATCTTGGCGATGTGTTAGGTTAGGTTAGGTTAGGTAGGAGTGGTTGGAGACTAAATTTTAGTCCCCTCACTTAGGCCACAATGGGCCCCTTGTGATACCACATGATCTCTGAAAAGATCCGTTTCCCTAGCTCATGGGTTATCTGCTTTCGCAAAATATTCTGTTTTTCTTAAGAAACATAGTAGTTTTTGAATGCTTACGTCCTGAATGGCCGCAAGGTTCGGAAGTGTGTAGCTACCTAGGGTTTGAAAGCGCTTTAGGTTATGCGCTGGGCAGAAGCATAGGAGGTGTTCGATGCTCTCCTCTTCGTCTATCTGTTTGCAGCTGCGGCAGAAGTCGTGGTTACCTAGACCCAGCCTTATCGCATGAGTCCCTA
This sequence comes from Drosophila suzukii, assembly GCF_043229965.1. Classification (NCBI taxonomy): domain Eukaryota; kingdom Metazoa; phylum Arthropoda; class Insecta; order Diptera; family Drosophilidae; genus Drosophila; species Drosophila suzukii. The sequence continues at coordinate 1,390,468 of NW_027255900.1, read as the reverse complement.
TAAGACAGTGGCCCGTGAGGGCATTTAGGAGAGTGGAGATGTTCTCCCTGCTACATTGTAGGAGAGTTTTTGTTCTTTTCGTGTTGTAGTTTGGCCATGTGAGTCTAGAATTGTGGCATGTTGAGATTGAGTTCCAACGGTTGTTGGAAAGTGTATACAATCTCTGCCTGAGATGGAGCTTGCAGGTAGCCATGGGCATCCCTACCGTGTCCTTATCGCGAAGGATATCGGCGGTTGTCCCCTGTCTTGCTAGCTCGTCTGCTATGCAGTTGCCCTCAATTTTGCGGTGTCCAGGCACCCAGATGAGGTTGATACTCAGATGAGTGGCCATCTCGTTAAGAGATTTGTGGCATTCAGAGATTGTTTTTGAGCTCGTTGTGCAGGAGTCGAGGGCCCTGAGGGCAGCTTGACTATCCGAGAAGATGAAGATATCTATGTCTTGATGTACAGACGTGTTCAGGTGGGTAGTGGCTTCCTGAATTGCAATCACTTCCGCTTGGAAAACACTACAGTGGTCTGGTAGGCGGAAATAGACTTTTAAGTCTAGTTTGGGGGAAGAGACTCCCCCACCTGTTTGGGAGTTAAGCTTGGAGCCGTCAGTGTATATGTTGACGGCGTTTACGAATTGATGTGGGAGGTTGTCCCAGTCTGAACGGGTGGGTATATAAATTTTGTATCTTCTTTCGAAGTCGACTATGGGTGGGACGTAGTCTGTATAACGTGGTAGGGGAGAATGCTTTGATAGGATATTGGAGTGACCCGTGGAGCCTGTTGTCCATGCCGCTGCTTCACGGAGCCTCAGCGCTGTGGCTAATGCCCAGCTTTTGGCAAGTAGGTCCAGGGGTTGGAGATCGAGAATTGTATTTAGTGCCTCATTGGCGGTAGTGCGCAGCGCCCCACTGATGCAGAGCTCTGCGCTTCTTTGGATCTTGTGAAGGATCCGGAGGTTACAGTTTTTATCTAGAGAAGGCCACCAAACGATGTTTCCGTAGAGTAGAATGGGCCTGACTATTGCAGTATATAGCCAGTGAACTATCATGGGGGAGAAACCCCACTTCCTCCCTATGGCTTTTTTACAAGCGAAGAGGGCTATGGCCGCTTTGCGTGTGCGATCTAGGATGTTATCAGTCCAGAGAAGCTTTTTGTCAAGAATGACACCTAGGTACTTTGCTTGGTTGCTAAAGGTTAGGCGCGTTTGGTGTAGTTTTGGGGGAACTAGAATTGGTACCTTGTACTTCCTTGTAAAGAGAACTAGTTCGGTTTTTTCCGGGTTAACTCCCAGTCCACAGCCAGCTGTCCACCGGGAGAGGGTGGATAGGGCTGTCTCTATTAGATTGCAAAGGGTTTGCGGGAATTTACCCTGCAGTAGGATAACCACGTCATCCGCGTAGGCTACCACTTTTGTGCCCGCCTCTTCTAGGAGTGAAAGCAGTTTGTTGACCACTAAAACCCATAGAAGAGGTGAGAGTACGCCCCCTTGTGGGTTTCCTCTACTGACGTTCCTGGTCGAGTGGGCCGGTCCCATAGTGGAGTGCACTACCCTGCTGGTTAGCATGGTGTGTTAGAGCAAAGCAGAAATGAACAAACATTTTCATTAACAGGTTTAAAGGAAACCGGTTTCCCTATTGTGTAACACACCTTAAGGGCGGGGTTTGTGCTCTTAACAATGCATACATTATTTTGACATTTTTTAAAAGTAGCACCAAAACAATAAAATAATTGTTATACATCATTTTAAAGTTGAGACTAGATGTGTAAAGACCTACAAATTAATAAAATTAACAAAACGAAATTTTATGAGGAAATTGACCAATTTATTGAACAATTTAAAGGAGAGATAATTGGTCAGCATTTTCAATATCTTCTAAACACAAAATCTATGTTCATGAATCGAGGTGGACATGATCTCAAAACTACGAATTATGGTGAACACTTTACATTTTGTAATCCAGAAATGACGTCGAAAACGTGCGCCTGCTTCTTCTATGCAAATCGCCGGAATCAAAGCAGAAAATTTCCTTGACTGAGATATGTCGGCTACTTGCGAGTGGTTGCACGGTCGGGATTTCAACCCCTATTATGGGAACGTATTAGAGCTAGCAGTCAGCCGTTTGGTTGTTGGCGTGAGGCCCATGATCTTGTCAATGAGCGTGCGCCTTCTGGGTTGTGCATGTGTCCCTTTTTTTGCGATCAGGTAATTGACAGGTGCGCATGTTCGGGTAGCTCTTGCTTGAATCCCTTTTGTGACATGTTTATGACCCATTTGTGGAAAGGAGAGAATCTTAGACAATTTACGAGTTAAACGTTCTGGGGCGAAAACAAAAATGTGTATTTGAAAATATTCCACATCTGAGAATCATTAACTTGTGAGATTTATTTTATTAGGGTTCTTTTGATTTCTAAATTAGTTTTACAATCATAGGAAACATTATTCCCCAACATGATCGGACATGTTCCTCTAAGATAACCATCTTTGAATACTTTGGGTGTGCGAACTTTCACACGTGCACAGCAACACCTGTGATAATGAGGCAAAAGGGGACGTGATCACACCTTTCCCCAACATGATCGGATATGTTCCTCTAGGATAACAACTTTTGGATACTATGGTTGTGCGACCTTTCTCACGTACACGTTTTTCAGCTGACTATTAAGTGCACATAATAAGGGGAAGGATACATGATCAATATTGTCACATGGGGATGTGGGGGCGATGGGGGCAATTAAGTATACTCTTTATGGACATGATCGTGACATGCTTATGACTTCAAAGCCCATTAAAATAAGTTAATGTATTGAATTATGCTAATTGTCCTAGAACCCGCATATGTTAATGAGGGGGGAGGGGGGCTTGGGCCATTTATATGATAATTGTCCCCCCAGAACCCGTCTTTCCCTACTACTGACTGAATTCTTAATTCTAAAAATGTATCCAACGAACCTCGGTCAGAAGCTTTTTTCTTAAGCTTCCAGAACTTTAATTTTTGTTTAGAATAAATGGAAAAAGCAAAGGCAGAATCTTAAACAAAATCAAAGGCAACATAGCTGAGATTGAATTCGAAAATTTGTTTATAAATTCCATAAGTGGAACCGTTTAACGGGTTGGATAACTCTCCCCTTTCTAAAATGGATCGTCCCGATTCAATATGAAATTCATTTAATTGATCTCTTAATTTTGGTAAAAATTTCTTTGTTAATAGATTTTTCTGGTTCTGGCCGTTGTTTTTTGGTTACAAATAATATGGAATTTTTGTATTTTATAATAAGTAAAAAAATCTAATATATAATGATTAAAATTAATAATATAAAGGTAAGTGATATTTTAGTATTATTAATTTTAATGAAAGGATTTAAAATGTTTATATTATCTAAAGAAAGTTCTGAGTTATTTGCTCTAGCGTGATATATTTCGCATCTGTTTTTTAATATTGGGTATTTTATATAAATTATTAAAGTTCTGTATGCATTGCGATTTTAATAACAGAGATGTCCATTTAGTCAGCAATAATTACTGGTTTTTGTTCATGTTTTAATATTTCCATGATGATGACATCATCATTGTTTAATATTTTGGTATTAAAAACGTCAATTTTTGTTAGTGTGATTGTGTCAATTAAATTTTGCAAATCAAATGTTAATAATCGAAAGCGATATTTTCGCAATGGTAAATCTTGATCAATAAAAACATTTTTAAAATCATCAGAAAGAGTTTCTATTTCTTTGAACAATTTGGAATTGACAATACATTGCTTATTATTATACCCGTTACTCGTAGACAAAAAGGGGATACTAGATTCGTCGGAAAGTATGTAAAAGGCAGAAGGAAGCGTTTCCGACCCCATAAAGTATATATATTCTTGATCTGGATCACTAGCCGAGTCGATCTAGCCATGTCCGTCTGTCTGTCCGGATGAACGCTAAGATCTCGGAAACTATGGGAGCTAGGCTATTGAGATTTGGCGTGCAGATTCCTGAGCTTCTTACGCAGCGCAAGTTTGCTTCAGTAGAGTGCCACGCCCACTCTAACGCCCACAAACCGCCCAAAAATGTGGCACCTACAGTTTTGATGCTAGAATAAAAATTTTAACTGAAATGTATTGTTCTCATCAATACCTATCGATTGACCCAAAAAAAAGTTTGCCACGCCCACTTTAACGCCGACAAACCGCGAATACCTGTGACGCCCACAATTTTCATGCTAGATAAAAAACTTTAACTGAAATGTGTTGGTCTCGTCAATACCTATCGATTGATCCAAAAAAAAATTTTACACGCCCACTCTAACGCTTATAACGGTTAAATCTTTCTACCGCCGGTAGATGGCGCATTTTAATCTCGCTTTGCTGCTTGCATATCTCCATTTCCCTTTGAGTAACGGGTATCTGATAGTTGAGGTACTCGACTCTAGCGTTCTTCCTTGTTTTCATTGCAAATTTTACAATTTTTTATATATTCTTTTAGTTTTGTAAGTAAGTTCGGCCAATAACACAATCTACTGATACAATCTACATTAGTTTTACGTGGCTTATAAATGACTTTTGGAGTAAAACTTTCTATGAATGAGTACCAGCGTTTCATTTCGATATTAGGATTTTTATCAGAGATTGCAAAAGATAATGGTTGATGATCGGTTTGAATTTCAATTCCAATCACTCCGTATAAGTAGTTTCTTAGATTTTTAAGAGCCCATACATGGCTAAAAGTTCCTTCTTATTAGTTGCATAACCTTTTTCCGTTTTAGTCAAGGTTTTTGAAATAAAAGTAGGTCTTTTTGAAATTTTGTCATTATGGCCTCCAAGATATTTTGTTAGAGGTTTGGCTATAGAGGCGTAATTTAAAACAAAATTTCTATAATAGCCCGTAAGGCCAAATATTCTTCTTAGTTTCCGAATATTTTTTGGAAGCGGATATTTAATAATGGTGTCAATTTATTCTGGGTCTGTCCTTATGACGTTATAAGATACGATGTATCCTAGAAAACTGGTTTCGCGTTTAAAAAACTTTGATTTTTCTGAAGAGATTTTTATGTTTGCCCTTAATAAAATATTTCTTTAAAATGTTGTTCGATCGAGTTTGAGAATATTATAATGTCGTCCATGTAGACATGATGATAAAGCTTACGGATATTGTTTCCCGTATATTGGCCTGTCGTGAGTAAATTTAATTTCCCCCTTTATGTGTGTTCTAAAAGGAATTTGCATATTTATTTTTGAATGCTCTTTTTCGATATACTGAACTATTTTTTCCTTAAGTCCGTCTAATTGATCAGAACGTATATTGATTATCTGTTGTTTGTCGGATAACTCAATGACGGCAGGCTTGAAATTTATACTTTTTAAACGATTTTTATTTATTCGATTTTTGACGGTATTTACTTCGTCGGCACTCTCAGGATTTTTAGTTCACAAGATATTTGTGTTTTCATTGACAGATATTTCTACGTCGGCACTCTCAGGATTTTTAATTCCCAAGATATTTGAATTTTTGTTGACGGATATTTCTACGTCGGCACTTTCAGGATTCATAATTTCCAAGATATTTGTGTTTTGTTGACGGATATTTCTACGTCGGCACTCCCAGAATTTTGAATTCCCAAGCTTTTTTCACTATTTTCCACAAATAATGAATCTGTGCTTTCGCTATTTCTATCATCAAAATATTTTTATACCCGTTACTCGTAGAGTAAAAGGGTATACTACAGTACTCGAAAAGTATGTAACAGGCAGAAGAAAGCGTTTCCGACCCCATAAAGTATATATGGTCTTGATCAGGATCACTTGCCGGTTCGATCTAGCCATGTCCGTCTGTCCGTGCGGATGAACGCTGAGATCTCGGAAACTATAAGAGCTAGGCTATTGAGATTTGGCGTGCAGATTCCTAAGCCTCAAGTTTGTTTCAGCAGAGTGCCACGCCCACAAACCGCCCAAAACTGTGGCTCCTACAGCTTTGATGCTAGAATAAAATTTTTAACTGAAATGTATTGGAGTCGTAAATACCTATCGATTGATCCAAATTTTTGACAATCCCACTCTAACGCCCATAACGCTTAAATCTGTCTACCGCCGGTAGATCCCACATTTCAATCTCGCTTTGCTGCTTGAATTTCTCCATTTACCTTTGGTTCCTTCAGCTGAGTAACTGGTATCTGATAGTCGAGGTACTCGACTATAGCGTTCTTCCTTTTTTTTGTTTTCAAAAATTTCCTTTTTTATATAACAAGCAGTGGCTCCTGTATCTATTAAAATCTTCAACTGCTTTTTGGTTTTTCGGTCTGTTCTATTTAAATAACGCATTCCTCTGTAGGGGTCTGGTCTAAAAAATGATCTTAGTTGATATTATTTAACCTGGTTACTTTATTAGCTGGCAGATTTACTGTTCCATCTGGCTTCCTTTTCTGAGCTTGAGTTTGCTCTCTGTTTTGATAAGTGCGATAGTAGTTTGATCGATTATTATTTTGATAATAATTATTATTATATCTACCTCGATTGTTATTTGCCTGCCAGTTATTATTCGGCTGCCGATCGAAATTAGGTTTATTCTGGAGTTGAAGCGATGGATCAACATCCATTGGCTCGACGGCTTGTTGCTTTTGATTGTTATTTTGATTATCATTTTGCCAAAAATTTCCCATTTGTGGCCAATTATAATTCTGATTATTATTCCAATTATTTCCTATTTTATTAGTATTATTGTTCTGTCGTTTTTGATATTGTTCACTTTGAATATTATAGAGACTCATTACAGTTTCTGCGGCGTCCCTCCAACCTAGATATTGTGTTGGTTTCCCCGTGAATTTTGGTAAAGATTTTACCACTTCAAATGTTGTATCGCATTTTACAGTTGGGTCGATTGTTTGTATTTTATAATCCTCCACAGTGTTTGCATCTGTGGCTAACTTTCATTCTAAACCTTCTATTTTCCTGCTCACTTCATTTAATTGAACATTTAACAATATATTTATTTTATTTATGTCGAGGAATCACTAGAACCTTCCCCTGTCGAGGAATCACTAGAACCTTCCTCTGCTTTAGGCTGCTCTTCGTGCTGCTCCAAACGGAAACGTTTTCTGGCGCGTGGCATCTTTTCAGTTTGGCTCTTCAAATACGAATGCTTTCCCTTACAGCTTGCGTCCCCTTTTCCTTTTTCGCCAGCGTCACTCGCTACTTTCTTCTACTCTCGTTCTCGCATTCCAATACACACACTAATGAGAACTTCTCGTTATTCCTTTTTGATGCGGACACCTGCATCCTTCTATCTCGCTCACACCAGTGCACAGACTAACGTTGACAACAGAAACTATTGCCTCTATTTGAACAGCCAAAGGAACAGCACAGAAGGACATACATGAAAACGAATGGGAAGCGAAAGACAAATCAAAGCTAACAGTTGTTATAACTTTAATTGGCCAACTAATCTACGACACGGCCATCCTGACTTTCACACGTCCTCGTGTGTTTCCAACTTTTAAACATTACAAAATATTATCTCCCAATAATAAATAGAACTAGATATGTACCTTGAAGTTAAAGCAAAACAACTATATTTTCATTAATCAAAAGCCTTATAAACTATTAATCTGTGAATAACAAATCAAACTTAGCATTTTTGCTTTCTTAACATTTTTTTTTCAATAACATTATTCTTTCAAATTCAAAAGTTATACAGAATTCTTAATTCTTAACTAGCAGATCGAACTTACACTTCCTTATACGTTAACAAAGGACAATATTTTTATTATTTTAAGCCTTGAGATCCGGACTACCATCAATTCAAACAATATTCATTTTCCATTTTCATTTGCTTCTCCAATAAGCAATCACATTAACAGTTTTCATTTTACTTAACAATTTAAGTCCTGTCTCAACCAACCGGCCAACATAGCACACAGCTGTCTCGACTATAAACAGATCGATTGACCAACCGGCCAACATAGCACACAGCTGTCTCGACTATAAACAGATCGATTGACCAACCGGCCAACACATAGCACACGGTTATCATTTACATTTTCTTATTTCATAAATCATCGCAGCCATCACCGGCTTGATCAACATCATCTTCATCCATGACCGCCTCGTCATGCTCTCTGGTAATCCCCTTCTCAGGCATTTTTCGTAAAAATTCGTGAGAATATTTGTAAGTTCGATTGCCCTTTAACGCTTTTAATTTATATCGATCGCCTGGTAATAGCTCAACAACTAAAAATGGGCCTTTAAACTTGGGGTCTAGTTTTGTCTGGTGTCGCTCCTCATTCTTGATCCCCAACTTTATGCTTAACAATAGTGGCTTTATTCCGATCGAATCTTAATTTGTCATATTTGGAATTTTGTTCCATATTGTGCTTAGCTATATTTCTGATTAGATTTACATCAACTACACTTTCGTTTTCAGCAACGGGTACAAGACCAAATGGTCTAGCTTCTTTTCCAATTAGTAACTCTATTGGACTAACTTTCGTTACCCGATTAGGAGTGCAATTAAGAGCCAGTTGAATTTCATACAAAGCGTCCTGCCAAGATCCCTTGCCCGTTTCAACCGCAGTTAGCATAGATTTAAGAGTACTCATCACTCGTTCGACCTGGCCATTGGCCCGGCTGGCGCCAGTTGCGATCAAATGTAAATCTTTCTTTTGCGCTGAGCAAAAGTCACGAAACACAATACTAGCAAAGCTACGTCCCTGATCAGCTATCAAACGGGAAGGGACCCCAAAAAAACTTTAAGAGTCTAGTCTAGTGGTGTGAAACAAATGGACGAACTTAGAAAATGCATCTGTTTGAACGATTATATATTCCTTTTGGTCATTTTTACCACTAAGCTTCCCTGTGATATCAATATGAACTGTATGAAACGGGACGCTCACTTTCGGAGTGGGATGCAATTCAGCTTGTACCTTGCCAGTCGGAGGCTTAGATAACCTACAGGTAATGCAATTGTCAACGAATTTACGGACATACTTTGACATTTTGTCAAACCAATAGTACTCATACATTTTTGCAAGGGTCTTTTCCCAACCGAGATGCATAATTGCCTCGTGAACGTTGTTAACAGCAGACCACCTAAAGGGCTTTGGAATAATAGGAAGACAGTGAGTTTTCCCATGTCTTTGAATTTTCCTATATAGAGTACCACCACGTAACTCAAAGGTTTTCGCTATATCCTCAGGAAGTTCTTCATTGCGCAATTTGGACACGATAGATGATGTTTCTTCATCTCTTTGCTGCTCTGCCAGCAACCAGTTGTCGGTAATCTCTGTCAACTTTATACGCTTTTCGGTTATACCTTTTGAATTTTTACGATCTTCCAACACTGGGTTTCGAGAGAGAAAGTCTACATGAGCCATTCGATCACCTGGTCTATACTCAATATCGAACTTAAAAACCTGCATATACGACCACCACCTTTGCACTTTAGGAGTTAACTCGGCTTTGGTTTTGGAAGCTTTGAGCGAATTACAGTCCGTATACACCGTAAATTGACGACCATGCAAGTAATGACGGAAATACTTCATGGAGACCTATACTGCGAGCGTTTCCAACTCGTATGAGTGGTAGCGTGATTCGGCGGGGGAAGTCCTTTTGCTGAAATACTCGATCACTCGAGGCTTGTTCTCGATCCTGTGCAATAAAATGGCCCCATAACCATCAGCACTTGCGTCGGTGTGAAGCTCAATCGGAAAAAGTGGGTCGAATATAGTGAGCACGGGTTCATTGGTCAAGATAAAAATTACTCTTTGTCGTACTTGCTCGTAATCCGGGTTCCACTCAAACGATATGCTTTTGGAAGTTAAAGCATAAAGAGGTTTCAACAATTGTGAGAACTGAGGGACAAATTGCCTAAAATAAGAAACGAGACCAATAAACTGTCTCAGCTGGGTCACAGACTGTGGGGGTGGCAGATCAGTCAATGCTTTTATTTTTCTTGGATTAGGTCTTTTTTCACCTGCCTTAACTTCAAACCCCAAATATTCAACACAGGATTTAAGAAATGTGCATTTGGTGATATTAAAAGAAAATCCGGCTTTAGTTAGCGTTTGCAAAACTACCTCAAGTCTTTCTAAAGCTTCGTCTATGGTACCTGCTACTACCATAACGTCGTCCATGTAGACTACTACATACGAATGAACAAGATCACCTAAAGCACAATTTATAGCTCGTTGAAATACGGAAGGGGCATTCTTTAACCCAAATGGCATGGCAACAAACTCATACTGTCCATCCGGAGTAACGAACGCTGTTCGTTCGATCGAATTCGGATGAATTGGGATTTGGTGAAATCTGCTTGCCATATCTATGCAGGTGAAAAACTTAGCACCACTTAGTCTACCTATCTGGTCCGAAATAAGTGGCAACGGATACTTGTCAGAAATAGTGTTCGAATTCAGTTCCCTATAATCAACACAGAGACGGTCAGTTCCATTTTTCTTCTTAACAAGAAGCATCGGGCTTGCAAAGGGGGAGGAACTTGGTCTTATAATGTTCGCATCCAACAGCTGTTTAATAGACATTCGCACTTGTTCTTTTTCTTCCACGCTCAATCTGTAAGGTCGTCTCTGAACTGTCTTGTTTGGATCAATCAATCGAATCTCTAGCTGCCCCGTAGTTACGCGACTTTGTGGAATACCACTTATAAACGAACCAGAGTAATTTTGAAGCATTGATGTTAGCCTATCCTTATCTAAACCACTTAGATCGGTATCAACATTGGCCAAATCGGGAACACAGTCTGAAGTCAAGACAGGGAATACAGTTTTTTCATTAAACATTGAAAGTGAATTAGATGTAATTGTTACACCGATTCCCTGGCTCAAAATTTCTCTCCCAATCAAAGCATCATACTTGATATAACTATCTTGAACTGCATGAAAAAGAACTTCGAAGGAATGATCACAGATCAAAACCTTAGCCAATATCTGTAGGGTGCTATAAACCGTATTACTACCAATACCTCTTAAACTTACTACGTTATTTATTCTAGATCCAGACAGCTTTAGCGAGACGGCTTCCTTGATGAGCGAGCACTCGGCTCCTGAGTCAAAACAAAATTGGAACGACTCACCAAATTGTTGAAAAGTTCCAAGGGGCTCAAGTACGGTACACAGGTTGACATCTTTAACATCTTTAACCGTCATTGAGCGTTCCTGACGATCCGGGCACACAGTAGCCACATGCCCTTCCTTTCCACACTTAAAGCAGATTAGAGTCGAGCGATCTCTTCCTCCGTTATGTCCAGAACGTTGATTAGCTAGTTGACTATGTCGCGGGGGCACACCAGACGAGCGACACTCCGCCTTCTTGTGACCCTCTTTTCCGCATTTGTGACATCTGATATTGAAGAATGGTCTTGTTTTCTTATTAGTCGGGGCCGACAAGACGTCGCCAGTACCGCGGCTCGGTCCAGCATCAAAAGAAAAGGCTTTCAACTCCTGTTGCAACTCGTTTCGAGAATTGACTTCTGTAGTAAAAGCCAATCGTCGCAATCGCTTGTCCAATCCAGCCACGTGTGCCAAAGCAACAGAAACGCCAATTTGCTCTACCGTCAGGGACTTCCACCTGGACATCAGGGATGTTACAACTCTGCTTCCATACAGTGACATAGATTCTCCCTCTGTTGGGCGACCATTCAGCAAATTCAACACAGTTGCAGCCAAGGTCTCCGTTCCGGCGAAATACTGCAAAAACAGTTCTCTGAACTGCGTCCATGTGATTCCAGGGTAGACCGTTTGTGCAAGCCAACAAGACGCGCATCCTTGCAAGGACCGACTGAGAGCCATCACGAGAGCGCTGCCTTCTAGACTTTTTTCGGAAAGAATGTAATCCACCGTTGCACATCATGATACTGCATCCGCGCTTGCACGATCAGGATTAAAGTTCGGAAGTACAACGGTAACTGCGTCCTTCGGGGCGCGCTGTACTGCTTTTATAAGTTCCAAGAAAGTACGATTTTGTGATTCCAAAAGCAGCTTCAGATTATTTTCGCTTTCGGTTTGAGGCCTGGGGAATCCCACTTCTGATGTCGAGGAATCACTAGAACCTTCCCCTGTCGAGGAATCACTAGAACCATCCTCTGCTTCAGGCTGCTCTTCGTGCTGCTCCAAACGGAAACGTTTTCTGGCGCGTGGCATCTTTTCAGTTTGGCTCTTCAAATACGAATGCTTTCCCTTACAGCTTGCGTCCCCTTTTCCTTTTTCGCCAGCGTCACTCGCTACTTTCTTTACAGTTGGGTCGATTGTTTGTATTTTATAATCCTCCACAGTGTTTGCATCTGTGGCTAACTTTCATTCTAAACCTTCTATTTTCCTGCTCACTTCATTTAATTGAACATTTAACAATATATTTATTTTATTTATATATATATATATTATATATATATATAAATAAAATATATAATATATATATATATATAAATAAAATATATATGTCGAGGAATCACTAGAACCTTCCCCTGTCGAGGAATCACTAGAACCTTCCTCTGCTTTAGGCTGCTCTTCGTGCTGCTCCAAACGGAAACGTTTTCTGGCGCGTGGCATCTTTTCAGTTTGGCTCTTCAAATACGAATGCTTTCCCTTACAGCTTGCGTCCCCTTTTCCTTTTTCGCCAGCGTCACTCGCTACTTTCTTCTACTCTCGTTCTCGCATTCCAATACACACACTAATGAGAACTTCTCGTTATTCCTTTTTGATGCGGACACCTGCATCCTTCTATCTCGCTCACACCAGTGCACAGACTAACGTTGACAACAGAAACTATTGCCTCTATTTGAACAGCCAAAGGAACAGCACAGAAGGACATACATGAAAACGAATGGGAAGCGAAAGACAAATCAAAGCTAACAGTTGTTATAACTTTAATTGGCCAACTAATCTACGACACGGCCATCCTGACTTTCACACGTCCTCGTGTGTTTCCAACTTTTAAACATTACAAAATATTATCTCCCAATAATAAATAGAACTAGATATGTACCTTGAAGTTAAAGCAAAACAACTATATTTTCATTAATCAAAAGCCTTATAAACTATTAATCTGTGAATAACAAATCAAACTTAGCATTTTTGCTTTCTTAACATTTTTTTTTCAATAACATTATTCTTTCAAATTCAAAAGTTATACAGAATTCTTAATTCTTAACTAGCAGATCGAACTTACACTTCCTTATACGTTAACAAAGGACAATATTTTTATTATTTTAAGCCTTGAGATCCGGACTACCATCAATTCAAACAATATTCATTTTCCATTTTCATTTGCTTCTCCAATAAGCAATCACATTAACAGTTTTCATTTTACTTAACAATTTAAGTCCTGTCTCAACCAACCGGCCAACATAGCACACAGCTGTCTCGACTATAAACAGATCGATTGACCAACCGGCCAACATAGCACACAGCTGTCTCGACTATAAACAGATCGATTGACCAACCGGCCAACACATAGCACACGGTTATCATTTACATTTTCTTATTTCATAAATCATCGCAGCCATCACCGGCTTGATCAACATCATCTTCATCCATGACCGCCTCGTCATGCTCTCTGGTAATCCCCTTCTCAGGCATTTTTCGTAAAAATTCGTGAGAATATTTGTAAGTTCGATTGCCCTTTAACGCTTTTAATTTATATCGATCGCCTGGTAATAGCTCAACAACTAAAAATGGGCCTTTAAACTTGGGGTCTAGTTTTGTCTGGTGTCGCTCCTCATTCTTGATCCCCAACTTTATGCTTAACAATAGTGGCTTTATTCCGATCGAATCTTAATTTGTCATATTTGGAATTTTGTTCCATATTGTGCTTAGCTATATTTCTGATTAGATTTACATCAACTACACTTTCGTTTTCAGCAACGGGTACAAGACCAAATGGTCTAGCTTCTTTTCCAATTAGTAACTCTATTGGACTAACTTTCGTTACCCGATTAAGAGTGCAATTAAGAGCCAGTTGAATTTCATACAAAGCGTCCTGCCAAGATCCCTTGCCCGTTTCAACCGCAGTTAGCATAGATTTAAGAGTACTCATCACTCGTTCGACCTTGCCATTGGCCCGGCTGGCGCCAGTTGCGATCAAATGTAAATCTTTCTTTTGCGCTGAGCAAAAGTCACGAAACACAATACTAGCAAAGCTACGTCCCTGATCAGCTATCAAACGGGAAGGGACCCCAAAAAAACTTTAAGAGTCTAGTCTAGTGGTGTGAAACAAATGGACGAACTTAGAAAATGCATCTGTTTGAACGATTATATATTCCTTTTGGTCATTTTTACCACTAAGCTTCCCTGTGATATCAATATGAACTGTATGAAACGGGACGCTCACTTTCGGAGTGGGATGCAATTCAGCTTGTACCTTGCCAGTCGGAGGCTTAGATAACCTACAGGTAATGCAATTGTCAACGAATTTACGGACATACTTTGACATTTTGTCAAACCAATAGTACTCATACATTTTTGCAAGGGTCTTTTCCCAACCGAGATGCATAATTGCCTCGTGAACGTTGTTAACAGCAGACCACCTAAAGGGCTTTGGAATAATAGGAAGACAGTGAGTTTTCCCATGTCTTTGAATTTTCCTATATAGAGTACCACCACGTAACTCAAAGGTTTTCGCTATATCCTCAGGAAGTTCTTCATTGCGCAATTTGGACACGATAGATGATGTTTCTTCATCTCTTTGCTGCTCTGCCAGCAACCAGTTGTCGGTAATCTCTGTCAACTTTATACGCTTTTCGGTTATACCTTTTGAATTTTTACGATCTTCCAACACTGGGTTTCGAGAGAGAAAGTCTACATGAGCCATTCGATCACCTGGTCTATACTCAATATCGAACTTAAAAACCTGCATATACGACCACCACCTTTGCACTTTAGGAGTTAACTCGGCTTTGGTTTTGGAAGCTTTGAGCGAATTACAGTCCGTATACACCGTAAATTGACGACCATGCAAGTAATGACGGAAATACTTCATGGAGACCTATACTGCGAGCGTTTCCAACTCGTATGAGTGGTAGCGTGATTCGGCGGGGGAAGTCCTTTTGCTGAAATACTCGATCACTCGAGGCTTGTTCTCGATCCTGTGCAATAAAATGGCCCCATAACCATCAGCACTTGCGTCGGTGTGAAGCTCAATCGGAAAAAGTGGGTCGAATATAGTGAGCACGGGTTCATTGGTCAAGATAAAAATTACTCTTTGTCGTACTTGCTCGTAATCCGGGTTCCACTCAAACGATATGCTTTTGGAAGTTAAAGCATAAAGAGGTTTCAACAATTGTGAGAACTGAGGGACAAATTGCCTAAAATAAGAAACGAGACCAATAAACTGTCTCAGCTGGGTCACAGACTGTGGGGGTGGCAGATCAGTCAATGCTTTTATTTTTCTTGGATTAGGTCTTTTTTCACCTGCCTTAACTTCAAACCCCAAATATTCAACACAGGATTTAAGAAATGTGCATTTGGTGATATTAAAAGAAAATCCGGCTTTAGTTAGCGTTTGCAAAACTACCTCAAGTCTTTCTAAAGCTTCGTCTATGGTACCTGCTACTACCATAACGTCGTCCATGTAGACTACTACATACGAATGAACAAGATCACCTAAAGCACAATTTATAGCTCGTTGAAATACGGAAGGGGCATTCTTTAACCCAAATGGCATGGCAACAAACTCATACTGTCCATCCGGAGTAACGAACGCTGTTCGTTCGATCGAATTCGGATGAATTGGGATTTGGTGAAATCTGCTTGCCATATCTATGCAGGTGAAAAACTTAGCACCACTTAGTCTACCTATCTGGTCCGAAATAAGTGGCAACGGATACTTGTCAGAAATAGTGTTCGAATTCAGTTCCCTATAATCAACACAGAGACGGTCAGTTCCATTTTTCTTCTTAACAAGAAGCATCGGGCTTGCAAAGGGGGAGGAACTTGGTCTTATAATGTTCGCATCCAACAGCTGTTTAATAGACATTCGCACTTGTTCTTTTTCTTCCACGCTCAATCTGTAAGGTCGTCTCTGAACTGTCTTGTTTGGATCAATCAATCGAATCTCTAGCTGCCCCGTAGTTACGCGACTTTGTGGAATACCACTTATAAACGAACCAGAGTAATTTTGAAGCATTGATGTTAGCCTATCCTTATCTAAACCACTTAGATCGGTATCAACATTGGCCAAATCGGGAACACAGTCTGAAGTCAAGACAGGGAATACAGTTTTTTCATTAAACATTGAAAGTGAATTAGATGTAATTGTTACACCGATTCCCTGGCTCAAAATTTCTCTCCCAATCAAAGCATCATACTTGATATAACTATCTTAAACTGCATGAAAAAGAACTTCGAAGGAATGATCACAGATCAAAACCTTAGCCAATATCTGTAGGGTGCTATAAACCGTATTACTACCAATACCTCTTAAACTTACTACGTTATTTATTCTAGATCCAGACAGCTTTAGCGAGACGGCTTCCTTGATGAGCGAGCACTCGGCTCCTGAGTCAAAACAAAATTGGAACGACTCACCAAATTGTTGAAAAGTTCCAAGGGGCTCAAGTACGGTACACAGGTTGACATCTTTAACATCTTTAACCGTCATTGAGCGTTCCTGACGATCCGGGCACACAGTAGCCACATGCCCTTCCTTTCCACACTTAAAGCAGATTAGAGTCGAGCGATCTCTTCCTCCGTTATGTCCAGAACGTTGATTAGCTAGTTGACTATGTCGCGGGGGCACACCAGACGAGCGACACTCCGCCTTCTTGTGACCCTCTTTTCCGCATTTGTGACATCTGATATTGAAGAATGGTCTTGTTTTCTTATTAGTCGGGGCCGACAAGACGTCGCCAGTACCGCGGCTCGGTCCAGCATCAAAAGAAAAGGCTTTCAACTCCTGTTGCAACTCGTTTCGAGAATTGACTTCTGTAGTAAAAGCCAATCGTCGCAATCGCTTGTCCAATCCAGCCACGTGTGCCAAAGCAACAGAAACGCCAATTTGCTCTACCGTCAGGGACTTCCACCTGGACATCAGGGATGTTACAACTCTGCTTCCATACAGCGACATAGATTCTCCCTCTGTTGGGCGACCATTCAGCAAATTCAACACAGTTGCAGCCAAGGTCTCCGTTCCGGCGAAATACTGCAAAAACAGTTCTCTGAACTGCGTCCATGTGATTCCAGGGTAGACCGTTTGTGCAAGCCAACAAGACGCGCATCCTTGCAAGGACCGACTGAGAGCCATCACGAGAGCGCTGCCTTCTAGACTTTTTTCGGAAAGAATGTAATCCACCGTTGCACATCATGATACTGCATCCGCGCTTGCACGATCAGGATTAAAGTTCGGAAGTACAACGGTAACTGCGTCCTTCGGGGCGCGCTGTACTGCTTTTATAAGTTCCAAGAAAGTACGATTTTGTGATTCCAAAAGCAGCTTCAGATTATTTTCGCTTTCGGTTTGAGGCCTGGGGAATCCCACTTCTGATGTCGAGGAATCACTAGAACCTTCCCCTGTCGAGGAATCACTAGAACCATCCTCTGCTTCAGGCTGCTCTTCGTGCTGCTCCAAACGGAAACGTTTTCTGGCGCGTGGCATCTTTTCAGTTTGGCTCTTCAAATACGAATGCTTTCCCTTACAGCTTGCGTCCCCTTTTCCTTTTTCGCCAGCGTCACTCGCTACTTTCTTCTACTCTCGTTCTCGCATTCCAATACACACACTAATGAGAACTTCTCGTTATTCCTTTTTGATGCGGACACCTGCATCCTTCTATCTCGCTCACACCAGTGCACAGACTAACGTTGACAACAGAATCTATTGCCTCTATTTGAACAGCCAAAGCCCCCAGCTTAGAAGGTGTCTTGAGGGTGACTGCGTAATGTGAGCATGTATGTGTGGGTGTGTGGACATGTACATGGGAGTTTGTTGTGCTATGGATATGTTACTCACCAATCCGTTGAATTTGGCCTGTCCTCAGGCGGACAGTCTTGAGTATAACATTACATTTTCTTCTATGATAATCTGATGGGGTAGATCGTTTACAATTTCTGTACTTTTTGGTGTTTCTTGCTTTGGTTTTACATGTTTTACAATAAGTTTTCTTGGTATGCTCTTAAATTTATACCATAAATACAATAAAATGCTTATAATAATGATTACAACGGTTGTTAAAGTAATTATTTTAAATACATTATAATATTTTGTATGTGATTCTATTATTTCTTTTGTTTGAATATAAGGCAATGGTTCCAATTTTGTTGTATTATTGTTTATGTAAACACTCTGTGTGTAATTTAACATTGAATTTGAAAGAGTGAATTCATCTAATTGTATTGAACAATTAAGGATTTTAACGAGGTTACTTCCGACAATAGAAATTTCTTTATTAATGCAATTTTAGTTCGGCAATGTTTTATGGAAATTCCATGTCAATAAAATATTTTGTTCAACATAATTATTTTGGAAATTTTTATAAGTTTTAATATATTTCCATTCAGTGTTTTCCTATCTAATTATTCCATTTATAAAATCATCAATTACAATTTTCCATGCTTCTTCATTAAATATTTTATCCTAATACAGCAAATATTTATCAAGTATAGTTTCTGTTAAAATATTGTTATTTTCATCGGGACAAGGAATAATTTCAAAAAAAGGGGGGTTTGACTATCTCTGAAGGAATGTGGGAAATAATCAAAATTTCATTTGTGTCTGTTTTAAGCCAAGTGGAAGTTTTAATTTTCAACAATTTCTCAGGGCTTATATTATTTAAATAACCGTGTTTTAATAGTTATACCCGTTACTCGTAGAGTAAAAGGGTATATTAGATTCGTCGGAAAGTATATAACAGGCAGAAGAAAGCGCTTCCGACCCCATAAAGTATATATATTCATGATCAGGATCACTAGCCAAGTCGATCTAGCCATGTCCGTCTGTCCGACTGTTCGTCTGTCCGTCCGTCCGGATGAACTCTGAGGCCTCGGAAACTATAAGAGCTAGGCTATTGAGATTTGGCATGCGGATTCCTGAACTTACGCAGCGCAAGTTTGTTACAGCAGCGTGCCACGACCACTCTAACGCCCACAAACCGCTCAAAACTGTGGCTCCTACAATACAAATTTTAAAATTTTTTTGGTCTCGTCAATACCTATCGATTGATCCAAAAAAAAATTGTCCACACCTACGTGTCTACCGCCGGGAAATGGAGCATTTGATTCTCGCTTTGCTGTTTGCATATCTCCATTTCCTTTTAATCCCTTTAGCTGATAGTCGAGGTACTCGACTATAGCGTCCTTCCTTGTTTTGGATTAAATAGTCCTAATCTTGCCATTTGCATTCCTAATTCAATATCTTCTACATATTCACTAAAAAGTTTTAAGTTAAATATAAAAACGCTGACTTGTTGACCTATTTCTCCTTTTTTCTTTTAATTTGTTAATTATTTCGAATCTGTTATGTACGACATCGATAATCATATTTAAATCAGTGTTTTGAACGAAGCAAATTATTGATTTTCTGTTCCATCTCATCTTTATCATCTTGATTTGCTATTGTAATTCCACTGATTTCTATTTTAAGTTGTTCTACTAAATATCGGATTTGGGTAACATCATTAAATTCATCGGCTTCTTTTAAAGGATTTTCACTTAAGTAATGGTATTCATAGTTAGTTGGGATTTCAATTGATCCTGTTTTAAATACAAGATATCCATTTTGTGCCTTTATGGGATTTAACCAATTGTCAGTTCAATTACAGTTGCTAATATTATAGAGAAAATTATTGTTTTCACTGAGTTGTTCCTGAGTTCATTCATTTCCTTCTGGTTGCCTGGAATTATCATCATATTTACTTTTATTAATTTTCTTATTCTTTTTTAACTTTGATTCTTCTATTCGTTTCTTCAAAATGTTTTTCATCTACTTTCTTCAAGGTTCCTGTCTTCTTAAATGGAATTGTAGTCTTCACTAAAGGGACTTCTTTGTATTTTGGATCTATTTCGTAATCCTGACGTTTCTCGTTTAATTTTTTAATTCTATTTATTTTCTTTTCTTTTGTGTTATAACTAGGAGTTCCTGCATACATAAATATGTCAGCTGGTACTTGATTTTTAGCATTATGATTTGTTTTGTGATTGTAAATGTACAGAATTAATTCGAACTTAGTATATCTGTTTTCGATGTCTGATTAGCTTCCTATAATTCTTTATTTTTCATTTACTGTTTTATGAATCCTTTCTATGTCCGAAATACCGTTTTTACTTGAATTTGTTTTCCTTCCGAACTTAACCAACTGTGTAAGGCTACGAATATAAATGCTGAATCTTTATCTGCTTTGATTTGTTATGGTTTTCCCATTTCATTGTATACTTTTATGATATCTCTTTTGGCTTCTAACCAATCTCTACCTGTGACTTCTACTAGAGTAGCAAATTTTGAATATACATCGATACATGATAAAAATTGTTGGTTACCCACCATATAAAAATCCATAACAAATTCTTCTCTTATATTTTGAATTTCTGGGGTAAGTTCAAATGTCAGTTTAGTTTTTCATTGTTCTGTTTTAGCAATGTTACATATTTCACATTCATTTAATATATTTTGAATTAATTTTTGATAATCAGGGAAAATTGTCTCCAAAATTGCTTGTCATTAAATTGATAGATGACCCTGTATCTACCATGGCTCTAAGGAGCCAACACTGACATATGGGCAACACTTTCAATATCCGAGGCAGTTTGCTGAAAATTTACATCCATCCTATTCTGTGCACTATCCCTTCTCCCTTTGTCTTTTAACAGGTGCGTTTGGGGAATTATTTGATGTTGTTGCCTGGAAATTTAGATGGTCTTGGGCCCCACCTTGGTCTAGATTTCTCCTTAACTCATTATAATTACCTTGGTTTTGGTGAGCCTTGAGAATTTGTTGAGTTGTTTGAATCGTTGTTGTAATTATATCTTGGATAACTGTAGGGCTGATAAATATATTTTTGATTGTAATGATTTTGATGTGTACTTCCCGAATTCCTCCGGTTATCTTGACGTTTGAGTATATAATTGTCAAAAGGGTCTGCGTCCCAATGACCTAAAATCATTGCTGCTTCTTTTAAATAAGCAAGTGTTGTGATATCTTTTTTGGATAAGGAATTATACAATCTATCAGGAAGTTTTCTTTCGATACAATCGTTAATTGTTTTGTTTAAAACAATTGTATAAATTGACCTTTCTATTTGGTCTGACTCTAATTCTAACTTATTATGTACTTTTGAAGATCTAAATTTTAGATCATTAACGAACTTACTAATGCTTCCTTGATATGGAGTGTCCCGAACATGTTGTATGATGTCATCGTATGGCCTGTGATCCTTGAAGGCTTTGATTAGGGTACTAGACCTCTCCTCTTCAATGACTTTTTGGTCTGAGTCGTCGATGGTCCTCTCTATGGCTCCGTATATGATGTGGGTTTGTCGAACGTCTTGGGTAGGGTATAATTTTAGAAGGTACTCTACCCTGGCTATGTACTGACTTAAGTCCGATGGGTTTCCATCGAAATACGGCAACTCCTTGACTTGCCCGATTAACTGATTCAAATGAATCTCGGACAACTATGGTAATGCTGAAGGGCTTGCCATTTTTTATTGTTCTTTTTCAATATTTCCACTTTAAATTTTTTTTAGCGTGATTTTTAATTTAGTCTCTGTTTGGAAATTACACATAGACTTTTTGTTTTTCAGTATTGGCACTTTTGTTATAAGTTTTTAAGCGCACATTGAGCGAGTTGGATTTTTTTATTGTAAGTTCTGCGTTCGAAAATTACACATAGATTCTTAAGCGGGTCTCGATGATTATCTTTTTCTTCACGGATTTTTTTTTTGTCGATCAGCATAAACTAATAATAAGAACTGATGGCTTTTTAAAGGACTTTGAGATCCTACCGACTGCGCGAATTAAATGCTTGCACCATAAGTGTATTATAAAAACAAGGGCTATAGTCGAGTACCTCGTCTATCAAATACCCATTACACAGCTAAACGGACCAAAGGGAAATGGAGATATGCAAGCAGAAATGCGAGACTGAAATGCACCACCTACCCCAAAACCAAATAAATGGTTATTTGAGCGGTAGACAGATTTAAGCATTATGGGCGTTAAGGGAGGAGTGGCAAACATTTTGTTGCGTCAATCGATAGGTATTGACGAGGCTAATACATTTCAGTTACAATTTTTTATCTGGCTTAAAAAATGTAGGAGCCACAGTTATGGGCGGTTTGTGGGCGTTAGAGTGGGAGTGGCACTGTGCTGAAACAAACTTGCGCTGCGCAGGAATCTCAGGAATCTGCATGCCTAAAGCCTTGCTCAAGGCTACGGAACCTAAATCTGAAATCCCAATTCTTTATCTTTGATAGTTTCCGAGATCTCCTCGTTCATATTAACGATTTTTTTAAGTTTGTGGGCGGTTTGTGGACGTTAGAGTGGGCGTTGCAAACTTTTTAAGGTCAACCGATAGGTATTGATCAGAATAATACATTTCAGTTTAAATTTTTATTGCGGTTTGTGGGTGTGGCACGCTGCGTAAGAAGCTCAGGAATCTGCATGCCAAGTCTCAAGAGAATAGCTCTTATAGTTTCCGAGATCTCAGCGTTCATCCGGACGGAAAGACAATCGGACAGACGAACAGTCGTCGGACAGACGGACAGAATATATATACTTTATGGGGTCGAAAACGCTTCCTTCTGCTTGTTACATACTTTCCGACTTTCTGAGCTCACTGTCTAACTCCTACTTCATTTACGATCATACCTCGTTTTTGAGCTTTAGATCTTTTTGTGAGTGGGACTTATTGGTGTTGAGTGGACTCCAGACTTGGATCCCGAAAGCTGAGTATCCTAAATTGTGGCAGCATTCTATAATATATCCTTTATTTGCATATTTTATACGATTGCAATTCCTCCATGTTTACCAGTGACCAGAGTTATCCTCATACTTTTAGTCGAGAAGAGCGACAACTGTGGTTGTCAGCAATTCAACAAAATTTTCAACAGCCCCGAGGCCGTTGAGTTGTTGAAATTCCTGAAAGTTGACTTTGTTTAGAACAGTTGATTAACAGCTGACCCAAATTCAGCAATTCAACTGTTTAGGGAATACCCTGAATATTTGTGTTGGAAGAACTCCGACTTGCTATTGACAAATCTTAAACTGAATTCACTGTCTAACTCCTACTTCATTCACGATCATACCTCGGCTTTTAGCTTTAAAGCTTTTTGTGAGTGGGACTTATTGCTATTGAGTGATTTTCTGAATTGGGACTTTGGACCCCAAACATGGGTCCCGAAATCTGAGTATCCTGAAATGTGGTAACGTGCCGATAGTCTGAACAGCGGCTCGTTCTAATTGTTTAATCTTTAAACTGTGGTTTTTTGTTTCATGATAATTTTCCTCTGGCTTGCTTATAGTTCGGTAATTTTCCATTGGCTTGTTGACAATTAAAATTGGGTTCTTATTTCTGAGAGGGTGTCTCAAGGTTGACTGCGTAATGTGAGCATGTATGTGTGGGTATGTGGACATGTAAATGGGAGTATGTGGTGCTATGGATATGTCACTATATATTATTAAATGTTTGAGGTTGGATATATAAACAAATTAGTTGTGTGGACTGTATGTAATTTTATTCTTGCCAGTTGCGAAGCCTATTTGATACTGATATACATTTTACAAAAAGACGCCGTCGTAGCAGCGTTGCCAGAATTGAAAAAGGTATACAGAGACATATCCATAGTTCTGTTGATGAGCGCTAAAGTTTTTAGACTGACGTTGCGAGAAATTTGAGCTCAGCAAAAGTGAGTCAGACATTGACTCCAAGTTTGGCCCACAACATGGCAAGGCAAAGCGATCGTCACACGCTTTAGTATCGATGGAAGCAAACACTTGTGTGAAGTGTAACTACAAGGAGCACAAGATGTACGCCTGCTCAAAGTTTGATGAATTGTCAGTCGAGCAGAGATGCACATTTTTAAAGGCAAAATCACTGTGCTTTAACTGCCTTAAGCCTGTGCATGTGTCGCGAAAGTGTGAATCCAAATTCACATGCAAGTTTTGCCACAATCGTCACCACTCTCTGCTACATGCAGATATTCTTAGTTTGCAAGCCGCTGTCACTTCGACTCACTGACGAGATGATGAAAGGCACATCCCAAGCGCTCCTGAAGATGCTACGGTTACCATCAGCCATATCGCACGGGCACAAGTGGGTCCCACAGCTGAATCCCTGTGCCACAACGGCTACGAAAAAGTGCATTGCCAACAGCTTTAGTGTTTGTTAGAAACGCAACAGGATCGCACAGTACCTGCCGGGTGCTTTTGGACAGTGGTTCGGAATTGTCGTACATATTCGAGTGGTGCGTACAGGCACTCGCACTGGCACGCTCACCGTCACGAATCTTGGGGACCGTAATCTCGTCAATCAAGGCTGAGACAACTAGAGGCTGCAGCACATTGGATTTTCAGTGGTTGCCTTCTTTTTCATTCTCCTGAGATTCTTCACAGGTGCGTATGTTAGCGAAATAATGTGCTTGCTTGTAAGTACTGGTCCTCGTACCTTTCGTTGTCTTCCTCTTCGTCAAAAATGTCAATTGGTCGCTAATGGACTCGAATTCTTTCCAAACGATGGTGAGCCTTTCCAATGAAACTTGTAGTTTATCAAGCTCCCGTTTTGACCCAGCACGTGGATCTTGAGACGCCGTTAGCAAACGCGTAATGCTTGCCTTCAAAAGTTTAAACTGATTCATGTTAATCAGTAAAGAATTTGGCTAGAAGGACCAAAGATATGGTGTAGAATATAAACGTTTTATTTCCCAATTTGAGTGGACTGTATTTCAATTATTAAATTTGTCACATTGTTTGTGTGTCCGATACGTTCTGTTGTAGTCTCAACACTAAGTCCTTAAAAATCTCTAAAGTGTGACGCAGCACCAAAATATATATTAAAATGCGCAAAGTTGGTATTCCAAAGATAGACCAAGATTCAAAATTAAATAACGGCTGCAATGTGTTCATCAACATCCCGGGCCGCCCTGAACTAATGTTTCAGAATTAGGCAGTACAGCTAACTTGGTGATGGGCCGGGTCATCTCTCCAGTAGACGTCTTAAGTTTTACAGCACGTGCAATTCCATCTGGTCCAGGATGAGCTTCCACTACACGGGCTAGTATCCAAGCTGCTGGAGGGAGATTTGAGTCCTTGACGAGAACTACATTGTCTACAGCGATGTTGCGTTCCTTGTTGCACCACTTTTGACGTTGCTGTAGTGATGTTAAATACTCTTGATTCCAGCGTTTCCAAAACCTTTGATACATCGATTGCAAGTCCTGCCAATAGTCCAGACGATTGATCGGCAAATTAGTCAGATCTGCCTCTGGAACAGTTGTGAATGGGCGTCCAATTAAAAAGTGGGCCGGAGACAAGTAGGTAAGGTCAGTGTCAGGTGAGTAGCCTAATGGCCGCGAGTTTACCACTGCACTGATCTGAGCAATCAGAGTTTGCATTTCTTCAAAGGTTAGAACAGTTTTTCCCACAACTCGACGCAGATGTAGTTTAACGGAACGTACTGATGACTCCCACTTCCCTCCCCAATGTGGCGAATGGAGAGGTATAAAACTCCACTTAATTCCATCATTGGCCAGCGAGTGTGTTAGATTGCGTTGATGCTCCTGCGAAGATAAAAATTGCTGCATCTCATCTAGTGCCCGTTTGGAGCATTTTCCTCGAAGGGACACGATCGGTTGCCAGTTCCAAATGTATTGTTGAGGTTACAAGGCAAACAAAAAGGCATATGTAGTCCTTAGCTTTTCGGGGATTGCGCCCTTTCCTTTTTTTTAGTATAAATGGACCAGCATAGTCACAGACTGAGTGCTGGAAGGGTAAAGCTTCTGTTATACGGATGCATGGTAGATCGGCCATGAATTGGTGCTCCGTGAGTTTACGTTGGCGAAAACATATTATATGTTGCGAACCAGATTCCTTATCAGGTTGCGCTCACCAAAGATCCAGTACTTTTGACGAACAATTAAAATCATTCTTGTGGTGCGGTTCGACTTCGGAAGCAGTATAGGGTGTTTTACATCAGCTGGTCGTCCATCAACTCGAAGAAGGCAATTTTTGCACATAACCGGCGAGAGCTTCACCAACTGGGAGCGGCTGTGAAGTGGCTTGTTTTCCATAAGTAGTTTACGGTCTTCCATGAAACATTTCTGAGCCTCTTGCAGGCAAAGAATGCGAGCAGCCTGAATCTCCTCAAGGGTGAGCATCTTGCCCTTTGCCAGCGTAGCAGATTTTAAGGCGTAAGCTACAACCCGTACCAGCTTTGCCCAGGACGAGACGCGTTGAGACAAAGCTTCGATCGGTGACAATGAGCAGCTTTCCCGTGCGGCTAATGCGGTGGTCTTCACTTCTTCTTTGCCATGGTTTTCTGAAAGGGAAGAATCTAACTTTTTACAGCTCAACTTTACCTCTAGCATTTCTGGATCTTGCAGCCATTAAGGTCCCATCCAAACATTCCTCGTGCGGATTCTCCTTTGTGTTTACATGATGCCATGCGTTGCGCGGTAAGGCCTCGAGCATTTCTGAGGTTCTATTGTCTACAAATGTTTTAAGATTAGATGGTGGATGTGAAAGCCAAGCCAAGACTATGGTAGAGTCACACCATGCGTGTACTTAAATGTCCTTGTGTTGTAGTGCAGCCTTGACTGATGAGAACAATCGGCTCAGTAGAAAAGCGCCACAGAGACGCTGCTTCAGCAGATCAAATCTGGTTATTCTTGCTACGAGTGAATTAGATACGGTGACGTCTGCTCGCACCACTCTGCTATAGATGACTGCGGAATTGCCTTGATGGATGCAGCTGAAAATCCATGCAGTTCGATGTGATCTTCATTGTTTTGGACAAACCGTGGCAGGCGTACATCTCGAAAGATGTGCAGGTCGTTACGGCATTTATTCCACCAGTCCGCAACTGTCGGAGGAAGTTCTTGGATCAGAATACCATGTGGGTCAAAAATGCGTGCCACATCTGACAGCACTAGGCGTTTGGTGTTGTGAGGATTTGTTGTAAGGCAAACTTTGTAGGATAACCTATCCTCTTCTGGATCCTAATGAATGCCAAGAACGTTTGACGTAGAATTCCTTTGCCTTGTACTTCGGTTATAGGGAGAGATCTGTTAGCGACACGTGATAAATTGGAAACCAATTTACCAAGTTCCATGCCTGCACATTTCATCAACTGGATCAACTCTTTTCAACTCGTCTCTGCTCCTTCAAGATCTTTGCAGCGGTAGGAAAGTCGTGTTGATGGTCGTGAGCTAACTGATCCAGGACCCTCACTGCCAAAAATGGTGCGCAGGATGAGTGTTTAATAGGAGTCGTTTCATCTTCTCTCCAAACAATTCGCTGATAGCCACAATGGTTGGCAGCCACCCAGATTTGTCGATACATTTCGACAATGTTTGCTGAGAAGACGAACTTGAACATTCTGTAACGCATACAAATCGAGAAAAGGTTTCGTAGAATGCTGGGTCTAATGTGCAGAGCTTCGTTTAAGGACCGTCCATTCGTGTCCTTGAATGAGCCGTCAAATACGACCCGTAATTTTTGGGTAATTACAATATGATGTGGCAAGTAATAGCTCGGCTTTTTGTCAATGTCTTCTGGCGACAGTTCTCGCATGTGGCCCAACTGAAGATAATCTCGCATAAAGTGCACGTACTGTGAATGCAAATTGAGGTCTTTCTTTAGGCGGCGCTCTACACCCCTGAATCTTGTTAGCGCTCCCTGTAAAGTCTCCGAAAACTGTTCCTTGCAGTTTTTGAACGGAAGTTCGACGTTGTAACGCCCCTTAGAGTTCCGAGTGTGCGTCTTCACAAAGTGCTGTTCAACTTCATCGTCCTCCGGTTTCCCATGGAATTCCTGGTTGACAACCTCCAGCTCCCAAAAGCGCCGTAGCGATGCGTCAATGTCAATAGCCGTATGCATTGTTGTTGTAGATGAACTACCGGTAGTAACGATAGATGTTATAAACCATCCAAAAATGGTCGAAATGGCGATGAATTTGCCCTAGTTGTCGAACATCTTTTGACCGGTGAGCACGGTCCAAACGTAGTCGCTGCCCAGGAGTATATCAACTGGCGCCAACGACTGACAGTCAGAATTCGCAAGCTTAAAGCCAGCGAAAGCCTTGAATGCTGAGGCGGCGATATCGTGTCTGGCCAACGTGGAGCTAATTTTGCTGAGTACGTGGGCACGTTCCTTCATTGTGTGATCTGTCCACGGTATCCTACGGCTCATCCTGCGCACTGCAAAGATCTTGAAGGTGCAGTTTTATGTAGACGACGTACTGACCGAAGAACATACCGAGGAGGTATCATTCGTAATCAAAATTAGTTGATCCAGTTGATGAAATGTGCAGGCATGGAACTTGGTAAATGGGTTTCCAGTTCATCACGTGTCGCTAACAGATCTCTCGCTACAACCGAAGAACAAGGCAAAGGATCCAATTCTACAGCAAAAGTTTTTGGCATTCATTGGGATCCAGAAGAGGATTGTTATACTACAAAGTTTTCCTTACAACAACTTCGCACAACACCAAACGCCAAGTGCTGTCAGATGTGGCACGCATTTTTGACCCACTGGGTATTCTGATCCAAGAACTGTGGCTACTCGATCTGGACTTGGACACGCAGCTTCCTCCGAAAATGGCGGACTGGTGGAATAAATGCCGTAACAACCTACACATCTTTCGAGATCTATGCCTGCCACGGTTTGTCTAAAACAATGAAGATCACATCGAACTGCATGGGTTTTCAGATGCATCCATCAAGGCATATTCCGGAGTCATCTATAGCAGAGTGGTGCGAGCAGATGGCACCGTATCTGTTTCACTCAAGAATAACCAGATTTGATCCGCTGAAGCAGCAGTCTCTACCGCATCTGTGTGGCGCTTTGCTACTGAGTCGATTGTTCTCATCAGTCAAGTCTGCACTGCAACACAAGGACATTTAAGTATATGCATGGTGTGACTCAACCATAGTCTATAGATATATCTATGTCATTAGCCGTAAGGTCATAAAATTCTTTGTTTTCCTCTTATTTTCCTCTATCATAATTCTAGCTCTTTTATGTGCTATTTTTAATCTATATTTACTCTCTCTAGCATAATCATCTATATTATATATAGGCTCTATGTTTTTTGTGGTATTAAATTGCTTTGGCAAATTCGATGTTTTGCCAAAAACTAACTCATATGGACAGTAATCATGTGGCATTGAGGGTGTAGTGTTGAAGCAGTATACGAAATATTTTACCCATACGTCCCAAAACGTATGTATTCGTTAAATGTTCTGTGATTTCTTACTACTGGTTCAACTGTCTGGTGGTGGTGTGCTGCAGAAGTTATATTTTTAATTTTTAAATATTTGCACAAGTCGTTTATAATTGAATTTATATATTCGGTTCCCATGTCCGAAATGAACGTCTTCATTGGACCGTACCTTAACATAAAAGATTCGAAAATGCATATTCGTTACCATTATCTGATTTTGGTAGCGGACCAATTGTGTTTACTATCACTCTGTCGAAAGCATTTATTGGAATGTCTGTGATTGCCATGGAGTCTTTGTATGTGTTGTCACTTTTGATTTTTGGCGTTTTTGACATTTTCTTATGTACTTTGTAATATATCGGGTCATACCTTTCCAATAATATTATCTTTTGACCCTGGCCAAGGTTTTAGTTATGCCAGTGTGACCTCCTTGTAATGGATCGTTATGAAATGTAGACAGTATAGCTTCTTTTTCTTTATCATTATATATTACGGTCACCGGGTTGAGTAGCGATACTCTCAATGATTTCAATGTCTTATTGCGCAATTTTTTTAAATCATCTATTGAAACTTTTTCAAAGATATTTTCCCACGGTGCCTCTTTTAGTTGGCTGATTTTATATATACCGGCTTGCATTTCAAGCCTTTGGAAAAACTGACCTAAGTCAAGAATTCCATTGGTAATAAATCACTAACGTTATATTTGTAATTTGTTTTCCATGTTTGAAGAAACAGGTCATATTATTTACGTGAAAGTTCACTACTTTACGTAGTACATCGTGAAATTTGATTAACTGCTCCTTGTCGCATTCAGACTCTCCCTTCAGGGCTGCTGACTCATTCGAACACCATTTGCGAATTGGAAAGTGGCCTCGCGACAGTAATTCCTTCACCTGACGACGAATTTCTCTCACCTCCTCAACTGAGTCCCCACCAGATATTAAATCATCCACATAGAAATCTCTACGAACAATTTTTGCTCCAATAGGAAATGGTTCCTCCTCATCGTAAGAGAGTTGATGCATGGCCCTTATAGCCAAGAAGGCAGCTGGCTTGGTTCCGTAAGTCACCGTGTTCAATTTAAAAACACTCAATTCTTTCCTGGAGCTCTCTCTCCAAACGATGCACTGCAAGAAATCATCCGGGTACGAAACACGCACGCAACGGTACATCTTGCAGATATCTCCACAAAGGGCAACTTTAAAAAATCGAAAGCGAAGCAGTATATTGAAGATTTTTTGTTGAATTGTTGGTCCTGCCAGAAGTAAGTCGTTCAGAGAGCTACCAGAAGTTGTTTTAGCAGATCCATCAAAAACGACACGAAGCTTCGTACTCGTGCTTTCCTGCTTATGTACGCAATGATGGGGCAAAAAGAATTGTGTTTCTGGCGGTTCCTTAGTTACAAGAGACATGTGACCTAGGTCGATATACTCCCTCAAAAATGCTGAATACTGAGCTTTCAGGGCTGGGTTTCTATCTAATTTAGCTTCCAAACTCTTGAAACGACGACGAGCAATAAGAATCACCTAAAGATTCGAATCCGGAAGTGGTCAAGAGACGAACAGAGTATTGGCCGTTTCCAAGTCGAATGCAATTTTCAGTAAAAAGTTGCTCACATCGCAAGTCTTCCGGCAATAAAGATGGCTTAGACGAAGTGAAGTCCTCAATTTCCCAAAATCGCTTTACAATGGCGGAAAGTGTGTCATCGGAATAATCAGCTGGGTCCTTGATGCTGGCTTGTAAAACCGACTTATGAGTTGGCATGTTCGATGATAACCCTCCAGAGACTATCCAACCAAGCTTGGTGTTCTGAAGAGTTGGCAAAGCCCTATCCAAATGAATTTGTCCCATAGAAATTATTTCGAAAAACAACCCAGCGCCGAGTAAAAGGTCAATTCGTTGTGATTGATTGAAATTAGGGTCAGCGAGTGAAATGTTTTGCGGTATCCTCCACGATGTTGCATTTATATTGAAATGGGGTTGATAATCAGTAATACTGTGAGTCACAACCGCTGTGAATGCCGCTCGATAGCTTGCATCCCGTGATTGCACAAGAATATCGACAGTCTTATCAGAGATCATGGAAGATTCTCCTATCCCAGAAATCGACGTTTGCGATCTTCTGTGATTCAAGTTTAGTTGGCTGGCTAAGCGAGAGGTTATGAAGTTTAGCTGGGAGGCCGAATCTAAAATTGCTCGGCAAGGCATAAATGCTCTAATTCTATTTCTGACGTAGATAATAGCAGTTGGAAGCAACACGTAGTCGATCGGCAAAATATTTAAGGCTTTGGGTGGAGGGCTTGGTAAATGATGATCAGGATGCGATGATGTATGCGAACATGATACTAATGCTGATGAAGTAGATGGTAATGGCTGAGAGCTCGAGGATGGATCGCATGATGGAGATGAAAATGAGGTTGATGTTGCGGATGGGTCATGGTTCATGTGTAATAATGAATGATGCTTCATGTGACAATACTTGCAGTGAGTCGACTTGCATTGCTGCAAACTATGCCCCTTGCGCAAACAGTTGAGGCAAAGGTGCAACTTCTTTGCTTCTCTATATCGAAGATTCGGACTCAAATTTAAAAATCGAGGACACTTTGTCAAATAATGATCCCGTGCATCGCAAAATAAGCATGTCAAATGATTTGAGTTAGTAGCAGATGCAATAAGTGTATTTTGGTTATATTTGTGCAAGTTTTTTCCTACCTGCTGGCCTGGTGTTTGAGTTACCAAGGCTTGATCCAAGTTTTCCATCATCCTGCACCTCTTTTCCAAAAACGACTCCATAGCATCCCAGGTAGACAGCTCAGTGATTGACAAATCCTCTTCCCATTTTTCCCGCGTCCTCTGATCCAGTTTCCGAGTGACGATGTGAATTAAAAGTCCATCCAAAATTTGTTGCGTATTGGCCAGGGTTCGAATTGCTCGCAGATGCGAATTCATGCAATCGCTCAGCTCCCGAAGACCCTTCGAAGATCCCTTCTCGACACCCTTTAAACCGAATATTGCCTGAACATGTGCCTGAAAGTGTAAAACTTTATTATCAAATCGATTAACCAGCAAATTCATAGCCTTTTTAAAATTAGCATTCGAGGGTTCGAGCGAGCGTATGGTTTCCAGAGCCACGCCGCCCAAACTCGAACGCAAATATTGTAATTTTTCAATATCGCTTAGCTCATCATCATTTCCGATGACCGTAGTGAAAGTCGCAAGAAAATCCGGCCACTCAGAGTAGGGTCCATGAAAACGAGCAATTTCCAAATTTGGCAACCGAGGCTTTCTAGATCGAAAAGAAAGATCCGCATTATTAGTGATGTCAATAGATGTTGAATTTGCAGCGGTTGAAGCCGGCAATTGTGACTTGCGATGAGCCGCCAAGCCTCGGCTTAGTTTCGCCTTCACATCCATGAAGACTTCAGCAAATTCAATCCGATGGTCGCTCGAGATCTCTGCAAAGTCCAGTCTTTCCAACGATGTCTGCGCAGAATCAAATGCCTGGTTTAAGGAATTGATCCATTCCATTCGCGCCAGCAAATCAGATTCGTCAAACTGATTAACCGCATCAGCGTTTAAATAGCATTTCATCGAGCTCGTTTGCCGCAAAATAGATTGGGCTTTGACTCGGTAGTAGTCGACGTCACTTGTGGATTCATTTTGAGCCCGAACCGAGTTTTCCGTATCAGACATTTTTCAATCACGAGAAAGAAAAAAAATGAAATGAAAATGAAGTAAAGTAAAATGTTCGACCGCGTTAGAGGCACAAAACACCGTTTACCGCGAAAACGTGAAGGTTAACAAGCGTCGCCGAGATACAACGGAACCTTTAGCTTTGTTGTTGTTGTTCTTGCCGATAAATTGCCTGCCTAGCAACAGCGGATTATGTAACTGGCAAACGAATGTATGTATGGCTATATGTACATGTATATATGTAATATGCGCTATTAACAAAGATTAAATGCGATTCACTTTGTTAAGAATTATTTGCACAACACAAATTTGGTGTTTTTTCACAGCGCAAAATGTACAAAAAATCAAACGGCCGGCTGTGCACTTTTATATGCACTTATGTATGTATGTGTGTTCGTATGTTTGTGCCCGAATGCACGATAACGACAGCGAAACAAAGCGTTTGTTTAAACTATATTAAACAATCGCGAGACCGAACTGCAGACTCCGATAAAAACTGCTATCACGTCGGGGTCACCAAATGTTTGTGGGGAAGACAACAAATATGCCACCCTTATATTTATAATTAATAACGCACGAATAGGTTATGTTAAAATGTATAGCGTTTATTCGGAGCGGCAGACGGACTGTGAATGTGTAAAAAGCTTGGCTCCAAGATCTTCATATAGACATATGCAGGCTTACAAAGTAGTTGCTGAATAGATAAGCGACAGCTTTATGGGTATAAGAAAGAAGGCGAAAGATAAGCAGAGAGCGATGCAGGTGCCGTCGTACACCTATGCGCGCATGACTAGGCGCTGGCGATCTGCTCCGAACAAGGTCGTTAACGTGAATGTTGTGAACGCCATTCTATGTGACCTCCATACATTAGCTTGCATCCAGGATGCCCTGGCGCTGGAATTCCCGGCAACTAAGTTCTGGCACTGTAAAAGAATGACATCACAGATGCAAATGAGCAGACTGAATTTATAACTTGCGAACAAAACCGCGGCCACAGGGCTGCTTAGGAAAATGTGAAACAACTCCTTCAGGACAACTGTTTTCTAAAATTGACTAAGCTCGCTAATGAGGTATTCATTAATTGCAAAACATGAACTAGGGCGAAATACGACAGATACCCCAAGAAGCAGGAATTGGGGGTCACACCAATCCTTTAGTATGCGGGCGAAATGCTGCATATCGACATATACTACACAGATAAAAAGTTTTTTTTAACCTGTGTCGACCAATTCTCAAAGTTCGCGGTAGTGCAACCACTACATTCTAGGGCCGTAGTAGACGTGCGTGGACCCATCATACAACTTGTGAATTTTTTTCCTAAAACCAAGACCATATACTGCGACAATGAGGCATCATTCAACTCGGAGACCATAAATTCATTGTTGAAAAATCAATATAGCATAGAATCGTTAATGCACCTCCTTTACACAGTAGCTCCAAAGGGCAAGTGGTACGATTTCACAGCACCCTAACGGAGATAGCAAGGTGTATTAAAGTTGACAAACAAATTAGTGACACCGTCGAAATCGTCATAAGAGCAACGGTAGAGTACAACAAAACGCTACACTCAGTCACGAATTTGCAACCAAAAGATGCTATGCACTCAGCCAGCGATGAACAAAGGTTGGCAATAAGACGACAAAACGAAAAAGCTCAACAAGCTTATATAAAAAGGTTCAACCCGACAAGACAAAAAAGTATACCTTAGAAATAACAAAAGGTTAGGCAATAAACTAAGTCCACTATACACAGAAGAGCGCGTACAAGCAGACCTGGGAACGTCTGTTCTCATTAGAGGGAGGGTGTTCCATAAGGACAACCTCAGATAAAACCCCTTTTAATTTTTCTATCGGCTCACACGCACCCGACGCTTACACATATTTACCCTATAAGGTACACAGTAGTTTTAACCTTTCGCTTTATTACAGGATCGCAGGAATTGTATTAAAAACGTTAGCTGTAGTTAACGCTAGAGGGACAGACTACTCCTACGCCCAATACATACCTGTCACGGATGGGATGGCACTGATGTGGGAACAGAGACATGTTTTGCGGCACTCAAGCAATTTAACGGAGTTCTCAGCAATGATAAACGAAACTGCTAAGTTGTCCGATTTATTCCCACAGTCGCACGTGCGAAAATTGCTAGAGGTCGACACTGACCATATCAGAAGCTTATTGTCCGTGTTAAAAATACATCATAGGATGACCAGGAGTCTAGACTTCTTAGGTACCGCACTTTAGGTGGTAGCGGGCACACCTGACGCATCTGACCTTGAAATGCTTAAAATGTCCGAGTCCCGACTGATAGAGTCAAATAACAGGCAGGTAATCATCAACACGCAAACGCAGGATAAAACAAGGAAGAACGCTATAGTCGAGTACCTCGACTATCAGATACCCGTTATTCAGCTAAATAGAGATATGCAAGCAGCAAAGCGAGATTAAAATGCGCCACCTACCGGCAGTATACAGATTTAAGCGTTATGGGCGTTAGAGTGCGCGTGGCAAATTTTTGGATATTTACGAGACCAATACATTTCAGTTAAAATTTTTTATCTATCATGAAAATTGTGGGCGTCACAGGTTTTGCGGTTTGTGGGCGTTAAAGTGGGCGTGGCAAACTTTTTTTGGGTCAATCGATAGGTATTGATGAGAACAATACATTTTAGTTAAAATTTTTGTTCTAGCATCAAAACTGCAGGAGCCACAGTTTTGGGTGGTTTGTGGGCGGTAGAGTGGGCGTGGCACTCTGCTGAAACAAACTTGCGCTGCGTAAGAAGCTCAGGAATCTGCAGAGATCTCAGCGTTCATCCGGATAGACAGACATACGGACAGACGGACATGGCTAGATCGACTCGGCTAGTGATCATGATCAAGAATATATATACTTTATGGGGTCGGAATCGCTTCCTTCTGCCTGTTACATACTTTCCGACGAATCTAGTATACCCTTTTACTCTACGAGTAACGGGTATAAAAACTTTATTTAATTTATTTCTACAATATGGTTACAATATTTTTTAGATTGGAAGAACACGGACTTGCTATTGCCATTTTTTGTGAGTGGGACTTATTGTTATTGAGTGACTCTCTGAATTTGGACTTGGGACTCTAGACTTGGGTCCCGAAATCTGAGCATCATGAACTGTGGGAACGTGCCGATAGTCAGAAAAGCGGCTCGTTCTTTTTGTTTAGTCTATAAACTGTGTTTTTTTGTGTCATGGTAATTTTCCTCTGGCTTGCTTATAGCTTGGTAATTTTCCATAGGATTGCTTACAGTTAAATTTTTATTCTTATTTCTTAGTGGGTGTCTCGAGGGTGACTGCATAGTGTGAGTATGTATGTGTGGGTGTGTGGACATGTACACAAGGGTACGTGTATATATCCGTGCACCATGATCACTTCACAAGCATTAGCAAAACGATAGACAATCACAGTTTACCTGAAGAGTTCAATATTTGTTATCAAAAGAAATCCTACCAATAACTGTAGATGAATTAGAGAACTTATATATTGAGACCTTCCCTCTAGATTTCTCACAACTTGTACACTGTAATAAGACCGAAAAGGTCAATTATCATCTCTACCGTTCCAACAGTCATTGCTCTCTCTCGTTTAGATAAAAATGTATTTTTGGGCACTAATACGCCCACGTTACAAACTTTGATACGGAGTAACGAACGCCCTTCAAGATAACTTTAATTTTTTAGTGGGTCCTTAGACCACTTTAATGTTCCTCTAACCAGTCCCAGGACCCTGTTCGGGCGCCATTTGTAAGGACGCCCTCTGGCCGGGGTATTACTCTCAGTCGGATCCGAGAGCCCTTTACAAGAAATTTTTAAATGTAACTTGTAAATTTGTAAAAATTTCCGACTCAAAGAAATCCTTCAGCGAACACGAAGAAGAGGTGTTAATCAAAAACCTAGGAGGGCAGTCCGACGGATTTACGCCCCCGAAAAAAGAGAGTTGGCGACCATTGCGTCGGAATTCGTATTCCCAGAGAGTGGCACCGTAGCGGATACCCAGAGGTCCTTCACGACGCTGGTAAGCACAGGATCGCTCCTGGCGGCGGCATGGAAAAGACTCTCACAGTTACAGGAACTGTACACTTCTCGGGCCCCAAGCCTTAATCGCCACGAAAGTCCTCCAATTCGGGCAATTCGGATATTTCAGGATATCGCCGGGATTTCATGTTCCGGGAGGTTTGCTACTTGCCGAAGAACCAACCCCGGCGCGAGGCAAAGGGCTTCCGTCGTCAAAGACCAACGGCGTCACCGGCTCTTCATGTCTGTAGACACCTATAACCATATCACTTCCCCGGCATTTTCTCCCGGAGCGTATGCATAAATGGATTTTGCGATTCAATGGAGAATCTTATCCCCTTACGATCCCCGAACTCGAGGAGAAAATTGCGACATATGGCTTTGATCCCGAGGAAGTTCCACGCGCAATGTCCGAGATTTTGGAAGGTCGGGCAGCACGCTGGTTCCGTACGAGCCGTTTACAGACCGCCTCGAATGGAATTCCTGAATTTCTTCGAGGCCCCCGACATATCGAGCGACTGGAACACGAGATCCGGTCCCACGTTCAAGGAGTGGGAGAAACGTTCAAAAATTACCTGATAGAGTTGAGGACAATGATGCAGCAAGCCGGATATAGCGTTGAGGAATAAGTTGATCGGGCCTACGGACTCCGGGTTACAGGTTGTTTATAAAACGACACGAATTCACGACGTTGGCGCAGCTAACTCTGCTGGCGACGGAATACGAGAGCGTGCGGTAGTTAGAAGCGAGTCGCGCTAGAATTCCCAGGGTGGAGAATATCGACCACGACAGCTTTGTCCCACGGCGGACACCAATTCCTTTCCGAAATTTGAGCACCACCATGAGAGGTAGGCGTTGCACACCGCATCATAGCACAGCCTTTGTCGAACGTTGACGTACGACGATCCATTTCAGTCGGGGATGTCCCAACCCCCGGGTATGTTTATGTTGTGATTGTGGTCATAGAGGTATTCTGACCATCGAAAGCTGCTGACGAAGCACCTCGGGAAACGATCAACGTCTCTACCGGGACCCGGGAACGGGAGAGACGTTCAACACATCAACCCGACCCCAAACCAGTCCTCTCTAAGGTTATAACGGTCTGATCAGGGCTACTGTGCCACCGTAGACACCGAAGCGTCAAGGAGTTTCGCCAGTAAAGACTTCGCCCGCGTGGTTTGGAGGTAAGAGAACTATGGCGTACTTGTGTGGAGTTAGCGGGCACTCAGGTCACGATGCCATTGCTAGTCATGCCCACCCTGTTAGATCGTGTCATATTGGGTATGGATTTCTAGGACTTCTAGCAGCGATGGGAGCGCGGATACAGTGCGGAGAGGCGGTCCTTACGGAATTCGCCGGATACGGATGGAACCACACCGATCGACGAGGACCCAAGGATTACGCACCGGATGGCCATCCCAGGAAAGATGAAGGTCGAGCCGGGAACAGGAAGCAAAATAGAGGTGAAAATTTCAACCCCGGAGAATTCTCCTCCAGACAGAAATTGCGAGGCGGAGAATGGTCCAGAGGACCGGGCAGAAGAGGTCGATCAACGGAATGACCTCTTTGATAAACCTCGCGGGGTATCTCACGTGGCGGAACACTATGGATAACTTTGCGAGATAGTCGGCCCCTGAAACAAAGATACGACCCAAGGAATCCCCCAATGCAACACTTGTGTTAATCAAGAAGAAGTCCGGTGGTTGGCGCATGTGTGTCGATTATCGGCAACTAAATGCTCGTTTAATACACGATGCTTACCCAGTTTCTAGGATAAGTCATATATTGGAAAGGCTACGGCAAGCACAAAATATCTCGAACTTAGATCTAAAACACGGCTTTTGGCAGATTCTCATGGCGAAGGAATGCCGCCCATTTACGGCTTTTACCGTGCCCTGTAGAGGTCTCTTTCAGTGAAAAGCTATTCCCTTCGGCATCCACTCAGCCAGCGCGACCTTCCAACGCGCCTTGGGCAGACATGGAGCCATTCACCTTCGCCTACTTGGACGACATTACCGTCATTGGTGCTACGGAGGAGCAACATCTTTCTAACCTGACGGAAGTCTTCCGCAGATTACGTCAGGCGAATATAAAGTGAGTCCCAAAAAGTGCGCGTTATTTAAACGGAAGTTGGTCTATCTAGGTTACGTGATTAGTTGGGACGTAGTCCAAGCGGATACTGAGAAGGTGACTTTTATCACCACCTTAAAATCCCCAACTAACTAAAAAGAACTGCGACAATGGCTCGGTATGGCTTCATGGTATCGCAGTCTTGTTCCAAATTTTGCAACCGTAATACAGAAGGATGTTGAAGAAGGGTCGAGGGTGGGAGTGGGGTTCCGAACAACAGCAAAACCTTAGCAAAAAGTTCGTGTTGCAAACCACGCCAGAGACGTAGGCTTGGGAGCGGTCATTTTACAAGATGTCGAAGGTCAGAAAAAAGTTATCGCCTATGCTAGTCGCCGCCTTACCGCCAGAGAATGCAACTACACGACGACCGAGAGGGAAGTCTGGCCATCATATGGGGCATTAGGAAAATGCGGTGTTATCTGGAGGGCTATCGATTTGAGATGGCTACCGACCATCTAGCTCGATATAAGTTTGATATGAGTTATCGACGGAGAAAACTCAACGTAGTAGCGGAAGGCCTATCACGACAGCCTTGCGAGATCCGTGGCGAAAATCTGTGTAAATGTATTCGGAACAGAAATTTAGGCAAACATCGCACAACTGTTGCCGTACTGTGCGGAACAAACTACAGTGGAAGAAAACAACAAGACAATGGAAACCAGGA
This sequence comes from Drosophila suzukii, assembly GCF_043229965.1. Taxonomy (NCBI): domain Eukaryota; kingdom Metazoa; phylum Arthropoda; class Insecta; order Diptera; family Drosophilidae; genus Drosophila; species Drosophila suzukii. Next base: position 1,350,599 of record NW_027255900.1, on the reverse strand, counting down.
GTATTGTAGAGTAAACGAGAGAAAGGTCACATAGTAGACCGTAAAACAAATTGTAAGTACACCCATTAAGTAGTTAAGTATATTAAGACTAAGGTTCGTTGAACAATTAGTTAGGAAGTTGACTTAATTAAGGAGCACCTAAGTTTACTATACTTTATTCTAGATGGATAAAAACGTCGTCATAAACGCCGACTCCGACGTCATGGAAAGTTTTCACTATGACCTTTCCGTTCGTGACGAATGGGTCGCAGAAGGATACGGCGAAGTCACCGAAGAGGACGAGAACGACATCGGGAAAAGGTCGCTAGGCTCATATACATGAATTCGCTATTTCAGTAAACGGTCGTGTTTTTGTCTAGCGCTGCGAATTTTTGTTCTTTTTGTCCAGAAACCAATGGGGTTTAATTCAAATTTTCATACATTTATACAACCTTTTATGATCCTAGCAACATCCGTTCGCTTCGCGAGTGCATAGTGATTGTTTTGTGTTTAAATTAACAAAATTTGTAAGCACGTCTAATCTCTGTAGACTTTGTTTTTTTTTATAATTGCCTCCTCCTATTCTTCCAAACACTGATTGGAGCGGTAAGTGTGTAAGCGGTAGTTACACTCTCCCGCACTCCCGCATATAACTTTGTTGTTGGAACATCAAACACTTACGCTCCCCCAGCTTACTCACTCCCGCTCACTCTCACGCGCTCTCTAACTCTCTCTTTTACTTGAGTAGCCTTATTCTCTTTGCGCTGTGGTTCGGAATATCGAGATAATGGCTGCCTGCAATTTAAAGAAAAGCAAGTCGTCGATTTCGGCTGGACAACAGTGACGTGCCATTCGTGCGAGAATATTTTTCATGCAAAATGCCTTGGCTTTTCGGGCCTGGTACGCGATGCAATCGACTTCAGAAGTGGCTCTCGCTACTATTTTGATGAATGCATCTCTATAAGGCGGCTTACAAAAAGCCCTGTTTCGGAATTTATTCGGAACAGCCATAGAAATACGGATCTGCTTGTGGCGCTTGAGGCGCAGCTCACTAGCCGTATGCCATTTGAGCCCGATTTTCCTAAACGTAAAATGATCGCGGTCCATAGACAACCCTCGGCAGCCGATAGTAAAACTCTCTCTGGCGGTCCGGGGTCTGCAGCACAGCAGTCGATCTCAGCTGTCGCACAAATGGTACTGAGTTCGAAAGCTAAAAAAGATTCGGTTTCCGAATGCAAAGGACGCGAGATTTTGTACCGACTGAAACTGGAAGTGCATCCATAAATACTTTATAAAACAGACACCTGTGTACCGCAGCGGAAACACATAATTGTTTCTCGGCTGAATCCCGACCTTTCATCCCTGAAAATTACGGCCTATATCCGTTACAAAGTTCAGATTGATGATATAAAAGATTACCGATTTAATTATGCTAAAGAAGTATCATCATTTAAGATCGGTGTTCACTGTGCTCATTTGGCAACTACGTGCTCAGCCAATTGTTGGCCTGTGGGCATAATTGTTAACGAGTACGAATCTAAAAAAAACAAAGTTCGTTTAAGAGAAATTCATCTACATGAAAAACCTAAATTCTTTTATTCAGCATTTTTATCAGAATACAAGAGGTTTACAAAGTAAGTTGACCAAATTGTGTACTGATAGTTTTTCCTTGTGTTCTAATGTTATTGTGTTTACAGAAACCTGGTTAAATCCGGAAATTCCTAGTTCCGAAGCTTTTCCAAGCAAACACACAACTAACAGGCTTGATCGTCTGTCCCTACGTGGAGGTGGAGTTTTAAATGCAGTTGACTCACAATTAACGAAGTAAATGATATTGAATTTCTGTGTATAAAACTATCCCTTCCGGGTATCATTCCCAGAATCATCTGTCCGATATGCAGTTTATTTCAAGTAAACTATCAGATAGGGATCAGTTAAAAGTTTTAGGTGACTTTAATATACCTAGGGCGACATGGTCCACCGTCGAAACATCAAATATATTGTAACCTTCAACGCAGCATGGTTTTCTTGACGGTTTGCATGATATTTCATTGTCTCAAGTAGATCATGTTCTAAATTTATGTAGAAAAATCAGAGGAGCAATTAATAAGAGAAACGAGAAGTCGTCGTCGTTTCTAGAATAACACGATCGCAAGTTGCCACAATTTTGTGAAATTATTATTTAAGCCGCAACCGAACGTTTGTCAATACGTGACCCAAAGTAGAGCCTTATTTTGATGTACATGTTATTCTTTTATAAGCATACATAATCTGTAGATTTTGAAGAGATTTTGAAACAGCTCGTGGTGGATTTACGCGAAAAATTTACAGAATTAGGATTAAAGAGAAATGGTAAAAAGCCCGAATAACAAAACAGACTATTTGCTGACTATGGTTTGGATTCTTATCAAAATAATGAGGTAGAAATGCAAGAAGATATTGATGAGGAAGAAGACGAATCTTTTGCTTACGTACATTTAAATAATGTACGAAAATAGCGAGCGTGTTATGAATCCGTCACGTTGAAACCGTCAGAACCGTCACGTTGAAAAGCCTAGTGCAGATCGAGGCAGAAGATGCGAAGATCTACAAAGCAAGTCAAAGGAAGTAAGTCGATTCAACAAAGGTGAGAAATACACAGCCAAAGTTGTTGAGAAGGTGAGTAAATGTTTTAACTTTGCAGACGAATCTCACATGAAGAAAGATTTCCCAAAAAGACACAGTAAACGTATCAGTTGCAACCAGCCAGGACATAGAGCGGCCCAGTGCCAGGTCGGAATAGAACCCAAGCAAACCTTGTACAAGTAGAGCTAGCAAGTACGTTTACGTCTTCAGGATTAGAGTTAAAGTGAATTTTGGAAAAGTTATTTTTAAAGGGTTAGTGGACACTGGAGCAGATCTTTTTTTGCTGCGCCGTAATATCTACTTGAAACTCGGAGAACAGAGTTTGATAGGAGGTGAAATATGTTTGACTGGAGTCGGGGAAAGTCAAATTGTGACTTTTTGAATCCTCATTATCCCACTTCAAATAGATGGCATCAATCTCAGTATAGAATTCCGCGTCATATCCGACGAAGACATGGCATTTGAACCAATTTTAGGCAGGACTCTTTTGCATTTGGTGGACATAAAAGTGACAAAGGATGGTACCGAGTTCGGTCGCAGATCAGACAGTTAATTAGGTGCAGGACCTAAATCGAAGGTCCAAGAAGGGAAGAAAGTTCAAATGCATGCAACCAAAGTTTATGCATGTAATTATTGGAAGAGTTTCAGAGATTGCGCATGATAACATTAGAAAAAAAAGAAAGCAAGGTTGATGTAAATTTGTCTCATTTGCCACAACAAAAAAAATGTTAATTGCCCAGTCGAAATGAAAATATCGGTTACCGACGAATTGCCAGAATTTCAGCATGCTCGACAGCGTGATAGAAAAGTTACAGGGAGCGGCGATTTTCACTAAATCAAAGTATTTTTTACTCGTTACACAGAAAGGACAACACGGCTCCTCCGGCTTAAAAGAGTACTTAAGGTTGCGTAAAAAAAGGACTGAAAAACCGCAGGCTGTAGCAAACTTTCCTGTACCGTCTAGTCGGAAGGCTATACAACGATACCTTGGCTTAACGTCATATTTTAGAAAGTTCGTAGAAGGGTATGCAGTCATATCTAAACCTTTGTCAGACCTTTTAAAGAAAAATGTGGAGCTTGAGTTCAGAGAACTGTAGCAAGTTTCATTCGAGCAGTTAAAAGCACCCTTAGTTAGTAAGCCAGTTTTAAAACTGTATAACCCGACATTGGCTACAGAAATACACACGGACGCGTCAAAGTTTGGTTTCGGCGCAGTCCTACTGCAAAAGGTTCCAGGGGATAGTCAGTTACATTCAGTCGAGTACATGAGCCGAAAAACACAACCTTGTGAGGAGAATTAACATTAACATTGTTCAAAGACCCAAACAGAGAATTAATCGTGGTTCCATCTCATATGGAAACTGAGATTATCCAAATTGCTCATAGGCTAGGCCATTTTTCGGCAAAGAGGACTCAAGATTTGGTGGAGAAATCGTATTTTATTCCGAAGTTAAAAGACATAGTAACTAAAGTAGTGGGTAGTTGTGTTGAATGTATCTTAGTAAATGCAAAAGCTGGAAAACAGGAAGGTTATCCAAATCCAATTGATAAGGTAGACAAAGCATTAGTTACTTATTATATAGATCACGTAGGGCCGATGGAGATAACTAAGAAAAGATACAATCACATTCCTGTAGTAGTGGATGCATTTTCGAAGTACGTTTGGTTGTACCCAACACGCAGTACTGGAGTAGAGGAGGGGCTCAATTGCTTGGACAGGCAGGCTATCATCTAATCAATTCAGGATCGTGCCCAGGGAATTGGTATATACATGTAAAGTTCAGCAATGGGCTAACAATATTGAGCCTAGAGCACAAAAGTACCCCTTCTCAAGCACATGCATATAGTTGACAGTTCAGAGCTGAAAGTGCAGTTTCAGCAGTCTTTGTTTCAAGAACTAAGCGATGAGCGTGATCAGATACGCAAGGAGGGCAGGGAGAACATACAAATTCTTCAGGAAGAAAACAGACGAACCTTTGATTCAAAGAGAAAGGACGAAAAGGTATATAAAGTCAACGATATAGTCGCGATCAGGCGTACTCAGTACAGAGTTATCTTGAAGCTGAAAGGAAAGTATTTACCCCCCTTTAAGATGGCAAAAGTTCACAAACACGGCAGGTATGATGTTGAAAAAATGGGAGATAACTAGGGTTTTTTGAAAACATCTACTGTAGCTGAGTTTATGAAGGAGTTCGGGAATTACACCCAGTCAGGAGGGCCAAATGTAGGAAAAGCTGAAGAGCAATTAAAAAAGACGTCATTTCTAGAATAACACGATCGAGAACGAGAGTCAGTCGATGTCAAGATCTCGTTCGCTACAAGTTGCGCAAGTTGCCAGAATTTTGTGAAATTATAATATAAGCCACAACCGAAAGTTTGTTAATAAGTGACCCTAATCATTATAACATAACAAACATTGTAATAATATCAAGTCGTCTCCGGAGTTAGTCATTAAACGGAATTCTGGTGTCACATTTAATAGGACGATTACTGGATCTATGCTTTGTTTCCAGTCCAGATTGTGTTTGCATAGCTAGAACCTCTGCAATACTTTACCAGAAGACCCATACCACCCAACGCTAGAGCTGACTATTGACACGGGTACAAAAGTGCATGAACTATCTGAAAAGATGTCAAAACGCATGCTTTCGTATAGCAAGCTTTGCCCTCATGAATAGCCTTATAGCTTGCTCGGATTGGTCTAATCTGTATTTATGTACTAATATAACTGAAGTTGTTAATATATTTTATACTGTGTTAAACGCATTTCCACGTATTATCCTAAAATTTCAAAGCAACCTTAACAAACAGTTGGCACGACTTAAAAATGTTAAGTCTAGACTCTACAAAGAGTTTCCAGTTCCGGTCCACAAGCAGCCTTTTCCCGACACTTAAGTGCTTGGTCTGATGTTACTGTGCTTAACGCCCAGTGTTATAAAAACTATTTAGCTCGTTGCAAGACCCAGTTTACACTGGATCCAAAACAGTTTTATAATTTTGTTAACACAACGCCTAAATCTTCAAGTTACCCATCATCACTTAAATTTTAAAATTCGCCGGCAAACACTGATCAGGCCATAGCGGATCTTTTTGTACAGTTTTTTTCTAACCACATACTCAACATCAAGTCCTCCAGATCAGTCTTACCCATATGACATGCCTAAATCAAACTTTATTATACCCGTTACTCGTAGAGTAAAAGGGTATACTAGATTCGTCGGAAAGTATGTAACAGGCAGAAGGAAGCGTTTCCGACCCCATAAAGTATATATATTCTTGATCAGGATCACTAGCCGAGTCGATCTAGCCATGTCCGTCTGTCCGTCTGTCCGTCTGTCCGTCTGTCCGTATGAACGCTGAGATCTCGGAAACTATGAGAGTTACAATACTGGGATTAGGCACGCAGATTCCTGAGATTCCTGCGCAGCGCAAGTTTGTTTCAGTAGAGTGCCACGCCCACTCTAACGCCCACAAACCGCCCAAAACTGTGGCTCCTACAGTTTTGATGCTAGAATAAAAATTTTAATTGAAATGTATTGTTCTCATCAATACCTATCGATTGACCCAAAAAAATGTTTGCCACGCCCACTCTAACGCCCATAAACCGCCCACAAACTTTAAAAAATCGTAGGTATGAACGCAGATATCTCGGAAACTATCAAAGATAGAGAATTGGGATTTCAGATTTAGATTCCGTAGCCTTGTACGCAGCGCAAGTTTATTACGCGAATATGCCACGCCCACCCTAACGCCCACAAATCGCGAAAAACTGTGGCGCCCACAGTTTTGATGCTAGACATACAAATTTAACTGAAATGTATTGGTCTCGTCAATACCTATCGATTCACGAAGAAAAAACGCCCATTTTAACGCCCACAAACCTCCCAAGAAGAAAAGCTATGACGTCAGAGCCAGACGATACGAAATGTTGTGTATGTGTGTGTATGTAAATAGTTGCCGGCAAAGCAAAAAGCTCTGCTGGCGCTCAGAGAGAGAAAAGTGCGCGCCTAACTTATTTTTTTGAATAATGAACAATTTGTCCAATTGGCGGGAAAAATCCTTTAAAGATCTGTAAATCTTTATTTATTATACCCGTTACTCGTAGAGTAAAAGGGTATACTAGATTCGTCGGAAAGTATGTAACAGGCAGAAGGAAGCGTTTCCGACCCTATAAAGTATATATATTCTTGATCAGGATCACTAGCCGAGTCGATCTAGCCATGTCCGTCTGTCCGTCTGTCCGTCTGTCCGGATGAACGCTGAGATCTCGGAAACTATGGGAGCTAGGCTATTGAGATTTGGCGTGCAGATTCCTGAGCTTCCTACGCAGCGCAAGTTTGTTTCAGTAGACTGCCACGCCCACTCTAACGCCCACAAACCGCCCAAAACTGTGGCTCCTACAGTTTTCATGCTAGATAGAAAATTTTAACTGAAATGTAATGTTCTCATCAATACCTATCGATTGACCCAAAAAAAAGTTTGCCACGCCCACTTTAACGCCCACAAACCGCAAAACCCTGTGACGCCCACAATTTTCATGCTAGATAAAAATTTTTAACTGAAATGTATTGGTCTCGTCAATACCTATCGATTGATCCAAAAAAAAATTGCCAAGCCCAATCTAACGCCCATAACGCTTAAATCTGTATACCGCCGGTAGGTGGCGCATTTTAATCTCGCTTTGCTGCTTGCATATCTCCATTTAGCTGAGTAACGGGTATCTGATAGTCGAGGTACTCGACTATAGCGTTCTCCCTTGTTATACCCGTTACTCGTAGAGTAAAAGGGTATACTAGATTCGTCGGAAAGTATGTAAGAGGCAGAAGGAAGCGTTTCCGACCCCATAAAGTATATATATTCTTGATCAGGATCACTAGCCGAGTCGATCTAGCCATGTCCGTCTGTCCGTCTGTCCGTCTGTCCGGATGAACGCTGAGATCTCGGAAACTATGGGAGCTAGGCTATTGAGATTTGGCGTACAGATTCCTGAGCTTCCTACGCAGCGCAAGTTTGTTTCAGTAGACTGCCACGCCCACTCTAACGCCCACAAACCGCCCAAAGCTGTGGCTCCTACAGTTTTCATGCTAGATTTTAACTGAAATGTAATGTTCTCATCAATACCTATCGATTGACCCAAAAAAAAGTTTGCCACGCCCACTTTAACGCCCACAAACCGCAAAACCCTGTGACGCCCACAATTTTCATGCTAGATAAAAATTTTTAACTGAAATGTATTGGTCTCGTCAATACCTATCCATTGATCCAAAAAAAAATTGCCACGCCCACTCTAACGCCCATAACGCTTAAATCTGTATACCGCCGGTAGGTGGCGCATTTTAATCTCGCTTTGCTGCTTGCATATCTCCATTTAGCTGAGTAACGGGTATCTGATAGTCGAGGTACTCGACTATAGCGTTCTCCCTTGTTATACCCGTTACTCGTAGAGTAAAAGGGTATACTAGATTCGTCGGAAAGTATGTAAGAGGCAGAAGGAAGCGTTTCCGACCCCATAAAGTATATATATTCTTGATCAGGATCACTAGCCGAGTCGATCTAGCCATGTCCGTCTGTCCGTCTGTCCGTCTGTCCGGATGAACGCTGAGATCTCGGAAACTATGGGAGCTAGGCTATTGAGATTTGGCGTACAGATTCCTGAGCTTCCTACGCAGCGCAAGTTTGTTTCAGTAGACTGCCACGCCCACTCTAACGCCCACAAACCGCCCAAAGCTGTGGCTCCTACAGTTTTCATGCTAGATTTTAACTGAAATGTAATGTTCTCATCAATACCTAACGATTGACCCAAAAAAAAGTTTGCCACGCCCACTTTAACGCCCACAAACCGCAAAACCCTGTGACGCCCACAATTTTCATGCTAGATAAAAATTTTTAACTGAAATGTATTGGTCTCGTCAATACCTATCGATTGATCCAAAAAAAAATTGCCACGCCCACTCTAACGCCCATAACGCTTAAATCTGTATACCGCCGGTAGGTGGCGCAATTTAATCTCGCTTTGCTGCTTGCATATCTCCATTTAGCTGAGTAACGGGTATCTGATAGTCGAGGTACTCGACTATAGCGTTCTCCCTTGTTATACCCGTTACTCGTAGAGTAAAAGGGTATACTAGATTCGTCGGAAAGTATGTAAGAGGCAGAAGGAAGCGTTTCCGACCCCATAAAGTATATATATTCTTGATCAGGATCACTAGCCGAGTCGATCTAGCCATGTCCGTCTGTCCGTCTGTCCGTCTGTCCGGATGAACGCTGAGATCTCGGAAACTATGGGAGCTAGGCTATTGAGATTTGGCGTGCAGATTCCTGAGCTTCCTACGCAGCGCAAGTTTGTTTCAGTAGACTGCCACGCCCACTCTAACGCCCACAAACCGCCCAAAGCTGTGGCTCCTACAGTTTTCATGCTAGATTTTAACTGAAATGTAATGTTCTCATCAATACCTATCGATTGACCCAAAAAAAAGTTTGCCACGCCCACTTTAACGCCCACAAACCGCAAAACCCTGTGACGCCCACAATTTTCATGCTAGATAAAAATTTTTAACTGAAATGTATTGGTCTCGTCAATACCTATCGATTGATCCAAAATAAATTTTCCACGCCCACTCTAACGCCCATAACGCTTAAATCTGTATACCGCCGGTAGGTGGCGCATTTTAATCTCGCTTTGCTACTTGCATATCTGTATTTAGCTGAGTAACGGGTATCTGATAGTCGAGGTACTCGACTATAGCGTTCTCCCTTGTTTTTTGACTCAAAGGGTCAATTTTAAAAACTCTTTTCTATCCCTAATCCGAGTTACGTCCGGTGTACCACAAGGAAGTCATCTTGGTCCGCTCCTGTTTACATTATTTATAAATGACCTTCCATTAGTCTTAACGAAGTCACGTGTACTTATGTACACAGATGACGTTAAGTTGTACCTGCAATATAATGACCCAGCACAAAGTTTAGCTTTATAATCTGATCTCAATGCATTTCAATAATGGTGCATGGATAATGAATTAAATTTAAAAGGTTCTAAGTATTAACTAATGTCCTTTTTTCGTGTCAGCCCTCACTATTCAACTTTCCATGGTAAATAAAGCAAAAGGTGGTCGAAGGAATTCGATGATCCCTGTGTCACAAAGACCTTGTTTATAGTTTATAGTCCGACCAAATCTTGAGTACTGCACTGCTGTTTGGAGTCCTTCTTTATATATGTCTTAGGGAGACTTAGCTGGGATACAAGAACTATCTTTGGTATAACGTTTATTAAAAATCTTATTCATGGTGATGTGGGTCGCCTGCATTTTAATGTGCCAAATAAATTCACTATAAACTATATTCCTTTAGTATTAAATCACTGTATCTCTAATTATGCTATGCATGAACCTTTAAGAATACTTTGCAATGTTTATCACCTAATATCTACTACCGACTCACTGCCTATCCTTAAATCAATAATAGTATCCAACTTAGTAACTAATTAGTTTTACTTTATGTATCTTGTCTATTCGTGTTTTGACCTATACTTGTAATTGTCTATTCATATATTGTCTTTTTCTTTGTCCGCACTTTTGTTCACTCGCCCAAAACGGTGAAGGGCTCTGGCTCGTACTGACCATAGTGCATCAACGTCCAAGATTAAAAAAAAAACTTTTAGCCATAGAATGGGATTTTTAAAATCTGCGGAATTACTTATACGGGGTATCAACATCGACATCTACACAAATCATCGAGATCTTTTATTCTCAATTTCTCAAAAAAACCAAATATCGAAATAAACAGATGGTATTCTTTCATTGACAGTAATTCACGCAGTAAAATTTATAAGCCAGGAGCAACAAACGTTGTTGAGGATGCTTTATCTAGGATCCAAATAGAACAATTAATATGAATCTTGAGGGAATATATTCCACCAAACACTGTACTCTAAAGGTCTTTTATAGAATAGAAAAACCACTCAAAGATAATTATACCCGTTACTCGTAGAGTAAAAGGGTATACTACATTCGTCAAAAAGTATGTAACATGCAGGAGGAAGCGTTTCCGACCCCATAAAGTATATATATTCTTGATCAGGATCTCTAGCCGAGTCGATGTCCGTCTGTCCGTCTGACCGTCTGTCCGTATGAACGCTGAGATCTCGGAAACTGTAGGAGCTACAGTACTGGGATTAGGCATGCAGATTCCTGAGATTCCTGCGCAGCGCAAGTTTTTTTTCAGCAATGTGCCACGCCCACTTTAAAACCCACAAACCGCCCACAAACTTAAAAAAATCGTAAGTATGAACGCGGATATTTCGGAAACTATCAAAGATAGAGAAATGGGATCTCAGATTTAAATTCCGTAACCTTGTACGCAGCGCAAGTTTGTCACGCGAGTATGCCAAGCCCACTCTAACGCCCAAGAGCCGCCCAAGCCTGTGGCGCCCACAATTTTCATGATAGATAAACAATTTTAACTGAATTGTATTGGTCTCGTCAATACCTATCGATTAATCAAAAAAAAAAGGAGAGGACATAACGTTTCTAATCACAGAAACGCGTTGTATGGCTCATAAAAGGCTTGATGAAAACTTTAAACAAATAAGTCGACCATATTATTGGCCTAATTTATACAAGAAACGTAAGGAGTTTATTAAAAATTGCACTGTCTGCAATCAAAACAAATACAACAGACACCCAGTACAAATTCCTATCGGTAGGCACTTATCCCTGAAAGACATATATTATGCCCAAAATGTTATATTCATCACTTGTATAGACTAATATTCAAAACACATAGTCGTAAATGAAATTCCAAATAAACTAAATAAACAGAGTTTCAGAAATTTTGCAACATTTTTCACTAGCCAAAATATTGATGATAGATAACGATGCCCATTTTTCTTCATCCCAACTTATATCTTTTGTACAAATAAACGGGATATCTTTATTTTTTGCGGATCCTCGACATAGTACATCCAACCAACAAATATATAGAGCACACTCTACTTTAACAAAAATTCCTCGCTGCATTAAAGACGAGCCTAATTTAATTGATTATTCCGAAATTATAATTAGAGCAGCACAAAATATAATTTCACAATTCACTCACCCACATTTAATAAAATCAAACATGATCAAACTCCCTAATTATTGCCACAAGCTCTAGACAAAATGTTACATTTTCAAAATACAGATAGACAAGATAAGAATTGTCATGTAGGAGTGGTAATCTACAAAAAAGACACACAGGGAAATAAACAAGCTTAATTCTAGATATAACAAGGAAGAACGCTATAGTCAAGTACCTCGACTATCAGATACCCGTTACTCAAAGGGAAATGGAGATATGCAAGCAGCAAAGCGAGATTAAAATGCGCCACCTACCGGCGGTAGACAGCTTTAAGCGTTAAGGGCGTTAGAGTGGGCGTGGAAAATTTATTTTTGGATCAATCGATAGGTATTGACGACACCAATACATTTCAGTTAAAATTTTTTATCTAGCATGCAAATTGTGGGTGTCACAGGTTTTCGCGGTTTGTGGGCGTTTAAGTGGGCGTGGCAAACTTTTTTTTAGGTCAATCGATAGGTATTGATGAGAACAATACATTTCAGTTAAAATTTTATATCTAGCGTCAAAACTGTAGGAGTTACAGTTTTGGGCGGTTTGTGGGCGTTAGAGTGGGCGTGGCAGTCTACTGAAACAAACTTGTGCTGCGTAAGAAGCTCAGGAATCTGTACGCCAAATCTCAATAGCCTAGCTCTCATAGTTTCCGAGATCTCAGCGTTCATCCGGACAGACAGACGGACAGACGGACAGACGGACAGACGGACATGGCTAGATCGACTCGGCTAGTGATCCTGATCAAGAATATATATACTTTATGGGGTCGGAAACGCTTCCTTCTGCCTGTTACATACTTTCCGACGAATCTAGTATACCCTTTTACTCTACGAGTAACGGGTATAAAAATTAGTAGTTATGGAAAATATTCCTAATATAGTTATTATACATAACAGAAACCGTACGATTCATAAAGATAATATAAAATAATTTGTCTCAAATTCCAGATAATGATTTCAATAATGTACTTATTGTTGCTGGTAGCTACAACAAAATCAGGAATCATGGATTATGCAAATCATGATTTCCTTCCTTACAAGGATATCATAGATGTTCTTGCTTATGATTCATACACAGGATTATTTCATATAACTTATATAAGTTTTTATAGAGATATAATTAATCTTAAAACACAATTTTTAAGCAATCACGACAGCCAGAAATTTTATTGCGAAATATCCGCGAACTAAAAATTATCAAATTACTTATTTTACAAATAGATCGAAAAGAGGTATTAAAGGAATAGGTACCATTTGAAAATGAATAGAAGGAACACCAGATATTGACGATTTCATGACAGTCCAAAATAAAATCTATGGTTTCGTATTGTAAGGATGCTTTCTCGGCCGGGATACAGATCTCAGTCGGATCCAGAGTCCTTTACAAGAAAATTTGTAAATCACCGAAACGCCGGACTAGAGGGTTCTACTCCACAGGGGGAACGGGTAACTTTGAGGGGAGTCTTCTCCAGAGGTCCTTATTTACGTCGAAGAAAAGCAGATGACGTTAATTATGCAGAGTCCGATTCCTGGGCTGCGACCTAACGGGCTGGCCGGAGTCTATCACTTCGCGTCAGAGGCGAAAAATCCACCGGGCTGGACCTTCGGGCGAGGCCGAGCCGGGAGATTACTTGGCGGGAGTAAGTCTTGGGTTTCGCGTCGGAGGTGACAAATCCACCGGGCTGGACCTTCGGGCGAGGCCAAGCCGGGAGGTTACTTTGCGGGCGTAAGTCTTGGGTTTCGCGTCGGAGGCGAAAAATCCACCGGGCTGGATCTTCGGGCGAGGCCAAGCCGGGAGGTTACTTTGCGGGCGTAAGTCTTGGGTTCCGCGTCGGAGGCGAAAAGTCCACCGGGCTGGACCTTTGGACGAGGCCAAGCCGGGGGATTACTTTGCGGGCGTAAATCTGCACGAGGGGCGGAGCCGCACGCGAGCCCCAGGATGGCGAAGGAGCTAGGATTGTGGATAAGGCGGGAAGGGCGTCCGCGCGCAAATCCCAAAACTACGGAGGCGGCGGGATTATGGATACGGCGGGAAGGGTGTCCACGCACGAATCCCAAAACTATGGAGGAGACGGGAACACTAGGCTTGTGGATACGGCGGGAAGGGTGTCCACGCACGTACCCCACAACTACGGAGGAGACAGGAAGACTAGGCTTGCGGATAAGGCGGGAAGGGTGTCCCCGCGCGAATCCCAAATACTACGGAGGTAATGGGAAAGCTAGGATTGCGGATACGGCGGGAAGGGTGTCCCCGCACGAATCCCAAAACTACGGGGGAGGCGGGAAAACTAGGATTGCGGATACGGCGGGAAATGTATCCACGCGCGAATCCCACAACTACGGAGACGACAGGAAGACTAGGCTTGTGGATAAGGCGAGAAGGGTGTCCACGCGCAAATCCCAAATACTACGGAGGTGGTGGGAAAGCTAGGATTGCGGATACGGCGGGAAGGGTGTCCACGCAAATTTTGTTTATACGTAACTCGCACGAATCCCAAAACTACAGGGGAGGCACGAAAACTACTGGAGCGGACGGGAAGGAGGTCCACATTCGTTCCGCGATCCCGAGAGAAGAGAGCCGCCACGATCGCCGCGTGACCCTCCCTTATTTTCCGGCCTTTTCCTTTATTCGGGATTTCTAGTATTTTCCTACTTCTGGTATTTTAGCTCCTTCGCTTTTCTAGTATTCAACATTTCTTGATGAACTATCGGTTGGCGTTGCCGCATAGGGTTCTGAACTTAGCTATGACTTATTTATTCTTAATTAAACTTAACATTTATTATAATTCACTGTATTTCTCTTAAAGCTATAATAACGAAAGTAGTTCTTATTGTGGCGCACGCGCCTTCTAGGCGGGTTCGTCACACCCCCCCCCCCCTTTCTTCCCGCGGCGCAATGTAGAGGCGCCCGTCGTCCTTGATGGTGACGATGAACTTATAGGCGCCCGCTCCGACGGCTATTCGCACTCGACGTCCGCGACCGATACGGGTAGCCACCTTCGACTCTATCTGGTTTATGACGCGTCGGGGTAGGAAGCGTAAATTGTTGCCCCCGATCCAACCTTCTGGTAGTGGGCATAGGTCGTCCTCCGTGTATGCCGACCGATCTACTTCCGCCGTGGAAGTGGGTGACGCGCTCGCTTCGGTCACCGGTTGCGCGCGTCTGAGAACCGTGTCAATGGTAGGCTCGGAGCACCTAACTCCCGACAGATCCGTGAGGACTTGCTCGAGCACCTGATTCTCCCATTCAGTAAGTGGTTCGCCAGGGTGGGCGCAACTGGGGGCTCGCTGGGGGTTCCCATCCTCTCGTGTCGTAGACCAAAGGTTCCTCCCGCTCTCCGGGCAAGAAGGTTCGACGTAGGCTCTGGAAGGTATGGTCTCGGCCGTCTGGTCCTGCTGAGGCGACGCCACAAAGGAACGGCGAAACAGGGGCCTTTCTTCATCATCGTCCTCGGTGTCCGTGACCAACTCGAAGCCGGCCAGATACTCGGAACACGGAACGATCGGTGTTGAGACTTCGACGTCGCGTCTCGAACTGATAGGCCCCTCGTCGTAAGGCACCTGCGTCTCGGGCGTCTGAGTCAAGCGACGTAGGTCCTGCCGGTTGGGCGGCGAGGTTTGGGTTCCCTGGTCGGACACCTCCTGCGGATGGTCCTCTCTTATTGGGGACGTCTGGACCCCTTGAGAGAGCGTAGCTGGGGTCGTCGAAACTCGTCGGGGAGGAGTTGTTAGGCCTTCGGATCCCTTAGCAGCTTCCCCCTCTAGTTGGGCTGCTACGTCGTACGGCGAACGATCGGCCTCGAAGTTACCTCCTTCGCCGGCTTCAAGTGCCGGGCATGGGGGTGGGGAGGGAGGTTCATCCGCATATGGCCCTGGACGTCGATGCGCATGAGCGACACGTGTCCGGCGTATCTGCACACCTGATCCTCGGTCGAATGGTGGTAGAAGTGTTCTACGTCCGGAAACTGTGGTTGTCCGGGCCGTGAATATCGCGCCTTGCCCACGGGCAGTCCTCCTCCGATTCGGATTGTCGCGACTCGGCGTAGTACGGCTCCCCGGGCCGTCGTCCTTGGGGATGACCGTACGGTGAGCTGTAGCCGGAGCGTGGGGGTCGACTGAATCGGTCAGCATCGTGGTCGCTGTCGCTGTCCTCGTCGTCGTCGAGGCGGTACGAGGCCGGTTGGGGCGACGTCGGCTGGTAGCCTCGACGCGACTCCCCGGGTCGGGGACTCCACAGACCTCCGCGAAGTCCAGCAAAGTGTGGGTCGCCGGGATCCTGGGAATCGTCGCCGTCCATTCCCATTGAGCCGCCCTCGGCTTCACCTTCGGAGGTGGGGGACTCCTCCTCCTCTTCTTTTTCACGGCCGTCCCCGTAGTTTGCTCCCCGGGTGGAAGGGCTCGGTGTCGCCGGAGTCGTCGGATACCACACGATTACCTCGTCCATCTGGAATATTAGTCTAGACTTATTGGTATAACCCTACCTTCTGAACTCCCTACCTAACGGTGTAGCTAACATAGGACCCGTCAATCTTAACCTATTACAAGCATTGATCTTAAAGCTATTCCGCGGATCTGTGCGCTTACCGTGCCGGGTTACTCGCCCCGGTGATGCCGTCGTCGATCGTGTCGTGGGTGTCTACCGCATAGTAGGGATTAAGCTGTGATATATTGGCGATCCGTCGCCGTCGGTCTCCCGGGCGCCGCAGGCGAACCAAGTTTGGAGACGTAAACTTCGCGACGGTATAGGGACCGTCGTATTTGGGAGCGAGTTTGGCGGCGAATCCCTCAGCAGCCTTCGATAAGGGATGTTGTCGCAGTTACACTTGACGCCCTAGCGTTGGTCTCCATTCGCGCCTTCGAAGGTTATAGTGCCTCGCCTGCTCTAGAGATGCTCGTTGTAGATTCGATCGCACGATGTCGAAGATTCCTTTGAGACGCGACGCCTTGTCTTCAGGACCTGTATGTAAGACCCCCGACCCTGGGGTAGGTTCGTCGTACAACATCGCAGGCAGGCGTAACTCCCGTCCCTAAATGAGAAATGCGGGAGTATATCCCGTCGAATCCGATATGCTACTATTGATAGCGAGAGAAATCTCCGGCAACATACTATCCCAAGAACTTTGGTCGTCTTCCGACAGCTGAGATATCAGCGTCTTCACTGTACGATTGGTCCTCTCGGTGGGATTCTCCTGCGGACAATACGGAGCCGTTTAGTAAAGTAGTCTTTTAGGGCCCGACTTGTGAACTGGGTTCCATTGTCGCACACGAACTTCCGGGGGACGCCCACTCGCCCGAGTATACGTTCCCGAAACGCTTTCTATACTACAGCGGCGATGGCTTTCCGGAGTGTGATCATAGAGTTCCCCTGTTTCGAGCGGGGCAGTGGACCCACGAAGTCGGCACAAAGAATGTCAAAGGGTTCGTTTACGACGCGGGTTAGCATTTTCCCGGCTGCTTTGGTCTGAACGGTCTTAAATTTCTCGCACGACTCGCAGTGTCGTACATGGTGTTTTGCGTCGCGGTACATGCCGGGCCAGAAATATCTTTGTGACAGGCGGCTAGTCGTCTTTCGGACCCCCAAGTGTCCTGCGGTCGGGGAATCATGACACTCATATAAGACGCGGGCTCTATGGGGGGTTTGCACGCAGAGTTTCCACGGGAAGTAGTCCTCGTCGTCAGCTCGGTAACCCATATTCCTGTACAGCTGATCGTTCTCTAGCATATAGTCCGCGAACTTCTCAGGCTCGTCGAGTACCTTGTTCTTCATCTTACCGATCCACTCGCAGTGGTCCTCGATCTCGACAGCGCCTTGAAGCATCTCACAGGGCTGTCGCGAAAGTGTATCGGCCACGACGTTCAGCTTCCCTCGTCGGTAGCGCACGTCGAATTGGAACTGTTGCAGTTCTAAAGCCCAGCGCGCTATTCGGCCGGAAGGACTCTCGATAGAATTTAACCATTTGAGAGCCAAGTGGTCGGTAATGACTTCGAATCGGTAGCCCTCCAAGTAACACCGCATCTTCCTGATGACCCAGATGACGGCCAGGCACTCTTTCTGTGTCGTCGTATAGTTATGTTCCGCAGGAGTTAGTCGGCGGCTAGCGTATGCGATGACCTTCTCTTGACCCTCGATGTCCTGAGATAGCACCGCTCCCAAACCGACGTCACTCGCGTCAGTCTGTAAAACAAACTTCTGGTCGAAATCCGGACAACCCAACACGGGGGCGGTAGTCAGGCATCTTCTAATCTCTTCCAAGGCGGTTTGCTGTTCTGGTCCCCAGGTCCACTTCTGACCTTTCTTCAGTAGGGCGGTCATTGGTTGTACGATGGTCGCGAAGCTAGGGACGAACCTCCGATACCATGAGGCCATCCCGATCCATTGGCGGAGTTCCTTCAGGTTGGTGGGGGTCTTCAACCCATTAATCGCGGACACCTTCTCGGGGTCAGTCTGAATCCCTTCACCGCTGATCACATGACCGAGGTAAACCAGTTTTTGCTTGAAGAAAGTACACTTCTTTGGATTTATACTCAAATTTGCCGCCCGCAATCTGCGGAAGGCGAGGTTAACGAAGTGCTGTTCCTCCGTAGCGCTAGTGACAATAATGTCGTCTAAATAAGCGAAGGCGACCGGCTCCATCTCCGCCCCGATTACGCTATCCAGAGCACGTTGGAACGTGGCACTGGCGGAGTGCAGTCCAAGGGGCATGACCTTCCATTGGTATAGTCCCCGACCCGGAACGGTGAAGGCTGTGTATTGGCGACTACCCCTATTGACCACATCCCGAACCTCGCCGGCGCGGGCGACCAGGTTTGTAAAACTTTCGCTGGCGAAACTCCTCGATGCCCCAGTATCAACGGTGGCGTCCACCCATCTGCCTCCGACTTCTATCGCTGCCGTGATGAGCCCACCGTGTACCCTTAACGGGGGGTTTGCTGGGGTCGAGCCGATGCTTCGTTCGTCTCCGCCGCACCCAGATTCCGGCGGAGACGTCCTCCGTTTCCCGAGGCATCCCGACGGCAGCACTCTATGGTTAGAACTCCTACTCGACCACAATCCCTACAGAAGTCGCGGCGTGGGTTGGAACAGTCTCGACGGAAATGTCCGTTCTCACCGCAGCGGCCGCAGGCCCGCTGCACGTCTACTCGGGAGGTTCCTTGCTCGACCATACGGTGGGTCACGTGACCTGCCTGTGTAGTACTCTCCGAGCTCCGGAAGGGATTCGGCGACCGTCGAAGTCGAGATCCCTCGCGGTTTCCGCCCGTCACCCCTGGGGCTCCCCCCCGATTACGCTATCCAGAGCACGTTTGAACGTGGCACTGGCGGAGTGCAGCCCAAAGGGCATGACCTTCCATTGGTATAGTCCCCGACCTGGAACGGTGAAGGCTGTGTATTGGCGACTACCCCTGGCCATGGGTATTTGCCAATAGCCGTTTTTCAGATCCAACGTAGAGATGTACCGTGCGCGACGCAACTTCTCCAGGATGTGATTGATCCTCGGGACCGGATAGGCCTCGGGCACCGAGTGTGCGTTCAACTGTCGGTAGTCAACGCACATGCGCCAATCGCCAGCCTTTTTCTTCACCAAAACGATTGGTGCGCTGTGTGGGCTCCTGGAAGGCTCGATGGCTCCGGAGCGGAGCAGCTCGTCTACTTGGGTATCGATGACATGTTGCATCGCGGGGTTCCTGAGATAATACCGTTGCTTCAATGGTTTATCGTCGCGCATGACGATACGGTGTTCGGCGACATGCGATACCCCCTGGAGACTCTCGAACAAAGCTAACTCCCGGTCGATGAAGCTTTGTTGCCCCAGGCACAAAAGTACGATTTGTCGCTCTTCGTCGTGCTCTCCCGCTTCCATCCCTACGGGTATCCCAGTGTCGTCTGTCGCAGCCGTGGCCCGCGTAGGCATCGGACTGAGAACCTCCGGACCTCCTTGTCTGGCAGTCCCCAATTGGACCTTAAACTTGACAGGGCGTACTGCTTCCCCTCGATCGTCCCTCGGCGGTATGAGCACTGGGAGTAACAACGGATCGCCTACCGCTTGTGGCTCGGGCTGCAAGTCAAGGGTGGCTTGCCCACATCGCACGCGCGTTCCTGCGGTCTTGAGGAGTATCACTCGATCCAACATGGTGGGCATCACCAACATGGGTAAGAGTACTGTGGTGCCCGCCAACGTGACCGGAGTTCGCCGCAATTTCGTAACGTCCAGACATGACCGATCGGCCAACGCTATTCTAGTGACCACATCCCGAACTCCTCGATGCCCCAGTATCAACGGTGGCGTCCACCCATCTCCCTCCGACTTCTATCGCTGCCGTGATGAGCCCACCGTGTACCCTTAACGGGGGGTTTGCCGGGGTCGAGCCGGTGCTTCGTTCGTCTCCGCCGCGCCCAGATTACGGTGGAGACGTCCTCCGTTTCCCGAGGCATCCTGACGGCAGCACTCTATGGTTAGAACTCCTACTCGGCCACAATCCCAACAGAAGTCGCGGCATGGGTTGGGACAGTCTCGACGGAAGTGTCCGTTCTCACCGCAGCGGCCGCAGGCCCGCTGCACGTCTACTCGGGAGGTTCCTTGCTCGATCATACGGTGGGTCACGTGACCTGCCTGTGTAGTACTCTCCGAGCTCCGGAAGGGATTCGGCGACCGTCGAAGTTGCGATCCCTCGCGGTTTCCGGCCGTCACCCCTGGTGCTCCACCTCGAATCAACTCGAGTTGTTTGACACTCTCGTATTCGGTAACCATGTGTGTCAGCTGCTTCAACGACGCGAATTCGCCGCGCTTGATATACAGCCGATACTCGGGACCCATGTTCTCGTATGCCCGAGTGAGTTGAGTTCGTCTTTTCGGCGAGCATATATCCAGCGAACTCCTACACCAGGGTTTTTGATAAAATCGGTTTCTTCGGACTCACCGTCTGATTCCTTAGGGGTACTCATCGTCTTGTTTTCCTTGGCGGACTTCCTTCATAAATCCTACTCTTCCTTCCCGACTCTGGGTAGGGACGGTCGTCTCGACTCTCCGGGCGACTCTTCCCTTTTCACGGTGGCTCTTTAGGCCACTTGGATAAATGCCCCGCTAGTCTCGGTGTCCCTGTTCGGGCGCCACTTGTAAGGATGCTCAGTCGGATCCAGAGTCCTTTACAAGAAAATTTGTAAATCACCGAAACGCCGGACTAGAGGGTTCCACTCCACAGGGGGAACGGGTAACTTTGAGGGGAGTCTTCTCCAGAGGTCCTTATTTACGTCGAAGAAAAGCAGATGACGTTGGTTATGCAGAGTCCGATTCCTGGGCTGCGACCTAACGGGCTGGCCGGAGTCTAGCACTTCGCGTCAGAGGCGAAAAATCCACCGGGCTGGACCTTCGGGCGAGGCCGAGCCGGGAGATTACTTGGCGGGAGTAAGTCTTGGGTTTCGCGTCGGAGGTGACAAATCCACCGGGCTGGACCTTCGGGCGAGGCCAAGCCGGGAGGTTACTTTGCGGGCGTAAGTCTTGGGTTTCGCGTCGGAGGCGAAAAATCCACCGGGCTGGATCTTCGGGCGAGGCCAAGCCGGGAGGTTACTTTGCGGGCGTAAGTCTTGGGTTCCGCGTCGGAGGCGAAAAGTCCACCGGGCTGGACCTTCGGACGAGGCCAAGCCGGGGGATTACTTTGCGGGCGTAAGTCTGCACGAGGGGCGGAGCCGCACGCTAGCCCCAGGATGGCGAAGGAGCTAGGATTGTGGATAAGGCGGGAAGGGCGTCCGCGCGCCAATCCCAAAACTACGGAGGCGGCGGGATTATGGATACGGCGGGAAGGGTGTCCACGCACGAATCCCAAAACTATGGAGGAGACGGGAACACTAGGCTTGTGGATACGGCGGGAAGGGTGTCCACGCACGTACCCCACAACTACGGAGGAGACAGGAAGACTAGGCTTGCGGATAAGGCGGGAAGGGTGTCCACGCGCGAATCCCAAATACTACGGAGGTAATGGGAAAGCTAGGATTGCGGATACGGCGGGAAGGGTGTCCCCGCACGAATCCCAAAAACTACGGGGGAGACAGGAAAACTAGCATTGCGGATACGGCGGGAAGGGGGTCCACGCGCGAATCCCACAACTACGGAGACGACAGGAAGACTAGGCTTGTGGATAAGGCGGGAAGGGTGTCCACGCGCAAATCCCAAATACTACGGAGGTGGTGGGAAAGCTAGGATTGCGGATACGGCGGGAAGGGTGTCCACGCGCGAATCTCACAACTACGGAGACGACAGGAAGACTAGGCTTGTGGATAAGGCGGGAAGGGTGTCCACGTGCAAATCCCAAATACTACGGAGGTGGTGGGAAAGCTAGGATGGCGGATACGGCGGGAAGGGTGTCCACGCACGAATCCCAAAACTACAGGGGAGGCACGAAAACTACTGGAGCGGACGGGAAGGAGGTCCACATCCAGGTCCGAAGCAGCGGTGTGAACGGGGTTAGCTTAGGTACCTAACTACGAGAAGGAAACACCCGATCGGGAGATGCAATTAGATATTCTTCACCGTTTATTCATTTTTGTCCTCACTCGAGTCCGCTACACCGTCTTCAGCACATGAGAAGCTGACCGTACTAACCTTAGCTGACTTGCTTATATACATATGTGTGCCTTGTAATCGCCCGCGTGGCCACTCTGCAGAACTTGATCGCCTCCGCTCGGCTATTTCGAGGAGCACGCGTGAATTTTGGACCCTCGCTAAGCCGTGTCCGAATCACACGTCTTTTTCGTTCCGCGATCCCGAGAGAAGAGAGCCGCCACGATCGCCGCGTGACCCTCCCTCCTTTTCCGGTCTTTTCCTCTATTCGGGATCTCTAGTATTTTCCTACTTCTGGTATTTTAGCTCCTTCGCTTTTCTAGTATTCAACATGTCTTGATGAACTATCGGTTGGCGTAGCCGCCCAGGGTTCTGAACTTAGCTATGACTTATTTATTCTTAATTAAGCTTAACATTTAGTATAATTCACTGTATTTCTCTTAAAGCTATAATAACGAAAGTAGTACTTATTGTGGCGCACGAGCCTTCTAGGCGGGTTCGTCACAGTATAAACTAATAATGATCAGTTAGCTATTAATCTAAAAATTATCAAAGAAATAACATCTTTATCTGACAAATTTAAAACAGCGTTTAAACTTTAAAGATCAAGAAGTCTGATTACTTACGATCTTATGAATCTAACAAACTTAATTACACCAGCAAAAGTTGATGTATTTAAAACTAAAAATCTAATCAATGAATACATGCAAGAAATTTATAAACATAAACAAAAACTTTTAGTTTTGTGAAATTGGTCTGGCAACGCAGAACAGCTGGTCGTAAAGGAGAAATGGAAAACAAAACGACGTGGTAAGCCTACCAAACTGAAAGACGAAAAAAGCAGAAAGAATTCGCGAAACGAACGTGGAAGACGTGAAAAACGACGCTTTTGGTGAAAAGAGAAGACGAACATAAAAAGACGCAGTCTAATCAGTTTAATTAAACCAGTTTATAATACAAAAGCTCATTTCAATTAAACTGTAAAGAAAATTATATAAAACAAGTGGGATCGTGTAAAAGTTATTTGGAAAAATATAATCACAACTTAGACCCACAATTATAGCGGACCTTTTGGATATATCTGAATTTAAAATCGCTTTAAATCAAGACCTTATTATAATATAAATGAAATACCCTGTAAGGATGCTTTCTCGGCAGGGGCACGGATCTCAGTCGGATCCAAGAGTCCTTTACAAGAAAATTTTTAAGTCACCGAAACACCGGACTAGAGGGTTCCACGCCACAGGGGAACGGGTAACTTTGAGGGGAGTCTTCAGCGAAGGTCCTTATTTGCATCGAGGAAAACTCATGGTAAACTCAGGGTATTTTCATGTTCTGGTAGAAGTTAGCTCCCAAAAATATACTTTATTCGTTACACAAGAAGGAGAACACTACTCCTTGTATGTGCCTTTTGGCATTTCGAACTCACCAGCAGTTTTCACACGGTTCATTATGGCAGTACTCAGTGAGCTTATTAAGACAGGTGACGCAGTTGTCTACATGGATGACATTATAATCCCCAGCAAGGATGTCGAAGGCTTGGAATAGCTTAAAAGGGTACTTAAGGTTGCGGAAAAAAAAGAACTACTGAATCAATTGGGCCATGTGTCAAATCTTACAAAGGAGGTTCGATTTTCTTGGTTACACTATAGAAAATGGTTCGATCACACCCATTAATGAAAAACCGCAAGCTGTAGCAAACTTTCCTGTACCGTCTAGTCGGAAGGCTACACAACGATTTCCGGGCTTAACGTCATATTTTAGAAAGTTCGTAGATGGGTATGCAGTCATATCTAAACCTTTGTCAGACCTTTTAAGGAAAAATGTGGAGCTTGAGTTCAGAGAACTGTAGCAAGTTTCATTCGAGCAGTTAAAAGCGCCCTTAGTTATTGAGCCAGTTTTAAAACTGTATAACCCGACATTGGCTACAGAAATACACACGGACGCGTCAAAGTTTGGTTTCCGCGCAGTCCTACTGCAAAAGGTTCCAGGGGATAGTCAGTTACATTCAGTCGAGTACATGAGCCGAAAAACACAACCTTGTGAGGAGAATTAACACTCATAGGAACTGGAGGTCTTAGCAGTCATCGCAGGGTTGACGAAATGGCGTGTATATGTCCTAGGAACAAAGTTTAAAATCATCACAGACTGCCACGCTTTCGCCATGACGATGAAAAAAATGACGTTCCCTTACGAGTGATCAACTAAATATTGTTCAAAGACCCAAACAGAGAATTAGTCGTGGTTCCATCTCATATGGAAACTGAGATTATCCAAATTGCTCATAAGCTAGGCCATTTTTCGGCAAAGAGGACTCAAGATTTGGTGGAGAAATCGTATTTTATTCCAAAGTTAAAAGACATAGTAACTAAAGTAATGGGTAGTTGTGTTGAATGTATCTTAGTAAATGCAAAAGCTGGAAAGCAGGAAGGTTATCTAAATCCAATTGATAAGGTAGACAAAGCATTAGTTACTTATTATATAGATCACGTAGGGCCGATGGAGATAACTAAGAAAAGATACAATCACATTCCTGTAGTAGTGGATGCATTTTCGAAGTACGTTTGGTTGTACCCAACACGCAGTACTGGAGTAGAGGAGGGGCTCAATTGCTTGGACAGGCAGGCTATCATCTAATCAATTCAGGATCGTGCCCAGGGAATTGGTATATACATGTAAAGTTCAGCAATGGGTTAACAATATTGAGCCTAGGAGCACAAAGTGACACCTTCTCAAGCTGTTAACAGGCGTCGACATGCATATAGTTGACAGTTCAGAGCTGAAAGAGCAGATTCAGCAGTCTTTGTTTCAAGAACTAGACGATGAGCGTGATCAGATACGCAAGGAGGGCAGGGAGAACATACAAATTCTTCAGAAAGAAAACACACGAACCTTTGACTCAAAGAGAAAGGAAGAAAAGGTATATAATGTCGCGATCAGGCGTACTCAGTACGGAGTTAGCTTGAAGCTGAAAGGAAAGTAATTACGCCCCTATAAGATGGCAAAAGTTTACAAACACGGCAGGTATGATGTTGAAAAAATGGGAGATAACTAGGGTCCTTTGAAAACATCTACTGTAGCTAAGTTTATGAAGGAGTTCGGGACGAACACCCAGTCAGTAGAGCCGAATGTAGGTCAACCTGAAGAGCAATTAAAAACGACGCCGTTTCTAGAATAACACGTTCGAGAACACAACGAAAGGAAACGACTTAACAAATCGAACAAGAGTCAGTCGATGTCAAGATGTCGTTCGCTACAGGCGCAAGTTGCCACAATTTTGTGAAATTATAATTTAAGCCACAACCGAAAGTTTGTCAATAAGTGACCCTAATATTTATAACATAACAAACATGTAATAAAATCAAGTCGTCTCCGGAGTTAGTCATTAAACGGAATTCTGGGGCCACATTTAATAGGGCGATTACTGGATCTATGCTTTGTTTCCAGTCCAAATTGTGTTTGCATAGCTAAAACCTCTGCAATTACTTTACCAGAAGACCCATTAAAAATGTTAAGTCTAGACTCTACAAAAAGTTTATAGCTTCCGGTCCACAAGCCGCTTTTTCCCGATACTTAAGTGCTTGGTCTGATGATACCGTGCTTAATGCCCAGGGTTATAAAAACTATTTAGCTCGTTGCAACACCCAGTTTACTCTGGATCCAAAACAGTTATATAATTTTGTTAACACAAAGCGTAAATCTTCAAGTTACCTATGATCACTTAAATTTTAAAATTCGGCGGCAAACACTGATCAGGCCATAGCCGATCTTTTTGTACAGTTTTTTTTAACCACCTATTCAGCATCATGACGTTAAGTTGTAACTGCAATATAATGACCCCGCACAAAGTTTAGCTTTACAATCTGATCTTAATGCATTTCAAAAATAGTGCATGGATAATGAATTAAATTTAAAATGCATGGATAATGAATTAAATTTAAAAGGTTCTAAGTATTAACTAATGACCTTTTTTCGTGTCAGCCCTCACTTTTCAACTTACACTTTGAGTGGTTGAGTGTTAGATAGGATAACGCATGCTGACGACCTCGGAGTCTATAACCTTAAATTTTCAATGGTAAATAAAGTAAAAGGTGGTCGAAGGAATTCGATGATCCCTGTGTCACAAAGACCTTGTTTATTTCATTAGTCTGACCAAATCTTGAGTACTGCACTGCTGTTTGGATGGGGTACATATAGACCGGATTGATGCTGTGCAAAAAAGCTTCTTTATATATGTCTTAGGGAGACTTAGCTGGGATACAAGAACTATCTTTGGTATAACGTTTATTAGAAATCTTATTCATGGTGATGTGGGTCGCCTGCATTTTAATGTGCCAAATAAATTCACTATAAACTATATTCCTTTAGTATTAAATCACTGTATCTCTAATTATGCTATGCATGAACCTTTAAGAATACTTTGCAATGTTTATCACCTAATATCTACTACCGACTCACTGCCTATCCTTAAATCAATAATAGTATCCAACTAAGTAACTAATTAGTTTTACTTTATGTATCTTGTCTATTCGTGTTTTGACCTATACTTGTAATTGTCTATTTCTATATTGTCTTTTTCTTTGTCCGCACTTTTGTTCACTGGCCCAAAACGGTGAAGGGCTCCGCGCGTAATAAGCATTAATCGGTGTCGTAGGGCCACTTGCTCGTACTGACCATAGTGCATCAACGTCCAAGATTAAAAAACAAAAACTTTTAGTCATAGAATATGATTTTTAAAATCTGCGGAATTACTTATACGGGGTATCAACATCAACATCTACACAAATCATCAAGATCTTTTCTTCTCAATTTCTCAAAAAATCCAAATATCGAAATAAACAGATGGTATTCCTTCATTGACAGTAATTCACGCAGTAAAATTTATAAGCCAGGAGCAACAAACGTTGTTGCGGATGCTTTATCTAGGATCCAAATAGACAATAGAGTATGACACTCCAGAAAATTTTATATGAATCTTGAGGGAATATATTCCACCAAACACTGTACTCTAAAGGTCTTTTATAGAATAGAAAAACCACTCAAAGATAATTATACCCGTTACTCGTAGAGTAAAAGGGTATACTATATTCGTCAAAAAGTATGTATATTCTTGATCAGGATCTCTAGCCGAGTCGATGTCCGTCTGTCCGTCTGACCGTCTGTCCGTATGAACGCTGAGATCTCGGAAACTGTAGGAGCTACAGTACTGGGATTAGGCATGCAGATTCCTGAGATTCCTGCGCAGCGCAAGTTTGTTTCAGCAATGTGCCACGCCCACTTTAAAACCCACAAACCGCCCACAAACTTAAAAAAATCGTAAGTATGAACGCGGATATTTCGGAAACTATCAAAGATAGAGAAATGGGATCTCAGATTTAAATTCCGTAACCTTGTACGCAGCGCAAGTTTGTCACGCGAGTATGCCAAGCCCACTCTAACGCCCAAGAGCCGCCCAAGCCTGTGGCGCCCACAATTTTCATGATAGATAAACAATTTTAACTGAATTGTATTGGTCTCGTCAATACCTATTGATTAATAAAAAAAAAAAGAGAGGACATAACGTTTCTAATCACAGAAACGCGTTGTATGGCTCATAAAAGGCTTGATGAAAACTTTAAACAAATAAGTCGACCATATTATTGGCCTAATTTATACAAGAAACGTAAGGAGTTTATTAAAAATTGCACTGTCTGCAATCAAAACAAATACAACAGACACCCAGTAGGGTGCCTGTCGGTAGGCACTTATCCCGGAAAGACATATATTATGCCCAAAATGTTATATTCATCACTTGTATAGACTAATGTTAAGAACACATAATCGTAAATGAAATTCCAAATAAACTAAATAAACAGAGTTTCAAAAATTTTAAACATTTCTCACTAGCTAAAATATTGATGATAGATAACGATGCCAATTTTTCTTCATCCCAACTTATATCTTTTGTACAAATAAACGGGATATCTTTGTTTTTTGCGGATCCTCGACATAGTACATCCAACAAACAAATATATAGAGCACACTCTACTTTAACAAAAATTGCTCGCTGCATTAAAGACGAGCCTAATTTAATTGATTATTCCGAAATTATAATTAGAGCAGCACAAAAATATAATTTCACAATTCACTCACCCACATTTAATAAAATCAAACATGATCAAACTCCCTAATTATTGCAACAAGCTCTAGACAAAATGATACATTTTCAAAATACAGATAGACAAGATAAGAATTGTCATGTAGGAGAGGTAATCTACAAAAAAAGACACACAGGGAAACAAACAAGCTTAATTCTAGATATAAAAATAAGTAGTTATGGAAAATATTCCTAATATAGTTATTATACACAACAGAAACCGTACGATTCATAAAGATAATATAAAATATAAAAAAATATATATATAATTTGTCTCAAATTCCAGATAATGATTTCAATAATGTACTTATTGTTGCTGGTAGCTACAAGCAAATCAGGAATCATGGATTATGCAAATCATGATTTCCTTCCTTACAAGGATATCATAGATGTTCTTGCTTATGATTCATACACAGGATTATTTCATATAACTTATATAAGTTTTTATAGAGATATAATTAATCTTAAAACACAATTTTTAAGCAATCACGACAGCCAGAAATTTTATTGCGAAATATCCGCGAACTAAAAATTATCAAATTACTTATTTTACAAATAGATCGAAAAGAGGTATTAAAGGAATAGGTACCATTTGAAAATGAATAGAAGGAACACCAGATATTGACGATTTCATGACAGTCCAAAATAAAATCTATGGTTT
The DNA here is from genome assembly GCF_043229965.1 of Drosophila suzukii. Taxonomy (NCBI): domain Eukaryota; kingdom Metazoa; phylum Arthropoda; class Insecta; order Diptera; family Drosophilidae; genus Drosophila; species Drosophila suzukii. The sequence goes on along the minus strand of NW_027255900.1, from coordinate 1,321,541 downwards.
CGTATAAACTAATAATGATCAGTTAGCTATTAATCTAAAAATTATTAAAGAAATAACATCTTTACCTGACAAATTTAAAACAGCGTTTAAACTTTAAAGATCAAGAAGTCTGCTTACTTACGATCTTATGAATCTAACAAACATAATTACACCAGAAAAAGTTGATGTATTTAAAACTAAAAAACTAATCAATGAATACATGCAAGATATTTATAAACATAAACAAAAACTTTTAGTTTTGTGAAATTGGTCTGGCAACGCAGAACAGCTGGTCGTAAAGGAGAAATGGAAAACAAAACGACGTGGCAAGCCTACTAAACTGAAAGACGAAAAAAGCAGAAAGAATTCGCGAAACGAACGTGGAAGACGTGAAAAACGACGCTTTTGGTGAAAAGAGAAGACTAATCAGTTTAATTAAACCAGTTTATAATACAAAAGCTCATTTCAATTAAACTATAAAGAAAATAATATAAAACAAGTGGGCTCGTGTAAAAGTTATTTGAAAAAATATAATCACAACTTAAACCCACAATTATAGCGGACCTTTTGGATATATCTGAATTTAAAATCGCTTTAAATCAAGACCTTATTATAATATAAATGAAATACCCTGTAAGGATGCTTTCTCGGCAGGGGCACGGATATCAGTCGGATCCAAGAGTCCTTTACAAGAAAATTTTTAAGTCACCGAAACACCGGACTAGAGGGTTCCACGCCACAGGGGAACGGGTAACTTTGAGGGGAGTCTTCACCGAAGGTCCTTATTTGCATCGAGGAAAACTCATGGTAAACTCAGGGTATTTTCATGTTCTGGTAGAAGTTAGCTCCCAAAAATATACTTTATTCGTTACACAAGAAGGAGAACACTACTCCTTGTATGTGCCTTTTGGCATTTCGAACTCACCAGCAGTTTTCACACGGTTCATTATGGCAGTACTCAGTGAGCTTATTAAGACAGGTGACGCAGTTGTCTACATGGATGACATTATAATCCCCAGCAAGGATGTCGAAGGCTTGGAATAGCTTAAAAGGGTACTTAAGGTTGCGTAAAAAAAAGAACTACTGAATCAATTGGGCCATGTGTCAAATCTTACAAAGGAGGTTCGATTTTCTTGGTTACACTATAGAAAATGGTTCGATCACACCCATTAATGAAAAACCGCAAGCTGTAGCAAACTTTCCTGTACCGTCTAGTCGGAAGGCTACACAACGATTTCCGGGCTTAACGTCATATTTTAGAAAGTTCGTAGATGGGTATGCAGTCATATCTAAACCTTTGTCAGACCTTTTAAGGAAAAATGTGGAGCTTGAGTTCAGAGAACTGTAGCAAGTTTCATTCGAGCAGTTAAAAGCGCCCTTAGTTATTAAGCCAGTTTTAAAACTGTATAACCCGACATTGGCTACAGAAATACACACGGACGCGTCAAAGTTTGGTTTCGGCGCAGTCCTACTGCAAAAGGTTCCAGGGGATAGTCAGTTACATTCAGTCGAGTACATGAGCCGAAAAACACAACCTTGTGAGGAGAATTAACACTCATAGGAACTGGAGGTCTTAGCAGTCATCGCAGCCTTGACGAAATGGCGTGTATATGTCCTAGGAACACAGTATAAAACAAGGAAGAACGCTATAGTCGAGTACCTCGACTATCAGATACCCGTTACTCAGCTAAATGGAGATATGCAAGCAGCAAAGCGAGATTAAAATGCGCCACCTACCGGCGGTAGACAGATTTAAGCGTTATGGGCGTTAGAGTGGGCGTGGCAAATTTATTTTTGGATAAATCGATAGGTATTGACGACACCAATACATTTCAGTTAAAATTTTTTATGTAGCATGCAAATTGTGGGCGTCACAGGTTTTCGCGGTTTGTGGGCGTTTAAGTGGGCGTGGCAAACTTTTTTTTAGGTCAATCGATAGGTATTGATGAGAACAATACATTTCAGTTAAAGTTTTTTATCTAGCATCAAAACTGTTGGAGTTACAGTTTTGGGCGGTTTGTGGGCGTTAGAGTGGGCGTGGCAGTCTACTGAAACAAACTTGCGCTGCGTAGGAAGCTCAGGAATCTGTACGCCTAATCTCAATAGCCTAGCTCTCATAGTTTCCGAGATCTCAGCGTTCATCCGGACAGACAGACGGACAGACGGACAGACGGACATGGCTAGATCGACTCGGCTAGTGATCCTGATCAAGAATATATATACTTTATGGGGTCGGAAACGCTTCCTTCTGCCTGTTACATACTTTCCGACGAATCTAGTATACCCTTTTACTCTACGAGTAACGGGTATAACAAGGGAGAACGATATAGTCGAGTACCTAAACTATCAGATACCCGTTACTCAGCTAAATGGAGATATGCAAGCAGCAAAGCGAGATTAAAATGCGCCACCTACCGGCGGTATACAGATTTAAGCGTTATGGGCGTTAGAGTGGGCGTGGCAATTTTTTTTTGGATCAATCGATAGGTATTGACGAGACCAATACATTTCAGTTAAAAATTTTTATCTAGCATGAAAATTGTGGGCGTCACAGGGTTTTGCGGTTTGTGGGCGTTAAAGTGGGCGTGGCAAACTTTTTTTTGGGTCAATCGATAGGTATTGATGAGAACATTACATTTCAGTTAAAATTTTCTATCTAGCATGAAAACTGTAGGAGCCACAGTTTTGGGCGGTTTGTGGGCGTTAGAGTGGGCGTGGCAGTCTACTGAAACAAACTTGCGCTGCGTAGGAAGCTCAGGAATCTGCACGCCAAATCTCAATAGCCTAGCTCCCATAGTTTCCGAGATCTCAGCGTTCATCCGGACAGACGGATATATACATATTATACTAATCTAGAGAGCCGTAGTATACTTTTTAGGCTATTTATCGAAATCGTTAGTATACATTTTATACTATTTCGTATAAAACTTATACGATTTCCCCGTTGCCTGTAGTATAAAATTTATACTACTTTGTTTTTCGTGTTATCCCAAACCCAATAAAATCAAGTTGTATGTTGTTTTTCTTTTATTATTTTGTTATTATTTCATAAATATTCATATTTTGCGCAACACACAACTCATGTTTTTAGCTCCTTCGTGTTTTTTTTTATATTCCTTTACCTAACACGTATATACAGACTAAAATAAGTACAAGCAACAAGAGTAGGGGCCGTGATTGCGCGGTATCACCGCAAGGTATTGCTTAGCGCAATGGTAGCCACCTAGGCTGTAGCTTCTCTCCTCTCATTCTCGATGCGACGCAGCGTTCGCAGTACACTCGCTGCGTAGGCTGCCGTCGCTGGCCGAACTCTTGCCCCGGTGGTCTTCATCAGCATTTGGCGATCAGACCCGAAGCGGTGACATGAAAATAGGACATGCTGATCGTCCTCAACAATCCCACTGCCGGACTCTGGACAACCGTTCTCCGTGTCGTGTCCGAAGCGCTTAAGGAAGCTTCGAAAGCAACCATGTTCACTCAGCGCCTGCGTGAGGTAGAAATCTACCTGGCCGTGCTTCCTATTTACCCTTGCGTCCAGCGTCCAGCGTCCCTTGCTGGAGTTGTCCCAGGCTGCCTGCCAGTTGTCGACGCTCTGCATCCTGGCACTCCTCTTCACCTCGGTCTTGGTTCTGTGGCTCCCGCACCAGTTCACATAGGGGAACTTGGCCTGCAATGACGAGCGCTGCGTCGTCCGGAAGGCACTCGCTGTTCTGACAGCACAAAGGCGGTACGTCGAGTTCGTTAGCTCCTTCGCGTTATGCATCTGTACGCGTGCGCAAAGCACTTGCATCTGAAAATACTCAATACACACAACATTTACCAACAATATAATATTGATTTTTTTTAATTTTAGAACAAATATTTTACTTACATGTTGACTCGGCACCGAGATAAATCATCACAATAATCATTAACGCGTCAAACAACGCCAACTCCGGTAGCATTTTCTGTGTTCGTATACTCGCTATTGTCCTGGTTTTACACCAAAATATATGTTCGAATATTCGCTATTGTCCTAGTTTCACACCATGAAAAACTATTTAATGTTCAGTATACTATTTATACTACTGAGTCTCACTCATATAATAATTGGTATAAGCTTAATACTATAAAGTGTTGGCATGAAACTATTTTGTAATAACTTGAAACTACATTTTCTTTATACTACATTAAGTTTTTGTTGAAACCAAAAGTATAAATTATAAACTAAATAGTCAAATATGACTAGTTTAAAAATAACACTACAGGTTTACGCTTTATACTCTTTGGTAGAGCACTTACACTACAAAGTATACAGTTGAAACTAATTAGTGTTGAGTTAATACTTACATTTTTATACTAACTTTAGTATACTTTTAACACAACGCTTATTAAGTGTATACTTTTGGTTTTTTTTTTGCGTGTATGTGTCCGTGTGAGTTTGTGCATTTTTCGGGAACCCACGTGCAGTGATTTGTGCCGGTCGGGAATCGTGTTGCGCCAGAGAAGCTTACTCAGTGCAAACGACCACCCCATTCGCCCACAAGGAGCACAGGGAAGGGTCGCCTCCGGCCATCCTCCCCTCCCCCAGTAGCTTGTGAGTCGCACATCCAGAGGGAACGGCCACGCCGTCCAGTTTTTTTGGTATTTTCTCAGGGATCGGCTACGCCGCTCGTTTCGTTAGTACTTTCGCCGGGAGCAGCCCCGCCCTCCACTATACCTTTCGGGTGCCGTGTTGCGCTAGAGCTGCTTACTCGGTGCAACGCGGATACTCTGGCCTCCTTTCCCCACAAATCCCCGCAGCAACTCCCCGTCCAGTTTCGGCCCAACACTTTTCTACAAATTTAACTGTAGAGGACCCTGGCCGGACTGAGTTTTATCCCAGCCCATGAAAAAGGTCCTTACAGTTTGGCGCCCGAACAGGGACGAATAAGGACGACTAGATATCCTTCAGGAGAGTTGGGTTTTTACCACCAACCGCATGGCCTAAAGACCCATGTCCAGTAGACGAGATTTAGAGAAAGATAGGAGACCGCAGGAATAGTTAGACTAGGGGATCCCGTAACGCTGCGCCCGCCAACGCCAACCCACTCCCGGAGCGCCACATAGCCACGTGGCCTCCCACGAAGCCGTCAAGCGCATACCGCGCCCCGAGCAGCGCCCACAGAGCGGCCCAGCAGCGCCCAGCGAGCGACGTCAGTGCACCACCAGCGGCACCCACTCACGTGCCCACCAGGAGCACGCACAGCGCGGCCACCGCGCCCTCAGCAGCGCCAACCGCGCCGGTCACTAGCCACGCTACGAGCGCCACCAGGAGCGCCCAACGATCAGCGCCGCCGCTCACCAGCCGCACTCACCGAGTGCCAACGGGAGCGCTAGCCGCAACCACATCGGTCAGCCAGTGCCGCACGTCAGCAGCACCTGCCGTGCGCCCAGCGCCCAGTCACGCCACTAGGAGCGCTCACCGAGTGATCCCCAGCAGAGCCATCGGCAGCGCCACCGCGCGTATGCCCAGTGTCTCGGGAAAGAAAACGTCAGAGGACGCAGAATCGAAGCCAGATCCGGCAGCTGCCGGACTGGAAGAGGACAGGTTTTTCACCGCATCCGGGGGTGATTCCACGACCGCAAACATGGGGGTCAGGTGGATCGCCTACCGCCGAAAGGACGAGCTGCAGGCTCTGCTAAAAGAGTTTGGACTTGACCCGAACGGCCAAGTAGACGAACTACGACCACGATTGGCATCCTTCATCGGAGGAGGAGACCACAGCCTCGACTATCGACAACTCAACGCACATTCCATACCCGATGCGTACCCACTCTCACGAATCACATATTGGAGCGGCTACGGAACGCCCGGTTCATCTCAACGCTGGATCTTAAGAATGGATACTGGCAGATCCCTATGGCGGAAGGAAGCCGCGAATGCACGGCTTTCACCGTCCCTGGGCGTGGACTCTTCCACTGGAAAGTCATGCCCTGTGGACTGCATTCTGCCCCAGCAACGTTCCAGCGAGCCCTTGACAGCGTCATCGGGACGGATATGGAATCCCACGCCTTTGCCTACTTGGATGACATCATCGTCATCGGGGCGACGTGGGAGGAACATGCCAGGAATCTCAGGGAAGTCTTCCGACGACTGCGGGAAGCAAAGTTTCGGCTGAATCATTTTCCAGAAAAAGCTGGTATACTTAGGCCACTTGATCAGCGAAGAAGGCATCAGGACGGACCCAGATAAGATAGCTGCTATCCAGGGACTGCGCCCGCCAACCAACGTCAAGGAACTCCGTCGCCATTTGGGCATTGCATCTTGGTATCGACGCTTCGTCCAGGATTTCGCCTCCATCGTTCAGCCCATGTCCCGACTCCTCAGGAAGGGGGTCAAGTGGAGCTGGGAGGAGCCCCAACAGCAGGCATTCGAGACACTCAAAGCCAGACTAACGGCCGCACCGGTACTGGCCTGCCCAAATTTTGAATACAAGTTCCAGCTTCAGACGGATGCAAGTGATGCAGGACTTGGAGCAGTCCTCACTCAGAGCATCGATGGAGAGGAGAAGGTCATCGCCTACGTAAGTCGACGCCTCGAGAGAGCCGAGGAAAACTACTCCACTACCGAAAAGGAGTGCCTCGCCATAGTTTGGGCCACGCGGAAGCTACGCTGCTACTTGGAGGGCTACCAGTTTGACGTGATTACGGATCACCTCGCTCTCAAGTGGTTGAACTCGATTGAAAACCCCACGGGCCGTATAGCCCGGTGGGCTCTGGAGCTGCAACAATACCAGTTTACCGTCCTCTATCGGAAGGGCAAATACAACGTTGTCGCCGACGCCCTTTCCCGACAACCCCTAGGGATGCTTCAGCTCCTCGCGGAACACGGAACTCAGTGCAAATGGATCCGGAGGATGCAAGAAGAAGTCCAGAGGCGCCCCGAAAAGTTTCCGGATTATACTCTGGATCACGGACAGCTGTATCGACACATCGGACACACCTCAGACGTGGGAAACAGCAACCCATGGAAGCTTTGCGTGCCTCGGGAGCAGAGACAACGAGTGCTGGAGGAATGCCACGACCACCCTTCTGCTGGTCACCTGGGCATCCGGAAGACTCGCAGACGGATTGCCCAACGATATTTCTGGCCGGGACTACATCGAGACGTTGTGCGGTACGTCACCAGCTGCTTGGTTTGCCAACAATACAAGGTGAGTCAACGCAAACCGGCGGGCAAAATGCTCACCCGCCATCCCACCGAGCCATTCGCGCTCGTCGGAGCCGACTTCGTTGGACCTCTTCCTCGGATTCGACGAGGGAATACCATGCTGCTCGTATTTATAGATGTCTTTTCCAAATGGGTCGAGATCATACCCCTAAAGAAGGCCACAGCCGCCCAACTGGAGTTTGGATTTCGGGAAAGGATAATATCCCGCTTTGGAGCAGTTCACCAGCCGCGGTTTCAAGACATTCTGTCGCACTAACGGCATCAAACTGGAATACACAGCTCCCTATTCCCCGCAGCAGAACCCCACCGAACGGGCAAACCGGACCATCAAGACAATGATAGCCCAGTACGTGGACCAGGATCACAGGACATGGGATCAGCTACTGCCAGAGATCTCGCTGGCCATAAACACGAGCATCTCAGATAGCACCGGTTTCAGCCCCGCCTATCTGGTGCAGGGTAGGGAACCCAGATTGCCAGGGGCCCTCTTTGATGTGGTCACGCCTGGTCTACACTTGTCGCCGTTGGACCCCACTGACCGAGCTAAACGACTTCAGGAAGCTTTCCGCACTGCGCTGGAAACCAACCAGATGGCTTCTCAGGAACAAGGCCGCCACTACAATTTGCGACGTCGCGAGTGGAGACATCAGCTCGGATCACAGGTTATGGTCCGCCTCCACCACCTGTCAAAGGCCAGCGAAGGCTTTAACGCGAAGCTTGCTCCTAAGTACTCGGGGCCATTTAAGGTGCTGAAGTTCCTCTCCCCGAATATCGTCAGGATACAACATATGGAAAACAGGAAGAGGCGAACAGCAGGAGTAGGCGACCTGAAGGAGTACCACCAACGCAGTGACGAACTAGGGAACCCGGAAGAAGCCACCGGAGAGAGCGCGTGCCCAACATAAGGGAGTCGACGAATGTACCCAAAGCATCGTAGTAATAACTTTAGTAGAAAACTAGGTTAAGCTGAGAGTTGTACCTACTAGATAATTCGATCCTCGCACTCAGGCAGGGCCAATAAGGAACGTAGGCCTAGGCTAATATTCTAGCAATTTACAGATCGGAACTACAACAACAGGATGGAGCCTTTCTACCCATACTTCGTCGCAGGGGTCTACCAACCGGTCGACCACCGTGACTCGGACACGGATACCAACGACGGCGCACCCCCCAGCCGGGACTCGGTCCTGTCAGACCGGAGCCCCTCACCACCCAGCTTCAGCCCAATCCTCAGCCTCCAGTCACGCGAAGCTCGTAACGGCGACTCCATCTCCACCGTGCCGTGGTCGCCGGACGCAAGCATCGCAGTTAGCGGCGAGCCACCTGCGGCGTTTGCAGTTGGAGCATCGGGGGACGAGGACGACGACCCGACAGCACCCACTGTGGCCCGTTTGGCACGGCTGCAGGTCTTCGAATCCGGCGAACCGGGGACGGCAACAGTTCACCGTTCGGTGGATGCTTGGATCCAGAGCCAGGAGCACCACGCGTTCGCACCCGGCTACCTTGAGCAATGCCGGCGGGAAGCCGAACGATGCCCCTCGGGAAGCCCGATGTCTTCCGATGACTCCTCCGTGGCGATGGACGGTCGCTTTGGAGCCGGGCAACTTCGCGCGCCCCAACAGCCGGTCATCGACGAAGCTAACCGGGCCTGGGAGGACTACGGCGGCTACGTCAACCCAGAGCCTGGGGAAGCCGACGCTGGGAGGAGACTCAGCTCCGGGCACGGTTCCGACGAAGCCAACGAGGAGGAGGACAAGGCCAACGAGGAGGAGGACGAGGCCAACGAGGAGGAGGACGACGCCAACGAGGAGGACGCAGGACCCGCTGCTGGCCAGGACCCAGGAGTCGGAGGAAACGCTCCCCAGGGTTTCGTAGACCCACCACCGCCGGCCCTACCAGAGGCATCGCCCGGATCACCACCAGAGCGGCCCCCGAGGGCATCTCCCAGAACGCCGCGACAGACGTCATCCCCAGGAGGTGGAAGCCACTTTACCAGTCCACTACCACGAACGCCCGGACGTTTGCAAAGCTCCCCACGAACCCCGGAAGGGATGTTTCGACCGCACAGCCAGCGATCGCCGCACCCAATATCGCCGGGCCTGGGCACCTCTGCGCGCGCCGTACCGCAAACTCCCGGCCGCACGATCGCACCAAGCGAGCTGGGCTGGGAACCGGACCTGAAATTGTTCCTCAGCAGGGAAGAGGAGGATGAGGTCCTGCAAGCCCTCCGGGAGTGTCCGGACGCTGGACAAGTTATGGAGGAGGCCCAGTGGATCGTCGCCCCAGTCGGCTGGAGGGTAGACACCCACCAGCGACGACTGCCTACAGCCCTAGTTGCATCCATCCAGGAGCAGGATCGACGGAGGGTGCGCTACCTGCGCCAGATCGAGGGTCATCGGTTCCGAGTCACCATCACCGCCGGGCGGGAGGTGATCGTTTCCCTCCGCCATAATCACGCCGAAGAAAGGGGGGGTGTGAAGATGCGTGAAACACACCCTCCACATTTCTCCATTTCTATTTCCCCCACGAAGGCATACAATTGGAGATTACGCCACGAAGGCCATTTATTTATAAGTTATAATATATAATATAATTATAATATAAGTCGTTACGCCACGAAGGCAATTTATTTAAGTTCAAACTAGAAGCTAAGCTTATCCGATTTAAATATCGCGCGCACCAGGGCTGGAAAACCACCCAGTGTTGGTCGACCGAGGGCCAACAGCTGATAGTGCCAATAGCGATAGGCGGGAGGTTCGATAAGAAACTGTGTTGGGAAACAAAGAAACCCGGCAAGCCGGGCTTACATGCGGCCGCTAGGGCGGAAGCTCGCTCTCATTCGTGAATGGCAGCCAAGGCGATCAGACCTAGAAGCGGACTTCAACCCGGAGTGGTACAGCGGCACGAGCGTCGGCACGCCGGATCCAAGGAGTAAGTGGGACAGACAATAGCGATCAGACTGAGTGCGAGTAGGGGTAGTAGTAGTAGTACTAGCGAATAATAAAGACAAGAGAGAATGAAGAAGTATGTGTCCGTGTGAATTTGTGCATTTTTCGGGAACTCACGTGCAGTGATTTGTGCCTGCTTACTCAGTGCAAACGACCACCCGATCGCCCACAAGGAGCATAGGAAAGGATCGCCTCTGGCCACCCTCTCCTGGGAACCCCGCCCCAAATACGGTTTAGGTAGTCGCGAGCCACGTGCAGTGATCTGTGCCGGTCGGGAATCGTGTTGCGCCAGAGAAGCTTACTCAGTGCAAACGACCACCCGATCGCCCACAAGGAGCACAGGGAAGGGTCGCCTCCGGCCATCCTCCCCTCGGATCCCTACCTCCTACCCCAGTAGCTTGTGAGTCGCACATCCAGGGGGAACGGTCACGCCGTCCAGTTTTGTTGGTATTTTCTCAGGGATCGTCTACGCCGCTCGTTTCGTTAGTATTTTCGCCGGGAGCAGCCCCGCCCTCCACTATACCTTTCGGGTGCCGTGTTGCGCTAGAGCTGCTTACTCGGTGCAACGCGGATACTCTGGACTCCTTTCCCCACAAATCCCCGCGGCAACTCCCCGTCCAGTTTCGTCCCAACACTTTTCTACAAATTTAACTGTAGAGGACCCTGGCCGGACTGAGTTTTATCCAAGCCCATGAAAAAGGTCCTTACACATTAAAGACGAGCTTAATTTAATTGATTATTCCGAAATAATAATTACAGCAGCACAAAAATATAATTTTACAATTCACTTACCCACATTTAATAAAATCTAACATGATCAAACTCCCTAATTATTGCAACAAGCTCAAGACAAGATGTTACATTTTCAAAATACAGATAGACCAGATAAGAATTGTCATGTAGGAGAGGTAATCTACGAAAAGACACACAGGGCAACAAACAAGCTTATTTCTAGATATAAAAACAAGTAGTTATGGAAAATATTCCTAATATAGTTATTATACATAACAGAAACCGTAGGATTCATAAAGATAATATAAAAATATTTGTGACAAATTCCAGATAATGATTTCAATAATGTACTTATTGTTGCTGGTAGCTACAACCAAATCAGAAATCATGGATTATGCAAATCATGATTTCCTTCCTTACAAGGATATCATAGATGTTCTTGCTTATGATTCATACGCAGAATTATTTCATATAACTTATATAAGTTTTTGTAGAGATATAATTAATCTTAAAACACAATTTTTAAGCAATCACGACAGCCAGAAATTTTATTGCGAAATATCCCGCGAACTAAAAATTATCAAATTACTTATTTTACAAATAGATCGAAAAGAGGTATTAAAGAAATAGGTACCATTTGAAAATGAATAGAAGGAACACCAGATATTGACGATTTCATGACAGTCCAAAATACAATCTATGGTTTCGTATAAACTAATAATGATCAGTTAGCTATTAATCTAAAAATTATCAAAGAAATAACATCTTTATCTGACAAATTTAAAACAGCGTTTAAACTTTTTGCTTACTTACGATCTTATGAATCTAACAAACTTAATTACTCCAGAAAAGTTTGTGTATTTAAAACTAAAAATCTAATCAATGAATATATGCAAGATATTTATAAACATAAACAAAAACTTTTAGTTTTGTGAAATTGGTCTGGCAACGCAGAACAGCTGGTCGTAAAGGAGAAATGGAAAACAAAACGACGTGGCAAGCCTACCAAACTGAAAGACGAAAAAAGCAGAAAGAATTCGCGAAAAGAACGTCGAAGACGTGAAAAACGACGCTTTTGGTGAAAAGAGAAGACGAACATAAAAAGACGCAGTCTAATCAGTTTAATTAAACCAGTTTATAATACAAAAGCTCATTTCAATTAAACTATAAAGAAAATAACATAAAACAAGTGGGATCGTGTAAAAGTTATTTGGAAAAATATAATCACAACTTAGACCCACAATTATAGCGGACCTTTTGGATATATCTGAATTTAAAATCGCTTTAAATCAAGACCTTATTATAATATAAATGAAATACCCTGTAAGGATGCTTTCTCGGCAGGGGCACGGATCTCAGTCGGATCCAAGAGTCCTTTACAAGAAAATTTTTAAGTCACCGAAACACCGGACTAGAGGGTTCCACGCCACAGGGGAACGGGTAACTTTGAGGGGAGTCTTCACCGAAGGTCCTTATTTGCATCGAGGAAAACTCATGGTAAACTCAGGGTATTTTCATGTTCTGGTAGAAGTTAGCTCCCAAAAATATACTTTATTCGTTATACAAGAAGGAGAACACTACTCCTTGTATGTGCCTTTTGGCATTTCGAACTCACCAGCAGTTTTCACACGGTTCACTATGGCAGTACTCAGTGAGCTTATTAAGACAGGTGACGCAGTTGTCTACATGGATGACATTATAATCCCCAGCAAGGATGTCGAAGGCTTGGAATAGCTTAAAAGGGTACTAAAGGTTGCGTAAAAAAAAGAACTACTGAATCAATTGGGCCATGTGTCAAATCTTACAAAGCAGGTTCGATTTTCTTGGTTACACTATAGAAAATGGTTCGATCACACCCATTAATGAAAAACCGCAAGCTGTAGCAAACTTTCCTGTACCGTCTAGTCGGAAGGCTACACAACGATTTCCGGGCTTACCGTCATATTTTAGAAAGTTCGTAGATGGGTATGCAGTCATATCTAAACCTTTGTCAGACCTTTTAAGGAAAAATGTGGAGCTTGAGTTCAGAGAACTGTAGCAAGTTTCATTCGAGCAGTTAAAAGCGCCCTTAGTTAGTAAGGTAGTTTTAAAACTGTATAACCCGACATTGGCTACAGAAATACACACGGACGCGTCAAAGTTTGGTTTCGGCGCAGTCCTACTGCAAAAGGTTGCAGGGGATAGTCAGTTACATTCAGTCGAGTACATGAGCCGAAAAACACAACCTTGTGAGGAGAATTAACACTCATACGAACTGGAGGTCTTAGCAGTCATCGTAGCGTTGACGAAATGGCGTGTATATGTCCTAGGAACAAAGTTTAAAATCATCACAGATTGCCACGCCTTCGCCATGACGATGAAAAAAATGAAGTTCCCTTACGAGTGATCAACTAAATATTGTTCAAAGACCCAAACAGAGAATTAATCGTGGTTCCATCTCATATGGAAACTGAGATTATCCAAATGGCTCATAAGCAATTTTTCTTCATCCCAACTTATATCTTTTGTACAAATAAACGGGATATCTTTATTTTTTGCGGATCCTCGACATAGTACATCCAACAAACAAATATATAGAGCACACTCTACTTTAACAAAAATTCCTCGCTGCATTAAAGACGAGCCTAATTTAATTGATTATTCCGAAATTATAATTAGAGCAGCACAAAAATATAATTTCACAATTCACTCACCCACATTTAATAAAATCAAACATGATCAAACTCCCTAATTATTGCAACAAGCTCTAGACAAAATGTTACATTTTCAAAATACAGATAGACAAGATACGAATTGTCATGTAGGAGAGGTAATCTACAAAAAAAGACACACGGAAACAAACAAGCTTAATTCTAGATATAAAAATAAGTAGTTATGGAAAATATTCCTAATATAGTTATTATACATAACAGAAACCGTACGATTCATAAAGATAATATAAAATAATTTGTCTCAAATTCCAGATAATGATTTCAATAATGTACTTATTGTTGCTGGTAGCTACAACCAAATCAGGAATCACGGATTATGCAAATCATGATTTCCTTCCTTACAAGGATATCATAGATGTTCTTGCTTATGATTCATACACAGGATTATTTCATATAACTTATGTAAGTTTTTATAGAGATATAATTAATCTTAAAACACAATTTTTAAGCAATCACGACAGCCAGAAATTTTATTGCGAAATATCCGCGAACTAAAAATTATCAAATTACTAATTTTACAAATAGATCGAAAAGAGGTATTAAAGAAATAGGTACCATTTGAAAATGAATAGAAGGAACACCAGATATTGACGATTTCATGACAGTCCAAAATAAAATCTATGGTTTCGTATAAACTAATAATGATTAGTTAGCTATTAATCTAAAAATTATTAAAGAAATAACATCTTTATCTGACAAATTTAAAACAGCGTTTAAACTTTAAAGATCAAGAAGTCTGCTTACTTACGATCTTATGAATCTAACAAACTTAATTACACCAGCAAAAGTTGATGTATTTAAAACTAAAAATCTTATCAATGAATACATGCAAGATATTTATAAACATAAACAAAAACTTTTAGTTTTGTGAAATTGGTCTAGCAACGCAGAACAGCTGGTCGTAAAGGAGAAATGGAAAACAAAACGACGTGGCAAGTTTACCAAACTGAAAGACGAAAAAAGCAGAAAGAATTCGCGAAACGAACGTGGAAGATGTGAAAAACGACGCTTTTGGTGAAAAGAGAAGACGAACATTAAAAGACGCAGACTAATCCGTTTAATTAAACCAAATTATAATACAAAAGCTCATTTCAATTAAACTATAAAAAATATATTATAAATAATATAAAACAAGTGGGATCGTGTAAAAGTTATTCGGAAAAATATAATCACAACTTAGTCCCACAATTATAATGGATCTTTTGGATATATCTGAATTTAAAACCGCTTTACATCAAGACCTTATTATAATATAAATGAACTACCCTGTAAGGATGCTACACGGCCGGGGCACGATTATTATTTACCTGCCAATTATTATTCGGCTGCCGATTGTAATTAGGCTTATTCTGGAGTTGAATCGATGGATCAACATCCATTGGCTCGACGCAAGCCGTCGCTTTTGATTATTATTATGATTATCGTTTTGCCAAAAATTTCCCTTTTGTGGCTAATTATAATTCTGGTTATTACTCCAATAATTTCCCGTTTTATTAGTATTATTATTCCGTCTTTTTTGATCAAATCGTAAGTTGTTTCCCTCTCGGCTGAGGAACTTGTGAGATGGTTCCAAAGTCGCCTAGCTGGGGCAACCGAGCGGGTCGCAGGTTGCGGATAGCGGACGACCTCTCTCGAGGTCAACTGTGAATAAGCTGGTGGGATAAGTAAAACACGGTACCGTGGACGGAAACCCCAGTAAATAAACAGTCCCGGACAGCCAGCGGGTATTTTTGCAACGAAGCAATACCGACGATGCGAGTTGTTCAGCCGCATCTAAATAGTTGCTTTACACAAACCCACTCCCAACACAACACCTACCCAACTCCCCTCCCAAACAACATCTCACTCCGGGCCGGACTACGGTGTAATACGGACCGTGCCAAGAGTCAGCCTGGCTGGGGGCCCGGATCAAAACTAGCCCAGTCTCAAACGGTGTGCTCAAGGACATGGCGACCCCCTGTTCTAACTATCGCCTTACCCGGGCATCGCGGATCTCTGCCCGGGCGGACTTTTCCCCTTCTCCGCAGCTCGCGGGACCAAATTATGGAGCAGAAAACAGAAAACACAACAACAAACAAGGAAGAACGCTATAGTCGAGTACCTCGACTATCAGATACCCGTTACTCAGCTAAATGGAGCCACCTACCGGCGGTCTACAGATTTAAGCGTTATGGGCGTTAGAGTGGGCGTGGCAAATTTTTTTTGGACCAATCGATAGGTATCGACGAGACCAATACATTTCAGTTAAAATTTTTTATGTAGCATGAAAATTGTGGGCGTCACAGGTTTTCGCGGTTTGTGGGCGTTAAAGTGGGCGTGGCAAACTTTTTTTTGGGTCAATCGATAGGTATTGATGAGAACAATACATTTCAGTTAAAAGTTTTATTCTAGCATCAAAACTGTAGGAGCCACAGTTTTGGGCGGTTTGTGGGCGTTAGAGTGGGCGTGGCACTGTGCTGAAACAAACTTGCGCTGCGTAAGAAGCTCAGGAATCTGCACGCCAAATCTCAATAGCCTAGCTCCCATAGTTTCCGAGATCTCAGCGTTCATCCGGACAGACGGACAGACGGACATGGCTAGATCGACTCGGCTAGTGATCCTGATCAAGAATATATATACTTTGTGGGGTCGGAAACGCTTCCTTCTGCCTGTTACATACTTTCCGACGAATCTAGTATACCCTTTTACTCTATGAGTAACGGGTATAAAAACACAGAGACGGGTACTCTTAAAAAACCCATGGATAAGACGAACACTGGTTCCACCTTCCATACCAGCACGGCCCAGAAAGGGCCGCATCCCAAACTGGGGGCCGCTACGTGCGCATCTGCGCCGAAAGCAACGGTAGGCACTGCCAAGGCGCTCGGGCCACCCGCTGGTGCTAAATATACATACGCCGAAAGGCGGACTGCCGCCCAGACTCTGCGCTCACACACCAGGAGCACCGTTGCCACGCCTTCGCCTGAATGGCTAAAGAAGGTAACGTGGGCAAGGAAGGTGCTCCCAAACTACGGGCAGGAAAAGCCCACTCAAGAGGCGACTCAGGCGAAAAGGCAGCGATCCCTCGAACTACCCGGGCCATCGGCAAAGAGATCTAAGATCCAGCCATCGGTCTCTTTCGCCAAAATCACGAAGAATCGTGTGTTACTTGGCCTGATTGACAGGGGAAATCCGGAGGTCATGATCCCCAGGAAGGCAGTGGAGTCCCACCTTTCCCTCATTTGCCTGCGCATGGTACGAGAGAAGCCAGGCACCTCGCCCTGCTGCATGGACGCGGGCTGGTACCAGGGCAGCGTCAAGGTGGTGGCATGCGCCAGTCAGCGGTCGGCTGACATGTACAAACAGGCGACAAGCAAGCTCGGCGAGGTTTACGAAGGGGCGAACATCGTTGCGCTTGACTGGTGCGATGTCCCCAGTAGACCCCGAGCCAGGATCTGGCTTCCAGCAGCGATCAAGGCGCCGGAGGACATCCTCTTCATGTTGCAAGAATGCAACCCGCACCTCCCCACGAAAGACTGGAAAGTCGTCAAGGTGGAGGAGCATGAAGGAGATCTCAACCAGGCGGTCTTGGTCCTGAACAAGGAGTCAGTAGCTCCGATCGAGACTGCTCGAGGAGTGCTGAACTTCGGGTTCAGTGCGATACATATCAAAGTGTATAAGGGCGACTCCAACGCCGCTAGCAGCTCTGCCGGCAACCCAGCCGAGCAGGTGCTTGCTGAGGAGTTGGTGGCACCTGGTGGGCGGGAGGACGGCTACTCTACCGATTCGTCGCTAAGCAGAGAGATGCGAGCGCTCGGACCGGCAATCGAGGACGTGGACCTCAGCCACACAGAGGAGGCCGACGTCACTGTGGTGGAGGTTGAAGCTGTAGATGTCATGAGGACTTCTACAAAAAAACCTTCACCACAGTAAAGCAGCGTCTGCTGCACTTCTGCTTCGCCTGACAGAAGGCGGAGCCGACCTAGTCCTCGTACAGGAACCTTGGGTTGTAGGAGGCAAGGTTGCTGGACTAGGAACAAAGGAATACAAGCTTATGCTTAAACCCAAAGAAGGTAAAATTCGAACCTGCATATTAGCCAAAAGGCATCTTAGTATATTTCTACTTCGCAATTACAGCAACGGAGACAACACCGCAGTAAGCCTGGAGCTGCAGAGTGGCTCTATAAGGGTTCTATCGGCCTCTTTGGCCTTTGAGAAGGAAAACCCCAAAGATGCGCTGGTCAGAGGACTAGCAGAGGAATGCGAAAAGCTCAACAACGGGTTTGGTAATAGGCTGTGACGCCAACGCCCATCATACCCAGTGGGGTTGCCCAAACAACAACGACAGAGGTGAGTCTCTTTTTGATTTTATTCTAAACTCGAACCTATTCTTATGCAATAGGGGCAATGCCCTTACTTTCATAACTAAAGCTTGCCAAACGATCATAGATCTAACTTTGGTATCAGATTCACTCGTAGGCACAGTCAAAAACTGGGCAGTCTCTGACGAGCACTCCTTTTCGGACCATAGATTCATAGAAACCGTATTGTCCCTTGATTCGCCCTTGCCGGTCAGCTTCGCCAACCCCAGACGAGCGGACTGGCACAGGTACAAAGAAGTTCTGACAAATATCCTCCCCATGGAACCGTCAGAAAGCATCACAAACCCACATGAGCTGGACGAAACAGTATACAAATTCACAGAGGCATGCAACACTGCCTTCAAAGTGGCATGCCCCAAAAAGAAACCAAGAGGAAGGGAAAAACCTCCCCCAACTATCTATCCTCAGAACCAACTGCAGATGCCGAGGCGGGAAAGGAGGACACCAATTGGCTGAACTACAAGTTTGAACTAGCCTCCTTCAAAAAGGCCATTAGAAGAGCAAAACGAACGGCATGGCAGACCTTCTGCTCTGACATAGAAAAAACAACTGATGCTGCAAGGCTCAGGAAAATACTCTCTAAGACAGCCGCGCCTTTGGGCTATCTTCAAAAAGCAGATGGATCATGGTCAGACTCCAGTAAAGAGTCCTTGGACCTGCTCCTAGACGCTCACTTCCCGGGGAGCCAACAAGCAGGTCATCCTCCTGAAAGAGGAGCAGGAGAGGGAAACCATACAAATCGCCGGGACCGGACGGGATAACACCGGCTCACATCCAGCAAGCAGGACAAATAGCCATAAACTGGTTGAAAAAAATCTTCCAATCCATCCTGGCGGTAGGAGAACTACCAACAGCATGGCAAGAAACAAAGGTGGTTTTCATTCCCAAGGCAGGGAAGGCCACTCACACCACAGCAAAGGATTTTAGGCCAATAAGCCTAACATCATTCCTGCTTAAGAGCTTTTAAAGAATGATAAGCCTACACATAAGGGCAACCGTAGACCCGACACAAATATCAGAAGCACAACACGCTTACACTAAAGGTAAGTCAACCGAATCGGCGCTACACTTGGTGGTAAACAGCATGGAGAAATCACTCAACATTAAGGAATACACACTGATATAGAGGATATAGAGGGAGCCTTCAATAACGTGCTTCCCACCGCTATAACAGAATCTCTCACAGAACTAGGGGTTGAGCCGCCAATGGTGAGGCTAATCCACAAATTTCTGATAAGAAGAATGCTCACAGCCACACTAGGGACCTCAACCCAGACTAGACTAGTGTACAGAGGCACCCCGCAAGGAGGTGTACTATCACCCCTCTTTTGGAATATCGCAGTAAATAAACTACTGCGGATTCTGGAGGGAGGAGGTTGTAAGGTCGTGACATACGCAGACGACGTCGCCATCATCTTTAATGGAAAATATCCACAAACACTTTGCGATCTTATGACCGCTAAACTTAAAATACTACCGGAATGGACGATAGCGAACGGACTCGGGGTAAATTTCTCGAAAACAGAACTTGTTCTATTTACGAATAGGTACAAAATTCCACAACTTAACCCACCCATTTAAAACAATTGTAATCTCCCCTTTAGCGATCACGCCAGGTACTTGGGGTTAGTACTAGATAAACGCCACAAATGGGGCTTAAACAACCAAGAGAGAACCAAAAAAAGCGACCATTGCACTTTACTCCAGCAAAAAAGCAATCGGGCTAAGATGGGGCATGTCCCCAAGAATAGTTAACTGGATATAAACAGCGGTAGTCAAGCCAATCCTACTGTACGGAGTGGCTCTGTGGTGGACCGCTTTACACAAACAATGCATACTGACTCCTCTAAACAAAGTACAGCGAATGGCGGCTTTGTGTATTAGTGGAGCCCTTCGAACCACCCCGAATGAAGCGCTGAATGCGATCTTGAACCTCCCTAGCCTGGACTTAGCAGGCATGGAAAGGGCCAAATCGGCAGCTATTCGACTGAGGGACACAGGGCAGTGGATAGCCCAATTATATGGCCATGCTAAAATTCTCCAGCATGATAAATCGATTCCGAAAATCACGGATCTATGCAAATCTATTGAATATAGTCACACACCCTTTGAGGCCGTGATTCCTGATAGAGAGGAATGGGAACAGGGCCGACCGGGCACGACGGACGCAATCTGTTTCTATACAGATGGCTCCAAATTAGAAGGACATGTCGGCGGAGGTGTATACTCCGAACAATTAGATATCAGGAAGTCATTCAGGCTCCCGGACCACTGTAGCGCCTTTCAGGCGGAGTTCCACGCTATAAAAGAAGCACTAACCTGTTTAAGGAACCTTAGCCTCCAGAGAGGACACCTAAACATATATAGCTATATAGCCAAGCGGCTACAGTAGCAGACTGTCGCAGACCTCTCCACGAGATGGCAATCAGTTTACTATCGGCCTAATATGGGTTTGGTCACCGGGACATCGTAGGCAACTGCATAGCGGACGAATTAGCCAGGCAGGGCACAACCAAGCCTCTCCTACCAGGAGAGGAAAATGTCGGTATGCCCATGGCTACTTGCAAGCTAAACATAAAAAAACACTTCAACACACTAGCCAGCACCCATTGGCAAAACGCACCACAGTGTCGCATCTCTCACCAGACATGGCCTGTGATAAACAACAAAAAAACCTCGGAGTTACTCAAGCTCAGCCGCACAGAGTGTGGCATGTTGAACCGAGCTCTTACAGGCCACTGGCTTGTTGGCGCGCATGCCGGCAGGCTAAAAGCCCCGCAAAATGATTTCTGCATAAGCTGTAGGGATGAGGAAGAAGTGGAAACGGTAGAACACCTACTCTGCTGCTGCCCAGCCCTATGCAGACTCAGACTGAAACACTTAGGAAGCCCCTTCATCGACGATCATACCGAAATATCGGAGCTTAATCTCAAAAGCATAAGTGCCTTTATTAAGTCTTCCGGGTGGAAGACATGCTGATCAGCTTAACACAGGCTGAAACTACTAGAAACGGGACCCTAGAGAAGGAAGAAACGAGATCATGCGGTATCACAACGGACCCATTGAGGTCTAAGTGTGTCCGACTATAGTCCGACAGCCGCCCTAACCTAACCTAACCCTAACCTAAGTTGTTTCCCTGATATTTATTTTCATTTTTAAATCCATTCAACCTGTTTGCAAATTGAGCACGGAAATAGTTTGATTCTAATTCTTGGACCTTTGCCAAGGCATTTGGCAATCTGGTGGATTTAATGAGAAAAGAGTTTATGAGATAGATCTATTTAGCCCAGATATAAATATTTGTAAATCATTGCTCCTTATTGTTTTGTTTGTTTCTTTGGCATTTACGCTGTCCTTTCCGTATGTCATTATGGTTTTGTTTATTAGTAGAGTCATTTTTTTATTGACTTCATTATAGTATTCTGTAACTGTCATTCGTCCCTGCCTGAGGATACTTAGTTCTGACTCGAGAATATGTATTGGTCGTTTATCGCTATATATAAAGTCCAATCTAGATAAGATTGCTCGAAAGTTTAAAACAGTGCCATTGTAAGGACGCTTTCTCGGCCGGGGCACAGATCTCAGTCAGATCCAAGAGTCCTTTACAAGAAAATTTTTAAGTCACCGAAACACCGGACTGGGGTGTTCCACGCCACAGGGGAACGGGTAACTTTGAGGGGAGTCTTCACCGAAGGTCCTTATTTGCGTCGAGGAAAAGTCAGACGACGTTGGCTATACAGAGTCCAATTTCTGGGCTAGTGGGAAAACTACTGGACCGAACGGGAAGGGTCCGATGGAAGGTGGCGATGGGAAGGGTGTTCAGACCCAAAGCAGCTGTGTGAATGAGGTTAGGTTAGATTTAGTACCTGACTACGAAAAGAAAACACACGATCGAGAGGTGCGATTATATATTCTTCACTATTTAATCAATTCGGCCTTACACGAGTCCGCTACACCGTTTTAAGCACACGAGATCCTGGTCGTACTAGCCTCAGCTGACCCGAACCGAGCGATCAGAAGGCTAAGAGCGGTCACGTCAGGCGCCAAGGCTGGCCTGTTCTGCTATTCTCCACCGGCAGA
Source organism: Drosophila suzukii (assembly GCF_043229965.1). Classification (NCBI taxonomy): domain Eukaryota; kingdom Metazoa; phylum Arthropoda; class Insecta; order Diptera; family Drosophilidae; genus Drosophila; species Drosophila suzukii. Next base: position 1,299,538 of record NW_027255900.1, on the reverse strand, counting down.
AAAGCTCGCGAAGCACACGTGGTTTTTGAAGCCTCGCTAAGCCGTGTCCAAATCACCCGTAATAACCCGTTCCGCGATCGCGATAGAGGAAGATACGTCACGATCGCTGCGTTACCGCCTTCCCTTTCCCTTTTAACATGTCTTGGCTAACTATCGGTTGGCGTTGCAACCCGACCAAGGCGAGAACGTTCAACGCAGACTTCGGAGGGCACGGTCTCGGCAATCTGGTCCTGCTGAGGCGACGCCATGAAGGAACGGCGAAACAGAGGCCTTCCTTCTTCATCGTCCTCGGTGTCAGTGACCAACTCAAAGCATGCCAGATACTCGGACACGGAACGATCGGTGTTGAGACGCCGACTATGGACGGCCCTCGTCGTAAGGCACCCGCATCTCGGGCGTCTGGGTCAAGCGGCGCAAGTCCTGCTGGCGAGGTTTGGGTTCCCTGGTTGGACACCTTCTGTGGATGATCATTTCTGTACGTTTGGGACCCCTTGAGAGAGGGTAGCTGGGCCGTCGAAACTCGCCGGGGAGGAGTTGTTGGGCCTTCAGAACCCTTAGCAGCTTCTCCCTTTAGCGAACGATCGGCCTCGATATTACCTCCTTTGCCGGCTTCTAGTGCCGGGTATGGGGGTGGGGATGGAGGTTCGTCCGCTTGTGGCCTTTGTGCGGGTAGCCCAGGCACCTATATGAGCACCGAGCGGACGTCCGGCATACCTGCACAGCTGGTCCTCGGTCGTATCGTGGTAGAAATGTTCAACGTCCGGGAATCGTGGTTGTCTGGGTCTGGAATACCTCGGATGGCCGGCCCGGGGATCGCGTCTGGTCCACGGACATTCCTCCTCCGACTCGGATTGTCGCGACTCGGTGTAGTATGGTTCCCCTGGCCGGCGTCCTTGGGGATGACCGTGCGGTGAGTTTTCTCCAGAGCGTGGGGGTCGACTGAATCGGTCGGAGTCGTGGTCGCTGACTTTATCCTCGTCGTCGTCGAGCTGGTACGAGGCTGGTTGGGGTGACGTCGGCTGGTAGCATCGCCGCGACTCACCGGGTCGGGGACTCCACAGACCTCCGCGAAGTCCAGCAAAGTGTCAGTCGCCGGGATCCCGGAAATCGTCATCGTCCAATCCCGTTGAGTTACCCTCGGCTTCACCTTCGGAGGTGAGGAACTCCCCCTCCCCGTAGTTTGCCTCTGGGTAAATGGCATCGGTGTCGTTGCAGTCGTCGGATAACACGATTACCTCGTCGATTTGAAATATTAGTCTAGACCTATTGGTATGACGCTACCTTTTGAGCTCCCTACCTAACGGTGTAGCTAACGAAGGACCCTTTAATCTTAACCTATTACAAGCATTGATCTTAAAGTTATTCCGCGGTTCCAGGTGCTTACCATGCCGGGTTACTCGGCCCGGCGATGCTGTCGTCGATCGTATCGGATGTGTCCACCGCATAATAGGCTTTAAGCTGCAATATATAGGGGATCCGTCGCCGTCGGTCTCCTGGAAGCCGTAGGCGTACCAAGTTGGGAGACGTGGACTTCGCGGCGGTATAGGGACCTTCGTATTCGGGAGCGAGTTTGGATTTTGATAAGGGATATTGTCGCAGCCATACTTGACTGCCGAGCGTTGGTCTCCATTCGCACCTTTGAAGGTTATAGTGCCTCGCCTGCTCTAGAGATGCAATGGAAATTGAAGATTCGATAGTACAATATCGAAGATTCCTTTGAGATGCGACGCCTTGTCTTCAGGACCTGTATGTACGACCGCCGATCCAGGGGTAAGTTCGTCGTACAGTATCGCTGGCAAGCGTAGCTCCCGTCCCTGAGTGAGAAATGCGGGAGTATACCCCGACGAGTCCGATATGCTACTATTTATAGAGAGGGAAATCTCCGGCAACATACTGTCACAAGAACTTTGGTCGTCTTCCGACAGCTGAGATATCAGCGTCTTCACAGTACGATTAGACCTCTCGGTGGGATTCTCCTGCGGACAATACAGAGCCGTGTACTGCACTTCCACTCCGAGTTTAATAAAGTAGTCTTTCAGGGCCAGACTTGTGAATTGGGTTCCATTTTCACACCGAGTATGCGTTCCCGAAACGCTTTCTATACTATAGCGGTGGTGGAGTGGGACCAACTCTACCCGTTTGGAGAACACGTCGTGGAAAACAAAAAGCATAGAGTTTCCTTGTTTCGAACGGGGCAGTGGACCGGTGAGGTCAGCATAAAGAATGTCAAAGGGTTCGCTTACGACGCGGGTTATCATTTTCCCTGCTGCTTTGGTCTGAACGGTCTTAAATTTCCGGCACGACTCACAGTGCCGAACGTGGGGTTTTGCTACACGGTACATGCAGGGCCAGAAATATCTTTGTGACAGGCGGGTAATCGTCTTTCAATCATGACACTCGTATATGACGCGGGCTCTTTATGGATTGGGTACACAGAGTTTCCACGGGAAGTAGTCCTCGCCGTCAGCTCGCTAACTTATGTTCCTGTAGAGCTGGCCGTTCTCTAGCGTATAGTCCGTGAACTTCTCAGGCTCGTCGAGTACCTTGTTCTTCATCTTACCGTTCCACTCGGGCTCGACAGCGCCTTGAAGTACCTCACAGGGCTGTCGCAAAAGTGTATCGGTCACGACGTTCAGCTTCCCTCGTCGGCAGCGCACGTCCAATTGGAACTGTTGCAGTTCTAAAGCGCAGCGCGCTATTCAGCCGGAAGGATTCTCAATAGAATTTATTATTTGAGAGCCAAGTGATCGGTAGGTAACACCGTGATGGACCAGATGATAGCCTGACACTCTTTCTCTGTCGTCGTATAGTAATGTTCCGCAGGAGTTAGTCAGCGGCTAGCGTATGCTAGCTCTACGTCGTGCTGTTCCGCTTCCGTCCCAGTGCCGTTTGTCGTGGCCGTGGCCCACGTAGGCGTCGGGCTGAGAACCTCTCCTCCTCTTTGTCTGGCAGTCCCCAATTGGACCTTAAGCTCGACGGGGCGTACCGCATCTCTTCGATCGTCTCTCGGTGGTATGAGTACTGGGAGTAACAAAGGACCTCCTACTGCTTGGGACTCAGGCTGCCAGTCAAGGGTGGCTTGTCGTCATCGCACGCGCATTCCTGCCGTTTTTAGGAAATCCATCCCAAGTATCACTCGATCCAACATGGTGGGCATCACCACCATGGGTAAGAGTATTGTGGTGCCCGCCAACGTGAACGGAGTTCGCCACAATTTCGTCACGTCCAGACATGACCGATCGGCAAACGCTATCCTAATGAGCACATCACGAACCTCGCCTGCGCGGGCGACCAGATTTGTAAAACTTTCACTGGCAAAAGTCCTCAATGCCCCGGTATCAACGCTGGCGTCCACCCATCTCCCACCGACGTCCTCCGTTTCCCCAGGCATCCCGACGCAGCACTCTATGGCTAACACTCCTACTCGGTCACAATCCCAACAGTAGTCGCGGCATGTGTTGGGACAGTCTCGACGGAAGTGTCCGTTTTCACCGCAGCGTCCGCAGGCTCGCTGCACGTCTACTCGTCATGTTCCTTGCCCGATCATCCGGTGAGTCACGTCTTCTGTGTAGTACTCTCCGAGGGGTTCGGCGACCGTCGAAGTTGCGATCCCTCGTGGTTCCCGCCCCTCACCCCTTGGGTTCGAATCGACTCGAGTTGTTTAACACTCTCATACTTCGTAACCATGTGGGTCAGCTGCTTCAACGTCGCGAAGTCGCTGCGCTTGATATACAGCCGATACTCTGAAGCCATGTTTTTCGGCCTGTTGCATCTTCGTTCTGATCTCGATCAGGTATGTTTTGAAAGGCTCTCCTCTCCTCTGCACGCGAGTCCGAATCTCATCCTCTAATCTTTCGAAATATCGAGGAGGTAGGAAGAAATCCAGGAATTCCTTCCGGATAGTTTTCCAAGAGGCGGACTGCAGATGGCTAGTACGGAACCACCGTGCCGCCGTGCCCTCGAAGATTTCGGACATAGCCCGGGGGATCTCTTCCGGATTTATCTTATATGTGTTCTCCTCGAGTGCGGCGATGAGAGTCAACGGATCTGAAAACTACTGGGCCGAACGGGAAGGGGGTCCACATTCAGGTCCGGTGGTGCTACGGTAATGTCTTACTAGGAGCGGGAATACGACCACTGTGGACACCCGTCCACGTTCAAACCCAAAGCAGCTGTGTGAATGAGGTTAGGTTATGTTAGAATAAGTATCTGATTACGAAAAGAAAACACACGATCGAGAGGTGCATGAGAACCTAATCGTACTAACCTTAGCTGACCCGTTTTATAAATATCTTTAAAATCACCCGCGAACCACCGTGTAGAACTTGGCTACTTTAAACTGTCGGAACACGCGCGATCAAAAGGATGAGAGCGGTCGCGTCAGGCGTCAAGGCCGGCCTGTCCTGCCATTCTCCACCGGCGGAGTTTTCGAAGCCTCGCTAAGCGGTGTCCGAATCTCCCGAAATAACCCGTTCCGCGATCCCGAGAGAAGAAGAAACGTCACGATCGCTGTGTGACCGCCATTCCTTTTCCGCCCTTTTCCTGCGTTCGGGATTTCAAGAATTTTCCTACTACTGGTATTTTAGCTCCTTTGCTTTTCTAGTATTTAACATGTCTTGGCTAACTATCAGTTGGCACCCCTGGTTTTGAACTTAGGTATAACCTATGTATTATTTACGTGACTTAATATTTATTGTCCTTCACGGTATTTCTCCTAAAGCTTTTATAACGGTAGTAATAATAATTGTGGCATACGCGCATTTTAGGTGGGTTCGTCAGAACATAATTGTTACCGATCGTTGTGATGTTTACAATTTAAGATCCATTTTACATAGTGATGGAAAATTATTATTTGATGATGTCGTCGCAAAGTGTAGAAATAAGTATTAGGAAATGTCTAATTTTAAAACAGAAATATTAAATAATTATTGCACAATAAACCCAGAAGGTTCTTGTTTTATCAAATTACTAAATGGACAAGAATTCTTATGTAACAAAATTAGAGAAAGCAATTTCCGTAAATTGACAAAATACAGTTAATGACACTCAATTAAATGAGTCATATGAATAACACCTCTAAAATTAATAATATGTCCTACACCAATGAAGACAAAAAGATATCACCGCTCGAAAATATCGTAATTTTTTAATATCCGAATATATTATGTCACAAATGACACGAAACTCTCATATGATAATACTAACATTGTTTACGTCTAACAAGGCAGAGTGACACATTGTGTAGTAGCATGCTGAACCAACTAAAATATCAATACGTTCCACTGTACTCACAAACAGAATTGAAAGCATTCGGCACGTTAAACGGGTCGTTTAAACACGCAGTGCGAAGCGCGAGAACGTATCAGAACACAAAATATCAGGCGAGTTTAGCGTATAGTTGTCGGGGTGAGCTTTCGGTTGGCCGTTGCACTACTGCGTACGTTAGTGTGAGATTTGACACAAACGTGGTCGCTGCTGAAAGTTCGGTCCATTTCAACTTAGAAACTTAGAAGTCGTTTGTTTTGTATACCTTAACACTTAAATACATTCGGCTGCAGGTAATTATTAGCAAGGTGTTGACTGCATTTCAAGCAGAGGTGGTGAGACGTCATATTCTCGACCACGTCGGTCGCGGCGTATTTACTTACACGAGACTGGTGTAGATCTGCGACAGGTATATTTCCACGGCCTAGATGCCCAACGCTATCTAAATCGGCCTCTAAGCGGCCCTAATCTCAATTCCCTGTTGCCGCTTCTCCAACCGCTGCATCCACTTTGCGGCCTCGTCACACCCACGACGCTGCACAGAATTGTCCAAGGCGTCGTCAACTGGCAGGCAGCCTGGAACAACTCCAGCAAGGGTCGCTGGACGCACCAGCTCATCCCCAGCATAGAGCCATGGCTAAATAGGAAGCGCTCCGGGCACGACACGGAGGAGGATTGTCGAGGACGCTCAGCATGTCCGTTTTGAATGTCGCCGCTTTGGCTATGACCGCCAAATACTCATGGAGACCACCGGGGCAAGAGTTCGGCCAGAAACTTTTGTGCCCCCTTTGTGCTGCTGAAAGAGGGGAATCGGGAAGCGACGGCAGCCTACGCAGCGAGCGTACTGCGAACGCTGCGTCGCACCGACAATGAGAGGAGAGAAGATACAGCCTAGGTGGCTACCATTGCGCGAAACAATACCTTGCGGTGATACCGCGCAACCACGGCCTCCTACTCCTGTTCTTGTACTTACTTTTACTTTGTATATAATTGTAGGAAATAAATAAATATAAAAAAAAAAAACGGCTCGGATTAGATTGCAACCCCGAGCACGAAAACGATAAATTACTCGTCGTTGGAAAACTAAACTTTCTCAAACAATATAAAAAAAGATAAAATACCCAGTAATTAAATAGAAGACCCAATAGTTGGGACTACATTTCAAGTGGTGTAAGCATCAGCATAAGCTGAGTAACGTCGAGGTATTCCGGCTAATCCTAAAAAGTATTGAGGGATAAATGTCTAATTTTCTCCAATAAATATAATAATAAATTGACTTTTTAATCACTTAGCGTTTAATGTTAATCCAGTAAAAAAAGGGTATCAATGAATAAATCCAGCTATAATAGCAAATACAGCTCCTATAGATAAAACATAATGAAAATGAGCTACTACATAATAAGTGTCATGAAAAATAATATCAACTGATGAATTAGATAATTCTACTCCTGTTAATCCTCCTACTGTAAATAAAAATACAAATCCTAAAGCTCATAAAATAGCTGGGGAATATGAAAGTTGAGTTCCATGTAAAAAAAATTGAGCTCATACAATAAATCCTAATAATCCAATTGCAAGTATTGTATAAATTATTCCTAAGGAACCAAAAGTTTCCTTTTTTTCCAGATTCTTGACTAATAAAATGAGAAATTATTCTAGGTCCTGGTACAATTAAAATGTAACTTTCAGGGTGTCCAAAAAATCAAAATAAATGTTGGTATAAAATAGGATCCCCTCCTCCTGCTGGATCAAAAAATGATGTATTTAAATTTCGATCTGTTAATATTCATTATTTTCCATTCAGACATATTATTAAGAATAATTTTGATTGAAGTTAAACCAGTATCATGTACTCTCAGTCGAGCCTTAAGTAAATGACCTGATGGCGGACAGATTTATGGAAAAGCATTAATTGTTATTATGATCAATAAAGTATCATCTCTGCGAAGGAAATTCAAATAAATGTGGAATATAATAAAAATAGTCATGGAATAAATTAAACAGTTGGGTCGTCGCGTTAGATAAAATTGCATATATAGACTGAACAAGGGGTTACCAATTATATATTAGACGCGTCACCAGTGTAGGGAGGGTGAAGATATATGACTATAACTTCTCGCACACCCCAAACTCGTTCCAGATCAGTAACGCTCATCCTAGTTTCCGTCATTTAAGTTTGCATCTTAGCCCTATCTGCAGATATCCGTACAGAGCACTTAATTTGTGATGCAATGTAGATTAGAAAGATAAAGAAAAAACGCATACCTCATCAGGCAAGTAAGTGAAATTCGTTTTCGACTCGCACCAACACACATGCTACAATACTTAAAGGCGCCCGAGTGGAGTTCAGATTCGCAATAGGATCCTGCGATCTCCAATCTGGCGCTCAATCAAATTTCTTCTGTTAATTTAAATTAGATTATGAAACGTTTTAACGTTCCCTTTATCAAGGACATAGATATCTGGTATTTTTGATCAAGTAGATGCAATAATAGTCTGTTTATTTCCGGTATTCTATAGAGAAGCATTTTCAAAAGAGTAGACGGGAATAAAGGAAAAGACGTTTTTGGGACTAGGAGTCAGAACCTATCTTTTAGGTGCAGCGAACTGTTTTTTTTACACACATGAACAAGTCGTTCAGGACAGGCTGTCTACAAATTCTATAGTTCGTTTATATCTTTAGAACTAGTGTAGTACACAGCGCTTGGAGTAACTAGTATCGGAAGAGACGTTTCGGTATTTGAGCAGCACTGCAGCCGCTACACAACACATATTTCCTAGTATGAAAAAGGACGAGTTATCAACGCATACCTAGGAATGGTTTTTTGAATAGCGACGAACCAAACCAACTTTATCAAGTCAAATATTTACATAATAAGCCAACTAGAATGTCAGTTCCGAATTGCCCGATGGGTGGTTCCAGAAACTCTCGAGAACAAGATAACATTTGTACAATTTGTGACCAAGTAATCCATTCTAGGGCTGTTCCATTGTAAATGTATTACTTAAGTTTGTAGTCAATTATGTGCTATAAATAACATATCGATGTCAAACAATAATCTCGCTGCAGAACTAGGTGAAGCAAACGGTTACAGGTCATTGTTTGATCAGCAGGCACCACAACACTGTTCCGGTAATGTGAGCATTTCACGGTCCAGGCAATACTCAACTCAGCATCGTGGAAGATATACTCGGGGGAGAGGAAACAACTTGCGAAGAAGAATGTCAACTAGGAGCACCAATCGTGTTGCAAATAACACTGCAAATAATATAAATCAAGCCAGCAGTTACATTATGGACACCGACGTCTCAGGCGACCAAAGTCAAAGTGAGATTGTCAGAATCTTCAAGCAGCTATACAAACTCAACCAGGAAGACTATCGACCATCAAATACCCGTTTCTCAGCTAAAGGGCACAAGGGAAATGGAGATATGCAAGCAGGAAAGCGAGACTGAAATGTGCCACCTACCCCTGATCTCAATATATGTGGGAGTGATATTACGAGAATCACCCTAACAATCCTGATCTAGACAACGAGAACGACAAAGTAACGGACGAGAACAACGACGATAAGACGAGAACGACGAGTAAGGGCAGTATTTGACGAGATCTGATCCAAAGAAGACGTGCTTGTGTGAAAAGCAAAACGACGCAACGGCGGTCTTAATTATACTCACATTGTGATATTCCATATTTTATCATTTCAATAAACACTTAAACTTCTATACTTTAAAAATAACAAAAACCCCACATTTGGGTGCTCGTCCGGGAGGTATTCGAGAAAGTTGAAAGTGATCAGTGAAATCTTTGTACGAGGTGAAAGGGTGGACACATAAACCCATCGTGAAACATTCAATTTTTCAATTATGGCGTGTCTAAACGATTTAATTTCTAACAATTTGAAAAGTGCATCAAAGGGAAGCCTTTTAGCTTTGCACAAATTTGTCTTTGAAAAGGAGAGAGATAGGAATAATCCCAAACGACTTCTCTAATTTTCTGGTTTCCAATACAGTTTATAAAGCCACAAGTGTATACGTGCAGACAAAACTGACTGAAAGAGATTTAATTTCAATATGCCTAATTTTGAACATAAGCCACGACGTCGAAAACATGCAATTGCATATTTTTCGAAATCTTCGGATTGTCCAACCTCTCTGTGGCAAGTGGAAGATCCAGAGGAATCTGATAAAGACAGAGATGAGGACGAAGAGAATCAAAGCGACGACGAAATCGAGAGTCTGGTTGCATATTCCGCAGGAACAAATCCAACGAGTGAAAGAGACCAAATGAATAATTCGCAACCAGTGCCAATCCAACGCAATAAAATGCCGCGTTTCGCTTGAAGTTTTCGCAATATAGAAGAATCTATGAAACAATTCGAGGGCACAGACGAAATTCCAGTCGACGTCTGGGTAATTGATTTTGAAGACCGAGCTGTACTTATGGGTTGGAACGATTTGCAAAAGCTAATCTTTATTAAAAAATCGATCAAAGGTGTCGTGAAAATGTTTGTGTTGAGCGAGAAAGGAATGAATTCGTGGACTGCTTTGAAATCTTGTTTGTTGAGTGAGTTCAGATCGAGAGTGAGCAGCAAACAAATACACAAGCTACTTGCAGAAAGGAAACAAGGAAGAACGCTATAGTCGAGTACCTCGACTATCAGATACCCGTTACTCAAAGGGAAATGGAGGTATGCAAGCAGCAAAGCGAAATTAAAATGCGCCACCTACCGGCGGTAGACAGATTTAAGCGTTATGGGCGTTAGAGTGGGCGTGGCAAATTTATTTTTGGATCAATCGATAGGTATTGACGACACCAATACATTTCAGTAAACATTTTTATCTAGCATGCAAATTGTGGGCGTCACAGGTTTTCGCGGTTTGTGGGCGTTTAAGTGGGCGTGCCAAACTTTTTTTTAGGTCAATCGATAGGTATTGATGAGAACAATACATTTCAGTTAAAATTGTCTGTCTAGCATCAAAAGTGTAGGAGTTACAGTTTTGGGCGGTTTGTGGGCGTTAGAGTGGGCGTGGCAGTCTACTGAAACAAACTTGCGCTGCGTAAGAAGCTCAGGAATCTGTACGCCAAATTTTAATAGCCTAGCTCTCATAGTTTCCGAGATCTCAGCGTTCATCCGGACAGACGGACAGACGGTCAGACGGACAGACGGACAGACGGACAGACGGACATGGCTAGATCGACTCGGCTAGTGATCCTGATCAAGAATATATATACTTTATGGGGTCGGAAACGCTTCCTTCTGCCTGTTACATACTTTCCGACGAATCTAGTATACCCTTTTACTCTACGAGTAACGGGTATAAAAACGCGCAAACGAAAGTGTTCAGGAATATTTTTACCGTATGAATGATATGGCCTCGCGGGGAAATGTTGAAGAAGACGCTCTCTTCCAATACCTGATCGACGGTATTGATGAACTCTCAATTAACAAATCGATACTTTATGGAGCTAGAAACATGATCGAATCAAATACAAATTGAAGGACTACCAAACGATCAGTGCAAAATCCCTTTTTGGCGAAAACAGTGCTAAAGTAAATAAAGGTCAAGCAGTGCACGGTGGTTCAAAAACAGGAAAGAAATAAATCGTTCGGCGAGAAGGGCCATCTGTCTAGTGGCTGCAACAACAAAGAGAAAGGCAGAAAGTTTTTTAAATGCAACAAATTCGGTCTAATCTCCAAAAATTACCGCCAAGGCGACACATTAGTCGAAGAGTGCAAACCAATCGCTCGTGTTTTAAGTGACTACAACAACATGACGAGAAAAGTTGTTTAAATCAAAAACCAATATTCAGGGTATTCCCTAAACTGTTGAATTGCTGAATTGTTGAAAATTCAACAGAAAATTACAGCAATTAAGGGAACGTCTGTAAAAGTTTCCTGTTGAATTTTAAATTTTAAGATGTCTGCTGTTTGTCAGATTGTAAAATTGCCAGGCTGTGTCTACCAAAGATTTTGTTTCAAATTAAAGAATATGCCGAGAATAAGCACAAAATGTAAACTATTAGGACTGCTAACAGGCAGTATCCTGTCAGATATCCTTTACTTGCATATTTTATACGATTGCAATTCCTCCATGTTTACAAGTAACCAGAGTTACCCTCTAACTTTTAGTCGAGAACAGCGACAACTCTGGTTTTAAGCAATTAAACCAAAATTTTCCACAGCCCCGTGGCTTTGTTTGACTTTGTATGGAACAGCTGATTAACAGCTGATCAAAATTCAACAATTCAGCAATTCAACAGTTTAGGGATTACCCAGATTGTATTGCTCTGTTCGACACAGGCAGTAAATATAATATTTTGCGCGAAGACATTTACGATGAGCTAGTTTTGACGAAGCTGACGGAGTGCAGTGTATACCTAATTGGATTTGAAAAAAATCGCAATGCCAATAAGATCAAGCCAATTGGACAGTGCAAGCAAGCATTTGAATTTCTTCATAGTTCCGCTCGACTGTATGGACACTCGTATGATCATCGGCCAGGAATTGTGTTTGCAAGCAGAAATATTGATCGGTCCAAGTGGATTGCGTGTGCGAAATTTAAATAATCTTTGTTTACAACGATTAACTTGGTATAAAAGTGAGTGGGCTAAGCAAGAAGTCGACAAACATTGAAATGAAAATCCTTCTAAACGACGAATCGCCAGTTTTCTCGCTTCCGCGCAGATTTGCTTTTGCTGAAACGAACATTATCGACGAACAGATCGAGCAAAGGATAGACAACGGTATAATCGAGGAGTCCGACTCCGAATTCACAAACCCGGTAGTGCTTGCGAAGAAAAACGACGTATCGTAACGACTCTGCGTAGATTTCAGGCGTATATACAATTAATCGTAAAAGATCATTTTCCGTTGCCCCAGATTGACGATCAGCCCGACCGCTTGCAAAAAGCGTTGGTATTCAGCACAATCGATTTGCGGAATGGCATTTTCCATGTGCCAGTGGCCGAATCTAGCAGAAAGTAGACATCATTCGTGACGCAGAGTGGTCAATACCAATTCCTAAAGGTGCCTTTTGGTTTGTCAAACTCACCAGGTGTGTTTGAGAGACACATACATGCGATTTTCCGAACTCTGTCCCGTATAGGAATGGCTTTTTCCATGTGCCAGTGGCCGAATCTAGCAGGAAGTACACCTCATTTGTGACGCAGAGTGGTCAATACCAATTCCTAAAGGTGCCTTTTAGTGCGATTTTCCGAACTCTGTCCCGTATAGGAATCGCTCTCCCTTATGTAGTCGGCATAATTATCCCAGCGAAGGACGAAAAGGAGGCGGTATCGAATCTCAACGAAGTTATATCAACTTGCAGCGAATATGGTCTCGAGCTTAACTTAAATAAATGCCATTTTCTGCAGACCCGGATCCAGTTCTTAGGTCACATTATCGAATACAAAACCATTCGAAATTTAAGATGCCACAGAACCTAAAGTAGCTAGAAAGTTTTCTAGGTCTAACAGGATACTTTAGAAAGTTTATCCAGAATTATGCTCTGATTTCGAAACCCTTGACTGACCTGTGATGAAGAAAAAGCTATTAAAATACCTGACTTCCAAACCTGCTTTAGCTATTTACAACCCAAAGTACGAAACCGAGGTACAAGTTAACTAAGTTAACCGGGCGACGGCCTTGACCGATCGTCCAATAGCTCGCTCCGGCCAAACTGCTGACATAACGTCTGGCCGGATGCCAGTGCATAGCCGGCAAGCAGAGCATATTTGCGTGGCCGCTAAGAAATTTAATATTTTTTATATGTAAGTTAGTTCCCTTTTGGCATTCGTAAACTAAAGAACAGAAGTTCTCTGCTAAGCAACTCCGGCAACTGCCGTTAAAATTGTATTGATTCGATCTTAACCGAGTCTCTAAGCCGGCAAGAATAGAAGGACAGTTTTCCTTCCAGAGTAATCTTTCTAATTCTGCAACAGATGAACAACGGCCAACCGGCCCGTCCGAGAAGAAGCTATAGCGAGGGACACACCCGCGCCCACTTACGTGTTAACGTAGCTCAACAGCTCTGCATTGGATCAATATGTGACATACGTGGAGACGTGGAAAGGCAGATCATTGCCGGAGCACACGACCGAGGACATTTCGCCGTCCAAAAGACGAAGGAGATGATTTACAATGAATATTTCATCCAAAACATGACGAAGAAGTGCATTTTAAGCAACCGCAAGCGTGGCAAGCAGGAGGGCTGGCTGCATCCATTGCACAAAGAAGACTTTCCATTGCACACCTACCACATCTACTTCTTAGGTGCACTAGATTCTACAAGCAAGAATTACAAACACATACTCGCCGTCATCGATTCTGTTACGAAGTTCTGCTGGCCTTATTCTACAAAGTCAACGACCGAAAGCAAAGTCATTACAAAGCTACGAGGACAAAGTAATGTGATTGGCCACCCAGCTTGTATCATTTCGGATCGAGGTTCAGCTTTCTCAGCCCAAGATTTTCTCCAGTATTGCGACGATGAAAATATAAAGGTAGTCAAGTCGACGGACAAGTGGAGCGACTCAATGCCATTTTTATCCCAGTTTTGTCAAAACTCAGTGTAGATGATCCCACAAAATTGTACAGACACGTTAATCGAGTTCAACAAACCAACAACTCTACTTTCTCGAGAAGAATCAACGCCACACCTTTTGAGCTTCTAATCGGTGTCAAAATGAGAAACAAAGATGACCAACAGCTCCGTGAGCAAATCAACAACGAAACCATAGCGCTGTTTCAGGACTCTGGAAACGATCTAGGGCTGAAAGCAAAATCACAAATTTTAAAGCTTTAATCAAATCAAAAAGACGTACAATCTCCGACGCAAACCAGCATAAAGCGCATAAAGCGCACACAATTTGACGGAGGTCTCAAATTGAAGCCCAAGTATTTGGGTCCTTACCAAATCACGAAAGTCAAGCACAACGACGCCTACGATGTCCAGAAAGTCGGCAACTCAGACGGTCCAAAGATTTCTTCAACCAGTGCCGAATATCTCAAGTTATGGCCTACCAACGATGACAGCGACGAAACATTCGAGGCAAATGTTTGATAAGACTGGCCGAATGAGGGAGTGATATTACGAGAATTACCCTAAAATCCCGATCTAGACAACGAGAACGACGAGCAGTAAAACACTTTCCAAAAGAAGACGACCCAAAAGAAGTACAGGATGAGAAAACGACGATAAGACGAGAACAACGAGAAGAGGCAGTATTTGACGAGATCAGTTCCAAAGAAGACGTGAAAAGCAAAACGACGCGACGACGGTCGCTCACATTGTGACATACCATATTTAATTATTTAAATAAACACTTAAACTTCTATACCTTAAAAACAATGAAAACCTCACATTATGTGGGCGGTAGACAGATTTATGCGTTATGGGCATTAGAGTGGGCGTGGCAAACTTTTTTTGTGGGTCAATCGTAAGGTATTGATGAGACTAAACCGATTGGGCGGTTTGTGGGCGTTACAGTGGGCGTGGGATCCAAAGAAGACGAGCTTGTGTGAAAAGCAAAACGACGCGACGACGGCCTTAATTATACTCACATTGTGACATACCATATTTAATCATTTATATAAACACCTAAACTTCTATCGAGCCATCGAAAAGCCCCCACGGGGCGCCGATAGTCATAGTTACGAAGAAGAATGGAGACGTACGGATGTGTGTGGATTACCGGCAACTGAACAAGATCTCGGTACCGAATGCCTACCCACTGCCAAGAATTAACCACATGTTGCAGCGGCTGCGCATATATATATCCACGCAGGACCTTAAGAATGGTTACTGGCAGATTCCAGTCCGCAAGATGCGCGAACCCCACGGGCAGGATCGCTCGGTGAGCATTGGAGCTGCATCAGTTCTAGTACGGTATCAACTATCGCCGCGGAACCCAAAACCTGGTCGCCGAAGCCCTATCACGCCAACCCCTGGTATCCATTCAGCAAGTGCAGGTACAAGGCAACCAGTGCAAGTGGATAAACAAAATGCGGCAGGAGCCCGCCAAGTTTCCAGACATTGGAGAGGAGAACGGACAACTCTATCGGCACATTGGCCTGCGCGCGGAAGAGGAAGAATACACGCCGTGGAAACTATGCGTAGATACGCAATACCGCCGGAGAGTGCTGGAGGAGTGCCACGATCATCCCACTGCTGGACACCTAGAAGTGGCTTAACAGTACTACTGGTTGGGATTGTTCCGAGAAGTGGCCCAGTCCGTACGATGATGTCCTAGTTATCAGAGGCTTAAGGTGAGTCAGGAGAAGCCGGCCGAAAAGATGTTTACGCGGCAAGTCAACGAACCGTTCCACGTTCCACTCCTTTAGCAAGTGGGTAGAACTAGTTCCCCTACGCCAAGCCACAGTCCCCTAGAGCGTTCCGAGAACGGATCCTCAGCCGCTTCGGAATCCGAGGACCTTCGTCTGTGATAACGGAACACAATTCACGAGCCGAGCAAGAGTTTGGCAAAACCCTGGGAATGGAGTTACAGCACACCGCATCCTACACGCCCCGTCAGAATCCCACACCTCGGAGACGCACCGCAGAACACCTGGAATCACCTGCTCCCGGAGATCTCGCTGGCCGTAAACAGCAGCGTGTCGGACACCACGGGATTTAGCCCGGCTTTTCTTGTGCAGGGCCGGGAGCCACGTCTACCCAACGCTCTGTATTCCGAAATTACGCAGGGGAGAGGAACTGCGCAGGTCCCACCTACAGAGAGGAGTGAGCAGCTCCATAACATCTTCAAGGTCGCCCGGGAAAACGCGTAACGAGCCACAGCGGAGCAGGGCAGACACTATTATCTTCGGCGACGGGAGTGGAAACCACCACTAGGTTCGCTGGTACTAGTATGCCGCTACGCCTTGTCAAACGCCACCGAGGGTTTTGCCGCCAATTTGGCCGCGAAATACCGAGTCATAAAATTCCCGCTTACAGATCCGAAAAAGCCGACGCTGCCGCCGCCGCACCGGCAATTTAAGCAACCTGAAACCATACCAGCAGGATGAGGACGACGACGACCACGACAGGGTCCATGACTCAGTGTAGTATGCACTTATATTGAATATCTACTGTACCAAGAGTACTTGAATCAAACACACTGTAACACTATGTTGCAGTGTTTACATAAACAAAGGCTCGGTCAAAAGCCTAAGTGGCCGGAACATGAGTCGATCGGCGGCGTACACAGAAAGTTCAAGTGTCAGCATTCTGTTGCACACGCCGGCCGCTCACCCAAAGTAAAGTACATACATATACCTCCGCGCTCCAGACAAAGTGAGCATAGCTATATACTTAAGAATGTATAGGCCGTCTCTCCGCTGCCGCTGTTAGCAGCGCCGCTATGAGACTTAGACCTCCTTAGCTCCTAAGTAAATTAAGTTTGTGAAGAAACTCTTTTAAGCTCAGAGCGGCAACAACGGCTGCTCTGCTCCGAGTACAATCAAATAAAAATCAACCAAATGGATATCTAATTGAAATGAATTGGACTTATATTATTTGGGCTTTATGGAAAATCCTACACGTTTAAACTATTACATGGCGACCGTGACGATGGTCCTGGAGGACCTAGGAAAGAAAAACTGCAGGACAGGAAATTAAAGACGATTTTTGGAGGACATAGAATGGAACAAATGCAGGACAGAAATTGATGAATTTCATTAGCAGCAGACAAAAATAATATCGCAGTGAGTAGAGTGTGATGTGTGCAAAACGCAGTGGTGTGGTAAAAAGACTAAAAGCCAGAAGGGCTGAATTACTGAAGCTACTAAATAGCGGAATAAATTAAATTGGAACGATTCGGTCAAATTACATGCCGAACTCGAAAATATAAAAACTTTAATAAGTGAAAGAAACAATCAAGCCACAACCACACAAACACACCTACCCAGCAATTAAAAGTCTTGCTAAAACGAACGCATATTTTTTTTACCATGCACTGCCTTGCATAATTTTTTTGATTGCACTGCGATGCATGTTTCTTCTATATATTATATAAAAAACTAATGTAAAATTGAGCGACATTCATGTTGCCCAATAAGCGTGTGGAATAAAAACCATACAAAAACTAGGCAGGCTTTCCCGTTGTTAAAAATACATTTTTATCAAATTACACAAAAAAATTTAATGGCCCAATAAGGCAAATTTTTAACTACATGATCCAAACTAAATGGCAAATAAATTATAAATTAAACTACACACCTATAGCTATAGCAGCTCATAGAAAAACACCCAAAATGGGTTTAGTAGACGTAAAAGAAGTGGACTCCACAGCAAACGTCATAAATAAAATCGAGTCTAAAACAAGGAAGAACGCTATAGTCGAGTACCTCGACTATCAGATACCCGTTACTCAGCTAAATACAGATATGCAAGTAGCAAAGCGAGATTAAAATGCGCCACCTACCGGCGGTATACAGATTTAAGCGTTATGGGCGTTAGAGTGGGCGTGGCAAATTTTTTTTTTGGGACCAATCGATAGGTATTGACGAGACCAATTAAAATTTTTTATCTAGCATATAAATTGTGGGCGTCACTTGTTTTCGCGGTTTGCGGGCGTTAGAGTGGGCGTGGCATATTCGAGTAACAAACTTGCGCTGCGTATAAGGCTACGGAATCTAATTCTGAAATCCCAATTCTCTATCTTTGATAGTTTCCGAGATATCCACGTTCATATCTACGATTTTTTGAAGTTTGTGGGCGGTTTATGGGCGTTAGGGTGGGCGTGGGTCAATCGATAGGTATTGATGAGAACATTACATTTCAGTTAAAATTTTTATTCTAGCATAAAAACTGTAGGAGCCACAGTTTTGGGCGGTTTGTGGGCGTTAGAGTGGGCGTGGCACTCTACTGAAACAAACTTGCGCTGCGCAGGAATCTCAGGAATGTGCTTGCCTAATCCCAGTATTGTAACTCTCATAGTTTCCGAGATCTCAGCGTTCATACGGACAGACGGACATGGGTAGATCGACTCGGCTAGTGATCCTGAATCTAGTAGACCCTTTTACTCTATGAGTAACGGGTATAAATATTAATACAGATTTAACGAACATTTTATAATCAATTATTGTCGCATTTATTTTGTACATTTACTTGTACGTTTAAACTATTACATCAGAACGAATCGGCAAAACGCAAACGACCAGGATGACCACCACAGTCTTGGCCCGGCCGAGGAGACCAGGACATCTTGGGGGCCACTTGCTGATGAGCGCAATCGTCAAACATCCCTGTTTACGTAAAAAGGGCGTTTAATTTCAGGAGGTAGTGTCGAGCGGCAGTTTTATCCAGATGTCTACACCTCGCGCGCTCGCACTGCCATCCGCTCTCCCTCTCCATCTCTCCCTTAAGTCACAGCTCCGCTCTAGAGCGCTTAAGTTAAGTTAGACTTAACGAGTTTATGATTCAAAGTGTATTAATAAATACCTGTGAACGTCGCGCAAAAAACCACAAAGTAGCCCCCTGTGTTTTGCACTCTTTATTTTTTGTATATTTACATAAATATTCTAATACAGTCCACTCTAACAACTCTTTCTAATACAGTCCACTCCAACTACTTTTCTCGACATACAAATACGGCTAAATTCTTTCTTAAATTAAAAAAAAAAAGTTACAATATCCACAAATGTAATCGTTTGCAATTTAGTTGTGCAGGTGATAAACAAACGGACCGACAAACAAACATAAGCGAAGTCTTTCCGATATTCTGCTATTCGCACCCCACATATGTACATATGTACGGTGTACATACATACGTATATCGATATTATCGCCAGTGCACAGTGGGTCAAGAGCTCACAAAAAATGTTCCTTTCAAACAAACAAAATTAAAATCCGTAATTCTTTATATATGTTCGACCATCCGAAATAATAAATATTTATTGACTCTGCTTATCCGACAGTGTGACCGTATATATATACAATCTTGATTGGTTCCTAAATTCCAATTGGATTTAAGCCCCTTTTCCTTAGTTCTGAATTAAAATTCTAACTTATTTTACTGCTGACTGTCTGATCCATTTTGAGGCCACTGTGAACGCTCCAGGTGCTCCTATCCCAACGTTATCCGCCTGTAAAATCCGACGAGATCACTTCAATTCCTTCTGGCAAACAGTAAAGGCAGCATACGACATATGCTCCGACTGCATTATAGCCGATTTTCCGGGACCTTTTCACGGCAATATGCATAGACAATCCGAGTCTAACGCCCGTTGAAAAATTATTCCATTTAAAACAAGTGGCGAAGCTCATTCCATAGATTCAAGATACCCACTCACCAATGATGGCTTTCGCTCAGCCCGGAATAACCTAACTGAGCGCTTCGAAAATAAGCGATTGCAGGTGAACAGTCTCCTGAAAACACTTAGCACAGGAGTCGGAAGCAGCCTTAAAGGAACTTAAGCGCACTTTTCAAAATTGCTTAGCTTTCTTAAAATTTTCCGGTGTTAATATTGAGAATTGGGACCCTATCCTGGTTTATATGTGCTCGACAAATCTACCAAAGCTCACTTTCTCATTATGGGAGCAATCCATCCCAAGTAAAGCCGAAATTCCTACGTGGCTTGAGCTTTATTCCTATTTGACGGAGCGCCATCGAACTCTTGAGGCCGTCGATAGCTTCCGATCTGCCAATTTCCATTACGTCGAGTCCAAAGACACAAATCGAGTGGCAGAATTTGCAAAAATAAATTCCTTCAACACAAGGATAGTTCCGATACCCAAAGGCTGCGATCTGAGTTCGAAGAAGAACCACCCCGTGCGGATATGTCCACGCTTCCTACAAATGACGGTAGACGATCGCCTAGCCTATATGCAAAGAAAGCAGTTGTGCTCCAATTGCTTTGTAAGCAGCCATCAATTCCGGGATTGCACAAGCGCTCACAACTGACTCACTTGCCAAGATCGGCATCACACATTGCTGCATCGAAACAGCGGTCCTACTACTCCGCCGATTCCATCCGACCCTCCAAGGCCAGTATCCGCCTCAGTTCCACACACCATTTCGTCCTATTCAGCGCAAGTTTCCGTATAAAAAGTACCTCCTAAGAATACTCCATCCGAATATTGGGTTCCATAACCCACCTTGGATGGCATACGTACTCGAGGTATTAAATCCTACCAATGCCAAGTCTGCCAAAAGATCCATCCTCTACGGAAGTGCCACCACTTTCTAAGGCTAAGCCCCCAGAATCGTCTCCAGGAAGTACATAACCAGAAGTACTGCTCCAATTGCTTGGCTCACAATCAATCCAAGGACTCCTAGAGCAGCGGTCATCGCTGCCACAAATGTGGAAAGGGCACTCTCCTACATACTGACACACTATTTAGGGGCTCTTGCCCAATTTATAAACAACTTTGAGCCGAGAGCGAATTTCCAAATAACTCTGACAGACCCGAGATAAATCCGTGGTCAGCTATTTCTGTCAACCAGGCCTCCAAATCATTCCCACCCAGATCAATTTCACGCAGTCCGAATCAAACGGATGCTGTAAACATTCAAACCGATACTGTAAACAATCGGAGTCCCAAGCGAGCCCTGAGTCCGCTAACGTAAACAAAAGATCCCCAAAGCGAGCCCCGAATCCGCTAGCGTAAACAAAAAGATCCCCAAAGCGGTCCCTAAACTCCGCTAATGTAAACAACAATTTCCGGCCCAGATTGGACTTCGAATTTATCTGGCAAAATGCATCATCCTATTTTCCGACTCTCTTGAGTCAATCTCTTTATCAATTTTTGGGGATAAAATCTCTTAAGCCGAGGTTAGATTATTGATCATTGAACTAGAGAGCACGCAGTCCGTTTTTGAGATCCGAATCGAGCAGTAGAACAACTCAAAAAAGTATAAGGGCAGTGAATTAAATAAGTTCGACCTATTGAAGTAGTAGTGAAGAAGTAAATTTTTTTAATTAATTCACTGGTGAGAATCATAATTTGCACGTCGCGCAAAAAACCTCATAGTACCCCCGTGTTTTTGCGTACCCTTCGTTCTTGGGACTTCAGCTACTTCAGCGATAAAGTCACGCCGCCCCAACAATCCCCACCCCCCATTGGGGGAGAAACACACCCGGTCGGCTCTCCTCGTCCCGGGAACAATCACCGGAAATCCAGCATCAACAACGCACAACAAGCACGCAGAAAGTACTTACGTTTTACATTCCCCACAGCTCAAAATCCGGTTATCAAGATCCCATTTCAAGTTTGATAATGCCACGACCGACATCGAACCGTAAACGTAGTCACCAGCATGGTCGACGATCCGCCAACGCGCGACGATCCTCGGAGACACCTAAGGCAACCACCGAACACATCAACAGCCGTTGGCCATGACGAGGCACCACAGGCCGCCACCGGGCGATCAACGCCACCGCTCGTCCCGATCGCTGTCGGGAATATATCTTGGCCACAACCGACCACAGCAGCAACCGGCACGCACAGCGAAGCACCACCGACCGCCCCCGCGACCCACACGTGCAGTAACGCTCTATCGAACGCAGCCACAACCCGCGTCCACAGTGAAGCTCCACTGGCGGTAATCTTGTCCTCGCCGCCGCCGCTGATAGCGATCGTTGCTAGACCTGAGCGCTCGCCTCCAATCAGCCCTTCCTGGTGCGAGGGCATGTCCCTCGAGGAAATGATGGGAGCACTGCTGGAGGACGAAGAAGTGCCCATCACCCTACGATTCGGGACTACCCGCATTGAGGCGACCCCTCCTGACTTCGCCATGTCGTGGCAAAAAGGATTCGGCACCGACCCCGGTTCGCCGAACCGATAGAGGACCTTTGGGTGCGACGTACGACGACATCTCGGAAGGGGAGGGCGTCGAGGTAAGCTCCGGGGACGAAGACTCAAGACCGCCCGCCAAGGATGCCATCTCAGACGAGGAGGGGCTACGCGACGAGGAAAACAACCTCCCACTGTTCAGGTTCGAAACACCGCCAGCGTGGTATGAAGAGTTGTTTGGACCAGGGCCTTACCCAATCTTCGACACCGTCATCACCCACAGCGCCGTTCCCGGGACCAACGCCGCTGTCCTCGGTAGCACGGGCACACCCACGACCTGAGCAGCCAAAGTTGTGGTTACCAGCGAGGTCAATCCCACCTCCGTATCTACCAACCTCCCTGAAACCCCAGGCATCACCACCGGCTCCAGCCACGACGCCGTTTCCATGACCAACGCCGTTGTGCCCGGCACTACTAACACACCCACGGCCGAAGCAATCAAACCCAGGACTGGAAACGACGGCAACCCCATGGTCGTCGGAATCACCTGATCATCGATCGCGCCCTGGCGCAAGATCAGAAGTCGGTACCGACACTGCCTCGTCCGGATGCGCCACAATCAGCGCAGACGAGGCACACAGGGTCCCAAGAACAGTCCCCTGTTCGCGGCAAGCCGGCGTCGCCCACCCCAACGAGAGCGCAGAAGGAGCACGGGGCCACAGCGCCTATGAGCGCATGGTGCGACAACTACTCATTTCCCCAGAAGGACCCACCACAGCAGCCGCCGCTCAGAGGCGCGCGACCGCCAGGGCCACGATAGAGAGCGTGCTATATACCCCCTCGACAAGCTCACCCCCCACCAGGCGGTGACATTATGGCCACCGCCGGACGGATCGTGGTCAACCCGAGACCAGTTCAAAAGGTACGCCCGCTACTCGCCACCGACGAATGGCGCTGGCATTTCCGCCGGGATCCAGATAGCTCCGAGCCAGACACAACCGCCAATCGCCCAGGATTCCTGAACAACGGACCGCGTCGACGACACGCCCCATGGCCAGCGGAGGAGGCCGTTTCTTGGAAGAGGTGGGTGACACACGGATTCGAGTCCAGATCTCGCGGCAGAGGCAACGAGTGTTCATCTTTCACCATCCCCAAAGAAAGGATGGAGTGTGAGGAAAACCCCACATTTTTGTAGATATAAGTGTGAGGAGTTAAATAACTCCCCACAAGTAAAACCGGCAACAGATGGCCGGCCGCTTACCAGATACGCGGCGAATTCGCGTATTAACGGCGCGGCGAAGAGAGTTTGGAGACTTGGATGGAGAACGAGAGAGTTTGGAGACCAAGGATGGAGAGCGAGAGAATGTGAAGACCAAGGATGGAGAACGAGAGAGTTTGGAGACCAATGCTGGAGATCGAGAGATAACGGAGACTTTGCGGGCAAGGCAAGAGTGCCGTGTGCAAAAGCGGATAACGGGACTCCACCGGACTTTGGACTCTCCCGTGAACTTTGGACCGGGAGAAGAAGTGCCACATCTCGGCAGTGGAGCGGCACACAGGCGTGCCACAAGCATCACGGGAATCAGCGGGACGGAAGCAGAGGGCGGAGCATCGATCGGAAGCGGTACGTGAAGGACAAGTGGGTCAACCAGGAGTCACGGACTTTGGACCCGAAGTGGAGAGATCCAGCGGGCCATGCGCAAAAGGGAAATAACGGTTCCCGGAGGCCCTATATAAGGCCGCAGAGCGCGGGCAGCTGGATCAGTCGATCACAAGGAGTCAAACCGTCAAGATCAATCAGATACCAAAGCGAACAATAAAACAACCAGAATATCTACAAGGGAGAAACAGCAAGTCGAGTCGCCAGAGAAGCAGCGCCGTGGGAGCCCACAAGGAGCAAGATTGCTACGTCGAGACGTTCGGGATTGGGATACCAGGAATCTCCGAATTGAGACGCAGGTAGCTGAGGTCCAGAGGGCATCACACGGCTAGGTCAAGGCGGTCGATTAACCTTATCCACAAAGTCCTGGCGTTAGGCCTGGAGAGAGTACAACAAGCCAGAAGGGAGAGCGGTCGATCGGTAAGGTCTCGAGTGGAATTGTCTAGGAGAGCCCTACGGATTCGACTTGCGAGGTCCCGGAGCGGCGTGCCCGAATCCCGAGTACCAAAAGCCACGCGGAAACGCCCCGGAACAAAAGCAAAAGGGTGAGGCTAGGGTGGAACGTTTGTTTACACTAGGCGTGGAAGCGAAGTAGAGCGCGAGGCAGCTTCCTGGCGTTCCGCCTTGACTGTCCGCGCGGGCTGAGCGGAAACCCCAGTGGGACCTTCCGGCACAGAGCAAGGGACAGGCGGCGGTGTGTCGAAAGAATCGATCCTGGAGAGCGCAGCTTCTGTGCACCCTAGTCTGAGAACGGTGACGCTTCCCTAAGCCCGTACGGCTAATCCCCCTCGCGAGTCCGAGTCGCTACCAGCAGTCACCAAGTCACGCGTGAGGAGCGAGCAGCGAGCGAGCGTCTTCAGGGAGCTGCGAGGATCTTCAGGGAGCTGCGAGGATCTTCAGAGAGCTACAGGAATGGAGCACCGAGTCATCAAGGCGAGAGGACGTCGAGTCAATCAGGACCGTCGGAAGTACCGAAGGTCACAAGCGACGAGTCAAGGACATTTGTAATTATATACCCGCAATAAACCTACTGCGAACCCGAGAATTCTGTGCTTTCTCACTGAGCCACATATTAATTTGGTGGGACGAACACACAATATACTGAGCTAGCCGCACGAATCTCGTAGCGACCAGAACACAAAAATGAGTTCGTTACATCTGGCGCTCAACGTGATTGTCCCAGCAGTAAAAGCAACTTAAACAGAATGGGGAAGAAGTGGATCTACCGGCTTAAAAAGGAGGACTTCGCCAATGTCGCACAGAGGCTTAATGTCACCCTGGACGGCAGATTAGAGGACATGAGAAAAGCATTATCCGATGTAACGAACTCATTTTTGTTGTCTGCTCGCTACGAGATTCGTGCGGCTAGCTCAGAAGATTGTGTGTTCGCACCTATTCGTCAAAGTTGAGCAGAAGTCTACTCTGGGGGTCTTTCACACACTTTGTAATAAAAACTCGGAAATATGTTGAACTTCACCAGTTGTATTCATTTGTATACATTCAATCTTTGACTTATTGCTAACTTTGATTTACAAATTAGGAAATATAAAAGCTCGGTTATAAACGCGACCAGCTTCTTCATAGTGTTGTGCTGCTAACATTACCAGCAGAAATCTAACATTCGCTGTTAAAACTGCTGTTGTCCACTGCATCTCAGAGTCGCCAGAAAACAGCTGTCCAGCTTCTCCTAATCGACAGAAACACCCGTTCATGCCGTCCCAAATACTGGACCCACTATTCAAAGCCTTAAGCCATGCTTAACTCTGAAAAGGTTGAAGTTTGTTATGAAGTGAATGCGGGTATATTCAAAGGTGCATGGGTTGTGTACTTGGGCTAGACTCTTCAGTAAATCTTGGCAAGGGCAAACGACAAATCTTTGACACAGACCTCTTGTAAATACCCGTTGAGGTCTTAATTGTAGCTACTCGATCGAGCCCATCGGCCCCAGGATGTAAGTCGATGATTCGCCCTATTTTCCAGTCAGAAGGACCAGTTCGATCATCCTTGATGATGATCATGTCGTTACGCTGAAGATTGTCAGTTTCGTGGCGCCACTTGGGCGCGCCTGCAGATGAGATAGCCAATCTGCACTCCATTTTCTCCAAAAGAGGCGAAACATCCTTTGACCATTCAGGAACTCTGTGTTTAATGAAGAATCCTTAAGACTAGGCTCAGGGAGTGACATCATCGAATCCCCGATTAAAAAATGTGCAGGGGTGAGAGCTTGCAAATCATCTAAGTCAGACGTTAAGGGGCATAATGGCCGAGAGTTCAAGCACGCTTCTATCTGGACAAGAATGGTAGACAGCTGCTCGTACGTCATTCGAATCCCATTAAACGATCGATAAAGATGGGTTTTAACAGCTTTTACGTTGGATTCCCAGAGTCCTCGAAAGTTTGGACTATGTGGAGGATTGAAATGCCACTGAATGTTTCGACGAGTAAGTTCAGGAACTACTGTCTCTTCAATTCCTTTATAGAATTCATTGGTCCACAGCTTTAGAGACTTGTCGGATGAGATAAAGTTGGTTCCACAGTCGCTGTATAGATGTTGACGAAAACCCCTACGTCCGATAAAACGCTGCAGCGCCCACAGAAAATGCTGTGCCGACATTCCCGTGACTGCTTCCAAATGAATCTCTTTGCTCGCTAAGCAAATGAAAACTGCAATGTATGCTTTATAGCAAGTGTGACCTCTGAATCTGGATGACTTTATCTCAATCGCACGAGTGTAATCAACTCCAGTTGCTTCGAACGCCCGTTTGGGCGGATTGACACGGTGTGCTGGTAAATCTCCCATCAGTTGGCTTGATGGTGACGGCCGGTGTTTGAAACAGGTTACGCACTGTCGCAGAATCCTTTTTACTGCCTGTTTACCGTTGACAATCCAGAAAACTTGATGAGTTGTAGATAAAGTTAGTTGCACACCGCCATGTAAGGTGTTGTGATGAGCGTTCCTTATAACCAAAATCGTCAAGTGGTGGGCCTTTGGAAGGATAATTGGTGTGCGTTGAGACATGGAGAGCTGCAAAGCATTCTTAAGTCTGCCTTTAACTCTCATGAGCCCCTCATCGTCGAGAAACGGTGATAGCTGACTGAGTTTGTTGTGTTTGGATAGAAATTTGTTGGATCGTAGTCTTGATAATTCTTCCGAAGAGACTTCTTGTTGAACCATCCGCACCAGTGCGAACAAAGCCTGTTGAAATTCAGATACCTGAATAGGGCCGGTGAGTCTATCCGCTTTTTTGTGACGAGTATTATAAATGAATCGTTTGACGTGGCTGTAACGAATAAGAGTTTATTATAGGAGGAATATGATTCGATAAATGGTTGCACTTCTATACAAATGTGGGCTCCGATGTGCTTTAAGGATTGCTCTCCTAAAACAAGTTCTGATTTTGGGGACTGAACTGGATTGACTGGCCAATGCTCCTCTGAAAGATGCAGCCAATGTGGTCCGTTCCACCAAAGCGTGTGGTGTTTCAGCTGGGAAGGGGTGAGTCCGCGTGTAGCACAATCTGCTGGGTTTTCTTGCGTAAGAACATGTCTCCACTGCGATGGCGAGCTTGCCTCCAGGATTGCTCCAATTCTATTCGACACAAATGTCTTCCAACGCCTAGGGTCACCGCTGATCCAATACAGCACTATCATTGCATCCGACCAGTAGTGTACGGATATGGTGTGATGTGATGCTTGAAGTTGATTGACAATCCAATCGGCTAATTGTGTACACAGCAGGGCTCCGGATAACTCAACTCTCGGAATTGTTAGCGGCTTAACAGGTGTGACTCAACTGCGGGCGGCTAATAAGTTAACCTGCACGGAACCATCCGTACAACTAGCTCGAAGATAAGCGCATGCTGCATACGCCATGGATGATCCACCACAAAACATGTGTAGTTGCAACGCAATCGAAGCCTAACCACCGAGGGATGTGTATCTCTTCAATGTCGGGGAGCTCTTGAATGAGCTGTCGCCACCGCTCGGCGAGTAGATCTGGCAATGGGTCGTCCCAATCTAATGATGCGGGGGGCTCATCCTTGCGCTCGATACGAAAACTCCAAACTTCCTTCAACAGGATTTTCGCAGCGATGATCACTGGTGCCAGGTATCCCAACGGATCGAATAAGCGTGCTACTGTGGATAGTATAGAATGTTTGGTGAATATAGGATTGAGAGAAAACTTAAGATTAAAACCAAAACCATCTTTGTTTGGATGCCAATACAACCCTAAAGTTTTAATGGAGTCCTTATTGTCTATCTCAAAAATGCTACTGTTAGAGAGATCTGTAGTTGGGATGCTTTCTAAGATATCTGGATGGTTGGATGCCCACTTCTTGAGATCCATGCCTGCTGATTGCAGAGCTGCGATGACATCATTGCGAATTTTTAGAGCTCCGTCGATGGTCTCGTGTCCTGTTTGAACATTGTCCACATAGATTTCTTTTTTAAGGACATGCTCGGCCAGAGGATAGCGTTCGCGCTCATCGGACGCAATCTGATGTATGACTCGAATCGCCGTGAAGGGTGCCGAAGCAGTGCCAAACGTTACTGTAGTCAAAAAATATTCCTTGATGAGTCCCTTTTCATCGCGCCAGAAAATTCGCTGATACTAGGCATCTTCTTCATGCATATCTATGCAGCGATACATTTTCGTTATATCGGCCACGAAGACATACCGATGGAGACGCCAGTTGAGTATAACTCCTCCAAGATCGTTTTGTAGGGCGGGACCCGTGCATAAAATATCATTCAAAGACCTCCCGTTAGACGTTTTGCACGAAGCGTCGTATACGACGCGCATCTTTGTAGTTAAACTGTCGTCTTTGATCACAGCATGATGTGGAACGGTGGACGCAGAGATTGAGAGTTGCCTTTGAGCGTTGATCCTAGTGTGTTCTTCCTCACTACCTTTTACCTCTTTTATCTGCTTTAGATCAAAGTACTCTTGAATAGTGCTGGCATACTGTTGACTGAAATCTGGCCGATGATTAAGTTTCCTTTCCAGGGCGTGGAAACGGTTTAATGCGATTTGTCTTGACCGGCCGATCACCTATGTGGGGTCAAACAACTTTTTTAAAGGCAAACGAACTAGATATTTCCATTTCGGCTGACGGATATGAGTTTGTTGAAAATGGTCTTCACCCCATTTTTCCTCTGCGTTGAGTTGTCGTGTTGTGGAGACCTGATCCAATTCGAAAAACCTCTGTACCATGTTGTTTAGGTTTGCCAAATTACAACGGATGGAGATTGATGTCGTCTGGGCTGCTTCAGCTGGTCCAAAAACTATCCAGCCCAGCTGTGTGTTTTGTGCAATTGGTTCTGCAACCGTCCCTTTGCGTATGTCCGGAAGCATTAATTGTGGGATAATGTCGACACCGATAAGTAGGTCAATGCGACCCGACTTGAAGAAATTAGGATCTGCAAAGGATAACCCTTGGAGATGTTTACAGGACTTAATGTTTACATTTTGTTTTGGTAAATGACCTGTTAGTGATCGAAGGATGAAGGCTGAGGATACGTAGGCAATAAAATTCGATCCTGAACATGAGATTATGGTGAAGTCGGTGCTGTGCCTGCACTGATTATGCGAAGTATTACCAATTCCCGTGATCTCAGCTCGAATAGGATGCCGTTTGAGTCTAAGCGCTTGAACGATGTTTTCCGTGATGAGGGTGCCTTCCGAGCCATGGTCGATGAGAGCTCGAACTAAAGCTGACTGCCCAGTGGAGTTATTTACGATCCGAACCAGTGCTGTAGCAAGAAGGGTCGTTGAGTTCAGATGGGAGGCAACTGCGCTGAAGAGTTGCGTTGATGGTGCATTTTGTACCGCGTCTGCGCTCCGACCAGAGTCTGAAGTATGCTGTCGGGATACTCCAGGAGTCAATGAAGGACTTTGTTGAGCATTCGGGAAATGTAACAAAGTGTGGTGCCGTTGACCACATTGCGAGCAGTTTCGGTTGCTGCTGCATTGACTGAGAGAATGGGAAGCACTAAGGCAATTGATGCATGCCTTCGAGCGGTCGACTATAACCTTTCGCGCGAAACAATCCTTGGCAAGGAAGTCCGGGCACCGTCTTAGAACGTGATTCTGTTGGCAGAGCGAGCACCTGATGGATCCAGACTCAAGAGTACTGTGGAAGCTGTGTCCCCTAACAGTGGAGTTTCCCGATGGTCTGGTTGTCTGGCGATGGTTGGTCGATTGTATAGATGATCTAACTGGAACGGCTGGTTTCCTACTCTCGATTAGGTCGATGCTGACCAATCGATTGTGAAGAAACACCTCCAGCTTTGTGAAGGTGGGGATTTCCACGTTGTTGCCCAGGGAATGTTCCCAGGCCTGTGTTGTGCTGATAGGCAGCTTTGTGAGTAAGTGATGTACCAACCAATGATCACAGGAATGTGTAGTCGTCGGAATTCACTAATACATACATTTGCCAAGTTTAACAAATTCCTAATGTCCACCGCGATCTCCTTGGACAGTGGCTCGATTCCGTACAGTGCATTCATATTGTACATGATCTGCAGTCGAGGGTTGTTGTATCGTTTTACCACAAGGTTCCATGCCACTGAATAGTTGGTTTCTGTTAATGCCATATGGTTTATATCCTGGTCTCGTCCGTGCGGTAGTGCTTGCTTCAAGAAATGAAATTTTTGAATGTTTGAAAGAGATTGATTTTCATGTATTAGCTGCGTAAAGCTGTCATAAAAAGATGGCCAATCCACAAAATTTCCTGAAAAGTGGGGTACGGGCAATTTGGGCAGCTGAATTGTGGAAACAGGAGTGGGCACAAGGGTGTTGTTTATGGATTGATCACCTGATACCTGTATTGGGACTGGAAACTTGGTTTCGTATTCATCGGCGAAAGAACAATAAATGTGGCTGTATGCTTGCTCAAAATTGTCTTCAACAGCATCCGCAAAATATGGATGCGATCGTGGACATTGCTGTAAAATGAGCGCTTGATGATTTGTGTAAAATTGTTTTGAAAGCTCGTTGAGCTTGTTGAGGCGAAACTCATAGTAGGATTTAGTTTTCTTTATTTGACCGTCCTTTTTAGCATTTTTAATTAGTTGGGTCAACCTGGAAGATAAGTCCATCTGCATTGCGTACATGTCTGCAAAAGGCTCGACCACAGCCAAAGGGGCCGAGTTCTGTTGTGCCAAATCACTACCATTACTTTCATTTTTACCCATTTTAATGTTTTCCTATTGCACTCTGCTTTGAAAAACCACGCACAAATACTCTCACAAACACACTCACCTGTTTCAGTCGTTCCGCTCGTGTTGCGATCAAGCTTTGAAGGAAGGGGACGGCAAACTTCACGAGACTAGTGTGTCGCATGACATGACAATAGGCATGGGTTGAATCCGCTATTCTCCTCGACTTCTTGATTCCTCCGCTATTCGAGGCTCCGTTATGGCGATGTACGTGGCAAAGGTTGCGTAACTTTGCTGGTTTAAATTAATAATAGATTTGCAAACAAGTAAGCACATAGATTGAAGTATGTTTACAAATATTGGAAGCTGATGAAGTTATGAGTGTATGTTCCCCTCATGGGCCACCAAAATGTTGTGACGATTCGCACCCGATCGTCAAAGTTGAGCAGAAGTCTACTCTGGGGGTCTTTCACACACTTAGTAATAAAAACTCGGAAATATGTTGAACTTCACCAGTTGTATTCATTTGTATACATCCAATCATTGACTTATTGCTAACTTTGATTTACAAATTAGAAAATATAAAAGCTCGGTTATAAACGCGACCAGCTTCTCCTTATGTCTTCTTCGTAGTGTTGTGCTGCTTACATTAGCAGCAGAAATCTAACATTCGCTGTTAAAACTGCTGTTGTCCACTGCATCTCAGAGTCGCCAGAAAACAGCTGTCCAGCTTCTCCTAATCGACAGAAACACCCGTTCATGACGTGATTGCCCGTAGATCAGTGAGAAAACAAAGGGTTCAAATGGTAATAGTGGGATTTATTCTCGTGGTATTAGTACAGCGGGTGTGTGGCTGGACTGGCTTCGGTATCTCCTGACTCTGGTTCCGCCGGCTGCTGGCGCTCCTCTTTCTGGCTTCTCGACGCGTTGACTCGGCTTCCACTGGATCCTGGGTTTCGGGACTCACGTAGTGGCCGCCTCTGCTTCCTTGCCGACGCGATGCCTCGGGGTCGCTTGTTGCGCTTTACACCCGCAGAGAGTTCGGCCATGTGGGCTTAGGGAAGCGTCACCGTTCTCAGACTAGGGTGAACAAGCCTTGGTCTCCAGGGACGCCTTTCGAGGCAATACCTGTCCCTTGCTCTGTCCCGGACGGTCCCGCTAGGTTCTTTGCTGGCTGCCGGAAATGTCTGCTGGCATCGCTGTCGATGTCCTCCGCGCTGTCTTCTGACCAGTATCTCGTCGTTCTGGCACTCGGGTAGTTGGGCGGTTGCTGTTCGAGAACTTCGCCGGTAATCGCAGGGCTCTCCAGGCGGCCGCCTCTTGAAACCGCAAATCGATCTACCGCTCGTCCGTCACGCCAGGTCCTGCTTGGTCGGGCAAGGTACGCTGGGTCGCAGAGAACTTTCCTCCCCAAGCTGACGGTTCTTCGTCGTAGGACTCTTTTGTTTCTCTCTGACAGACCCGCCGGGCGACTCGCCAGGGTGTGGTCGTGACAAAGTTGGAAAACAAACGCCTTGACTTAGCCGCGTGATGCCTTCCAGAACTCAGCCACTTGTGTCTCAATTCGGAGATTCCTAATGTCCCAATCCCGAACGTCTCGACGTGGCGATCTTGCTCCTTATGTGCTTCACACGGCGCTGCTTCCGACGACTCGCTTGGTTGTAGCTCCCTTGTAGATTACTTGCTGGACTGACTGTTTACTTGGTACTTTAACTGATCTTGAAGGTTTGACTCCTCGTGATCGACTGATCCAGCCGCCAGCGCTCTGCGGCCTTGCTCCCTCGATGCTCCCTCGACGCTCTTAACTCCCTTAAGTTTCTACAGCGCTGGTCATCCTCCTCGTAGCAAGTTTAAATCTCCCGCGCCGATATTTCCCGTGTTTCCACTGGGACATCGATACTCATGGGCTATCGATCCCCAGCTCGCTGCTCATTGCTGCTTCCCACTCCTTTCCATGGTTCCTCCGCCTGGTCACACCATCCCTGCGTGGTCGATGTTTCTGCGAATATCGATACCGACGGTGCGGCGTTGCCACCTGCTCGTTTCGATATTTCCACCTTCGCCGATATTTCCATTTTCGTGTGCACATCGATCGCACTATCGTCAAGTGCCAATCGATCGCCTATCGAGGCGCCCCCTTCCCTGGCTCGTGGTGATTTTGCAACTTTTATAGGTAAGTTTCTTTTGCATTTCTTTCACTCCTTTTCATCTCATCCTTTCGTCCTCCCTCGCCCTTCACTCGTCCTCTGTTGGCAGCATCTGACTCCATATTGGCAGCTTTCGTGAGCGGGTGCGGAGAGGACTTCGCATTCACTTTGCAAACAGGTGGTGCGTGTTTCTGTCTTTTGTGACCAGCTGGCTACGGTGTAGATCTGATTCTGCACCTTCCTCCCCTTTTCCTCGGGTAACAACTAGACGAGCTCGTCCGGCGCATTCCGTTTTGAATCTCCGGATGCTGCGGTCTGGACTGCGCGACTTGTGTTGCATACTCTCTTCTACGTGGCGTAATCGGTTGACTCTGGCTCGTGCCCGACGCTGAATCCTGTTGCCTTGCGGTCGGGATCACCATCCATCCTTATCCACGTCCTTGTGCCCTACCCTTATGGATGACCTTTCTGCGTGGCGTCGTGATGACTCTCGCTTCGGCCTGACGCCTAATCCTTTCGCCGCGCAGTCTGGATTAACGTGAGATCCTTATCCATGTCCTTGATTGTGCTTTCCGTGTGGCGTATGGATGACTTTCGCTTCGGGCTGACGCCTAATTTCTTCGATTGTGTGTGGCGAATTTTGCAGTTTACTGGAGAGACGAAATCTACAACCTGGTAAGGGCCATCGTACCTCGGGGCTAGTTTTGCAGCGAATCCTTCGGCCGCTTTGGACAGGTGATGTTCCTTGGCCCACACTATGGATCCCACCGCTGGTGACCATTGCCTCCTTCTCAGATTGTAGTGTCTGGCTTGGTCCTGGGACGCCTTTTCCATATTTAGCCGCACGATCTCGAGTACCTCTCTCAGTTTGTTGGCATTTTCCTCAGGGGTCTCCGTAGCTCGTCCAGTGCCTAGGGTTTCCTTATCATATAGGCTGCTGGGTAGACGTGGTTCCCTGCCCTGGGTAAGAAACGCCGGTGTATGGCCGGTGGATTCCGATGTGCTCGTCCCAGTTTCTCTGGTCCTGCCATGCGAATTGCGCAATCATGGTCTTGACCGTTCTGTTTGCTCGATCGGTCGGATTCTCTTGTGGTGTGTATGGTGCGGTGAATTGTTGACTGATACCCATCTCAGCCAGGAAACTTTTAAAGATGCGGCTTGCAAACTGTACTCCATTGTCCGTTATGACCACCTTCGGGACCCCGTACCTTGCGATTATGCGCTCCCTAAACGCCTTCTTGAGCGACTCTGCTGTCGCACTGCGCAGGGGCACCAGTTCCGTCCATTTCGAAAATCTGTCTATCATGACCAGAAGCAATTGATTCCCGTGCTTAGATCTTGGTAGGGGTCCAACGAAGTCTGCACATACCGTGGCCCATAGTTCCTCCGGCACTTGGGTCAACATATTCCCGGGCGGCTGCACCCTATTTTCTTACGTGGGCTCGGGCGTCTCTATGCATGCCTGGCCACCACGTTATAGTATCGGGCTGCCAACCGTGCAATTGTCCTCCGGCTTCCTACGTGTCCCGCAGACGGTGCGTCGTGGTTTTCCCTCAACACTGTTTCTCGTAGTGACTTTGGGACGCAAATCTTCATGACGCGACGTCTTCACTGCCTGCTCGGTGAGGTATGTTTCTGTACAGTGTCTCACCAGCCATAACATAGTCCGGGTACTTCTGCGGATTGGTCCTTATCTTTTCGCCCATGTCCTTGATCCAGCTGCACCCTCCTGAAGTTATTACATCAGATGCCTCTTTTAATTCTTTAAGCGTCTCTGGTAGTGGTTGTCTTGATAATGCGTCGGCCACCACGTTTAGCTGACCCTTTCTGTACGCTATCTCAAAGTCGTACTGTTGTAGCCATTCTGGCGCTCCTTCCTGAAGGGCTTTCGATGCTGTTGAGCCACTTCAGGGCCATGTGGTCGGTTACTACCTTAAAGTGGTAACCTTCCAGATGTGGCCCGAGCTTCCGGATCGCCCAGACGATCGCCAAGCACTCCTTCTTCGTTGTTGAATAGTTCTTCTCCGCGCCGTTAAGTGTTCGGCTCGAATAGGAGATTACTCTTTCGCCCTTTTCGGTGTCCTGGGTCAGTATTGATCCGATGCCGCAGTCGCTGGCGTCTGTTTGCAGGATGAAAGTTCTACTGAAGTCCGGGCATGCTAGCACCGTATCTGCCACGAGTCTTGCATTTACTTCCTTAAACGCCAGGGGTTTGACGATTCTGGAAAAATCTGGTACAGATCGGCGGTACCACGACGCTACTCCTAGGTATTGCCCGAGTTCTTTGACGGTCGATGGCGGTTCCAGTTCGGCGATGGCGGCTACTTTTTCTGTATCTGTTCCTATTCCCTCGCTTGTCACTCGATGTCCCAGGTACAGCAGTTCCTTTTTAAAGAATTGGCATTTTTCTGGATTCAGCCTCAGGTTTGACTCCTTTAGACGCCGGAACACTTCTCACAGGTTTCTTTTGTGTTCTTCCAGCGTGCGACCGATCAGCAATCCATCCTGGTAAGCGAATGCGTGAGGTGAAATCTCGGGGCCAATTACTTGGTCCAAAACTCGCTGAAACGTTGCCGACGCCGAGTGAAGTCCGAACGGCATTACCCTCCACTGAAACAGACCTTTGCCTGGTACCGTGAACGCTGTATATTGCCTGCTACTCTCTTCCAGTGGGATTTGCTAGTATCCATCCTTTAGGTCCAAACTGCTGATGTACCGCGATTCCCTTAGTTGATCCAGGATGTAGTTTATGCGGGGCATTGGGTAGGCATCCTTCACTGACTTCGCGTTGATCTGCCTGAAGTCGACACACAGTCTTGCCACTTGCCATCACGATGGCAAGTGCACCCCATTTGCTCTATGCACCCCATTTGGAGAAGCTCGTCCACCTTTGCGTTGATTTCCCCTTGAATTTTCGGGTTCTTGGGGTAGTACCTCTGCTTGATTGGCTTGTCATCCTTCATTTTGATCTGGTGTTCTGCCATATTCGATGTTCCCGTCATTGTGCTGAAGTCTGCCAGCTCTGCTTCAAGGAACGCTGTTGTATCGTCCAACTCGTTTACTTGTTGAACGACTGCTGCTGATAGCTTCTCCTCGAGCCATCCATTGTGTTGGTTCCTGGCTGGTATTATGATCTCGTGTCCAGCACACCTTATCTCGGTTCCGACTTGTTTCAGGAAGTTCCATCCCCACACTAGTGGATCCACTACTGCGGGTAAAATTAACATGCTCATGGTCACTTGTTTGTTGCCGAATTCGACCTCCACCTCGAGCTGCGCATCGCGCATCGCCGCACCTTCCATCTGCCAACCTAACTTGCCAACTCGTCTTTGTAATCCTTCCTAGAGCAGCAATATTGTCCGCCAATTCTTCGCTAACGAAGCTTGCCGTTGCTCCGGTGTCGATTGTGGCTTTGTAGCTGTTCCAACCAATCATCATAGCTGCGGACATCTGCTGCTCCTCCTCGATTAGCTTGCCCGTTAGTTTGGAGAGGTGGCATTGTGCGATCCCCGCTCGCCTCTCTGCGGCTGAGATCGCTGGCCATTTCCCGATCGTAGGTAGCAATCGACGCTCCTGACACCCACCTTACCGCATATCCAACAAAATAACAGCCGCTGGTTTCGACATCCTCTAGCCCAGTGTCCGTTCCCACCGCATTTTCGACAGGCCTCCTGCGGGTCTGTGATATGGGTGGCATCTTGTGGCCTCTGTGTGTTGCTTGGCGGCCTCCACACGGTATTGTTTGGCTGTCTCTGTTGTTGTGGGGGTGGTGTCCAATGGCCTCCGCGTGGTGCATCTGTTGCCTGATGTCGTCTGGCTAGGTGTGGTGGTTACCATTGGTTATTTCCTCGTGTGTCCTGGTTATCTGTCTCCTCGCATCTTCTGCATGTCAGCTGCGTTGGTGACGCCGACTTGGTCTTTGAGAACTTGTTCTCCTGTGCGAAAACTTCCCGTTCCTTTTCAAGTTCTTCGTACTCATCGGCTAGGATCATTAGCGTATCCAGGTCCGACACTTTGTATGTTCTTAAGGAAATTTGTAGGCTTGGTGTGCAGTTCTCTTTAATGACCCTTAACGTTTCTTTCGTAGAGTAGTTAAGTGGCCTCACCATCGTCTGCATGTCGATCATGTAGTCCTTGAACGACTCGCTGAAGCCTTGCTTCCGTTGCCGGACCTGGTCCGCTAGCCTGGTGAAGAAATATCTTGGCAGAAAATAGGTGTGGAAGCTTTCTAAGAACTCTGCCCAGGTTCTCCATTGATTGTTGTTGGCGATGAACCATTTCAAGGCCGTTCCTTTAAGCAACTATCAAGGTCCAAGCCGTACGTTTTGGCGGACCATTCTACCTGCTCCAGGAACTCAAATGGTTTTTCCGCCCCGTCGAACCTGACCTGTTTAGCGACATTTACATAGTTCGACTGACTTAGTCTCGGGGTCAGCGCTGTTGTTTTCTTATCCTGGCTCGACTCTCTCCTGTGGGCCTCTTTTTGCATGTTGTCAAAGCTCAGGCTTGCCACTAGATTGTCCCCTTCAGCGTTTGTTAGCGTAATGCTTGGGCCGGCTCTGTCGTGGTATGTCGCCTCCAGCTCGGCCCAGATGTCGACGAGTTGTGGATCGTTCTCTGTTTCTGAGTAGTATTCCGACAGTGCCTTCCTCATGTCTTCTAACCTGCCCTCCAGGGCGACATTAAGCCTCTGTGCGACATGGGCGAAGTCCTCCTTCTTGAGGCTGTAAATCCACTTCTTTCCCATTTTTATTTTGCTGTTCCCACTGTTGGGACAATCACGTTGGGCGCCATATGTAACGAAGGGATTTTTGTTGTCTGCTCGCTACGAGATTCGTGCGGCTAGCTCAGAAGATTGTGTGTTCGTCCCACCAAATTTATATGACGTGATTGCCCGTAGATCAGTGAGAAAACATAGGGTTCAAATGGTAATAGTGGGATTTATTCTCGTGGTATTAGTACAGCGGGTGTGTGACTGGGCTGGCTTCGGTATCTCCTGGCTCTGGTTCCGTCGGCTGCTGGCGCTCCTCTTTCTGGCTCCTCGACGCGTTGACTCGGCTTCCACTGGATCCTGGGTTTCGGGACTCTCGTAGTGGCCGCCTCTGCTTGCTTGCCGACGCGCTGCCTCGGGGTCGCTTTTTGCGCCTTAGACCCGCAGAGAGTTCGGCCTTGTGGGCTTAGGGAAGCGTCACCGTTCTCAGACTAGGGTGAACAAGCCTTGCTCTCCAGACCGACGCCTTTAGGCAATACCTGTCCCTTGCTCTGTCCCGGACGGTCCCGCTAGGTTCTTGCTCAGATCGCGGTGACAGTGATGGCTGCCGCCAGGAAGCTGTCTAGCAGTTCACTTTGCTTTACGCCTAGCGCAGACGAACGTTCCACCCGGCTTCACCCTAATGCGTGACGTCCGCGACGCTCCTGCGCTCCCCGATGGGAACGTGGCTGCCGGAAATGTCTGCTGGCACCGCTGTCGATGTCCTCCGCGCTGTCTTCTGACCAGTATCTCGTCGTTCTGGCACTCGGGTAGTTGGGCGGTTGCTGTTCGAGAACTTCGCCGGTCATCGCAGGGCTCTCCAGGCGGCCGCCTCTTGAAAAATCGATCTACCGCTCGTCCGTCACGCCAGGTCCTGCTTGGTCGGGCAAGGTACGCTGGGTCGCAGACAACTTTCCTCCCCAAGCTGACGGTTCTTCGTCGTAGGACTCTTTTGCTTCTCTCTGACAGAGCCGCCGGGCGACTCGCCAGGGTGTGGTCGTGACAAAGTTGGAAATCAAACGGCTTGACTTAGCCGCGTGATGCCTTACAGAACTCAGCCACTTGTGTCTCAATTCGGAGATTCCTGATGTCCCAATCCCGAACGTCTCGACGTGGCGATCTTGATCCTTGTGTGCTTCCCACGGCGCTGGTTCCGATGAATCGCTTGGTTGTAGCTCCCTCATAGATTACTTGCTGGACTGACTATTGACTTGGTACTTTAACTGATCTTAAAGGTTTGACTCCTCGTGATCGACTGATCCAGCTGCCAGCACTCTGCGGCCTCATATAGGGCCTCCGGGAACCGTTATTTCCCTTTTGCGCATGGCCCGCTGGATCTCTCCACTCTGGGTCCAAAGTCCGTGCCTCCTGGTTGACCCACTTGTCCTTCACGTAGCGCTTCCAGAGTTATTGAGTTATTGAGGAGTTATTGAACTCCTCACACCGAGTATTACTCAGAAACGGATATTGACCCACAACTCGTTGACATCTGGGCCGATTTGTAAGCTACATACCACGACAAAGCCGGCCCCAGCATCACGTTAACGAACGCCGAAGGGGACAACTTAGTGGCAAGCCTGAGCGTTGACAACCTACAAAAGGAGGCAAACAGGAGAGAATCAAGCCAAGACAGGAAAATAACAGCGCTGATCTCGAGACCCAGTCAGTCAGACTATGCAGGGATCGCTAAACAGGTCCGCGAATGGTCGTTCAGGTTCGACGGGGCGGAAAAACCTGGGCGGAGTTCATAGATAGTTTCCACACATACTTTCTACCGAGAGACTTCTTTACCAGGCTGGCGGATCGGGTCAGGCAACTGAAGCAGGGCTTCAGCGAGTCGTTCAAAGACTACATGATCGACATGCAGACGATGGTGAGGCCACTTAAATATTCCGCTAAAGAGACCCTAAGGATCATCAAGGAAAACTGCACCCCCAGTCTAAGGATCTTCCTAAGGGCATACAAAGTGTCGGACCTGGACACGCTGATGATATTAGCAGACGAGTATGAAGAACTCGAAAAGGAGCGGGAAGCGTTCGCGCAGGAAAACAATTCTGGAAGACCAAGTCGGCATCGCCAGCGCTGGTAACATGCAGAAGATGCGAAGAGACAGGAATCCAGGAGACACGGGGAAACGACCAATGGTCGCCACCTAACCGAGTACCACGGCAGCAGGCAACAGGAGCACCACGCGGAGGCCAATGGACACCACCACAACAGCAACAGATGCAGCCAAGAAACAATGTTTGGAGGCCACCAAGTACACCACCTCGTGAAACGACACACATCGCAGACCCCCAGGAGGCCTGCCGAAAGTGCGGGGGTCATGGACACTGGGCGCGGGGATGTCGGCACCAACGCCTGTTGATCTGCTGGGTGTGCGGGATAGTAGGCGTCAGGAGCGTCGAATGCTGCCAGCAGGCGGGAAATGCCCAGCGATCCCAGCCGCAGAGAGGCGAGCAGGGGTCGCAAGATGATCCAAACTAACGGGAAAGCTGATCGAGGAGGAGTAGCATTTGTCCGCAGCGGTGACGATTGGTGGGGGCACATACAAGGCCACAATCGACACCGGGGCAACAGCAAGCTTTTTAAGCAAAGAGCTGGCGGACGACCTGGCTCCCCTCGGAAAGATTACGAGGATACGACGGCAAGTTAGGTTGGCAGACGGAAGATGTGGCGGAACCGATGAGCAGTGGAAATCGCGTTCGGGAACAAGCGACTGACATGAGCCTGCTGATACTACCAGGGGTAGTGGATTCATTGGTGTTAGGATGGATCTTTCTAACACAAGTCGGTACCGAGATTAAGTGCGCTGGACACGAAGTAATAATACCGGCCTGGAATCGACACAAGGGATGGCTCGAGGAGAAGCTTTCAGTGGCAGTCGTATAAAGGGCAAGCGAAGATGACGACACGACGAAATTTCTGGAGGCAGAGCTATCGATTTTCAGCAGCATGAACATCAAACATGGCAGAGCATCAGATCACGATGAAAGACGAAAAACCAATAAAGCAGCGATACTACCCCAAGAATCCGAAAGTTCAAGGGGAGATCAATGCGAAGGTGGACGAGCTTCTCCAGATGGGATACATAGAACATTCAACAAGCCCATACAGCATTCCCATCGTGATGGTTAAAAAAAAATCCGGACAAATGGAGACTGTGCATCGACTTTAGGCAAATCAACGCCAAGTCGATAAAGGATGCCTACCCGATGCCCCGAATAAATTATATTCTCGACCAACTGAGGGAAGCACGGTACATCAGCAGCTTGGACCTAAAGGATGGGTACTGGCAAATCCCACTGAAAGCAGACAGCAGGCAGTATACGGCGTTTACAGTGCCGGGGAAAGGTTTATTCCAATGGAGAGTAACGCCATTCGGACTTCACTCGGCGTCTGCGACCTTTCAACGGGTGCTGGACCGGTTGATCGGTCCCGAAATGTAGCCGCACGCATTTGCTTACCAGGATGACATCATAGTGATCGGGCGCTCGCTGGAAGAACACAAGGCCAACCTAAAGGAAGTGTTCCGACGGCTAAAGGAGGCAAATCTGAGGTTAATCCCGGAGAAGTGCCAATTTTTTAAGAAAGAGCTGTTATATCTTGGTCATCGAGTGACTAGCGAAAAAGTAGGCACGGATGTGGAAAAGGTAGCAGCCATCGCCGAACTAGAACCACCATCGACAGTAAGAGAGCTCCGACAGTACCTGGGCGTATCATCATGGTAGTCAAACCTCTCAACGATCTGCTACGCAAAGGCAATAAGTGGGTGTGGACACAGGAACATCAGACGGCGTTCGAAGAGGTGAAGGCAAGACTCGTCGCAGACCCCGTATGGGCATGCCCAAACTGACGCGAGCGACTACTGCATCGTGGCAATCTAGACCCAGGAAACTGAACGAGGCGAAAAGGTAATCTCTTACTCAAGCCGAACGCTCAACGACGCGGAGAAGAATTACTCAACGACCGAGAAGGAGTGCTTGGCAATCGTCTGGGCGATCCGAAAGCTCAAGCCGTATCTGAAAGGTTACCACTTTAAAGTAGTAACCGACCACATGGCGCTGAAGTGGCTCAACAGCATAGAAAGCCCTTCAGAGAGGATACCCAAATGGTCCCTGGAGTTGCAGCAGTACGACTTCGAAATAGCGTACAGGAAAGGACAACTCAACGTGGTGGCAGACGCTTTGTCAAGGCAGCCACTGCCGGAAACACTTCGAGGGATCAAGAAGACGTCGGCGGCGGAAGCTTCTGCAGCATGCAGCTGGATTATGGAAATGGATGATGGAGGGCAACACCCTGTACAGGAATATACCTCATAGAGCGGGCAGCGGTCGCAACATGGAAGATGTGCGCTACGAAAGCTCTACGGGAAACGGTGCTGAAGGAGAACCACGACTCACCGGCGGCTGGCCATGTAGGAAGCCGGAAGACTATAACACGTCTGGCAGCCTGGTATTACTGGCCAGAAATGCACAGAGACGCCCGAGCCCACGTGCGAGGATGTGAGACATGCATGAGATTCAAGCCGAATCAGATGCAAATGGCTGGGAAAATGCTGACGCAGGTGCCAGAGGAACCATGGGCTACGGTATGTGCGGACTTCGTCGGACCCCTGCCGCGTTCAAAGCACGGCAACCAAATTCTGCTGGTATTGATAGACCGGTTCTCCAAGTGGACTGACCGGTGCGAAGCGCGACGGCCGAATCCCTAAAGAAATCTTTTAAAGAACGCATAATCGCGAGGTATGGGGTTCTTAAAATAGTCATAACGGACAACGGAGTCCAGTTTGCCAGCAAAATTTTCAAGAGTTTCCTGGCCGAAATGGGCCACAGGAGAACGCGACTGAGAGAGCCAATAGGACGGTGATAACAATGATAGCGCAGTTTGCAGGGCAGAGCCAAAGAAACTGAGGCGAAAAATGGCCGGAAATCATGCTGGCAGTAAACACGAGCGTTTCAGAATCCACAGGTTACACACCGTCGTTCGTTACCCAAGGCAGAGAACCAAGACTACCGAGCGCCCTATACGACAGAGAGACCGTATGGACCGGACGACCGACTGAGACCCCGGAGGAGAAGGCCAACAAACTCAGAAAAATCGCCAACGGTGGGTGTGTCGTGTGGGCCAAAAAACACCACTTATCGAAAGCGGCCGAGGGGCTCGCAGCAAAATTGGACCCAAGATACGACGGACCTTACCAAGTCATAGGTTTTGCGTCACCAGTAATCTGCAAAATATGACACATAAACACAAAGAAAGAGCGGACCATCCACGTAAGCGAGCGGAAACAGCAACAAACGGAAAACACAAGCGAGCGGCTACAGCAAGCAGACACAACAGACGCAAAACAACATTTAAAGTCCAAGGGTACCTCCAAGGATTCCCAAAGGATACTACGAAAAGAGCCCAAAGACATCTCCAAGGATGCCCAAAGGATAATACGAAAGGAGTCCAAGGATACCTCCAAGGATGCCCAAAGGATACTACGAAAGGAGTC
This sequence comes from Drosophila suzukii, assembly GCF_043229965.1. Lineage (NCBI taxonomy): Eukaryota > Metazoa > Arthropoda > Insecta > Diptera > Drosophilidae > Drosophila > Drosophila suzukii. Next base: position 1,256,318 of record NW_027255900.1, on the reverse strand, counting down.
CAAGGATACCTCCAAGGATGCCCATAGAATACTACGAAAAGAGTCCAAGCATACCTCCAAGGATTCCCAAAGAATACTACGAATAAATTCCAAGGATACCTCCAAGGATTCGAAAGGGATACTACAAACCGACTCCAAGGTTATTACAGGGCAACTACAAAGGCGCAATGAAACTCATAAAGGACATCAGGAGAACGTTAAGAACACAAAAGGAGCAAAACAGAGCGTCAAAGGTCTCGATTGGGACTGATCGTAGGAAAGGAAAAACACGCATCAACAGTCTGCCGAAGGAAGGGAGAAGACGGCACAGAGCAGAGAGCTGTACCGTAGATCTGGGTAGTAAGAAGGAAAGTCCGAGGGAAATAGCGGGATTGAGCAAAGAGAAAGGCTCGGAACCGAGGTGTCGTTAAAGGGAGCCCAGGCTTCAGATGAACAATCCAAATCGACGAGCATCATGAGCACACGTGTGACGAGGACCAAAGCGCGCAAAATGATGGCTGCCCACCAGCCGTCCGGAGGATCCAGCCCGGGGCAAGGATGGTCGACAGCCCGGCCTACCCAAACCTCGCGGCGGATCTCCGGGCGGGGCGTTCCCGAGCCGGTCATCAGCTCCGACAGCGACGTCGAGCTGGTAGAAGACGGCTTCGCAAGGCGGTCAACCGGGCCGACGGCCGCATCCCGACTGGCGCGGCGGAGGTCGAGTGGGCCAGCGAAGAGCCGCCCCAGGACCAGCTGGCTCCCAGTAGCTATGCCGAATCTGTGGCAGCGGCTACGCTGGAATTTCGACGGAAGTACGAGGCGCGAGGGCGGAGCGAGGAGCGGCGGATGAAGGAGATGGAGGAGTCGCCGGAGTGGCAGGCCCAACTGCGGGCGGCCGAGGAGGAAGAGCAGCAGCTGTGGGAAAACGCAGGGTACCCACCCACGCCGAGGTATGCTCCCGAGCCCTGCATCCCGCCGCCAGAAGTGGCAGAAGTGGCTGCCCGAAATCCCGCCCACACCGCGGTACGAGGGGTCACCACAGTGGACGCCAGCACGAACACCCACGCCGAGGTTCGAGCAGCAGCCACCGCAGCACGGACGTTCGTGGCCGAAGGGGTAAGGTGGCGGCAGCAGACGGTTGTCTGGACCTGGCTGGAGGAACCCGCGAAGGAGACGGCGGCGACGGAGGAGCCCCGAATCTGGGAGGAGAGTGGTCCCCGGGAGAGCCCGCTGGATTCCAGGAGCATTGGGCCCCACCGACACCGAGCACCGGACCGACGACGCCAAGGACATGGCAATTGACGCCAATGCCAACAGGGAGCGCGACGGTAACCGCGGAGCCAGATGAGCCGCTGGAGTGAGGATCCTGGGTGTGGCCTGAGCCCGTGGAAAGCGGCCGACCTCCGCTCAAGCGGCAGCACTCGGCGCCCGAAGTGTCCGAGGTGATGGCACGGCCGAAATTGTCGCGGACGGTGTCGGCGCCGGAGGGCCAGCGATGGCGAGAGATCGCGGAGCACGAGTGGCCCGAAGGGATCGCGGAGGAACCGGCGGTGAGGGAGGCTCGCATCCTGGGCGGCAGGCGCAGCGTGCGCGTTTGGAGAGAGGGGCGCGCGTTCCGCGTCCGGTTGGGGCTGGCGGGCACGATAGTGTTCGAGGAGCGGCCGAATAAAGTTTGAATAAAAGAAACAAAACAGGGGCCAGAAGAAAGGGGCATACATTGCAGCTCCGGCATCCTGAAATTCACGTTGGGTTAATACAGGAAGCAGCCAAACGATACCAAAATAATCGCCTGCAGCCAAGCAAATGCGAAGTCCTCTCCGCACCCGCTCTCAAGTGTTGCCACCATGGAGCCAGGCTCAGCCGGCTGAGGACGATTGAAGAGCGAGAGAGAGAGACGAGAGGCGAGAGAGGTCGTATGGAGAGAGAAAGGATGAAATAGAAAGGAGTGAGGAAAAGCGAAAACTTACCTAGAAAGTTGCAAAATCACCATGAGCCAGGGAATGGGGCACCTCGATAGGCGATCGATTGGCACTGGACGATAGTGCGATCGATGGGCACACCAAAATGGAAACATCGGCTAAGGTGGAAATATCGCAACGAGCAGGTGGCAACGCCGCACCGTCGGTGTCGATATTCGCAGAAACATCGATCACGCACGAATGGTGTGACCAGGCGGAGGAACCAATAAAAGGAGTAGAACGCAGCAATGAGCAGCGAGCTGGGGATCAATAGCCCACGGGTATCGGTGTCCCGGTGGGGTCATGTAAAATATCGGCTCGGGAGATTCAAGTTGCTACGAGGAGGATGACCAGCGCTGTAGAAACTCAACAGAGTTAAGAGCGTCGTGGGAGCACCGAGGGAGCAACGAGGGAGCGCCGTGGGAATCACAAGGACTCGAAGGTTAGGATAAGCAAGGAAACGCCGGAGAGTAGGAACAAGTTTTAAATGTTTCCCGAAGTAAGGGGGGAATGTGAGGAGTTAAATAACTCCCCACAAGTAGAAGCAGCAACAGATGTTGGAGACTTGGATGGAAGTAGTAGGGAAAGACGGGTTCTGGGACAATTAGCATATTAATGGCCCCCGCCCCCTTACTAATTAGCATATTAATGACCCCCGCCTCTCACTAATTAACATATTAATGACCCCCGCCTCTTCATTAATGTATGCGGGTTCTGGGACAATTAACATAATCCATAAATTATCTGATTTTAAGGGGTTTAGATGTCATAAAAATGTCACGATCATATCCATAAAGAGTATACTAAATTGCCCCCCAACCCCACACCACCATGTGACAATACTGATCACGTGACCTTTTTGCCTCATTATCAGCAATTAATATTCAGCAGGTGTTGCTGTACACGGGAGAAAGGTCGCACACTTTCCCCACATCTCCATGTGACAATATTGATCACGTATCCTTTTCCTCATTATCAGCAATTAATATTCAGCAGGTGTTGCTGTGCACGTGAGAAAGGTCGCAAACCCAAAACATCTAAAGCTGGTTGCCTTAGAGGGACATGTCCGATCATGTTGGGGAATAACGTTTCCTATGATTGTAAAACTAATTTAGAAATCAAAAGAACCCCAAATAAAATAAATCCCACAAGTTAATGATTCTCAGATGTCGAATATTTTCAAACAGACTTTTTTTTTCGCCCCAGAATGTTTAACTGGTAAATTTTTTCAAGATCTCTCCTTTCTACAAACGGGTCATAAACATATCATAAAAAGGATTCAAGCAAGAGCTACCCGAACATGCGCACCTGTCTATTACCTGACCGGAATAAAAGGGACACATGCACAAGTCTGAAGGCGCACGCCCATTGACAAAATCATGAGCCTCACGCCAACGACCTCACGGCTAAGTGCGAGCTCTAATACGTTCCCATAATAGGGGTTGAAGTCACGACCGCGCAACAACTCGCAAGTAGCCGACATATCTCACTCAAGAAAATATTTTCCATTCTCCGTACCTGTAATTTTAACTCGAAATAAAATGTCAGAAGTTTATTTTGTACCATAAAAATACATTTATTCATTTACATTTATTTATTTTGGTATTGCGAACATTTTTTTTTTATATATAGAAATTTATTTTCTGCTATGATTCCGGCGATTTGCATAGAAGAAGCAGGCGCACGTTTCCGACGTCATTTCTGGATTACAAAATGTAAAGTGTTCACCATAATTCGTAGTTTTGAGGTCATGTCCACCTCGATTCATGAACATAGTTTTTGTGTTTAGAAGGTATTGAAAATGCTGACCAATTATCTCTCCATTAAATTGTTCAATAAATTGGTCAATTTCCTCATGAAACTTAATTTGGTTAATTTTGTTTTCTTGCACATCCTTACACATCTAGTCTCAACTTTAAAATAATGTATAAAAATTATTTTATTGTTTTGAAGCTACTTTTAAAAAATGTCAAAATAATGTATGCATTGTTTAGAGCACAAACCCCGCCCTTAAGGTGTGTTTCACAATAGGGAAACCGGTTTCCTTTAAACCTGTTTAATGACGGACAGCCCATTTCCTCGACATTAATGAGCTGACGACTCCCAAAAAACGTCTGTAGAAATCGTTTCTTTTCCACACCTTTACAAATAATTTGTTTTCCGATTGTAATTGTCCTTAGATACTTTCGAGTTTGTGGAAAACTATTTTCTCCATCGTTCCAAAAAATTTTGTGATGTGTATTGGTTAACCAAATTGCAGTCTTTCGAGATTTTGTATTTAGCAAAGTAAAATCATATGGTGGTTCTATTAAAAAACTATTATTCAAGTTTGGATCTTTTTCGAATACAATTCCAATTTCCTTTAGAATAAAATTATTATTATTATCAAAGAAACCTTGAACATCAATCGAAACAGTATCTTTCAACATTTTTCTAATGTTAAACAACTCGTTGTACTAGTCCGTTTAGTGGGTTATATTCAACTAAACGGTCTTGTATGAGGAGACAATAATCTTGGGTATTTTCATGACTTGGTGTCTTTAGTTCTATTGAAATTCTCACATCAATAGGACCAATTTTACTGATTCATTTTGATATGAAAGATCAACCACAATAATAGGGGTTGTTTGTGGGGAAGACAACAAATATGCCACCCTTATATTTATAATTAATAACGCACGAATAGGTTATATTAAAATGTATAGCGTTTATTCGGAGCGGCAGACGGACTGTGAATGTGTAAAAAGCTTGGCTCCAAGATCTTCATATAGACATATGCAGGCTTACAAAGTAGTTGCTGAATAGATAAGCGACAGCTTTATGGGTATAAGAAAGAAGGCGAAAGATAAGCAGAGAGCGATGCAGGTGCCGTCGTACACCTATGCGCGCATGACTAGGCGCTGGCGATCTGCTCCGAACATACTCCCCCCGTTGGAAGAGGTAAGGTTCCAACTATCTCGGAATCGATGGGCAGAACGGCTAGCTTGGCGACGGCTCTCTTGATCAGACCCGTAGCTGTACGGACCATAGCTACTCTGATGACTCCGTCCCCGCCGGGTATGACTTCTTGGATGCACCCAAGCTGCCATCTCAAGGGTGGAACGTTGTCCTCCTTAAGCAAAACTATGCGTCCAACCTTGATGTTAGACGTTTCGACGCGCCACTTGCTCCTCTCTTGAAGTAGAGACAAATACTCGCTGCTCCACCTTTTCCAGAAATGTTGCTGCATCTGGGTAACCCGCTGCCATCTGCTGAGGCGGTCTTCGCGGAGATGAGTAATGCCAGGCTCAGGAAACTTAGTGTAGCTGGAACCCTTCAGGAAATGCGCCGGTGTTAGCACCTCAAGGCTTTCAGCATTTTCTGAAATTGGACAGAGTGGACGGGAGTTAAGGATGGCAGAAATCTCATATGCACGAGTTCTTAATTCATCGATGGCTAAGATGGATGCACCGACGACTCTGTAGAAGTGAAATTTAGCTGACTTCACAGCGGCCTCCCATAAACCACCGAAGTGCGGGGCACGCGGAGGGATGAACTTCCAATCGATCCCATCAGCTAAACAGACGGAAGATATCGATGCTGTGTGCTGCTCGCTCAAAAAGAGCTCTTTCAGCTCGGCAAGCTCTCTCTTTGCACCGACAAAGTTTGTAGCATTGTCGCTCCAAATGGTACGCGGACTGCCTCTAAGGCTGATGAATCTCCTCAGCGCTGCGATGAAAGAATCCGTCGTGAGATCCTGGACCACTTCCAAATGAGCAGCCTTCGTGGAAAAACAGACAAAGACGGCGATATAGCACTTGTGGGGTGCCTTATTTCTGGCCTCTGCTTTATGATAGAATGGCCCACAATAGTCCACTCCTGTGGTATGAAAAGCTGGATTAGGCTGCACTCTATTTGCTGGAAGGCTACCCATGACGTGCTCCCAAGTAACAGGCTTCATTCGGAAACATCGGACGCATTTGTTGATAACGCTGGCGACGAACTTGCGGCCTCCAATCGGCCAGTACCTTTGCCGTAATGCGGCAAGCAGCGCCTGCGATCCTCCATGCAAATATTTCTCATGATAATAAACGATGATCGCCTTGGTGACTGGATGATCCTTGGGCAACAGTATCGGATGCCTCGTGTCGTAGTCCAAGTTTGCGTTCTGAAGCCTTCCACCCACGCGAAGTAACCCATCGGAGCCGAGTATAGGTCTAAGCGAAACCAGCTTGCTTTTCTGTGGAAACGGCTTGCCCTGGCTAAGAGATCCATACTCCTTCGCCAAGTTAACCTGTTGGATGCTCCTCAGAAGAAGTACAGTTCCAGAGTTGATCTCCTCCACCGAAAGTCGACCTTTTAACGGCGCAGATTTGGCTCTGCAATTTGAAATGAATCGATAAATGTATGCAAATACGCGCTGCAACTTATCGAAAGAGTTGAGGAATTTGCAGTTTGATGAACTGTCTATGCAAACGGCCCCAATTAGAGCCACAGAACGGCGCTCTGGAAGATCCTTCACTGAGTCTAGCAGGGACGGCCAATTTGACGAGCTTTGCAGAAGGAATGGAGGCCCGTTAGCCCAAAGGGAATGTTCCAAAAATTCTCTTGGGGTACATCCTCGCGATACAACGTCTGCCGGGTTCAAGTTTGTAGGAACGTGATGCCAAGACATGTCTTTCGTCATCTCCTGAATTTTCGCGATTCTGTTTGATACGAAAACGTTAAACTCCCTCGGAGGTTGCCGAATCCACGCCAACACAATGGACGAGTCCGACCAGCAATGAAAGGTGCAATCGAAATCTATGGCTTCCTTGGCGTTTACGATTAGCTCAGCCAATAAAAGCGCTGCGGAAAGTTCTAATCTTGGAATTGTTAAGGCCTTCAATGGAGCTACCCTTGACTTGGCACAGAGCAGATGGACTTTCGATTCTCCATTGGTCTCCGATCGCAAGTATAGACACGCTCCATAAGCTGACATGCTAGCATCGCAGAATCCATGCAACTCAACGGAAGCCCTTGGTTGCAGTACGAATCGTGGGAATTTTAAGTTCTGTACGACCGATAACTGTGAGGTCAACTCCCCCCATGACGAAAGAATGGGCTCTGGCAGTGCATCATCCCAATCCACGTTCGCACTCCATAGAGATTGCAGAAAAATCTTAGATTTTGTGATAATAGGAGTTATTAAACCGAGTGGATCATAGAATTTGGCAATCGTCGACAATGCAACCCGCTTAGTGGGTCGTTGATTGATTGGCAGTTGAGAAAAATAAAATAGGAGCTGATCAGAAGATGGATCCCAGACTAGTCCCAATGCCTTGGCGACATCCGATCCATCGTGAAATTTGATTAACTGCTCCTCGTCGCATTCAGACTCTCCCTTCAGGGCTGCTGACTCATTCGAACACCATTTGCGAATTGGAAAGTGGCCTCGCGACAGTAATTCCTTCACCTGACGACGAATTTCTCTCACCTCCTTAACTGAGTCCCCACCAGATATTAAATCATCCACATAGAAATCTCTACGAACAATTTTTGCTCCAATAGGAAATGGTTCCTCCTCATCGTAAGAGAGTTGATGCATGGCCCTTATAGCCAAGAAGGCAGCTGGCTTGGTTCCGTAAGTCACCGTGTTCAATTTAAAAACACTCAATTCTTTCCTGGAGCTCTCTCTCCAAACGATGCACTGCAAGAAATCATCCGGGTACGAAACACGCACGCAACGGTACATCTTGCAGATATCTCCACAAAGGGCAACTTTAAAAAATCGAAAGCGAAGCAGTATATTGAAGATTTTTTGTTGAATTGTTGGTCCTGCCAGAAGTAAGTCGTTCAGAGAGCTACCAGAAGTTGTTTTAGCAGAACCATCAAAAACGACACGAAGCTTCGTACTCGTGCTTTCCTGCTTATGTACGCAATGATGGGGAAAAAAGAATTGTGTTTCTGGCGGTTCCTTAGTTACAAGAGACATGTGACCTAGGTCGATATACTCCCTCAAAAATGCTGAATACTGAGCTTTCAGGGCTGGGTTTCTATCTAATTTAGCTTCCAAACTCTTGAAACGACGACGAGCCAAGCAATAAGAATCACCTAAAGATTCGAATCCGGAAGTGGTCAAGAGACGAACAGAGTATTGGCCGTTTCCAAGTCGAATGCAATTTTCAGTAAAAAGTTGCTCACATCGCAAGTCTTCCGGCAATAAAGATGGCTTAGACGAAGTGAAGTCCTCAATTTCCCAAAATCGCTTAACAATGGCGGAAAGTGTGTCATCGGAATAATCAGCTGGGTCCTTGATGCTGGCTTGTAAAACCGACTTATGAGTTGGCATGTTCGATGATAACCCTCCAGAGACTATCCAACCAAGCTTGGTGTTCTGAAGAGTTGGCAAAGCCCTATCCAAATGAATTTGTCCCATAGAAATTATTTCGAAAAACAACCCAGCGCCGAGTAAAAGGTCAATTCGTTGTGATTGATTGAAATTAGGGTCAGCGAGTGAAATGTTTTGCGGTATCCTCCACGATGTTGCATTTATATTGAAATGGGGTTGATAATCAGTAACACTGTGAGTCACAACCGCTGTGAATGCCGCTCGATAGCTTGCATCCCGTGATTGCACAAGAATATCGACAGTCTTATCAGAGATCATGGAAGATTCTCCTATCCCAGAAATCGACGTTTGCGATCTTCTGTGATTCAAGTTTAGTTGGCTGGCTAAGCGAGAGGTTATGAAGTTTAGCTGGGAGGCCGAATCTAAAATTGCTCGGCAAGGCATAAATGCTCCAATTCTATTTCTGACGTAGATAATAGCAGTTGGAAGCAACACGTAGTCGATCGGCAAAACATTTAAGGCTTTGGGTGGAGGGCTTGGTAAATGATGATCAGGATGCGATGATGTATGCGAACATGATACTAATGCTGATGAAGTAGATGGTAATGGCTGAGAGCTCGAGGATGGATCGCATGATGGAGATGAAAATGAGGTTGATGTTGCGGATGGGTCATGGTTCATGTGTAATAATGAATGATGCTTCATGCGACAATACTTGCAGTGAGTCGACTTGCATTGCTGCAAACTATGCCCCTTGCGCAAACAGTTGAGGCAAAGGTGCAACTTCTTTGCTTCTCTATATCGAAGATTCGGACTCAAATTTAAAAATCGAGGACACTTTGGCAAATAATGATCCCGTGCATCGCAAAATAAGCATGTCAAATGATTTGAGTTAGTAGCAAATGCAATAAGTGTATTTTGGTTATATTTGTGCAAGTTTTTTCCCACCTGCTGGCCTGGTGTTTGAGTTACCAAGGCTTGATCCAAGTTTTCCATCATCCTGCACCTCTTTTCCAAAAACGACTCCATAGCATCCCAGGTAGACAGCTCAGTGATTGACAAATTTTCTTCCCATTTTTCCCGCGTCCTCTGATCCAGTTTCCGAGTGACGATGTGAATTAAAAGTCCATCCAAAATTTGTTGCGTATTGGCCAGGGTTCGAATTGCTCGCAGATGCGAATTCATGCAATCGCTCAGCTCCCGAAGACCCTTCGAAGATCCCTTCTCGACACCCTTTAAACCGAATATTGCCTGAACATGTGCCTGAAAGTGTAAAACTTTATTATCAAATCGATTAACCAGCAAATTCATAGCCTTTTTAAAATTAGCATTCGAGGGTTCGAGCGATTGTATGGTTTCCAGAGCCACGCCGCCCAAACTCGAACGCAAATATTGTAATTTTTCAATGTCGCTTAGCTCATCATCATTTCCGATGACCGTAGTGAAAGTCGCAAGAAAATCGGGCCACTCAGAGTAGGATCCATGAAAACGAGCAATTTCCAAATTTGGGAACCGAGGCTTTCTAGATCGAAAAGAAAGATCCGCATTATTAGTGATGTCAATAGATGTTGAATTTGCAGCGGTTGAAGCCGGCAATTGTGACTTGCGATGAGCCGCCAAGCCTCGGCTTAGTTTCGCCTTCACATCCATGAAGACTTCAGCAAATTCAATCCGATGGTCGCTCGAGATCTCTGCAAAGTCCAGTCTTTCCAACGATGTCTGCGCAGAATCAAATGCCTGGTTTAAGGAATTGATCCATTCCATTCGCGCCAGCAAATCAGATTCGTCAAACTGATTAACCGCATCAGCGTTTAAATAGCATTTCATCGAGCTCATTTGCCGCAAAATAGATTGGGCTTTGACTCGGTAGTAGTCGACGTCACTTGTGGATTCATTTTGAGCCCGAACCGAGTTTTCCGTATCAGACATTTTTCAATCACGAGAAAGAAAAAAATGAAATGAAAATGAAGTAAAGTAAAATGTCCGACCGCGTTAGAGGCACAAAACACCGTATACCCTTTACCGCGAAAACGTGAAGGTTAACAAGCGTCGCCGAGATGCAACGGAACCTTTAACTTTGTTGTTGTTGTTCTTGCCGGTAAATTGCCTGCCTAGCAACAGCGGATTATGTAACTGGCAAACAAATGTATGTATGGCTATATGTACATGTATATATGTAATATGCGCTATTAACAAAGATTAAATGCGATTCACTTTGTTAAGAATTATTTGCACAACACAAATTTGGTGCTTTTTCACAGCGCAAAATGTACAAAAAATCAAACGGCCGGCTGTGCACTTTTATATGCACATATGTATGTATGTTCGTCTGTTTGTGACCGAATGCACGATAACGACAGCGAAACAAAGCGTTTGTTTAAACTATATTAAACAATCGCGAAACCGAGTTGCAGACTCCGATTAAAACTGCTATCACGTCGGGGTCACCAAATGTTTGTGGGGAAGACAACAAATATGCCACCCTTATATTTATAATTAATAACGCACGAATAGGTTATATTAAAATGTATAGCGTTTATTCGGAGCGGCAGACGGACTGTGAATGTGTAAAAAGCTTGGCTCCAAGATCTTCATATAGACATATGCAGGCTTACAAAGTAGTTGCTGAATAGATAAGCGACAGCTTTATGGGTATAAGAAAGAAGGCGAAAGATAAGCAGAGAGCGATGCAGGTGCCGTCGTACACCTATGCGCGCATGACTAGGCGCTGGCGATCTGCTCCGAACAGGGGTCTTCAATTTAAATTCATTTGGGGTCAAAAATGGTTGTGATTCACGATTAACTAGATTGAAATCTTGTATACATTTCATATAGGTGAGCATACTAATTCTTACTAAAATCAACATTCAGATTATCACATGGATATGACGCAGAATTCAAGTGAACTTTCAAGTTTGATAAGTTATTTGTGATAAGTTCTCCATTTAGTGTAAATCCAATTATGGCAAATCTTGGTTTTTTGCGGTTAGCCGACAATTTCACATTCCAGCTGTGTTGACTTCCATACCCCAATTTGGCGTTAGCATATGAATCCCAACTCCGGAATGCGATTGGTAGGTTTACACCACTTTTAATAATATCGTACATCTTAATTTTTTGCAAAATCGCTCAGAGTTACATGGGGAATTTTCCAGATTTTATTCGTAATTTCCAACTTAAAAGTTTGTTCATTTCTGGTTTGCTCAAACACATCACCAAGATTCTTAGTTAGCATCAACACTAGTTCATGCTTACAATTTAACAAAACTTTTTTATAATCCTCAGTCAATCCCAACAAATTTTTTAATGGTACAGAAAAATTTTAATTGGGGATCCCGTAGAAATTTCGTCTCCACTGCTCCATCCAGAATTTAATAGGTATTGACTTTGAAGATTATCCAGAGATATACAATTTTTAGGGTATCAAAGTACACAAGTTAAAGTTTCTAAGATGTGTTAGCCAAACACACTTGCAGTGAACTATCATTACCTGACCGTCATCAAAGTCACATGCCCAAGACCCAAGGACACTGAATAAAATACTTCCCCTTCATTTGTACCTGGAGTTTTAATTACAGTCAGATACAAAATTTGTAGGATTATTCAATATTTCTTTATATATTTTATTATTGTAAACATATTTCATTAAATTCATATTAATTATTTGTATATAATTAATTTTCTTACTTCAGCCCTCTGTAAGAAACATGTCGCTTATTAATCTTCGTTCCAAGCGTAGATTTTCGCTTGGTTCCCATAGATAGATGTAAAATAGTTCTCACAATGTAATCTTTCTCAGATGCTGAATTATTTTTAAAGCATTCATTTGTTCCATCCCATAATAATATTGTTACATATTTCGAAGGCATCATTAGCTAGCATAGGAGCGCCTATCAATTTAATTTTTGATTGAAGTTTATGATAGAGGTGTTGGGACCTGGTAATATCGGTTTTTGTTGTCAACTATTTTTCTAGTTCTAGTTTTCTAATTCTATTCTATTTGTATACTATTTGTATGAGTAAGGCATCATTGTCTAAGATTCTGAATAAGTTTAATAAACTCTTTAATTACAATACTGATTAGCTGATTCCTATATATTTAGTAGATGTATACAAGTTGTTTAGTATCTGGTTTGATATGTTTAATAGATGTATACAAGTTGTTTACTAGATGTATACAAGTTGTTTACTAGCTGTTTAGTATCTGGCTACTATATATTTAGTAGATGTATACAAGTTGTTTAGTATCTGGTTACTATATATTTAGTAGATGTATACAAGTTGTTTAGTATCTGGTTTCTATATGTTTAATAGATGTATACAAGTTGTTTACTAGATGTATACAAGTTGTTTACTAGCTATTTAGTATCTGGTTACTATATAATTAGTAGATGTATACAAGTTGTTTAGTTCTGGTTACAATATATTTAGTAGATGTATGCAAGTTGTTTAGTATCTATGTTTAGTAGATGTATATAAGTTGTTTACTAGATGTATACAAGTTGTTTACTAGCTGTTTAGTATCTGGTTTCTATATGATTAGTATATGTATACAAGGTGTTTAATAGATGTATACAAGTTGCTTACTAGCTGTTTAGTAACTGGTTTATATATCTTTAATATCTGTTTACTTGATGTTTACTATTTATTAGCTGGTTACTACTTGTTATTAACGTCTACGAGCTTTTATAGTCTTTTGTTAAGAATGATCAAAAATTCTTGATCACTAGACGACTTTCGATGTGAAGTAAAAACTTACACTCTGATTTTCAGTGTGTTTGCTATGTACGTAAGAAAGAATGCAAAGCCAAAATAGCTCAAGATTGATATATAAATCTTAGAGGAACATGTCCGATTATGTTGGGGGAAGATGTGTCCTGTGATTGTAAAACTAATTAAGATATAAATTGTTCACAAGTTGTCTAAAAGCTGTGTAGAAGCTGCTTTGATAAACAATTTTGATTCATAATTACAGATATTAAGAATATATAATAATATCATCCACTTTAACTAGTATATTGTTAAAATAAAACATTTCCATTTTTCATATTCTTTCATCTTATGTAGGTATAATAAATGTAATCTTAACTACGATAGCTAGCCTTACATCCCATAACTATAGTTATTAGCTACAATAAAATGTCTAGAAAGAACAAAATATATGAATGTCCAAAAACCATTTAAAACTAACTATAATTGGGAAAGTAATTGAAATCGCTCCGGCGTAATACAGTAAAAAACAAAAAACACTGTGGTTATCCCATTTTCTATCACCATAACAAATGTGTATACCCACACCTAAATGACCAATTATATCCTTTGTCCAAAAATGTCTGTGACTTTCACTTATAAATTTGTCACCGATAATTTAAATCCCATTAAGCAAACCACCCATTGCTAACCGTACCATAACCCCAGAGTCAAGTTGGTTACCTACAATAAACATAGGTGGTGGTGTAAAGGATTGCTAAAATGCCTCGACGCAGGCGCAAATGTCATAAAAATGATCATAAAAAATATAATTAGGAAAGTATTTTTTATTTGCGAACCATTTATAACTGTTACCAACAACACAAATAGTTATGTTACAAAGGATTTGCTTCAATGCCTCGACGCAGGCGCAAAGGTCAAGGTATTGGAAAAAAATTCATGGAATATTATCCCTTCATAAAAGAGGTCATATAATATATAATTAGGAAAGTATTTTTTATTTGCGAACAATTTATAAATGTTACCAACAACACAAATAGTTGTTACAAAGGATTGCTAAAATACCTTGATGCAGGCGCAAAGGTCAAGGTATTGGAAAAAAATTCATGGAATATTATCCCTTCATAAAAGAGGTCATAAAATATATAATTAGGAAAGTATTTTTTGTTTGCGAACAATTTATAAATGTTACCAACAACACAAATAGTTGTTACAAAGGATTGCTAAAATACCTTGATGCAGGCGCAAAGGTCAAGGTAATGGAAAAATTCATGGAATATTATCCCTTGACCAAAAACGAAAGTTTCTTCTATTTGGATAATAAAACAAGGGAGAACGCTATAGTCGAGTACCTCGACTATCAGATACCCGTTACTCAGCTAAATGGAGATATGCAAGCAGCAAAGCGAGATTAAAATGCGCCACCTACCGGCGGTATACAGATTTAAGCGTTATGGGCGTTAGAGTGGGCGTGGCAAATTTTTTTTTGGATCAATCGATAGGTATTGACGAGACCAATACATTTCAGTTAAAAATTTTTATCTAGCATGAAAATTGTGGGCGTCACAGGGTTTTGCGGTTTGTGGGCGTTAAAGTGGGCGTGGCAAACTTTTTTTTGGGTCGTATCGTCTGGCTCTGACGTCATAGCTTTTCTTCTTGGGAGGTTTGTGGGCGTTAAAATGGGCGTTTTTTTTCGTGAATCGATAGGTATTGACGAGACCAATACATTTCAGTTAAATTTGTATGTCTAGCATCAAAACTGTGGGCGCCACAGTTTTTCGCGATTTGTGGGCGTTAGGGTGGGCGTGGCATATTCGCGTAATAAACTTGCGCTGCGTACAAGGCTACGGAAATCTGAAATCCCAATTCTCTATCTTTGATAGTTTCCGAGATATCTGCGTTCATACTTACGATTTTTTGAAGTTTGTGGGCGGTTTATGGGCGTTAGAGTGGGCGTGGCAAACATTTTTTTGGGTCAATCGATAGGTATTGATGAGAACAATACATTTCAATTAAAATTTTTATTCTAGCATCAAAACTGTAGGAGCCACAGTTTTGGGCGGTTTGTGGGCGTTAGAGTGGGCGTGGCACTCTACTGAAACAAACTTGCGCTGCGCAGGAATCTCAGGAATCTGCGTGCCTAATCCCAGTATTGTAACTCTCATAGTTTCCGAGATCTCAGCGTTCATACGGACAGACGGACAGACGGACATGGCTAGATCGACTCGGCTAGTGATCCTGATCAAGAATATATATACTTTATGGGGTCGGAAACGCTTCCTTCTGCCTGTTACATACTTTCCGACGAATCTAGTATACCCTTTTACTCTACGAGTAACGGGTATAAAAATATATATTAATTCAATACTTTGATTTTTCCATCAAAATGCTTGATAAATCTAGTTGTTTGATATTCTCTAACTAATTGAGTAATATGTTTTCATGTGCCTATTTAATTTACCAAAAACAGTATTAGTCTTCTCTCATAAAATCCCTCTAATTCCCCACCGGTGAAATATATGTTCCTCATATTTAATAATGATGGTTTGTCATAGATGGGTACTTGTAATTCATATTTAAGATACTTACATCCTTCTCTAACTAATATCCTTTTATCCATCATGTAAACAGGTTTAGAATTGTATTGCGTGCTTCAACCCCTAGCCACACCCACCACTGTAACAGATTTCACTTTTCCAATGGCTGCCCCAGCTACCTAAACTGTACATTTCTTTTGATTTTCTCTTTTCCTTTCTAAGCAATGTACACAATTTTTAAACTGGTTCTGACCTCCGTCTTTAATGGCATCCTCTACTTTATTTTCGTTATACTTCTGATCTTTTCCTAACAGTAGGTTGTTAAACTTTTATTAGTTTATGGGATTATTGAGCACCCGAAATCCCTGATATTAAGTCTTAACATGTAACTAGCAGAATATAGTAAAAGACATCAGATTCTAAAAAGACTAGATTTACCTACAATTCAATTTACCATCTACAATCCCTGGAGAAGAGCTTAGTATTTGCAGTTTAATTTTCAAATTTATTGATTTCACAGATTCCCGATGGTAAGTACCAATTTTTAACAAATGGCTGCCAACTCCATACCATTCAGACACTGGTTTACAACCTCATAGAACTGACTCTCAAGGTATCTGTAATGCACAATATATTTCTGTCTCTTTTCTTCTAATCAATATTAAAAAATTTCATAAACTGGTTTTGGACTTCATTTTATTCTTAGAATTAAAAATTATTCATTAATCACATTCAAATAATATTCATAATATATCTTACAATTTTTTAAATTTATCAATAATTTTTTCCAATTATTAATATTAAATGATATTGCATCATATCTATTTATAAGATTAAATATTAAGAATAAAAATTCTTTTCCACTCCTCCTACTTAATGATGACCATTATAAAATTATAATTATCAACAACTATTATATTAAATACAATTAAATGTATGCGTACTCATATAACAACAGTTCCCAATATCGATATATGATGGCCTACAATCTTACTTTGCCTTTGATTTCCGGTTTCTTATGTATTCTTCTTCTCACTTTGACACAGTATGGAATGGTTTTACTTAAGCCAATCGCATGGGATGGTGGTTTGATTCTTGGGGGAGGGGGTTTGATCCTTGGATATAAAGTACCTGCTTGATTCTACGTTCTGTCTTTTCCTGGTTGATGAGATTACAAAACCTAAAACAGTACAAAATTTGAATCGAAGGACATAAGATGACTGAAATCAACAAGCAAATCAACCACTGTGATTTTAAAATAAATGAAGATTTGTTGGTTGAGATAGGAATCTTCAAGGAAATTTTAAAGGTTTCCAAAGAGTCGCGTCGAGAATTCGGTAGTATCTATTATGATACTATAGAAGAGTTGGACATCCTGAAATGGCGCTTGCTGGATTTGCAGAGCGAAAACAATAACGATTCCCATCTCTTTGATATTGAGAACGTGGAGAATCGAATCACCGAGCTGATGATGGAGACAACCAAGTTTCAACAGCAAATTGATCTTCACGATGCGGAAATCGAAAATAATCCGCTGTCACGACTGCTCCTGGAAGTTAAGGAGATGATTTTTCGTATAAGGGATTCAATATCAGACTTAGAGTATCTTAAATTTAATGGTGAGGCAGAGCAATGTGAGTTGGTCAGCGCTATGTCTCGCGAGGACGACCCCATCTTAATATTTAATCTTAAAAATAGATATGATGCAATATCACTTAATATTAATAATTGGGAAACATTATTGATAAATTTAAAAAATTGTAAGATATATTATGAATATTATTTGAATGTGATTAATGAATAATTTTCTAAAATAAATAATTTTGAAAATATACAAAGAGGAATTATGTATTATTAATGGGATACTATCACAAAAACATTATTATCTCTGTTGGCTTAATAATTTTTAATAATTTAATTCTAAGAATAAAATGAACTCCAAAACCAGTTTATGAAATTTTTTAATATTGATTAGAAGAAAAGAGACAGAAATATATTGTGCATTACAGATACCTTGAGAGTCAGTTCTATGAGGTTGTAAACCAGTGTCTGAATGGTATGGAGTTGGCAGCCATTTGTTAAAAATTGGTACTTACCAGCGGGAATCTGTGAAATCAATAAATTTGAAAATTAAACTGCAAATACTAAGCTCTTCTCCAGGGATTGTAGATGGTAAATTGAATTTTAGGTAAATCTAGTCTTTTTAGAGTCTGATGTCTTTTACTATATTCTGCTAGTTACATGTTAAGACTTAATATCAGGGATTTCGGGTGCTCAATAATCCCATAAACTAATAAAAGTTTAACAACCTACTGTTAGGAAAAGATCAGAAATATAACGAAAATAAAGTAGAGGATGCCATTAAAGAGGGAGGTCAGAACCAGTTTAAAAATTGTGTACATTGCTTAGAAAGGAAAAGAGAAAATCAAAAGAAATGTACAGTTTAGGTAGCTGGGGCAGCCATTGAAAAAGTGAAATCTGTTACAGTGGTGGGTGTGGCTAGGGGTTGAAGCACGCAATACAATTCTAAACCTGTTTACATGATGGATAAAAGGATATTAGTTAGAGAAGGATGTAAGTATCTTAAATATGAATTACAAGTACCCATCTATGACAAACCATCATTATTAAATATGAGGAACATATATTTCACCGGTGGGGAATTAGAGGGATTTTATGAGAGAAGACTAATACTGTTTTTGGTAAATTAAATAGGCACATGAAAACATATTACTCAATTAGTTAGAGAATATCAAACAACTAGATTTATCAAGCATTTTGATGGAAAAATCAAAGTATTGAATTAATATATATTTATACCCGTTACTCGTAGAGTAAAAAGGTATACTAGATTCGTCGGAAAGTATGTAACAGGCAGAAGGAAGCGTTTCCGACCCCATAAAGTATATATATTCTTGATCAGGATCACTAGCCGAGTCGATCTAGCCATGTCCGTCTGTCTGTCTGTCCGTCTGTCCGTCTGTCCGTCTGTCCGTCTGTCCGTCTGTCCGGATGAACGCTGAGATCTCGGAAACTATGAGAGCTAGGCTATTGAGATTTGGCGTGCAGATTCCTGAGCTTCTTACGCAGCGCAAGTTTATTTAAGTAGACTGCCACGCCCACTCTAACGCCCACAAACCGCCCAAAATGGTGGCTCCTACAGTTTTGATGCTAGATAGAAAATTTTAACTGAAATGTATTAGTCTTGTCAATACCTATCGATTGACCCAAAAAAAATTTTGCTACGCCCACTCTAACGCCCACAAACCTCCCAAGAAAAAAGCTATGACGTCAGAGCCAGACAATGCGAAATGTTTTTACGCGTGTATGTGTGTGTATGTAAATAGTTGCCGGCCGAACTTAGCGGCAAAGAAAAAAGCATTGCCGGCGCTCAGAGAGAGCAAAGTGCGCGGCTAACTTATTCTATTGAACAATGAATTTTTCACGCCTACCCTAACGCCCACAACGCTAAAATCTGTCTTCCGCCGGTAGGTGGCGCATTTAAATCTCGCTTTGCTGCTTGCATATCTCCATTTCCCTTTGGTCCCTTAAGCTGAGTAACGGGTATCTTGTAGTCGAGGTACTCGACTATAGCGTTCTCCCTTGTTTTACATATAACCTTCTACGTTTGAAAATAACATTTTTTAATTAGTTCTGAATTTCGAATTTACTTTTTCAAAATCGGACGACTATATAATATAGCTGCCATAGGAACGATCGGAAAATTGGTTGGAAAATAATATGAAACAAATTATAGCTTCCGTGTTTTTTAACATATAACTTCCTACGCTTGGAAATAAAATTTCTTAATTAGTTCTGAACTTCGTATTTAATTTTATTAAAATCGGACGACTATATCATATAGCTGCCATAGGAACGATCGGAAAATTGGTGGGAAAATAATATGAAACAAATTATAGCTTCCGTGTTTTTTAACATATAACCTCCTACGCTTGGAAGTATAATTTTTTAATTAGTTTTGAATTTTGAAATAAATTTTATCAAAATCGGTCGACTATATCATATAGCTGCCATAGGAACGATCGGAAAATTGGCGGGAAAATAATATGAAACAAATTATAGCTTCGGTATTTTTATACCCGTTACTCGTAGAGTAAAAGGGTATACTAGGTTCGTCGGAAAGTATGTAACAGGCAGAAGGAAGCGTTTCCGACCCCATAAAGTATATATATTCTTGATCAGGATCACTAGCCGAGTCGATCTAGCCATGTCCGTCTGTCCGTCTGCCCGTCTGTCCGTCTGTCCGTCTGTCTGTCCGGATGAACGCTGAGATCTCGGAAACTATGAGAGCTAGGCTATTGAGATTTGGCGTACAGATTCCTGAGCTTCTTACGCAGCGCAAGTTTGTTTCAGTAGACTGCCACGCCCACTCTAACGCCCACAAACCGCCCAAAACTGTGGCTTCTACAGTTTTGATGCTAGAATAAAAATTTTAACTGAAATGTAATGTTCTCATCAATACCTGTCGATTGACCTAAAAAAAAGTTTGCCACGCCCACTTTAACGCCCACAAACCGCGAAAACCTGTGACGCCCACAATTTTCATGATAGATAAAAAATTTTAACTGAAATGTATTGGTGTCGTCAATACCTATCGATTTATCCAAAAATAAATTTGCCACGCCCACTCTAACGCCCATAACGCTTAAATCTGTCTACCGCCGGTAGGTGGCGCATTTTAATCTCGCTTTGCTGCTTGCATATCTCCATTTAGCTGAGTAACGGGTATCTGATAGTCGAGGTACTCGACTATAGCGTTCTTCCTTGTTTTTTATTATCCAAATAGAAGAAACTTTCGTTTTTGGTCAAGGGATAATATTCCATGAATTTTTCCATTACCTTGACCTTTGCGCCTGCATCAAGGTATTTTAGCAATCCTTTGTAACAACTATTTGTGTTGTTGGTAACATTTATAAATTGTTCGCAAATAAAAAATACTTTCCTAATTATATATTTTATGACCTCTTTTATGAAGGGATAATATTCCATGAATTTTTTTCCAATACCTTGACCTTTGCGCCTGCGTCGAGGCATTGAAGCAAATCCTTTGTAACATAACTATTTGTGTTGTTGGTAACAGTTATAAATGGTTCGCAAATAAAAAATACTTTCCTAATTATATTTTTATGATCATTTTTTATGACATTTGCGCCTGCGTCGAGGCATTTTAGCAATCCTTTACACCACCACCTATGTTTATTGTAGGTAACCAACTTGACTCTGGGGTTATGGTACGGTTAGCAATGGGTGGTTTGCTTAATGGGATTTGAATTATCGGTGACAAATTTATAAGTGAAAGTCACAGACATTTTTGGACAAAGGATATAATTGGTCATTTAGGTGTGGGTATACATATTTGTTATGGTGATAGAAAATGGGATAATCACAGTGTTTTTTGTTTTTTACTGTATTACGCCGGAGCGATTTCAATTACTTTCCCAATTATAGTTAGTTTTAAATGGTTTTTGGACATTCATATATTTTGTTCTTTCTAGACATTTTATTGTAGCTAATAACTATAGTTATGGGATGTAAGGCTAGCTATCGTAGTTAAGATTACATTTATTATACCTACATAAGATGAAAGAATATGAAAAATGGAAATGTTTTATTTTAACAATATACTAGTTAAAGTGGATGATATTATTATATATTCTTAATATCTGTAATTATGAATCAAAATTGTTTATCAAAGCAGCTTCTACACAGCTTTTAGACAACTTGTGAACAATTTATATCTTAATTAGTTTTACAATCACAGGATACATCTTCCCCCAACATAATCGGACATGTTCCTCTAAGATTTATATATCAATCTTGAGCTATTTTGGCTTTGCATTCTTTCTTACGTACATAGCAAACACACTGAAAATCAGATTGTAAGTTTTTACTTCACATCGAAAGTCGTCTAGTGATCAAGAATTTTTGATCATTCTTAACAAAAGACTATAAAAGCTCGTAGACGTTAATAACAAGTAGTAACCAGCTAATAAATAGTAAACATCAAGTAAACAGATATTAAAGATATATAAACCAGTTACTAAACAGCTAGTAAGCAACTTGTATACATCTATTAAACACCTTGTATACATATACTAATCATATAGAAACCAGATACTAAACAGCTAGTAAACAACTTGTATACATCTAGTAAACAACTTATATACATCTACTAAACATAGATACTAAACAACTTGCATACATCTACTAAATATATTGTAACCAGAACTAAACAACTTGTATACATCTACTAATTATATAGTAACCAGATACTAAATAGCTAGTAAACAACTTGTATACATCTAGTAAACAACTTGTATACATCTATTAAACATATAGAAACCAGATACTAAACAACTTGTATACATCTACTAAATATATAGTAACCAGATACTAAACAACTTGTATACATCTACTAAATATATAGTAGCCAGATACTAAACAGCTAGTAAACAACTTGTATACATCTAGTAAACAACTTGTATACATCTATTAAACATATCAAACCAGATACTAAACAACTTGTATACATCTACTAAATATATAGGAATCAGCTAATCAGTATTGTAATTAAAGAGTTTATTAAACTTATTCAGAATCTTAGACAATGATGCCTTACTCATACAAATAGTATACAAATAGAATAGAATTAGAAAACTAGAACTAGAAAAATAGTTGACAACAAAAACCGATATTACCAGGTCCCAACACCTCTATCATAAACTTCAATCAAAAATTAAATTGATAGGCGCTCCTATGCTAGCTAATGATGCCTTCGAAATATGTAACAATATTATTATGGGATGGAACAGATGAATGCTTTAAAAATAATTCAGCATCTGAGAAAGATTACATTGTGAGAACTATTTTACATCTATCTATGGGAACCAAGCGAAAATCTACGCTTGGAACGAAGATTAATAAGCGACATGTTTCTTACAGAGGGCTGAAGTAAGAAAATTAATTATATACAAATATACATAAAATATAATTAATTATGAAGTTAATGAAATATGTTTACAATAATAAAATATATAAAGAAATATTGAATAATCCTACAAATTTTGTATCTGACTGTAATTAAAACTCCAGGTACAAATGAAGGGGAAGTATTTTATTCAGTGTCCTTGGGTCTTGGGCATGTGACTTTGATGACGGTCAGGTAATGATAGTTCACTGCAAGTGTGTTTGGCTAACACATCTTAGAAACTTTAACTTGTGTACTTTGATAGTTCTTAATAAGAGACTATAGCGACTCATAATACTTGTTAACATTTAGTTATCATCTAAAACCAAGTACTTTACAGATACTATACAGATAGTAACCATCCAAAATCAAGTACTGTACAGGTACTATACAAAAAGTAACCATCCAAAAGCAAGACTAAAAAGAAAGTAACCATCAAAATACTGCTAGGTAACAACTAAATACAACGAGTCCAACGTGTCAAGTCTATGTCGGTATGGCTACTACCCTAAAAATTGTATATCTCTGGATAATCTTCAAAGTCAATACCTATTAAATTCTGGATGGAGCAGTGGAGACGAAATTTCTACGGGATCCCCAATTAAAATTTTTCTGTACCATTAAAAAATTTGTTGGGATTGACTGAGGATTATAAAAAAGTTTTGTTAAATTGTAAGCATGAACTAGTGTTGATGCTAACTAAGAATCTTGGTGATGTGTTTGAGCAAACCAGAAATGAACAAACTTTTAAGTTGGAAATTACGAATAAAATCTGGAAAATTCCCCATGTAACTCTGAGCGATTTTGCAAAAAATTAAGATGTACGATATTATTAAAAGTGGTGTAAACCTACCAATCGCATTCCGGAGTTGGGATTCATATGTTAACGCCAAATTGGGGTATGGAAGTCAACACAGCTGGAATGTGAAATTGTCGGCTAACCGCAAAAAACCAAGATTTGCCATAATTGGATTTACACTAAATGGAGAACTTATCACAAATAACTTATCAAACTTGAAAGTTCACTTGAATTCTGAGTCATATCCATGTGATAATCTGAATGTTGATTTTAGTAAGAATTAGTATGCTCACCTATATGAAATGTATACAAGATTTCAATCTAGTTAATCGTGAATCACAACCATTTTTGACCCCAAATGAATTTAAATTGAAGACCCCTATTATTGTGGTTGATCTTTCATATCAAAATGAATCAGTAAAATTGGTCCTATTGATGTGAGAATTTCAATAGAACTAAAGACACCAAGTCATGAAAATACCCAAGATTATTGTCTCCTCATACAAGACCGTTTAGTTGAATATAACCCACTAAACGGACTAGTACAACGAGTTGTTTAACATTAGAAAAATGTTGAAAGATACTGTTTCGATTGATGTTCAAGGTTTCTTTGATAATAATAATAATTTTATTCTAAAGGAAATTGGAATTGTATTCGAAAAAGATCCAAACTTGAATAATAGTTTTTTAATAGAACCACCATATGATTTTACTTTGCTAAATACAAAATCTCGAAAGACTGCAATTTGGTTAACCAATACACATCACAAAATTTTTTGGAACGATGGAGAAAATAGTTTTCCACAAACTCGAAAGTATCTAAGGACAATTACAATCGGAAAACAAATTATTTGTAAAGGTGTGGAAAAGAAACGATTTCTACAGACGTTTTTTGGGAGTCGTCAGCTCATTAATGTCGAGGAAATGGGCTGTCCGTCATTAAACAGGTTTAAAGGAAACCGGTTTCCCTATTGTGAAACACACCTTAAGGGCGGGGTTTGTGCTCTAAACAATGCATACAATATTTTGACATTTTTTAAAAGTAGCTTCAAAACAATAAAATAATTTTTATACATTATTTTAAAGTTGAGACTAGATGTGTAAGGATGTGCAAGAAAACAAAATTAACCAAATTAAGTTTCATGAGGAAATTGACCAATTTATTGAACAATTTAAAGGAGAGATAATTGGTCAGCATTTTCAATACCTTCTAAACACAAAAACTATGTTCATGAATCGAGGTGGACATGACCTCAAAACTACGAATTATGGTGAACACTTTACATTTTGCAATCCAGAAATGACGTCGGAAACGTGCGCCTGCTTCTTCTATGCAAATCGCCGGAATCATAGCAGAAAATAAATTTCTATATATAAAAAAAAAATGTTCGCAATACCAAAATAAATAAATGTAAATAAATGTATTTTTATGGTACAAAATAAACTTCTGACATTTTATTTCGAGTTAAAATTACAGGTACGGAGAATGGAAAATATTTCCTTGAGTGAGATATGTCGGCTACTTGCGAGTTGTTGCGCGGTCGTGACTTCAACCCCTATTATGGGAACGTATTAGAGCTCGCACTTAGCCGTGAGGTCGTTGGCGTGAGGCTCATGATTTTGTCAATGGGCGTGCGCCTTCAGACTTGTGCATGTGTCCCTTTTATTCCGGTCAGGTAATAGACAGGTGCGCATGTTCGGGTAGCTCTTGCTTGAATCCCTTTTATGATATGTTTATGACCCGTTTGTAGAAAGGAGAGATCTTGAAAAAATTTACCAGTTAAACATTCTGGGGCGAAAAAAAAAGTCTGTTTGAAAATATTCGACATCTGAGAATCATTAACTTGTGGGATTTATTTTATTTGGGGTTCTTTTGATTTCTAAATTAGTTTTACAATCATAGGAAACGTTATTCCCCAACATGATCGGACATGTCCTTCTAAGGCAACCAGCTTTAGATGTTTTGGGTTTGCGACCTTTCTCACGTGCACAGCAACACCTGCTGAATATTAATTGCTGATAATGAGGAAAAGGATACGTGATCAATATTGTCACATCGAGATGTGGGGAAAGTGTGCGACCTTTCTCCCGTGTACAGCAACACCTGCTGAATATTAATTGCTGATAATGAGGCAAAAAGGTCACGTGATCAGTACTGTCACATGGTGGTGTGGGGTTGGGGGGCAATTTAGTATACTCTTTATGGATATGATCGTGACATTTTTATGACATCTAAACCCCTTAAAATCAGATAATTTATGGATTATGTTAATTGTCCCAGAACCCGCATACATTAATGAAGAGGCGGGGGTCATTAATATGTTAATTAGTGAGAGGCGGGGGTCATTAATATGCTAATTAGTAAGGGGGCGGGGGCCATTAATATGCTAATTGTCCCAGAACCCGTCTTTCCCTACTACTGATGGAAAACGAGAGAGTTTGGAGACCAAGGATGGCGAGCGAGAGTGTGGAGACCAAGGATGGAGAACGAGAGAGTTTGGAGACCAAGGATGGAGATCGAGAGATAACGGAGACCAAGGATGGAGATCGAGAGACAACGGAGACTTCGCGGGCAAGACAAGAGTGCCGTGTGCAAAAGCAGCTAAAGGGACTCCACCGGACTTTGGACTCTCCCGTGAACTTTGGACCGGGAGAGGAAGTGCCACATCTCGGCAGTGGAGCGGCACACAGGCGTGCCACAAGCATCACGGGAATCAGCGGGATGGCAGCAGTGGGCGGAGCATCGATTGGGAGCGGTACGTGGGTCAACCAGGAGTCACAGACTTTGGACCCGGAGTGGAGAGATCCAGCGGGCCGTGCGCAAAAGGGAAATAACGGTTCCCGGAGGCCCTATATAAGGCCGCAGAGCGCGGGCAGCTGGATCAGTCCATCACAAGGAGTCAAACCGTCAAGATCAATCAGATACCAAAGCGAACAATCAAACAAACAGATAATCTACAAGGGAGAAACAGCACGTCGAGTCGCCAGAGAAGCAGCGCCGTGGGAGCCTACGAGGAGCAAGATTGCTACGTCGAGACGTTCAGGATTGGGATACCAGGAATCTCCGAATTGAGACGCAGGTAGCTGAGGTCCAGAGGGCATACCACGGCTAGGTCAAGGCGGTCGATTAACCTTATCCACAAAGTCCCTGCGTTACGCCTGGAGAGAGTAAACCAAGCCAGAAGGGAGAGCGGTCGATCGGTACGGTCTCGAGTGGAATTGTCAAGGAGAGCCCTACGGATTCGACTTGCGAGGTCCCGGAGCGGCGTGCCCGAATCCCGAGTATTAAATGCCACGCGGAAACGTCCCGGACCAAAAGCAAAAGGGTGAGGCTAGGGTGGAACGTTCGTTTACACTAGGCGTGGAAGCGAAGTAAAGCGCGAGGCAGCTTCCTGGCGTTCCGCCTTGACTGTCCGCGCGGGCTGAGCGGAAACCCCAGTGGGACCATCCGGCACAGAGCAAGGGACAGGCGGCGGTGTGTCGAAAGGAGCGATCCTGGAGAGCGCAGCTTCTGTGCACCCTAGTCTGAGAACGGTGACGCTTCCCTAAGCCCGTACGGCTGATCCCCCTCGCGAGTCCGAGTCGCTACCAGCAGTCACCAAGTCACGCGTGAGGAGCGAGCAGCGAGCGAGCGTCTTCAGGGAGCTGCGAGAATCTTCAGAGAGCTCCAGGAATGGAGCACCGAGTCATCAAGGCGAGAGGTCGTCGAGTCAATCAGGACCGTCGGAAGTACCGAAGGTCACAAGCGACGAGTCAAGGCCAACCAAGCTACCAAGACATTTGTAATAATATACCCGTAATAAACCCACTGCGAACCCGAGAATTCTGGGCTTTCCCACTGAGCTACTGGGCGGTCACATTAATATAAATTTGGTGGGACGAACATACAATATACTGAGCTAGCCGCACGAATATCGTAGCGAACATACCACAAAAATCAGTCCGTTACAAAGTAGGTATATGTATACATTAGTAGATTAAGGATATACATAACTGATGTAGCCAAGTAAGAGAAAGACAAAGACCCACGGAGGGCACTAACCCATAAGAAATCCACACACGCACATACCACGCGCTGCAGGAGAGAGCGGGGAGAGAGGCCACGAAGGGCGTAACGATCGACAGCAGCCGAAGCTCAAAACGCTGCCGAAGCTAAGACGCAGCCGAAGCTCAAAACACGTGGTTCTCTGCCCTGACGACGACAGCGCAGCAGCAGACACGGTCGTCGGCAGAGGACATTATCACTGCCACACCCCAGAGGATGCGGAAGGAGTAAAAGTGGGTGAGCTGGCCGATGGCCCGAAATCCCAAAAGTGAAAGTGGGAGTGGGAGTGGGAGTAACATAAGAAAAAAATAAAGGGTTCGAGAGTATCCGGGAATAGTGTCCTCGTGCTTACAGGGACGAAAAGGGGAAGAGGGCTCGCGGATGACGGGGCCCCTCCTTCCTCAGACCGCCGGGGAAGTGTTTTCCCTCACCTCCGGATCGGGGAACTGGCTCACGGGTGACGGGGCCAGCCTTCCTTCTCCGGAAGTTTTCCTTCGCCGAGATCGGAGAACGCGCCCCGTGTGACGGGGTCTGCTTTCCCATCTTCGGAATTCCTGCTGAGGCCGGATATCCGATTTCCGTGTGACGGGATCTGATTTTCCGGACCTTTGTCCTTGGGCTGGAGATCGACTCATGGTTGACGGGGTCGATCCTGGCCTTTTCCTTTCCCCCCCTCCTTTAGAACGACCCGAAAGTAGTCTTCGTCCGTTATCCTGTCTGTCTTGAAATAGAAACATTTTCAGTGAAGACAACCAGGCGTGACCGAGTTTCACCCCAGCACTAGAACTACTTTACAGCTTTAAAAACAATCCAACACCTAAGAAACATTTAATTGTGAGAATTATTTTACATTTATCTATGGGAACCAAGCGAAAATCTGCTTTTGGAATGAAGCTTAATAACCGATGTATTTCTTACAGAGGGTGGAGTCAGAAAGTTAACTATATACAAATATATATAAAATATAATTAATTATGAATTTAAAGAAATATGTGTACAATAATAAAATAAATAAAACAAGGAAGAACGCTGTAGTCGAGTACCTCGACTATCAGATACCCGTTACTCAGCTAATGGGATCAAAGGGAAATGGAGATATGCAAGCAGCAAAGCGAGATTGAAATGCGCCACCTACCGACGGTAGACAGATTTAAGCGTTATGGGCGTTAGAGTGGGCGTGGCACTCTGCTGAAACAAACTTGCGCTGCGCAGGAATCTCAGGAATCTGTATTGTAGCTTGTACAGTTTTCAAGATCTCAGCGTTCATACGGACAGACGGACAGACGGACCGACGGACAGACGGACAAGGCTAGATCGACTTGGCTAGTGATCCTGATCAAGAATATATATACTTTATTATACATACTCTTAAAACTTACTTACTTAAAAACTTGATACATTTTGTTTTACAAAAGTGATGATACATTTAAGAATAATCGCGCTCGTTTCTGTTCTGTTTTGACAAATGTAACTGCGCTTTTTTCCTATGTTTTTGTGTGCCTTCCTTTGCATTGGTGATATTCTTGGAATATCAAACTTGAGTAGGAGCCACAAAAATGTCGCGTAAAGAGCTTACGGTTGAGGAAAGAAAAATAATTTTAAATTTACAAAAAAAATCCTATGTAGAAATAGCGAAAATTATGTCTAGAAGCCGGTCCACAATCCAACATGTGATAGGGCGTTTTAAAAACGAGGGTCGGATTGAAAATACTCGAAGAAGTGGTCGTCCACCAAAATTGAATGATAGGGACAATCGCACCATAAAGTGCCGTAAAAATCAGTGAAGTTGTAAAGACAACTCTAGATAAGGATGTCCAGCCAGAAACGATCCATAGGACAATAAAATTATTCGGCTTTGGCTCATATACACCACGCAAGAAGCCGCACGTGCCAAAAAAAAAAATCGCCTTCAGAGACTTTTTTTTTTTTTTTTTGTGTTAGTGGTGTTTTAAAGCATTGAAAGCCAACTCGGAGCTGAGCTAGCTTGCCGAAGTCTGGGACTCTAACCCAGTAAAAACTCCACCCCCTCCCCGCTTCCCCGGCGGTACTGCCGTTAGGTATTACTTCGCCGGGGGGGAACGCCCTTAGGGCTCTCTAGGATTTCATCCTATTGGAATTTCGCAGTCTTTATCGCGATGCGCAGTTTTTTGAGTACTATTGTGGCCATGTTGCATACCGCAGACCAATTTACTTCTGATTCAAGCATAATGTCCACCAGGGTACAAGGGGCTGGTGTCCTCCCAACACTTATGCTCAGATTATGCTCAGACAAAAAACACATGTTCTGCGTCTTCATTATTCGACTCGCAGAGTGGGCAGTGCGGATAACGTTCATGCTTAAACCTATTCAGATAGTATTTAAAGCATCCATGTTCCGTCAACAGTTGCGTTAAGTAGAAGTCCACATGTCCATGCTTACGTCCCAGCCATCTCTGCAGTTCTGGGATAAGCTTATACGTCCATCGTCCTTTGCTACTATTTACCCACCTCTCTTGCCACTTAGCAATGGTGAGTTCTCTGCACCTTTTCCGTAGGGATTCTGCAGGGCACACAATCTCTGCACGGAGTCGCCGTCTTGCATATAACTTCAATTTTTTGTGGCTCGAGCCCATATGGGAGCAGAGTACATCAGCGTCGATGTGACAGCACTAACCAGTAATCTACGTCCTGGTTGCCTTGGTCCCCGAGTGTTTGCCAAAGAAAGCCGGTGGTCGATCATGTAGCCCAAGTATTTTAGGCTTGGGCGCGATGTAAGTGTGGCTTCTCCAATTTTGATAGTAGCCGCCTCCACTTTCTGCCTGCTACTTATCAGGACTGCTTCAGTCTTGTGCGCTGCCAAGGCGAGTCCCTTGGAGTCGAGCCATGCGCTTGCTCGTTTCCCCGCTTCGTTGCAGATTCTTTCCGCATCTGGTAGTTTCTTTGCCGTAACCACTATGGCCACGTCATCCGCGAAACCAATAAGTCGTGCCCCATCGTACATGACATTCCATCTGGTCCCGGTGAATTGTCGTCCAGTATTGTCTTGCTCTGGGAATAGTGTTTCCACTATCCTTTTTAGACTGACTGGGCATGTCGGTGATGGCCGACTAAATACCCGCAGCCGTTTTGTGACGAGTTTATATGCGAAGCCCTATGGGTTGGAGTCTATTTCTTCGCATATATTGTTAAAGCAACTGTGTTTGTTCTCTTTTATAGTTTTTTCCAGGGCTCGTCTTTTTTCCCTGAAATATATTTGAAGTGCCTCAAATTCGGGCCTTCCTCTTGAGCGTTGGTATGCGCGTCTTGCCCTGTGGCAGTCTTTCCTGTCTTCCGCAATGGATTGGTTCCACCAGTATGCAGGTCTTGTTCTTGATGGGGTTTTCCCCCTTCTCTGCATAGATGCATCACAGGCTACTTTGGTGTATTCTGCGATGTGGTTTGCCCTTTCTTCAGCTGAGCCGCTTGTGGATAGGTCCTCGAACAACATCTGTACCATCTCCACGTCTAGCGTTTCTGTTTTGTAACCTGGCACGGTCTTAGGAACTCGTGGTGGGCCACTTCTAGAATTTATCGTGCAGATTATTGCTACATGATCACTACCCGTGTAGGTGTCACTAACCTTTCAGCAGGAGCCCGAGGCCAATCCAGCGTTCACAAATGTGAGGTCAATGATAGAACTGGTGCCGGCTCTTGAAAAAGTCGGTTTTGTTCCAGAGTTCAGAAGCACTAGGTCAAGTACGGCGAAGCTCTCAAGTAGCGCCTTTCCCCTCGCGTTGGTTCGGGGGGAGCCCCACTCCGTAGCCCAGGCATTAAAGTCCCCGGCACTTCCGGCGGGGCGATTTTCCCGGGCATCTTCTGCAATCTCTTCGAGCGCAGATATTGCCTGGGGAAGGCTAAGGCTTGGCGGCAGGTAACAGCTATAGAAAGCTATACCATTCACTTGGGCCCTAGCGAAGCAATTTCCGCATTTTTTCTTGGTAATCTGTCGCCTTGGATTACCGCAGCTCCATATTGCTGATTTTCCACTATTATTTGTTACCCATTCTCCGGAATTTATGTATTCCTGTATTGCTCGCTTATGAGTGCCATGTCTACGTTTTTCTCGGTGACATTTTGCTCCAGCAACGATTGGTCAACCTCGCAATGGCTTAGGTTAATCTGAAGGAACTTCATTTACCCCTAAGCCCTTGCATTGCCCTCCTGAACTACGGGCATTTCCCACTCATTGTTGGGTGATCGCAATCTTTCTCCTTCTTGCGCTTGCATAGCATGCAGCAGGTCTTGGTGCTCCTTTGCGCCACAGTTGTAGCAGCATTTTGAGCAGTCCTCCTGGACCCTGCAATTCCCTGCTATATGGTTAAACTCCATACATTTAAAACACCTTTTAGGTGTTAGCTTTGGTTGGACTCTACACCAGGTCCATCCCAGCCTAATTTTGCCCTTCTCCACGAGTCGCATTCCTATGTCAGGCATAACTCTTAGTGTGGCGGTTTGGGTGCCTCCGTATGGCACCCTTAGGTTTACTACTGAACCGCGCATAAGATGTCCGCTTTGTCGGTGGTCTCATCGATGTCTTTTACCTCGATCAGCGTTGTCTCAGTCAGCGCTCTGACGTCGACATTGTTGCCCAGGACAGCCTTCATTGTGGTCTGAAGCTCTACGGTTTTAGGGTCAGAGACCTTGTTTAGAATAACTAGGAGTTCCCCCTTTGCTGTTCGCCTAACGGCCTGCACTGCTTGTCCTAGCTCCTTAAGCTGTGGTTCAGCCTTAACCTTTTAAAGGATGTCGGCATAGGACCCTCCAGCGGAGGCTGCGATGACTATCGCGTCGTTCCGTGGCGGTCGCACCTTGGGCTTCCTAGCCGTCTGCTTCACCTGTGTCCACTCCTCTGGCTTCTTCCCAGGTTTTTGGGGCTTGCTGGTGCTCACTGTCCCAGCATGTTTCCCTTTACTTGCACCTTGACTGGCCTCACTTGCCGGTGCCTTATGCATCCCCTTTTTCGCTGGTACCGCTAACGTCATCCCAGTTTCTTGACCCCTGGGTCGCTTGCTGGTGCCGCTCGCGAGCACTTCTGCGCAGGTTTTTTTAGCTATCTCCTTAGCTTTTTCTTGTTCTTCATCTATGCATTGCACAGCCGACAGGACTTCCCTCTGGAGATAGTCAATTTCGTCGACTATGTCCCTCATGGGGTTTGTTATGAAACGCTTTCCTTCCATTAGCTTCTTCAGCTCAGGCCTTCGATCCCAGGCCAGTCAGCTGTTTCAGCATACCCCCCTGCTCCTCATCAGCAGCTTTTGGGCTGCACTCCACCCTTTTTTTTGGCGATGTCGCCTTTACACTGCTTTTTTTAAACGGGTCAGCTCCCGTGTTGGCCCAGTCAGGTAGACTGGACAAGGGCGTGTGGAAGCCGTCGGCATTAGCCGGCGTCGCCAGGCCTTTGTTTGCCGGCGTGCCTCCACTACTGGTTGGCCCAACCCCTAGGCTAGCGCCAGGGTGTTGTGCCCCCGATCCCCTGCCCGCCATCCCCGCCTGGGCATTTCAATGGTACTGCAGGAAACTTGGATCTTTACCCGCAGTATCCTGCTGTTCTTCGATCGGACTTTATTATTTTTATAAATTATTTAATAAGAAAGATAAATCTTAGTACTAAGGTTTATGGATTTTATTTTCTAATTTTTTTTTAAATAGCCGCCCAAAATTCCCTACGTGCTACGGCACGCACTTATGTGCTTGGCCTGCATCCTGTCCGAAGCTTGCTGCTATAGCACCCGCAGCCCCTTTCGCACACTACGATCAGCTGGTCGCGCAAGCGCTTTCCACCACTGATTCAGTGCTTGCGAAAAAAAGAAAGCGCGAGTGAAAAAATTTGGCAACTGCTAAACAAACAACGAGTGGAAAGTAATAAGAGGCAGAGATGCCTCCCCTCCCTCACCTACGACCAGCCCCTGCCTGGCCGCCAAACCTGTTGGGGATAGAATCCGAAGCTGCTCCTGGATGTCGTCCACGGCCTCCCGTCCACCAGCTGATGTCCGGGTGCGTGTCCCAAGTGCTCCACGCCGGATGGCCGGCTGCACTTCTGCCTTTATGCTGAAAACTTTAAGAAACAAACGGAGCGATTTTAGAACGCGTCCGCACTCTCTGCTTTCACAACTCTCCAGTCCAGAGACTTGAATTCGCTAAAACGTTCAAAAGTCATCCCGTTGAGTTCTGGAGAAATGTTATTTTCAGTGACGAGTCTAAATATAATATATTTGGATCAGATGGCCGTTTTAAGGTTTGACGGCAACCTAGAGATGCCTATAAACCAAAATATACGATTAAGACCGTAAAGCATGGTGGAGGAGGAGTAATGGTTTGGGGTTGTATGGGCTCTGCAGGCGTCGGGAACATGGAATTCATTGACGGAATTATGGATCACAAAATGTATATCGAGATCCTTAAAAGGAACTTAAAATAAAGCCCAGATAAGCTTGGAATTGGATCATCTTTTTACTTTTACCAAGATAATGATCCAAAACACACGGCCTTAAATACTCGCCTCTGGCTGCTGTATAGTGTTCCGCACCTGCTTAAACACCTCCGCAGAGTCCCGGCCTAAGCCCCATAGAGCACGTATGGAATCAACTGACGATTCCCGACGATTTAATGAGGTCATTAAAATGAAGGGATACCCTACAAAATATTAAATTAAATTTAAAGCTGTTAAATTAACTTTTAAATTAACTTTATAGAAGCTGTATCATCACTTTTGTGGAACAAAATGTATTACGTTTTGAAGTTTTTTTCTATTTTCTAAGTAAACCAAAGGAAAAAATTGTTATTTTAATTTGTAATATTGTTAAGATATCTGAAATAAGCAACATGGCATCCTTACTTTTTATACCCGTTACTCGTAGAGTAATAGGGTATACAAGATTCGTCGGAAAGTATGTAACAGGCAGAAGGAACGCCCACAAACCACGTTAGAGTGGGCGTGGCACTGTACTGAAACAAATTTGCGCTGCGCAGGAGTCTCAGGAATATGCGTGCCTAATCCCAGTATTGTAACTCTCATAGTTTCCGAGATCTCAGCGTTCATACGGACAGACGGACAGACGGACATGGCTAGATCGACTCGGCTAGTGATCCTGAACAAGAATATATATACTTTATGGGGTCGGAAACGCTTCCTTCTGCCTGTTACATACTTTCCGACGAATCTAGTATACCCTTTTACTCTACGAGTAACGGGTATAATGATCAATATTGTTTTAAATGGTCTTTGATTTCTGCCTTGAAAATTGTTAACAGGCCGCAAAGATGTTCGGCGTATAATATTGATATATCGCTGGAGATAATTCATATAAGTTATGAAATAATAGTAGATTTCACAGGGTTGACTTTCCCCCTTGAAATAAAATGTTTAAAAAAATTTTTTAAGAAGAATACTCATATGAGTTTAAACGTATTCGGATATAATGAAGAGACGAAGGAAATAATTGGACCACTTTTTCAATCGGAAGTGGAAAAGCCTCTTCATATCAATATGATGTTTTTGGAAGAAGGTGGAAATGGACATTACATGTACATTAAAAATATTTCAAGGTAAATTCTTTTATTCATTTTTATCTCTTTTAAGCAATTAAATAATTTGTATATATTTCTCTTTCAAAGACTAATGACTGCTCAGAGAGGAAATCAGAAGAGGGCGCAATATTTCTGCAATGTGTGTTTAAATTTTTCCAAAACTAAGGAAGCTGCATTGAAACACAAAACGCTCTGTAGTAAAAAGGTCTCAAAGATGCCACACCCCCAGAATAATACATTGGAACTTACCCAGGTTCAACATCAGCTTCAAGTTCCATTCGTTGTCTACGCGGATTTTGAATGCATTCTGGAACCGAAAAATCTTGAAGTGAGCCCCAAATTATTTAATATTAACGAACATATTCCAATATCATATGCATATTATATAAAGTGTGCTTTTGATTCTAGACTAGATAAATTTGTTTTAGAAACAGGAAAAATTTCGGAAGTAAATTTTGTAGATTCCTTTATTAAAAAATTTAACTAAATTGAGTGATGACTACTTACATAAAATAGTTCCTATGAGAATGACTTTGGATGACCAGGAAATATTTAATAATTCATTGAATTGTTCTATTTGTCAGAAAGATTTAGGGACTGAAAGGGTTAGAGATCATTGTCATTTCAAAGGTCGCCCACTCTAAAAGTAACTTGGATTATAAAGTTAACAAATTCATACCAGTATTTTTTCATAATTTTTCGAAATACGACTGTCATTTATTTATTCAAGAGTTGGGAAAGATTCCCGGTGAAATTTCCGTAATACCAATAAATAAGGAAAACTATATTTCTGTCTCAAAGAAAATAAAAAGTTTAAGTGGAAATAGTTTTGAAATTCGTTTTCTCGATACATATAGATTTATGCCATCAAGTTTAGATACCCTAGCTTCTAATTTAGTTGATGATCAATTGAACACTGTAAAATCGAAAACTTACGAAAATTTGGTATGCAAATTTATTCACTTGACCCAGCTCAGTATTTTACAACACCAGGTCTACCTTGGGAGGCAATGTTGAAAACTACAAATATTCAACTTGAATTGTTGACAGATATATTTATGTATAGATTTATTCAAAGTAGCATTCGAGGTGTTTTAGTTCAATGTTGTCATAGATATACAAAAGCAAATAACAAATATTTGTCAGATTATGATTCCTCGAAGGAGTCTTAATTTTTAATGTATGTATGATGCGAATAACTTGTATGGTTGGGATATGTCACAACCTTTACCATATAAAGATTTTAAGTGGATGTCTACCATAGACATACACAATTTTGATATTAATAACATTCCAATCGATAGCAAATACGGTTATTTTTTGGAAGTGGACTTACATGATCTTCATAATGATCTTCCATTTTGTCCGTCAAATTGTCTGGCCTCAAAAGAGGATAAGGTAAAATAATTAATTGCTGGCCTGGGAAATAAGAAAAATTATGTAATACATTATCGGAATTTGCAACAATGTACACAGAATGGGTTAGTATTGAAAAAGATTCATAGAGGTGTTCAGTTTTTACAGAAGCCTTGGTTAAAGAAGTACATTGATCTAAATACTTTACATAGGCAAAATGCAAAAAATAAAATTGAAAAAAATTTTTTTAAATTATTGAATAATTTTATTTACGGAAAAACAATGGAAGATCTTGAGCGCTGGGTCGATATTAAGCTTATTAGTACATGGGAAGCTCCGGATAGCTCGAAGACTGGACGAAAAGCACATTGTGCCAAAACTTTAATTTCAAAATCCAATTTTCATAGTGCAACTAAAATTAATGATAATTTCTATGCAATTCAAATGAAAAGATTGTCCGTTCTATTTGAAATGCCAATGAATTTAGGATTTGCAGTATTAGACTTATCGAAATGGAAAATGTATGATTTTCACTATCAATATATGAAGCCAAAGTTTCAGGAAAAGTTACTCTTAAATTATATGGATACTGATTCATTTATCTATAAAATAAAAACTGAAGATTTTTATAAAGATATTCGTAATGATCTTGAAGCAAAATTTGATTCATCGGACTATTCAGATGAAAGAATTAATCTATATAATTTCAAAAGAGTTAACAAAAAAAGTTTAGGGTTTTTTAAAGATGAGCTTAACGGTAAACTCATAACAGAATTTGTAGGTCTGTGCTCAAAGGTTTATTGTTATAGAATAGATCCAGTTGAATCTTCACATAATAAAGCAAAGGGAGTTAGTTCACGAAATCTTACATTTGAAGACTATAAAAATGTTTTATTAACTGGGGCCTCACCTTATGGTAATAGAACAATGTTTAGATCAAAAGCACATAAAATAACTACAGTTAAAGTAAATAAAAAAATTCTTTGTGGCAAAGATAACAAAAGAAAACGTAATGTTAATGAAACACAATTTTTAGAGTTAAGTAATGATGACCATAATACGACATCAATTAAACATCAGAGATTAATTGAAAAAGATATTTTAGAAAATGTTGAATGGCTAGAATCAAATTCATTTTGCTTGGGTGAGATGATATAAAATAATTATGTGAACGGTGGAGAATCATTAGATAGCCTTAAATTTCAAAAGGAACATATTGAAAAAGAACTATTTTATAAATCAGTTGAATTGGAGATGTTTTATCGATCGAGACCTTGGAAAATATAAATGAAAATGATTTTGAGTTTGTAAAAAGTTTTTTTATTATATTTAATTTTAGTTTAAAACATTGTACGAAAATATTAATATTAAACTTAATATAAGATAAGATAAATATGTAAATTAAAATTAATAAATAAATAAATATTAATTAAATAAATCATTTATTATACTACAAAATGTCTTCCTTGTTTATCCAGCTAGTCTTTGAAAACACGAGCCACTTAACAAAAACTTTATTTCTTTTTCGCCTTACAACTTTTTCAACTAGGTGTGGTTGGGGGAATCGTGTTTTTTTTCAGTTCTTCTTTATAGAATTCGCCCTGAATCGGGCTACCATCTAAATCTTCAAGTAAGTATGTTTTAGGGTATGTATTCTTTACCTTTCTAATTTTAAAGATTTCTGTTGTATAGTTTGGTGTATACCCTTTCTCAAAGACATGTTTATATTTACTGATACGAACGTGGTCCCCCTTACGGAATTTACTTGCAACAAATATTTTTAGGTGATTATACGATGTTTGTAATATTTGTTTTTCATTGGAAGAATTTACTTTACTTGGACTCATTTTTATTTTTATGTGCGCTCTATTATTATATTTATTAATTAATTGCTTATACATATCTATCCACTTATATTTTCCATTGAAACTAAACTCACGCCACATTAACTCTTTAAGAGTTCTATTGAAACGTTCAACTATTGATTCTTTTAGAGTACTGAAGGTTGAATAATGATTTATCCTATAACTTTTCATTAATAGCTTAAATTTAGAATTAAAGAATTTAGTGCCATTATCAGTTTGCAGGTTTCGTGGTGTTCCATGACCCGATTTAAATAATCTCTCCATGGCTTGGGAAACATCATTTGCATTTTTTGATTTTAATGCCTCACCCCAAGCATATTTCAAAAATGTGTCTATAAAAGTCAACAAGTATCGGTACCCATCATTAGATTTTGAAAAGGCTCCCATTTCAACCAAATCTGCTTGCCACAGATAGTTTATACCCCTTGTAATCACTCGTCTTCGTTGAAAGTTTTTTCGAGATGGTCCGTGCCACTTATGTACGATTTCTCGCTTAATCATATTCTAATAGGCTGAATAGCGACACCTTCTAACTCAGTTGTGGTTTTTTTCGCTAATGATATCGGTTTTGTTACACATTTAAATATATAGTCCTCAATGGTTTTAATCTTTTCCAGAATTTTGGCAAAAATTTGGTCAGCGCTGTCTGCCCTCTTATTATTCAGTTCAATTTTATTTTCTAAGCTTGAAATTTTTGTGAGTCGACGATTAACATTTTGAGTTATAATTTTTCTTAAATCTTCTCCCAACTTTCCAAGGATCTCATCAGTATATTGTTTCGTTGGTAGATCATTGTTGTCTAAAGGCTTAGATCCGTTTTTGATACGTTTATTTTGAGCATTTAGATTACCGTCCTCATCGATGAATAATTCCTCAGTAGAATTAACACGTCTTTTCAAATTTTCTGATCGTTCCTTATCAACAGAAAAATGTCCAAACTTGTCGACAGACATGATGTTTATAAATGTAAAACATATTTGTCCTTCCTATTTATACTCATTAATATATAATCCTTTCTTCACGCAATTCCTCTAATATTGAATAAATTTCGTTGTTGTGGATGGTGTTACCCGCTCCTTTTGATGCTACTAAAATTTCCAGTCGTTCGACTAACTCATTTACATCATTCCAATATACATAGTTTGGATTTGATTTCTGAAGAGTCATGTAACCAAAACCAGTTTTTGAGCGAAGTGGAGTAGAAGTTGTAGGACTGAAATCTTTGTCTATCAACTTTCTATTTCCCAGTGCTAGTGCCAAAACAATTTTATTTCCCACCCTGTTTTACGGTGTTGAGATTTTTGGGCACTGCGACACTCAGGATACGCAAAAATTTACTGTTGCTTGTATTTAAATCGTCCGTTATGTGTTTAATCTTCGTCGCACTGAACACACTTCCTACCTAGTTAGAAGTATTCTTGACCTTAGCCTTAGTCAGTGGATTGACCATAAGACATTAATTTATTTTCAAAAGATTGTGGTAACCCGCGAACCCTGTTACTTGTTTCAGAATCATCTTTCATCTCAATCTCAAAGAACACAAAACGTTATTATCCCTAGATATAAAACCTTATGCTCGAAAAAGTACATTATATGTTAATGCTATTCGCCTATGGAACCATCTATCTAATGGTCTTAAAGCCATTAGAAGCGCGTCTCAGTTTATCTTTAAAATCAAAGAATTTATGCATGCTTAAAGATGGTTTCACACTTAAACTTATAATTTAACTAAAACTTATACTTAAACTTATACTCAAATTGTAAAAACAACTATTAGTTTTTAAGTAGAACATTTAAATTGTTTTTATACCCGTTACTCGTAGAGTAAAAGGGTATACTAGATTCGTCGGAAAGTATTTCGTTTCCGACCCCATAAAGTATATATATTCTTGATCAGGATCACTAGCCGAGTCGTTCTAGCCATGTCCGTCTGTCCGTCTGTCCGTCTGTCTGTCCGTCCGGATGAACGCTGAGATCTCGGAAACTATGAGAGCTAGGCTATTGAGATTTGGCGTACAGATTCCTGAGCTTCTTACGCAGCGCAAGTTTATTTCAGTAGAGTGCCACGCCCACTCTAACGCCCACAAACCGCCCAAAACTGTGGCTCCTACAGTTTTGATGCTAGAATAAAAATTTTAGCTGAAATTTAATGTTCTCATCAATACCTATCGATTGACCCAAAAAAAAGTTTGCCACGCCCACTTTAACGCCCACAAACCGCAAAAACTTGTGACGCCCACAATTTTCATGATAGATAAAAAATTTTAACTGAAATGTATTAGTCTCGTAAATACCTATCAATTGATCCAAAAAAAATTTGCCACGCCCACTTTAACGCCCACAAACCGCAAAAACTTGTGACGCCCACAATTTTCATGCTAGATAAAAAATTTTAACTGAAATGTATTGGTCTCGTAAATACCTATCGATTGATCCAAAAAAATTTTGCCACGCGCACTCTAACGCCCATAACGCTTAAATCTGTATATCGCCGGTAGGTGGCGCATTTTAATCTCGCTTTGCTGCTTGCATATCTCTATTTAGCTGAGTAACGGTTATCTGATAGTCGAGGTACTCGACTATAGCGTTCTTCCTTGTTTTTTATTTTAACATTCTTTACTCAATCCGATGTGACTAACGCAATAAATGTAAGTCTTTACTTGTAGCGTTAGGATATAAATTAATAAATAAATGAATAAAGACATTCGGCGTTCCCGAAACTGCTTTGACCAACAACGGCTCACAGTTCAAAGGAGGCTACTTTAAAGCTTTCTTGATCCGATTTGGGGTATCTCACACTTGTATGCCAATGCAAGCGAACGTTTGAGCAGATCCATCTTGTCAGCCATTAAAGCTTATATACGTACGGAACTCTCTAATTGGGATATGCACTTTGAAGAAACAAGCGGTTTCTGAGAGGTTCGATGCAGAGAAGTACTGGATATTCGCCCTATTTCTTGTGTTTCGCTCAGAACAAAATTTTCAACGGTTGAGATTTAAAGCTTTTCCTCAAACTGAGTTTGATAAGCGGTGACGTATTCCCTAGCCAACCCGACACTCTACAACTAGACTTGGGGCTTGCAAAAGAAATGATAGCCAAAACACATGAGAACAACGCAAGAAGGTAAAACCTGCGGAGCCGATTAAAGGAAATGAAGGTCGGACACGAAATCTGCTCCAGAAACTTTGCACAGAGCAACGCCCAGAAACGTTTTAACAGTAAGCTAATGTAGTTAGGAAGCTAGGTCCTTTCTATTAAGGACTATATAACGAGAATGGAAAGTGCAAAACTTAAGGGATGATAAATCCTTATCCATCTATCATTTCCATCTAAATCTTTTACCGATTAAGTAGTCAGAAAAGTTGAAGAGATAGATAAAAGTCTTGTGACTAGCCGTCAATTGTGCCAAACTCTGGAAGAGGTTGAAAGGGCAAAGGCAACCGAATTAAATACATCCGGCCGAGTCCTACAAGAGGGTGAGATAGAAAGAAAAGATAAACTAAAGGGTTTCTGATCAGCAGCACATTATGTGATTTTTAGGTGCTCGGCTATCAGAAAACCAAATTACGATATTCGATTCAGCCAGCTGAGCGCACGAGAAATTCACATTGGAGTAATATTCGGAAGAGGGCGGCCAGTGTCGCCGCAACTTATGATAGAGCCGAATTAAATTTTTTTTTTTATCATAAGTCATGTTTATACCCGTTACTCGTAGAGTAAAAGGGTATACTAGATTCGACGGAAAGTATGTAACAGGCAGAAGGAAGCGTTTCCGACCCCATAAAGTATATATATTCTTGATCAGGATCACTAGCCGAGTCGATCTAGCCATGTCCGTCTGTCCGTCTGTCCGTATGAACGCTGAGATCTCGGAAACTATGAGATACTGGGATTAGGCACGCAGATTCCTGAGATTCCTGCGCAGCGCAAGTTTGTTTCAGTAGAGTGCCACGCCCACTCTAACGCCCACAAACCGCCCAAAACTGTGGCTCCTACAGTGGCTCCCATAACGCTTAATACTGTATACCGCCGGTAGGTTGCGCATTTTAATCTCGCTTTGCAGCTTGCATATCTCTATTTAGCTGAGTAACGGGTATCTGATAGTCGAGGTACTCGACTATAGCGTTCTTCCTTGTTTTTTTTAATATGTTTTTTAAAGTGTATTGCGAAAAGTGTTTGAGGTTCGCGATAAGCTGCCAAAACTCCGGCATTATTTCCCCATTATCAAAAAAACAAAGGGAATGAAAGTTTAACAAAATTAGCCTGGCGACTTACCGCATTTAATAAAAACGAAAATTTGATGAAAATAATAATGGTAAAAGCCCCCAAAA
This sequence comes from Drosophila suzukii, assembly GCF_043229965.1. Lineage (NCBI taxonomy): Eukaryota > Metazoa > Arthropoda > Insecta > Diptera > Drosophilidae > Drosophila > Drosophila suzukii. The sequence continues at coordinate 1,213,894 of NW_027255900.1, read as the reverse complement.
CGAAGAATATTAGCGGGTAGCGGGGTACCTTCGGCGCTGCTAGAATGGCGTGGGAGGCAGCGGCGGGAACTGCTGTGCTGGGCTTTGGTGGTTTGCTGCTGGTGCGGCTGGCGTACGTTGGATGCGGCGGATTGCGTCGAGCTGTTGGGGAGAAACCACACGATACGCGAAGTGCCCCGTTGACCAAAAGAAAGTTGCGCAAATTGTTCACTTTCAATCGCTAGCGTTCCAAAAAGAGACGGAGCCCCAGCCAGTCGCCTACGCCTTAAGCCTGCGTACAGGCGCCAAAGAGAATTTACCCGAACACCGTTTTCTGGGCTACTGGCAGTCCCTCATCGACCATGTGGAAGCCCGGCTGTATCACCTTCGGGTAGACGTCCGCGCCCAGGATTAAGGAAATGGTGGCTGGCCGATGGAACCGCTCATCATGGATAGAAGAGGTCCACCGACAAGAAAGTGCCCTGGTGTCAACGCTAAGAGATCAGTTGGATCCTCGGACATTGGAGATAGCGGTCTGGAATTCAGACAAGCTGCGATTCTCGCTAGGAGGGTGGACAGCTCTTCAAAGGTGTACTTCAGTGTAGCGGTGGACTTGTTAAACAAGGTCTTGAAGCTCTTGACACCAGCTTCCTATAGGCCGCCCATATGGGGTGCCCCAGGAGGAATGAATGGCCAGGTGAGCTGCTGATGACTATATCGGTCACAGACTCTTAATCGGCTGCAGGAAGTCTCGGGAAGCACGGTGGAAGCGCCGACGAAGGTCTTTCCATTGTCGGACTGGACTTGGCGAGGACACCCTCTTCTATATACGAAACGAGCGAAGGCGGCAAGAAACTTTTCAGTCGTTAAGTCGGATGTAGGCTCTAGATGGATGGCCTATGTAGAAAAACAGATATAAACCAACACATACCCTTTTGTAATGAGACAAGCTTTTCAGGTATAATTTTTTATAGCCACCATAGCGGGTTATGCACTAGCACTTGAAGGGGAACTCCTCGACCAGCCAAATCAGCTGGATTGTGTTAGGATTGAACGTGTGACCAATTGGCTGCCTCTGTGGACTCGGTTACCTTCGTCACCCTGTTGGCAACGAACGTTGTCCAACGGCACGCTGGTTTGACTAACCATGGAGTTTTGAGGGCAGCCTCGGCATATTAGGAAAAATGTCTTCGGCCATCTCGGACAAAAGGAGATCCCCACATAACTCCGGCCTGGGAAGGACACTGTTTTGACTGGCGCCACACGCGTCTTGGCCGTGAGCAAGTTCACCATCGTCTTTTGGCCCTTTTCTACGCGCACATAATCGCAGCTCCATATGCCTTTTGCGAGGCGTCACAGAATCCGTGATGCTCTACACGGAACTCCGGACGGAAGCAAATCCGTCTGGGTATTCTGACCTGGTCTGGGACCGAATAGCTCTGGAGAAAGCTGTTCCACCTTTGGCACAGCTCAATTGGAAGTTTATCGCCCCAATCTAGATCCTGAAGCCAAATCTCTTACATAAAGATTTTGGCACACACAACAAATGGAGCGAGCCAGCCTGCTGGATCAAACAGCTTGGCAATTTGTGAAAGGACTTGGCGTTTCGTGGGGGAGATTTCCGTTCCAAAATCAGGTAGGACGAAAAAGAACTCATCGGACGTCGCCTTCCATCCTACGCTCTCAGTGTCGATCTCGAGGAAGTCTGTTGTCAGAAGATGATCGCTTTGGATATGAGCTAATATTTTTTTGTGGTTTGAGGTCCATTTTCTCAATGGAAAGCCCGCGGAATCGAGAGCATTTTGTAGCTTGCGAACATTGAGCTTAGCGTCCTTTACGGAGTCAGCACCCGAATAGACATCGTCTACATACATATGATTTTAAATGACGTTGCTCGCTCTTGGATGGCGGAGCTGCACGTCAGTTGCCAGCGGTTGCATGACTCGAATGGCCAGGAATGGCTCGCAATTGACTCCAAAAGTTACCGTCTCTAGTTCTAGATCTCGAATGTGCTCCTCGATGTTGCGGAACAAGATACGCTGGGACGAGGAATGCTTCGGTTCTACCCATATTTGTCGATACATTTTCTCGATAGCGGCACTGTAGACGTATCGGAAATATCGCCACTTTAGGATCTGGATAGTAAGCTCGTCGGACTGTAAGACTGGGCCAGCATGAAGGATATCATTTAAACTGACCCCATTCTCTGAAGGGCTGGAGGCATTGAAAACCACACGCAGCTTGGTGGTTGTATTTTCCGGGTTGAGCACGGCACAATTATGGGTAGGACGGACGGATGGAGGTCGACATACTCTTGAATCACGAAGTCGTATTTAGTTTTCAGCTAATTAACTAGCTTTACTCGTTGCTTGGTTCATAGGAACGATCCAGGGACGTGTCAACCGTGTGGGAGATTCGCTTGAAAAAAACGGAAATCTGACTTTCCCTTGAAACAGGAACGGGTCCTGTTAGGATCCACCCGAAAATGGTTTCTTGACCGAGCACAGAGCAACAAATGTTTGGCCGGGTGCCTCTTAAGAGAATGGATGGCAGTACGTCGGCCCTGATCGGAATATCTATCTGTGCGCTCTCGTAGGACTTTGGATTCGCTAGTGGCAGTTCGGGAAGATCCCGTAGAAACTGTTGCGGAATCGGACAAGGTGCGGTGCCCAGCAAGACGGATCTGTACTCCTTCGCGAAGTATTTTTGGACTGTAGAATCCGTGGACCGTGGTGTATTTGGTCTTGATCTGGGTCTCGGGGAGGGATTCGAAGGCGATTGGGAGGAGTTGCCTCTGTGTAGTAAGGTGTGATGGCGGCCCCTTTCACAATCACGCAGCTGATGCCCTCGTGCGAAGCAGTTCAGACACAGCTGCTTTCTCTTTATATATGCCGACCGCTCGTCGACCGTCATCTGAAGAAATCGTGTACATGTGTGGACAGGATGGTTTTCCTTTTTACAAAGGTTACATCCTTTGGGCTTGAGTGCTACCCTTGTCTCGTAAGAATTTATGCTTCGAGGCGCTGCAGTGGTCGCGGATGTTTTTGGCAGAGATTGACTCGAGCTTGACGGCATTACGTAGTCTATGGCTTCTAAGGTCCGGTGACTCTCCGTAAGAAAGGCGTTCAGCTCCTGCCACTTCGGAATCTCGGCCATGTTGTGCAGGGAATGTTCCCAAAAGGATAGCGTGAGCTTAGGAAGTTTGGAGGAGCACATGTACACTAGGAGGTAATCCCAATTTTCATATCCGCGATCTGAGCCCCACATCTCTCGAAAGCGGAATAGCAGTAGCCGTCATAAGCTTTGAGAATTAGAAAACTATCAGCTGCACTGTCTCCGGCTTCTGCTATGCACCCGGTGCATTCATCGTATTCTGCCTTGATGCGGTCCCACAACGCGAATTTCTTCGCGGCGAACGTTAAGCATGGAAAGAGTAGGAGGGACCGGCGAAGGAGTGTTTGTTCTTGATTCAAACTCGCTCAGCCGATCTGAGACCTCAATAAATTTTCTTAGAGCAATTTGGGAAGCTGTTAGTGTCATTTTGACGTTTGCACGGGTGAGCCCTTTTCGGGGCGACGAGGGCTTAGCGGTTAGTTCGGGTGCGGCCAGATCTACGGATATGCCTGGGACTACGGCAGGTAAAATAGACAACTTGTTGTTATCACTTCCAATCGACATTTAAAAAAAATGACCTGTTTTAGGTCAGAATCTGCTCGCCTTTGTTTGTCGAATAAATAGGAAACCTGGGCCACTTCTGGCCCTTTTTTGCCTTTGAAATAATTTGAGGGGAAAAAAATACTAATTATGTGTTAATATGTATTATAGTCCCGGTGAAGTAATAGTCTTATTTCGCCTTTATTTAAACTTCTGAGTGAAGAAAAATACCAAAAAATGCCAATAAGTTGTTGGCCGGAGGATGCTATTTGTTGGTTATTTAGTACTAGAGTATTCTTTTAATATACCGAAAAAAAATTGATGGACGAAGGGTGCTATTGTTAAATAAAACACAATGACCAAAAAAAAATGTTCACTTCGGTTTTTGTTTTATTATTTTTAACCGGATGGTCGACGGAAAACTTTAATTAGTGGAACCGGGATGGTGGGAATTAAAATTATATGTGAAGCTACGTAGTATGTGTGTATGTAGATATGGATATGTGTGTAGATAATTATGTATGTGGATATGTATGTATGTAGATGGGCGTACCATATTCGCGAAACAAACTTGCGCTGCGTACAGGGCTACGAAAGCTAAATCTGAAATCCAAATTCTCTGTCTTTGATAGTTTCCGAGACATCCGCGCTCATATTTTTGATTTTTTGAAGTTTGTTGGGGGTTTGTGGGCGTTAGAGTGGGCGTGAGACGATTCTGAAATAAACTTGCGCTGCATAAGAAGCTCAAGAACCAGCATGCCAAATCCCAATAGCCTAACTCTTTTAGTTTCCGAGATCTCAGCGTTCATCCGGACGGACAGACAGACGGACATGGCTAGATCGACTAGGCTAGTGCTCCTGATCAATAATATATATACTTTATGGGGTCGGAAACGCTTCGTTCTGCCTGTTACATACTTTCCGACGAATCTAGTATACCCTTTTACTCTACGAGTCCGTCTGTTCGACTGTCCGATTGTCCGACTGTCCGTCTGTCCGTATGTCCGTCTGTCTGTCCGTCCGTATTAACGCTGAGATCTCGGAAACTATAAGAGCTAGGCTATTGGGATTTGGCATGCAGATTCCTGAGCTTCTTGCGCAGCGCAAGTTTGTTTCAGCAGCGTGCCACGCCAGCTCTAACGCCCACAAAACAGCCCAAGCCTGTGGCGCCCACAATTTTCATGCTAGATGATAAATTTTAACTGAAATGCATTGGCCCATAACGCTTAAATCAGTCTACCGCCGGTAGGTGGCGCATTTCAATCTCGCTGTGCTGCTTGCATATTTCCATTTCCCTTTGCTCCCATTAGCTGAGTAACGGGTATCTGATAGTCGAGGTACTTGACTATACCGTTCTTCCTTGTTTTGGACTGTAGAATCCGTGGACCGTGGTGTATTTGGTCTTGATCTGGGTCTTGGGGAGGGATTCGAAGGCGATTGGGAGGAGTTGCCTCTGTGTAGTAAGGTGTGATGGCGGCCCCTTTCACAATCACGCAGCTGATGCCCTCGTGCGAATCAGTTCAGACACAGCTGCTTTCTCTTTATATATGCCGACCGCTCGTCGACCGTCATCTGAAGAAATCGTGTACATGTGTGGACAGGATGGTTTTCCTTTTTACAAAGGTCACATCCTTTGGGCTTGGGTGCTACCCTTGTCTCGTAAGAATTTATACTTTGAGGCGCTGCAGTGGTCGCGGATGTTTTTGGCAGAGATTGACTCGAGCTTGACGGCATTGACTATAGTGTGTGCATCGCCACTTGTTTTGGCATTTAGGTGAAACAGTTTTTCGACTGGCGTAAGCCTTGGATCCCTAAAGGTCGGCCACCGCAGATAATCTCCAGCGAAATCATCGGTATCGCACAGAGGCAGCCGACAGCCAGAGGAAATATAAGTCTGGGTAGGAACAGCTTGAACTTGGAGAGCTTGGGATATCATATCCGCGATCTGAGCCCCACATCTCTCGTAAACGGAATAGCAGTAGCCGTATTAAGCTTTGAGAATTAGAAAACTATCAGCTGCACTGTCTCCGGCTTCTTCTATGCACCCGGTGCATTCATCGTTTTCTGCCTTGATGCGGTCCCACAACGCGAATTTCTTCGCGGCGAACGTTAAGCATGGAAAGAGTAGGAGGGAAACTCGCTCAGCCGATCTGAGACCTCAATAAATTTTCTTAGAGCAATTTGGGAAGCTGTTAGTGTCATTTTGACGTTTGCACGGCCCTTTTCCCTTTTCGGGGCGACGAGGGCTTAGCGGTTAGTTCGGGTGCGGCCAGATCTACAAATAGAATAGACAACTTGTTGTTATCACTTCCAATCGACATTTAAAAAAATGACCTGTTTTAGGTCAGAATCTGCTCGCCTTTGTTTATGTCGAATAAATAGGAAACCTGGGCCACTTCTGGAACAGTGGAACGAGGTCTCGACAAAAAAAAAAGGGGATCGAAGAAATAGAAATTGAAGCACGTACCCAATGATACGGATTAGGAACGGTGAGTAAGGAGTTCGTATATCACCCGTGGAGAAAAAATACTATGGTACTTAACCTTTTTGGGATATTTTTTTTGTAATATGGTTTAATTGGGATAAAGTTTGGTCTTTTTTTGCCTTTGAAATAATTTGAGGGGGGAAAAATACTAATTATGTGTTAATATGTATTATAGTCCCGGTGAAGTAATAGGCTTATTTCGCCTATATTTAAAGTTCTGAGTGAAGAAAAATACCAAAAAATGCCAATAAGTTGTTGGCCGGAGGATGCTATTTGTTGGTTATTTAGTACTAGAGTATTCTTTTAATATACCGAAAAAAAATTGATGGACGAAGGGTGCTATTGTTAAATAAAACACAATGACCAAAAAAAATGTTCACTTCGGATTTTGTTTGATTATTTTTAACCGGATGGTCGACGGAAAACTTTAATTAGTGGAACCGGGATGGTGGGAATTAAAATTATATGTGAAGCTACGTAGTATGTGTGTATGTAGATATGGATATGTATGTAGATAATTATGTATGTGGATATGTATGTATGTAGATGGGCGTGCCATATTCGCGAAACAAACTTGCGCTGCGAACAGGGCTACGAAAGCTAAATCTGAAATCCAAATTCTCTGTATTTGATAGTTTCCGATATATCCGCGTACATATTTTTGATTTTTTGAAGTTTGTGGGGGGTTTTTGGGCGTTAGAGTGGGCGTGAGACGATTCTGAAATAAACTTGCGCTGCATAAGAAGCTCAAGAATCTGCATGCCAAATCCCAATAGCCTAACTCTTATAGTTTCCGAGATCTCAGCGTTCATCCGGACGGACAGACAGATTGATCCAAAAAAAAATGTGCCACGCCCACTGTAACGCCCTTAACGCTTAAATCAGTCTACCGCCGGTAGGTGGCGCATTTCAATCTCGCTGTGCTGCTTGCATATTTCCATTTCCCTTTGCTCCCATTAGCTGAGTAACGGGTATCTGATAGTCGAGTTACTTGACTATACCGTTCTTCCTTGTTATACCCGTTACTCGTAGAGTAAAAGGGTATACTAGATTCGTCGGAAAGTATGTAACAGGCAGAAGGAAGCGTTTCCGAGCCCATAAAGTATATATATTCTTGATCAGGATCAATAGCCGAGTCGATCTAGCCATGTCCGTCTGTCCGTCTGTCCGTCTGTCCGTCTGTCTGTGCGGATGAACGCTGAGATCTCGGAAACTATGGGAGCTAGGCTATTGAGATTTGGCGTGCAGATTCCTGAGCTTCTTACGCAGCGCAAGTTTGTTTCAGTAGAGAGCCACGCCCACTCTAACGCCCACAAACCGCCCAAAACTGTGGCTCCTACAGTTTTGAGGCTAGAATAAAAATTTTAACTGAAATGTATTGTTCTCATCAATACCTATCGATTGACCCAAAAAAAGTTTGCCACGCCCACCCTAACGCCCATAAACCGCCCACAAACTTCAAAAAATCGTAAATATGAACGTGGATATCTCGGAAACTATCAAAGACAGAGAATTGCGATTTCAGATTTAGATTTCGTAGCCTTATACGCAGCGCAAGTTTATTACGCGAATATGCCAAGCCCACTCTAACGCCCATAAACCGCGAAAAAATTTTAACTGAAATGTATTGGTCTCGTCAATACCTATCGATCAGTCCAAAAAAAAAATTTTCCACGCCCACTCTAACGCCCATAACGCTTAAATCTGTATACCGCCGGTAGGTGGCGCATTTTAATATCGCTTTGCTACTTGCATATCTCCACTTTATCTGAGTAACGGGTATCTGATAGTCGAGGTACTCGACTATAGCGTTCTTCCTTGTTATACCCGTTACTCGTAGAGTAAAAGGGTATACTAGATTCGTCGGAAAGTATGTAACAGGCAGAAGGAAGCGTTTCCGACCCCATAAAGTATATATATTCTTGATCAGGGTCACTAGCCGAGTCGATCTAGCCATGTCCGTCTGTCCGTCTGTCCGTCTGACCGTCTGTCCGTCTGTCTGTCCGTCTGTCTGTCCGGATGAACGCTGAGATCTCGGAAACTATGAGAGCTAGGCTATTGAGATTTGGCGTACAGATTCCTGAGCTTCTTACGCAGCGCAAGTTTATTCCAGTAGACTGCCACGCCCACTCTAACGCCCACAAACCGCCCAAAACTGTAACTCCTACAGTTTTGATGCTAGATAGAAAATTTTAACTGAAATTTATTGGTCTCATCAATACCTATCGATTGACCTAAAAAAAAGTTTGGCACGCCCACTTAAACGCCCACAAGCCGCGAAAACCTGTGACGCCCACAATTTGCATGCTAGATAAAAATGTTTACTGAAATGTATTGGTGTCGTCAATACCTATCGATTGATCCAAAAATAAATTTGCCACGCCCACTCTAACGCCCATAACGCTTAAATCTGTATACCGCCGGTAGGTGGCGCATTTTAATCTCGCTTTGCTGCTTGCATATCTCCATTTAGCTGAGTAACGGGTATCTGATAGTCGAGGTACTCGACTATAGCGTTCTCCCTTGTTATACCCGTTACTCGTAGAGTAAAAGGGTATACTAGATTCGTCGGAAAGTATGTAAGAGGCAGAAGGAAGCGTTTCCGACCCCATAAAGTATATATATTCTTGATCAGGATCACTAGCCGAGTCGATCTAGCCATGTCCGTCTGTCCGTCTGTCCGTCTGTCCGGATGAACGCTGAGATCTCGGAAACTATGAGAGCTAGGCTATTGAGATTTGGCGTATAGATTCCTGAGCTTCTTACGCAGCGCAAGTTTGTTTCAGTAGACTGCCACGCCCACTCTAACGCCCACAAACCGCCCAAAACTGTAACTCCTACAGTTTTGATGCTAGATAGAAAATTTTAACTGAAATTTATTGGTCTCATCAATACCTATCGATTGACCTAAAAAAAAGTTTGGCACGCCCACTTAAACGCCCACAAACCGCGAAAACCTGTGACGCCCACAATTTGCATGCTAGATAAAAAATTTTAACTGAAATGTATTGGTGTCGTCAATACCTATCGATTGATCCAAAAATAAATTTGCCACGCCCACTCCAACGCCCATAACGCTTAAATCTGTCTACCGCCGGTAGGTGGCGCATTTTAATCTCGCTTAGCTGCTTGCATATCTCCATTTCCCTTTGAGTAACGGCTATCTGATAGTCGAGGTACTCGACTATAGCGTTCTTCCTTGTTTTTTTATTAAATTCTTTATACACCTGTCTGGTCGCTGACGCTTTATCTCGTAAGATAAGATTTACGGTCGCGTGAATTTGAATCGGCAGAGTACTGAGGATGAACGTCGACCACCAGACGTTAAGCTTTCCGATAAATTGATATATAAACGTGCAGAGCACGCAAGATCATATTCAAGAATCAAACTCTTGGAAGCTCTGGATCTAACTTTTGTCCGAATTTGCTAGTACTTAGAAAATTATGTATTTTACACATTCGGCGTTCCCGAAACTGCTTTGACCGACAACGGCTCACATTTCAAAGGAGGCTACTTTAAAGCATTCTTGATTGTATTTAGGGTATCTCACACATGTACGGCAATATATTCGCCTCCGGCCAATGCAAGCGAGCGTCTGAACAGTTCCATCTTGTCAGCCATTAAATCTTATACTGGTACGGAACACTCTATTTTGAATATGCACCTGAACGAAATAAGCGGTTCGCTGAAAGCTTCGATACATAGAAGTACTGGTTATTTGCCCTATTTCGTGTGTGTCGGTCAGAACAAAGTTTTCAACGGCCGATATTCCGAGCTTCGTATTCCTTAGCCAACCCGACACTCTACGACGTTCAAAAGAAAAGATAGCAGAAACACATGAGTAAATCCAGTTTTCAACAAGGCTAAAGTAGTTAGGAAGCTAGGTCCTTCCTATTACGATCTAGATAACGAGTAGGGAAAGTGTAACACTTAAAGGATGGTAAATCCTAATCCACCTATCTTTTCCTCAGTTACCGTCCTTGTCAGGAAGCCTTTGAATGACGTAACTGTGGTGTATTAGCGAGCTCGAATAACAAAAATATCAATGCGTTCCACTGTACTCACAAACAAAACTGAAAGCAAAAGGCACGTTAAACTGCCAGCGGTTTTTTTTCAATAAGATACACGCAGTGCGAAGCGCGAGAACGAACCGCAATTAAAATAGAAAACACAAATAATAACAAAACCCGGCTTACGAATTTCGCTGCAACACCATGCACTTGGCACACCCTTTTCGGACCGGCTGTAGCGCTGGTAGTCAAATGAGAACATATGGCGAAGTATGTTTGCCATTAAAGTTTTATTCAGATTAAGAACTACAAAGTTTATTAATATTATCAAGACACGTGTGTCGCTCGCTGATTCTTGCCGATAAATCTCCGAGAGTTGCCACACCATTCTTTCTAGTCATCTGGCAAGCTTCTGTTGGCGCTGCTGCCATATTAGGTTGCCACAGTACTCCCCCTCCAGTGAACGCGTCACGAGTCCTGGTTTGAAAATTTAACTCCATGTTTTCTCTCATAAGTCCTGGTCAGTCTAGGGGTAACTTCTTCTGAATCCAACTGGCAGTCGTCCTTTACTAAAAATGCTGGTTTGAGGCGATCAACTGATACTGCAGTCTCATGGCCATTGAGTCTGATAGTGAAAACACGATCGTTTTCGCGTCTGACAATCTCATGAGGACCAGTGTAAGGGGCTTCCAGAGGCTGTTTTACGGCGTCAGTGCGGAGAAATACATGCGTACATTTATCGATCCCTTTCAATACGAACATCTTCTGCTTGATATGATGTGCTGTTGATGTCGGTCGCACTTTTTGCATGTGCTCTCGAAAGATACTCAAAAAAGAGGTGGGGTCAACCGTGTCGTCCAAGTCGGTAAAAAACTCATTTGGCAGTCGAATAGGTGTTCCGTATACCATTTCTGAGGCTGAAGATTTGATGTCCTCCTTGTAACAGGTACGAAGTCCAAGCAAAACTGTTGGCAGTAACTCCGGCCACGGAGTACCTCTGTTGCACATCAAAGATGACTTAAAGGATCTGTGCCACCTCTCTATGAGTCCGTTTGACTGAGGATGGTAGGCCGTCGTGTGTATGTGTTTACTTCCAACCAGATTAGCAAGATGTTTGAAAACTGCTGACTCAAATTGTGTTCCTTGGTCCGTAGTTATCGTTTTTGGAGAACCAAATCGAGATATCCAGTGAGTCCAGAATGCCGTAGCTATTGTCTCAGCAGTAATATTTGAGAGAGGTACAGCTTCTGGCCATCGCGTAAATCTATCAATCATCGTCAGACAGTACCGATAGTTTTGTTGTAATGGCATAACTACAATGTCAAGGTGAACGTGGTCAAATCTACCATTTGGCACTTCGATCTTTTCTGGTAAGAGGTGGTTGTGTTTGTGGATCTTAGAGCGCTGACAAGGTAGACAAACTCTGCCCCATTCGAGGACATTTTTATTTATCGAGGGCCATACAAACTTTTGTCATCAAATCGAACCCTTTGAAGTTTTAAAGATGTGGTTCCTTTTAAAAGGTGTACCAGTTCAGGATCTGACGCTTGCTCCTCTTCAATTTGCGATAATTTTATGCCAGTCGGCATTGTTATAGAGCATAATCTTGAAAAAGCGTCTGCGACTGCATTCTCGGATCCTTTCACATGCATAATAGTCGTGCAGAATTGAGAGATGTAAGCCAAATGTCGTAGCTGTCTCGGTGATGCTTTCTCTGGTCGCTGCTGAAATGCGTACACGAGCGGCTTGTGATCCGTTCTGATGACAAAAATGCGCCCGTCAACAAGATGTTTGAAATATTTAATGGATTCGAAGATAGCGAGCAGTTCTCGGTCGTAGGTTGAGTAATTTTTCTCCGTGTTGCTCAGCTTCTTTGAGAAAAATCCTAGAGGTTGCCAATTTCCGTGTGTACGCTGCTCCAAAACTGCTCCAATTGCGAAATCGGAAGCATCGCAAACCAGCTGAAGTTCAGATTTTGGTGCGGGAAAAGACAAGAGGGCTGCGTCTGCTATGCTTTGTTTGCAAGCTTCAAAAGCTGCATGGAGCTCTGATGTCCATTCAATTTTACGTTGATCATTTTTTTTAACATCCTGTAGCAACTCAGTGAGCGGTGCTTGTATGTGTGATGATCGAGCCAAACATCTGCGATAGTATTTTATAACGCCCAAGAAACGACCAAGTTGGCTTATGGTTTCAAAACGTGCATAATTAAGAATGGCATCTATGCGTTCGGTGGGTGGTTTAATTCCAAATTCATTGATCGTATAGCTGAGAAAGTTTACTTGAGATTGCGCAAACTGGCATTTGGTCAGATTGATGCTTAGGCCATGTTTCTGAAGTACTTGCAAGACAGCCCGAAGATGTTCTTCGTGTTCAGCGATGGAAAGCGACGTTATAAGTATGTCGTCAATGTAGCAATAAACGAAGTCCATGCCGCGAAAGATGTTGTCCATAAAGCGTTGAAATGTTTGAGTCGCGTTTTTTAACCCAAATGGCATGTATTGAAACTCAATGAGTCCAAAAGGAGTGCACACCGCTGTTTTTTGGATATCGTTTTCTGCCATGGGAATTTGGTAGTATGCTTTAACCAAATCGATGGTTGAAAAAATATTCTTTCCTTGCAGTTGCTCCGTGAAGTCGTGTATATGGGCGATTGGGTAGCGATCTGGTATGGTAATTGAATTTAGTTTTCGATAATCTCCACATGCCCGCCAGCCACCGTCTTTTTTGGTAACCATATGTAACGGGCTGAACCAAGGACTTTTTGACGGGCGACATATGCCTTGATCCATCAAGAAGTTTATTTCTCTCTTGGCAGTGACAAGTTTTTCACCGGAGAGGCGTCGTGGTCTATCAGCAACAGGTATTCCATTTGTTTCAATGTAGTGACGCACGTCGTGTTGCGTAGCTGCTTTAATCGATGGCTTTGTCACGTCGACAAATTCACTTAGGAGTTTTTGAAATTTGGACATACACTGCACTGTGGAAATTGATATGTGTTTCGCTTGTGCAAGACATGCTGGTGTCGATAGTCCAGTAACTGAGTCGATCAAGCGTTGGTTTTTAAGATCAATGAGCAATTGGAATTTGCTTAAAAAGTCAGCCCCAATAATAGCTGTGTGCACGTCAGCGATAATGAACGGCCATGTAAAGTCTCGGCGAAGATCCAAGTTCAGCTGAGTGACGTATTTTCCATAAGTATGAATGACTGTCTGGTTCGCTGCGTACAGTGTCAAATCGCTCAGAGTAGTTTTTTGTCTAACCAGCGTTCGTGGTATGACGGAAACTACAGATCCAGAATCAACGAGGAAGCGGATGTGAGATGTGCGATCGGTGACGTGTAGGCGCTGCTCCTGTGGAACAGCTAGCTGAACTGTAGGCTCGCTGGTTATATTCGTGCTGCCGCCGACCAGCGTGTCGGGCGACAGCTCCTTTAGTTTAACGACGAGGAGCGGGAACATGGAGGGCGGCACTTTTGACCGTTTTCCCCAAATCGATCGTGGTAGAAGCAAAGCTTCTCTTGAGGCACAGATGCCTGTTGATTCGAATTTCCAGTTTGTACGTGGCCACGCGATGAACTGCGTGAGCGTCCTTGGAATTGGAGACGTTTGACATCCTTTTGCAATACGTCAAACTTCTGTGACAGCGAACGCAAATTGTCGTTGATCTTTTTCCAGGGGTCTTCGGTGGAAGTTGCGCAAACAGGTGGGGCCGCTGCAGTCGAGTTATTCGTGCTGATCGCAAAAGTGGCGTTGTGGTTTACCGCTTCGAGCATCTTGTCTGCGATCTTAGCGAGCTTATCCAAGTCCGTCTCTTCCCAGACTGTAAGAGTGGATCGAATTGACGCCGGCATCTCTGCCAGGAAAAGAGTAAGAATGATGTTCTCGCTGCCCGGGTCCGGAGCTAGTCGTCGCATGTTGGCCAGGATCTCAGATGGTTTTAGACCAGATGTACCTCCACCCTGCAGAAGTCGGCGCAGTTTCGACTCTGGAGATTCCGCAAATTTTTGTAGTAAGCGATTTTTAATTGCTACGTACTTGTTTTCGTTGGGTGGTCGAATGACTAAGTCTTCCACTGCCAAAACTACATCCTCCTCCAGGTGAAGGGTCACAAGGTCGAACTTGTCGGTGTCGTCGATAATCTGGTGCAATCGAAATGACCGCTCCACTTGCGCAAACCATAGTTGAGGGTTGCTATGTGCGAATTTTGGCAAGTGGACAGTCGCACGTGTGTGTGCGAGTAGTCTCATCCCGGTTGCCAGGTGCATTTGTCCGAAGTGCCTCGAGTTGCTGCTGCAGATCTCGGACTTGAGCAGTTAAATCAGGATTTGAATCCGGCATGATGAATGGAAAATCGGAGCGATCGCTTTCTTCGTCGAAATTTAGCCGCCTACCTTTTATTTTTCGCAAATCGTATTGGCGTCTGTTCATTCAGTGCGCAAATTCTTAATTGTGAACGTGTGTGTCAATTTCGTAGAATAAGTAACTTTTACTATGATTTTACTTTCCGGGGTCACCACTATGGCGAAGTATGTTTGCCATTAAAGTTTTATTCAGATTAAGAACTACAAAGTTTATTAATATTATCAAGACACGTGTGTCGCTCGCTGATTCTTGCCGATAAATCTCCGAGAGTTGCCACACCATTCTTTCTAGTCATCTGGCAAGCTTCTGTTGGCGCTGCTGCCATATTAGGTTGCCACAAACAAATCGGAGCTAGCGCCATCTGTGGATGGGTTTTCGAACTGGCTTTTGGGGGTAAGAGAAAGCAAAATAGGTCAAAGGGACGAAATGTCAGTTGGTTTCTGCTGAGAGCGGTTGTCATTTCGGCTGTTAAGGAGCTTGCCGCCATTGGCAAGCGGCATCAACGTTCTTTTACAGCTAAACCTTTCACCGAATAAGACCTCAGAAAAGTTGAAGTGATAGCAAAAGGTCTTGGGACTAGCTGTCAATTGTGCGAAACTCTGGAAGAGGTTGAAAGCGAAAAGGCCACTAGATTTGTTAATTCCGGCCGAGTCCTACAAGAGGGTGAGTTAGAAAGAAAAAAAACCAAAGGGTTTCCGATCAGCAGCACGTTATATGATTTTTAGGGGCTAAGCTTTCAGAAAACCCAATTACTATATTTGATTCCGGCGAAAACACATTGGACTTCAGCCAGCTGAGCGCACGAGAAATTCACATTGAAGTGATATTCGGGATCGGCGCGGAACCTCAGAAAAACCTGAGCTTTATGTGTTTATTTAATCCTGTCCCAAACTTCGGTTTAAGGCTGGTGAAGAAGTTGGAGATATGCAAGCAGCAAAGCGACATTGTAATGCGCACCCTACCCGCTATCTCAATATATGGATATGTGGGCGGCAGACAGATTTAAGCGTTATGGGCGTCAGAGTGGGCGTGGCAAACTTTTTTTTGGTCAATCGATAGGTGTTGACGAGACTAATACATAACAGTTAAAATTTTGATTCTAGCATGCAAATTGTGGGCGACGCAGATTCGGGCGGTTTGTGGGCATCAGAGTCGGCGTGGCAAACCTTTTTTTGGTCAATCGATAGGTTTAGACGTGACTAATACATTTCAGTTAAAATTTTTTATCTATCATGAAAATTTTGGGCACAAATTTTGGGTTTGGCCGGTTTGTGGGCGTTAGAGTGGGCGTGGCACCCTGCTGAAACAAGCTTGAGCTGCGCAAGAAGCTCAGGAATTTTTTTTTTCTTTTCCGACCCCATAAAGTATATATATTCTTGATCCGGATGACTAGCCGAGTCGATCTTGTCATGTCCGTCTGTCCGTATGAACGCTGAAATCTCGGAAACTTTAAAAGCTACAATACTGGGATTAGGCATGCAGATTCCTGAGATTCCTGCGCAAATATGCCAAGCCCACTTTAACGCCCACAAACCGCCCAAACCTGTGGCCCCCACAATTTTCATGCTGTATAAAAATTTTAACTGAAATGTATTGTATTAAATCTGTCTACATTTCAATCTCGCTTTGCTGCTTGCATATCTCCATTTCCTGTTGGTCCCATTAGCTGAGTAACGGGTATCTGATAGTCGAGGTACTGGACTATAGCGTTCTTCCTTGTTTTCTTTATTAAATTCTTTATACACCTGTCTGGTCGCTGACGCTTTATCTCGTAGAGATGGGAATTACATTAAAGAATTTGTCATTGATTCGGGACCTATCGTGGATTTACAGTCGGCAGAGTACTGAGAACAAACCTCGACCACCAGGCGTTAAGCTTTCCGATAAATTGATATATAAATGTGCAGAGCATGCAAGCGGGGATCATATTTAAGAATCAAACTCTTGGAAGCTCTGGATCTAACTTTTGTCCAAATTTGCGAGTATTTAGAAAATTATGTATTTTACACATTCGGCGTTCCCGAAACTGTTTTGGCCGACAACGGCTCACAGTTCAAAGGAGGCTAGCATTCTTGATTGCAATTAGGGTATCTCACACATGAACGTCAATATATTCGCCTCAGGACAATGCAAGCGAGCGTCTGAACAGTTCCATCTTGTCAGCCATTAAATCTTATATTGGTACGGAATTTGGAATATGCACCTAAACGAAATAAGCGGTTCGCTGAGAGCTTCGATACATAGAAGTACTGGTTATTTGCCCTGTTTCATGTGTGTCGGTCGGAACAAAGTTTTCAACGGCCGATATTTCGAGCTTCGAATTCCTTAGCCAACCCGACACTCTACGACGTTCAAAAGAAAAGATAGCAGAAACACATGAGTAAAGCCAGTTTTCAACAAGTTAAGTAGTTAGGAAGCTAGGTCCTTCCTATATAACGAGAAGGTGAAGTGCAACACTAAAAGGATGGTAAATCCTAATCTACCTATTTTTTCCTCAGTTACCGACCTTGTCAGGAAGCCTTTGAATGACGTAACTGTGGTGTATTAGCGAGCTCGAATAACGAAAATATCAATGCGTTCCACTGTACTCACAAACAAAACTGAAAGCAAAAGGCACGTTAAACTGCCAGCGGTTTTTTTTCAAGAAGATACACGCAGTGCGAAGCGCGAGAACGAACCGCAATTAAAATAAAAAACACAAAGTAATAACAAAACCCGGCTTACGAATTTCGCTGCAACACCATGCACTTGGCACACCGTTTTCGGACCGGCTGTAGCGCTGGTAGTCAAATGAGAACAAATCGGAGCTAGCGCCATCTGTGGGTGCGTTTTCGAACTGGCTTTGGGGGTAAGAGAAAGCCAAATAGGTCAAAGGTACGAAATGTCAGTTGGTTTCTTCTGAGAGCGGTTGTCATTTCGGCTGTTAAGGGGCTTGCCGCCATTGGTAAGCGGCATCAGTAGTACGGAAACGTGGATTCTGGGACAATATATAATGGCAATATATTAATGGCACCCGCCCCTTACTAATTAGCATATTAATGACCCCCGCCTCTCACTAATTAACATATTAATGGCCCCCGCCTCTTCATTAATGTATGCGGGTTCTGGGACAATTAGAATAATCCATAAATTATCTGATTTTAAGGGGTTTAGATGGCATAAAAATGTCACGATCATATCCATAAAGAGTATACTAAATTGCCCCCCAACCCCACACCCCCATGTGACAATACTGATCACGTGACCTTTTTGCCTCATTATCAGCAATTAATATTCAGCAGGTGTTGCTGTACACGGGAGAAAGGTCGCACACTTTCCCCACATCCCCATGTGACAATATTGATCATGTATCCTTTTCCTCATTATCAGCAATTAATATTCAGCAGGTGTTGCTGTGCACGTGAGAAAGGTCGCAAACCCAAAACATCTAAAGCTGGTTGCCTTAAAGGGACATGTCCGATCATGTTGGGGAATAAAGTCTCCTATGATTGTAAAACTAATTTGGAAATCAAAAGAACCCCAATAAAATAAATCCCACAAGTTAATGATTCTCAGATGTCGAATATTTTCAAACAGACATTTTTTTTTTCGCCCCAGTATGTTTAACTGGTAAACTTTTTCAAGATCTTTCCTTTCTACAAACGGGTCATAAACATATCATAAAAGGGATTCAAGCAAGAGCTACCCGAACATGCGCACCTGTCCATTACCTGACCGGAATAAAAGGGACACATGCACAAGTCTGAAGGCGCACGCCCATTGACAAAATCATGAGCCTCGCGCCAACGACCTCACGGCTGAGTGCTAGCTCTAATACGTTCCCATAATAGGGGTTGAAATGACGACCGCGCAACAACTCGCAAGTAGCCGACATATCTCAGTCAAGGAAATATTTTCCATTCTCCGTACCTGTAATTTTGACTCGAAATAAAATGTCAGAAGTTTATTTTGTAGCATTATAATACATTTATTCATTTATTGCGAACATTTTTGTTATATATAGAAATTAATTTTCTGCTTTGGTTCCGTCGATTTGCATAGAAGAAGCAGGCAGACGTCTCCGACGTCATTTCTGGATTACAAAATGTAAAGTGTTCACCATAATTCGTAGTTTTGAGGTCATGTCCACCTCGATTCATGAACATAGTTTTTGTGTTTGGAAGGTATTGAAAATGCTGACCAATTATATCTCCTTTAAATTGTTCAACAAATTGCTCATGAAATTTCATTTTGTTAATGTTATTTTCTTGTAGGTCTTTACACGTCTAGTATCAACTTTAAAATGATGTATAACAATTATTTTATTGTTTTGGAGCTACTTTAGAAAATGTCAAAATAATGTAAATTATGTTTTTTGCTTCGGGATATATTAAAAAAAAGCGATTTTTATTTGAATATACAGCGGAGTTTTTATTGGTAAAGTTCTTTCAAGTTAGATCCCCAATCTTAAACTGATTTTACAAAATGCATTATTCTTATAACTATGGCTTTTAGCCGTGACAGCGACGCGAGCAGCGAAAGTGGACTTTGATTGAGAATTTTGATTGGTCAAATCTGTGGCCCGATGAAACGGTTTCTAGGCTGCATCTTTTGTTTAATTAATTTGGATTGGCCAAAGCTTTTATGCTGACGAATGGGTTCTCAGGCTGGACCCTTTGTTTAAATGTTTGAATATTGTTTATGTCTACCGTCGTCGATACAGGCGTAAGAAGTGTTTATAAATCTGGTGCTGCCGATTGAAGGCGTGGGAAAGATTTCTGTGTGAGGGGTTAAATGTTTATGTCGGATTGATTTGAATAACTGCGATAGTAGGCTCTGGACTTATGTTATTGACAATTGGAATAATGGGTATCTCGGGATATACAGGTTGTATGTTGGGTTTGGTATCCAGGGTATTTGCGTATACGTCACTCGCCCCTCCTTTAGAAGATTCAACATCCTTGTTGAATTTAAACAAAATTTCTTTTTTGTTGGCTAGGCGCCTATAGGTAAATATGATATAAGTAGTAATGCTTAAAAGTATAATTATCAGTATTGTAAAAACAATCCACTTATAAATTGATTCTTGTTTTTGTTGATAGGTAATAGAGTTTTTAAGTTTTAACAATCGTATTGGTTCATATAAAGTAATATTAGTGCTGGATAATATAATTTTATATTCTTTTATGTTCTTTGATGTTGTAATTTTAATATCTCTTATTTCTAAAGTACATTGACTTAATTGAATTATATTGTTACCCTGAATTGTTTTGTTGAACATTTTGCAATCTTGATTAATTTGTGTCTCTTTTAAATTATAAGTAATAATGATGTTAGGCTCAATATATTTTAGAGATTCATTTTCTGATACAAAAGTGTGTTGACATTTCGCAAATTGATTAGTAAGGATTTGAGAGATACATTGATCAGTGATAATAAATTTTTGGTCTAAAATATTTGCTAATGAATTTGGTGAATTTTCCAAGTAAAATACTTTCTTTTCGTCATTTACAAAATATTCATAATTATCATTTATATAAATTTGTCGGCCCATATTATCTGGATATTTAATAATTCTATATTTTTGTGTTTCTTTAAAAGAAGTGGGTATATGGGCTAGAATAAAAGTGTGTGAGGAGTTGAATAACTCCCCAAAAAAAGAAGCAGCAGCAGATGGCCGGCCGCTTACCAGATACGCGGCGAATTCGCATAGTAACGGCGCGGCGAGGAGAACGAGAGAGTTTGGAGACCAAGGGTGGAGATCGAGAGAGTTTGGAGACCAACGAAGGAGAGCGAGAGAGTTTGGAGACCAATGAAGGAGAGCGAGAGAGATTGGAGACCAAGGATGGAGATCGAGAGAGAATGGAGACTTCGCGGGCAGAGCAAGAGTGCCGTATGCAAAAGGGGATAACGGAACTCCACCGGACTTTGGACTCTCCCGTGAACTTTGGACCGGGAGAGGAAGTGCCACATCTCGGCAGTGGAGCGGCACACAGGCGTGCCACAAGCGGCCCGGGAATCAGCGGAACGGCAGCAGTGGGCGGAACATCTATTGGAAGCGGTACGTGAAGGAGAAGTGGGTCATCCAGGAGGCACGGACTTTGGACCCAGAGTGGAGAGATCCAGCGGGCCGTGCGCAAAAGGGAAATAACGGTGCTTGGAGGCCCTATATAAGGCCGCAGAGCGCTGGCAGCTGGATCAGTCGATCACGAGGAGTCAAACCTTCAAGATCCATTAAAGTACCAAATAAACAGTCAGTCAAGCAAATAATCTACGAGGGAGCTACAACCAAGCGAGTCGTCGGAAGCAGCGCCGTGGGAAGCATACAAGGAGCAAGATCGCCACGTCGAGACGTTCGGGATTAGGACATCAGGAATCTCCGAATTGAGACACAGGTGGCTGAGTTCTGAAACGCATCACGCGGCTAAGTCAAGGCGTTCGTTTTCTAACTTTGTCACGACCACACCCTGGCGAGTCGCCCGGCGGGTCTGTCAGAGACAAGCAAAAGAGTCCTACGACGAAGAGCCGTCAGCTTGGGGAGGAAAGTTGTCTGCGACCCAGCGTACCTTGCCCGACCAAGCAGGACCTGGCGTGACGGACGAGCGGTAGATCGATTTGCGGTTTCAAGAGGCGGCAGCCTGGAGAGCCCTGCGATTACCGGCGAAGTTCCCGAGCAGCGACCGCCCAGCTCCCCGAGCGCCAGAACAACGAGATACTGGTCACAAGACAGCACAGAGGACATCGACAGCGACGCCAGCAGACATTTCCGGCAGCCACGTTACCATCGCCGCGCGGAGCTCATTGGGGAGCGCAGGAGCGTCGCGGACGTCACGCATTAGGGTGAAGCCGGGTGGAACGTTCGTCTGCGCTGGGCGTAAAGCGAAGTGAACCGCTAGACAGCCTCCGGGCGGCAGCCTTGACTGTCAGCGCGAACTGAGCAAGAACCTAGCGGGACCGTCCGGGACAGAGCAAGGGACAGGTATTGCCTCGAAGGGCGTCAGCCTGGAGAGCAAGGCTTGGTCACCCCAGTCTGAGAACGGTGACGCTTCCCTAAGCCCACAAGGCCGAACTCTCTGCGGGTCTAAGGCGCAACAAGCGACCCCGAGGCAACGCGTCGGCAAGCATGCAGAGGCGGCCACTACGAGCGTCCCGAGACCCAGGATCCAGAGGAGGACGAGTCAACGCGTCGAGGAGCCAGAAAGGGGAGCGCCAGCAGCCGGCGGAACCAGAGCCAAGAGATACCGAAGCCAGCCCAGCCACACACACGCTGTACTAATACCACGAGAATAAATCCCACTGTTACCATTTGAACACTTTGTTTTCTCACTGATCTACGGGCAATCACGTCATATAAATTTGGTGGGACGAACGCACAATCTTCTGAGCTAGCCGCACGAATCTCGTAGCGAGCAGACACACAAAATCAGTTCGTTACAAGTGTCTTTAGTTTGACTGCTTAACCAAGCTGAAGTTTTGATTGAGAGTAATTTTTCTTCGTTTATGTTCTCCAACTCTTCATGTTTTAGTATTTTAGGATTAAATATTCCAACTCTTGTTAATTGTAAACTCATTTGTAAATCTTCAATGTATTCTAGGAATATATTTAAGGAATATCTAAAAATGTGCAAAGCTTTTTCTTCTTGTTTATCTTTTACGAGTTTGCTTATATCTTTTGATTCCTTTTTGTAATCCTTGATAGAGCATCTGCTACATGATTCTCTTTTCCTTTAATGTACTTTATTTCATAATCAAACTCTCTAAGCTTTATTTTCCAACGTTGTAATTTCATATTAGGTTCCTTTATATTGTGTAACCAAACAAGTGGTTTATGGTCAGAACATATTTTAAAACTTCTTCCAAAGAGATAGGGGCGGAAATACTTAGTCGCCCATACGATAGCTAATAATTCTTTTTCAATAGCTGCATAATTTAACTCATGTTCATTTAAAGTTCTACTGGCAAAACAAATGGGTTTCCCTTCTTGGGATAGTACAGCACCTAATGCATAATTGCTTGCATATGTAGTTAGATCAAACTTCTTTTCAAAATCTGGATATATTAGAATTGGATCGTTACTTATTAAAGTTTTTAATTTTTCAAACGCTTCATTGTAACTAGGATCGTTTTTATTTATTTTTGCTCCTTTCTTTAAGCAGAGAGTCATTGGTTTGGCAATTTTTGCGAAATCTTTTATAAATTTACGATAAAAACCACAAAGGCCTAAAAATGATTTTATTTGTTTTGGAGAGTTTGGAATTTTAAAATCTTGAATAGCTTGAATTTTATTTGGATTTGCTCTGATTCCTTCAGTTGAAATTATGTGACCTAAAAATTCAGTTTCTCGTTTCATAAACTCACATTTATCTAAGTGTAGTTTGATCGAATATTTTTTTTAAAGATTGAATATGCTCTTGTAAAGAGGTTGAAAATATAACAATGTCGTCTAAATATACTAGACAATGGGTACCTATTATGTCGTGTAATGTATTATTCATACAACGCTGAAATGTGGCGGGTGCATTTTTAAGGCCGAAGGGCATTCTAGTATATTCATAGTGACCCTTCTTAGTGGAGAATGCAGTTTTTTTAATAGAGTCCGGGTCCATTTCAATTTGATGGAACCCTTTAGCAAGATCTAATGTTGTAAAGTATTGACATTTCCCTAACTTGTCTAATATTTCGTCCATGTTTGGAATAGGGAATTTATCATTGATAGTTATTTCATTCAGTCCTCTGTAATCAATAGCCATACGAAATTTGGGTATGCCCGATGCATCCCTTTTCTTGGGTACCATTACAATTGGACTGCAATAAGGAGATTTGGATTTTCTGATAATACCTTGTCTTATCATTTCTTAAATTTGTTTTTCTACTTCTGTATCGTATATGTAAGGATAACTATATGGTCTCCTATAAATCGGTTCTTCATGTTTTGTTTTTATAACGTGTTTGATTTCGTTCGTGAAAGTCAAATTTTCACCTTCATGATACTGAATATCAAAATATTTTGACATTAAGTAATGAAGTTCAGTTTTTTCTTCATTATTTAAGTGATCGTCTCTAATATTATTGTCAGATAAGTCCGTTTGTAAGGCATAATTATATTCTTCATCATCTACTACATTTGAAGCAGTTTGATTACTTTTTTTCGTTATATTTACCATAGGGAATTCATAATTATGTAATTCAATGGTGTTTTTCATAAAATCAATTTTTGCTGACGGTTCTTTCAGAATTTGTCTTCCTATAAGAATGTCATAATGTTTTGAAAAGTTTTTTATAAAAAATGTTTGCTTAGATGAAAATAATTTTGGAATACTAAACTAATATTTTATCTCATTTGCTTCATTCTTAGATGCTTCTTTTATTTTCATTTGTGTCCCGTCTCTATTTGTTTTTTGTATCTTCCTCGCGAACTCGTATGTTTTGCCCAAATTGATAAAAGGGCCCCGCGCGTAACAAGCACGTGCTTGGTGTCGTTGGGCCACTTGTTTGTACTGCTCGTAGTGCATCAACGTCCATCATAAACTGAATATATTTATTCAAAGTTACAGATTCACCAATTGTTTCAATTTTAGTAGAATTATTTTTAATTGGGTAGTTAAAGAAGTTTTCGTTAATTAAATTTATGCTTATGCTTCCTTCTTTTACTCGATAAGACAGAGGCATGGTTTATTATCAATTTTAATTTTTATGGCTGTGGTGTTTCGTCCGAGGCTGTTGTCTGAAAATTTTCAAATGTGTCCATTGGCTTAGACTTACGTTGTTGATCTGAATCTGAAACTCGGGGACGTTTTTGGGGAACATTGGTACTCTGAGTACTTTGGTTACCCTGTCCTTGATTGTTTTGAAAAGTTTTAGGATAATAATTATTTCCTGAATTATTATTATTAGAATTATTGTTGTTACCCAAATTTCTATTAGAGTCGAATCTATTCTGTCTCTGCTGGTTGTTGTTATATTTGTTTTGATAATTGTTATTTTGGAATCTACCCCCTTGGTTATTATCTGAATGATAGTTGGGTTTTGTATTTGAGTATGATTTTGATGTTTTAAAATCCTGAAATTCATCATCTTCCTGAGAGTTTTTGAACATATAAGAACGATTGTTTATGGATTTATCTTCAAAGATTCCTACAGCTTGGGCAGCTTGTTTTAATTTAAGAGGAGACGAAATATCAAATTTACTTAATGTAATAAAAGTTTTGACTGGTAATTTTTCACGAATCACTTCAGCTAATGTATCACTCAATGTCCTCGAAACTAGAACTGTGTTTGATGGATTATTGTCTAAGCTCAATTTACAACAAATTCTACTAGTCTGTTCTTCCAATTCTTCAACAAATTTTCTTAAATTATTTTTATATTTAATCTCACGTAATTCTGCTATCATTCGATGTGGAGGTGTTGCGCTGTTGAACTCGCTGATAAGTAGGGTTCTTAATTCCTTCCAGTCCTGTGGTATGTTTCTCATCAAGAGTGATCTGGCTTGTCCAACTAGGAGGTTCCTGATGGCTGCTTGGATTATTTTATTTTGGCCTTCTGATGTTGTAGGGTAATGGTAGACTAATTCATCGACATCTTTTATAAAGAGAGCCAAATAGAGTGGGTCTCCGTTGAATTTATTTATCTGTTTTAGTTGCAGAAGGAAATGATTCATGGATACATCTGGGAGGGCTTGTGATGCTTTTGCTGCTGCGGCCACGGCTGCTGCTGCTGCTGATGTTGATGGCCATTCCATTTTTCAATAGTGTTTTTTTTTTTTTTTTTTTTTTAGTCGAAATTAATTAGATTTATTATCGCTGGGTTAGACACTAGAAATCCTCATTCGTGATTTAACTAATGTTGGTAAGTTCGTTTTGCGGATACAAATAATGTTTTAATTTTCGCGAAGTGATTTTTTTAAGTCCTTTTTAGGTAGTCACTCGCGA
Source organism: Drosophila suzukii (assembly GCF_043229965.1). Classification (NCBI taxonomy): domain Eukaryota; kingdom Metazoa; phylum Arthropoda; class Insecta; order Diptera; family Drosophilidae; genus Drosophila; species Drosophila suzukii. The sequence goes on along the minus strand of NW_027255900.1, from coordinate 1,188,491 downwards.
GGATATTAGTTGTATCCTACCGACTGCGCCAATTATGTTTTTTGCTTCGGGATATATTGAAAAAAAGCGATTTTTATTTTAATATACTGCGGAGTTTTTATTGGTAAAGTTCTTTCAAGTTAGATCCCCAATCTTAAACTGATTTTACAAAATGAATTATTCTTATAACTATGGCTTTAAGCGGTGACTGCGACGCGAGCAGCGAAAGTGGACTTTGATTGAGAATTTTGATTGGTCAAATCTGTGGCCCGATGAAACGGTTTCTAGGCTGCATCTTTTGTTTAATTAATTTGGATTGGCCAAAGCTTTTATGCTGACGAATGGGTTCTCAGGCTGGACCCTTTGTTTAAATGTTTGAATATTGTTTATGTCTACCGTCGTCGATAAAGGCGTGAGAAGTGTTTATAATTCTGGTGCTGCCGATTGAAGGCGTGGGAAAGATTTCTGTCTGAGGGGTTAAATGTTTATGTCGGATTGATTTGAATAACTGCGATAGTAGGCTCTGGACTTATGTTATTGACAATTGGAATAATGGGTATCTCGGGATATACAGGTTGTATGTTGGGTTTGGTATCCAGGGTATTTGCGTATACGTCACTTGTATGCATTCTTTAGAGCACAAACCCCGCCCTTAAGGTGTGTTTCACAATAGGGAAACTGGTTTCATTTAAACCTGTTTGACGGACAGGCCATTTTCTCGATATTAATGAGCTGACGACTCCCAAAAAACTTCTGTAGAAATCGTTTCTTTTCCACACCTTTACAAATAATTTGTTTTCCGCTTGTAATTGTCCTTAGATGCTTTCGAGTTTGTGGAAAACTGTTCTCTCCATCGTTCCAAAAAATGTTGTGATGTGTATTGGTTAACCAAATTGCAGTCTTTCGAGATTTTGTATTTAGCAAAGTAAAATCATATGGTGATTCTATTAAAAAACTATTATTCAAGTTTGGATCTTTTTCGAATACAATTCCAATTTCCTTTAAAATAAAATTATTATTATCAAAGAAACCTTGAACATCAATCGAAACAGTATCTTTCAACATTTTTCTAATGTTAAACAACTCGTTGTACTAGTCCGTTTAGTGGGTTATATTCAACTAAACGGTCTTGTATGAGGAGACAGTAAGCTTGGGTATTTTAGCGATGAAGTTTATATCCTTAAGTGTGGATAGGGAACTGTGTTTCTTTTATTTCTGTTCATTGCTTCGTGTACTGTTGTCGTCGTTTCTAGCGCAACTTCGTGTCGGGATGTGAGTAATTTCGTGTCGGTTCAGCTTTGTGTGTCACGTGTTATCGTCGTCGGGTCTGACTGTACCTCGCGGCTGTACTTTTCCCCGTTTCTCTTTCCTACTATTTTCCTTGCTTTTTAAAAGAACAAATCTGGCCTAGCAACTGATGTTCCCCTGGATTTCCGTTTTCCTGGTGGTGCTTTAAGCCACGATGGATGGAATTATCCCTAACATATCCTGTCCCTGTTCGGACGCCATTCTGGAAAGTAGTTCTAGAGCTTGGATGAAACTCGGATTCTATTTCAAGAAAGATAACGGACAAAGAGTTATTTTTTGTCGTTCTAAAGGAGGCGGAAGAGGAGAAGGAAAAGGCCAGGATCGACCCCGTCAACCGTGAGTCGATCTCCAGCAGAGGTCCGGAAAATCAGATCCCGTTACCCGGCCTCAGCAGGAATTCCGGAGAAGTTCCCGATCTCGGCGAGGGAAAGCTTCCGGAGACGGGAGGCTGTGGTAGAAGTGGTGGAAAGTTCCTCTTATTTGGCTACATCAATTATGTCTATTCCTAATCTATAATAATCAAATGTCTACTTATATCTACAAAAATTTGGGGTATTTTGGGCGATGTTAATTGGGCTATGATGTTAATTTGTTAGTTGGTAAATCAATATGTTTATAATCTGGTAGCCTAAGTGTTTGTCCTCGGCGGACATAAGACCCCCGTAAAGCCGCAACCGCGAAGGGGCCGTTCTAGGAGAAGGAAAACGGTTATTGAACGGCCGATGGCGGGGTGGGCTGAAGGCCGCCTCTGAGGTGGAAAAGTAGGTGGTAGACACGATCGCAGGTGTAGGGGGCCTTATTCCCCGTCCTAAGTTTTGGTTTGTCCTAGCACGCAATCCGAGTTCTAATAGTAATCGAAAAGACAACAACGGGTTAAAGCAAAGACCTACCCCTAACCCGTCCATAACACCAAGCCTTGTTGTAATTTATTAGATGTTTGTTACGCGGCGAGGCCCTAATGGTAAACAACCCAATCATTTAGATGATATTTCAGTATGTTTTTTAATTATTGGGTGCTTGTTATTTTATCTTTACATTGGACATTGGTATGTGTGTCCTCACACATGGTGTTCCATGCATTCCGTACTGCAGCGCATCTTATAAAGACTAGGACTCACTGCCCTGCTTTTGGGACGTCAGTTACGAGTAACTTTCTTAACTTAGAAATAAAAATAAATATAAATATTTCGAAGTATTTCAGCGAAAAATTAGCTTTCCGATTCCACGCCTTCCTTCTGGTTCAGTTTAGGATTTATACTACCTACATATTTTTATACCCGTTACTCGTAGATTAAAAGGGTATACTAGATTCGTCGAAAAGTATGTAACAGGCAGAAGGAAGCGTTTTCGACCCCATAAAGTATATATATTCTTGATCAGGATCACTAGCCGAGTCGATCTAGCCATGTCCGTCTGTCCGTCTGTCCGTCTGTCTGTCCGTCCGGATGAACGCTGAGATCTCGGAAACTATGGGAGCTAGGCTACTGAGATTTGGCATGCAGATTCCTGAACTTCTTACGCAGCGCAAGTTTTTTTCAGCAGCGTGCCACGCCCACTCTAACGCCCACAAACCGCCCAAATCTGTGGCTCATACAGTTTTGATGCTAGAATAACAATTTCAAATGAAATGTATTGTTCTTATCAATACCTAACGATTGACTCAAAAAAAGTTGGCCTCGCCCACTTTAACGCCCACAAACTTTAAAAAATCGTAAATATGAACGCGGATATCTCGGAAACGATCAAAGATAGAGAATTGACACAACCACTCTAAAGCCCATAACACTTAAATCTCGCTTTGCTGCTTCCATATCTCAATTTCCCTTTGGTCCCTTTAGCTGATTAACGGGTATCTGATAGTCGAGGTACTCTAGGTACTGTAGGTACTATAGCGTTCTTCCTTGTTTTTTTTTGAATTTTTGACATTTTGGACACTTTTTATGTAGTTTTAAAATATCTTGTGTCATATTTTTCAGGCAATAATGCCTCGATATTTTTTTGGTGTTCTAGCTATACCCGTATGATTTCCTTGGGTTGCACCGTTCCTTCTTTTTCTTTATTATCATTTGATAATAGGGTTACCGGCTTGAGTAGCGCTACTCTTAATGATTTAAAATTTTGTTGTCCGTTGTTTTAAAAGATTTTGATGAAAGGGTTTCAAAGATTCTTTCGCTCGGTGCCTCTATGAGTTAACTAATATTTAGTGTACAGGCTTGCCACCCAAGTCTTTGGAAGAACTGACCTATGTCGAAATTTCCATTGGTGTACATACTGCTAACATCAATTCGTTCTATAACAAATAACAAATTTGCTGAAGAAAAATCGACCTTTCGCTTGAAATGAACTAGCTCATCTCGTAGAGATGAGAATTCCATTAAAGAATTAGTCATTGATTCGGAACCTAACTTAGATTTACAGTCGGGTGAATTAAAATCGTCTCAGTACCGAAATCTAAGAGATCGGGTAAAGCAAAATTAATCTCGACTACCAGACGTAATGGTTTCCGATAAATTGTATATCCGTCATATCATGTTGGGGAATAATAATTTCTATGGTTGTAAAACTTATTTAGAAATCAAAAGAACACCAATAAAATAAATCTCAAAAGTTAATGATTCTCAGAAGTAGAATATTTTTAAGCAAACATTTTTATTTCCGCCCCAGAATGTATAACTGGTAAATTGTCTAAGATTCTCTCATTTCCACAAATGGGTCATAAAAATGTCACAAAAGGGATTCAAGCAAGAGCTACCCGTACATGCGCACCTGTCAATAACCTGACCGCAATAAAAGGAGCACATGCACAACCCGGGAGGCGCACGCTCATTGACAAGATCGTGGGCCTCGCGACAACGACCTCACGGCTGACTGCTAGCTCTAATACGCCCCATAACAGGGGTTGAAATCACGACCGCGCAACAACTCGCAAGTAGCCTCTCAGTCAAGGAAAAATTTTCATTCCCCGTACCTGTAATTATACCCGTTACTCGTAGAGTAAAAGGGTATACTATATTCGTCGGAAAGTATGTAACAGGCAGAAGGAAGCGTTTCCGACCCCATAAAGTATATATATTCCTGATCAGGATCACTAGCCCAATCGATCTAGCCATGTCCGTCTGTCCGTCTGTCCGTCTGTCTGTCCGGATGAACGCTGAGATCTCGGAAACTATGAGAGCTAGGCTATTGAGATTTGGCGTATAGATTCCTGAGCTTCTTACGCAGCGCAAGTTTGTTTCAGTAGACTGCCACGCCCACTCTAACGCCCACAAACCGCCCAAAACTGTAACTCCTACAGTTTTGATGCTAGATAGAAAATTTTAACTGAAATGTATTGTTCTTATCAATACCTATCGATTGACCCAAAAAAAAGTTTGCCACGCCCACTTAAACGCCCACAAGCCGCGAAAACCTGTGACGCCCACAATTTGCATGCTAGATAAAAAATTTTAACTGAAATGTATTGGTGTCGTCAATACCTATCGATTGATCCAAAAATAAATTTGCCACGCCCACTCCAACGCCCATAACGCTTAAATCTGTCTACCGCCGGTAGGTGGCGCATTTTAATCTCGCTTTGCTGCTTGCATATCTCCATTTCCCTTTGAGTAACGGATATCTGATAGTCGAGGTACTCGACTATAGCGTTCTTCCTTGTTTTAACTCGAAATAGAAAGTCAGAAGTTTATTTTGCAGCACAATAATACATTTATTCATTTATTTTGGTATTGCAAACATGTTTTATTATATATTAAAATTAGTTTTTTGGTTTCATTCCGGCGATTTAAATAGAAGAGGCAGGCATTCGTTTCCGACGTCGATTCAGGATTACAAAATGTAAAGTGTTCGCCATAATTCGTAGTTTTGAGATCATGTCGATTCATGAACATAGTTTTTGTGTTTCGAAGGTATTCAATATGTTGACCAATTATCTGTCCTTTAAATTGTTCAATAAATTAGTCATTTTCCTCTTGGTCACAAGCCTCGCCCTCAAGGGTTGTTTCACAATAGAAGAACCTGTTTCCTTAAAACCTGTTTGATGACGGACATCCCATTTCTTCGATATAAATGAGCAGACGACTCCCAAAAACTTCTGTAGAAATCGTTTCTTTTCCACACTTTTACAAATAACTTATTTTCTCTTGTAATTGTCTTTAGGTACTTTCCAGTTTGTGGAAAAATGATTTCTCCATCGTTCCAAAAAATTTTGTGATGTGTGTTGGCTAACCAAATTGCGGTCTTTTGAGATTTTGTATAAAGCAAAGTAAAATCATATGGTGGCTCTATTAGAAAACTATTATTCAAGTTTTAAACTTTTTCGAGCGCAATTCCCATTTCCTTAAGAATAAAATTATTATTATTCTCAAAGAAACCTTGAAAATCAATTGAAACAGTATCTTTCAACATTTTTCTTATGTAAAACAAATTGTGTTATATTCAACTAAACGGTCATGTATGGTGTCTTAAATTCTATTGAAGTTCTCACATCAATAGGACCAGCTTTCACTGATTCGTTTTGATATGAAAGATCAAGCACAATAATAGGGGCCATCAATTTAAATTCATTTGGGGCTAAAAATGGTTGTGATTCACGATTTTAGTAAATAGATTGAAATCTTGTATACATTTGATAAAGGTGAGCATACTGATTCTTACTTATATCAACTTTCAGATTAACATATGGATATGACTCTGAATTCAAGTGAACTTTCAAGTTTAATAAAAATATTTGAGATAAGTTCTCAATTTAGTGTAAACCTAATTATTACAAACCTTGGCTTTTCGCGGTTAGCCGACAATTTCACAATCCAGCTGTGTTGACTCCCATGCCCCAATTTGTGGTTAACATATGAATACCAACTCCGGAATGCGATTGGTAGGTTTACGCAACTTTTAATAAGATCGCACATCTTAATTTTTTGCAAAATCGCTCGGAGTTACTTGGGGAATTTTCCAGGTTATATTAATTTCCAGTTTAAAAGTTTTCTTCATTTCTGATTGGTTTAAACACATCGCCAAGATTCTTAGTTAGCATCAACACTAGTTCAAGTTTACATTTTCACAAAACTTTTTTATAATACTCAGCAAGTCCCAACAAAATTTTTAATGGTACAGAAAAGTTTAAGTGGGGTCCCGTAGAAATTTCGTCTCCACCGCTCCATCCAGAATTTATTAGATTTTGTTTTTAAAGATTATCCAGGGATATAAAATGTTTTAGGGTAGTAGTCATACCGACATGGACTTGACACGATGGACACGTTGTATTTAGTTGTTGCCTAGTAATATTTTGATGATTACTTTCCGTTTAGTCTTGTTTTTGGATGGTTACTTTTTGTTTAGTACTTGTAAAAAACTTGGTTTAAGATGGTAACTAACTGTTAACAAGTGTTATGAGTTGTTATAGTTTCTCATTAAGAATTATCAAAGCATACAAGCTTATGTTTCTCAGATGTGTTAGCCAAACAGACTTGACAAGATCATACAGCTTACGACCATGCAACAACTCGCAAGTAGCCGACGTACCTCATTGAATAAAATACTTTCCCTTCATTTGTACCTGTAGTTTTAATAACAGTCAGAAACAACATTTGTAGGATCATTAAATATTTTTTATTTTTTTTATTATAGTAAACATGTTTCATTAAATTCATAACTAAATATATATTATATATTTTTTTTTGTTTATACTTTGGTTGTTTATTTTGAATCTTCTCTTACGAGACTAACAAAATGTGTTAAAATCTTAAAGTACCACATTATTTTAACAGTTTATTCAACTGTATTTATGTTAGACTGTCCTAATAACTGTCGTTATGGGGAGTATGTTCAAGTCTCCCTGAATGTTTCCACGCCGAACGTACCACGGTGGCCAGGTGAAAGTTCTCACGATCTTTGCTTGGACTCTCTGCACGATTTCTACGTTGCTGTTGCTGGCGCTCTCCCACAACTGGGAGCCATAAGTCCAGACTAGTTCCAAAACGGAGTTGTAGAGAAGGTCCTTGTAGTACAGACTGAGGGAGGAGCTGGAGTTTATAAGCCAATGCAGACTGTTTGCCTTCAGCCTTAGGTGATTTCGTTTAGCTTCAATATGTGTGCGCCAGGTAAGCCGTCTCTCGATATGTACGCCAAGATATGTTACTGCATCTGACTGAGGAAGCACGGTATTGTTTAGTGTAAGGTTTGGGCAATTTAAGGTAAAGGTTACTTGTTTACAGTTTTGCTCATTTACTTTTATACGCCAGTCTAAGAGCCATTTCTCTAGTACATTTAGATGGGCCGCAAGTTGCGCTGATGCTTGCTGTGGACATTTAGATCGGCTGAGGATCGAGGTGTCGTCGGCAAACGTAGACATAGTCAGTTGTCTGCTCGTAGGAATATCAGAAGTTGGCCCGAGAACGCTGCCTTGAGGAACTCCATCTTCAATGTTATGTTCAGCTGACATGGAAGTATTGCATCTCACAACAAATATCCTGTTGTAAAGATATGACTTCAAGAGTCGTAGGAATATCAGAAGTGCAGAGTAGGTATAAAGTTGGCCCGAGAACGCTGCCTTGAGGAACTCCAGCTTCGATATTATGTTCAGCTGACATGGAAGTATTGCATCTCACAACAAATATCCTGTTCTAAAGATATGACTTCAAGAGTTTTTACGTGTTATTAGGGAGCATTATTTTGATTTTATGCATTAGGCCGTCAAGCCTAATCGACAGCTGTCGATTGCTTGAGAGACGTCCAAAAATACCGCAGTGCAGTATTCCCTATTTTCAAATACACTTCGAATTTTTGATGTTATGCGATTCACCTGTTCGATAGTTCCATGTTTTTCGTGAAAGCGATGTGCTGGGATACTGTTATGTCTTCTGAAGTATGGTATGATACGGGTTAGAAGGCATTTTTCAAAGAGTTTTGATAGACACGAAAGTAAACTTATCGGTCTGTATGAGGAGGTGAGCGTGTGGTCTTTTCCTGGTTTTGGTATCATTATGATGATTGAAAGACAGCCGCAATCGCCTCCGCCACGAACGCAACTGCTCCTAAAGCAGCGGTAGGCACTGCCACCCCTGGATCTAACAAATACACATACGCAGAAAGGCGGACTGCCGCCCGACTCCCTTTCGGACCATAGATTCATAGAAACTGTATTGTCCCTTGATTCGCCCTTGCCGGTCAGCTTCGCTAACCCCAGACGAGCCGACTGGCACAGGTACAAAGAAGTTCTGACGAATATCCTCCCCATGGAACCGTCAGAAAGCATCACAAACCCACAGGAGCTGGACGAAACAGTATATAAATTTACAGAGGCATGCAACACTGCCTTCAAAGTGGCATGCCCCACAGAGAAACCAAGGGGAAGGAAAAAACCCCCCTGGTGGACCCAACAACTATCAATCCTCAGAACCAACTGCAGATGCCTGTTTAACAGAGCAAAGGCGGGAAATGAGGACACTAATTGGCTGAATTACAAGTATGCTAGCCTCTTACAAAAAGGCCATTAGAAGAGCAAAACGAACGGCATGGCAGACCTTCTGCTCTGACATAGAAAAAACAACTGATGCCGCAAGGCTCAGGAAAATACTCTCTAAGACAGCCGCGCCTTTGGGCTACCTTCAAAAAGCAAATGGATCATGGTCAGATTCCAGTAAAGAGTCCTTGGACATGCTCCTAGACGCTCATTTCACGGGGAGCCAACAAGCAGGTCATCCTCCTGAAAGGGGAGCACGAGAGGGAATCGAACTAGATCCACTCCTATCATACCGCAACAACAAATGGTCCGTTCATAGTTTCAAACCATACAAATCGCCGCGACGGGACGGGATAACACCGGCTCACATCCAACAAGTAGGACAATTAGCCATAAACTGGTTGCAAAAAATCTTCCAATCCATCCTGGCGGTAGGAGAACTACCAACAGCATGGCAAGAAACAAAGGTGGTTTTCATTCCCAAGGCAGGGAAGGCAACTCTTACTACAGCAAAGGATTTTAGGCCAATAAGCCTAACTTCATTCCTGCTTAAGAGCTTTGAAAGAATGATAAGCCTACACATAAGGGCCGCCGTAGACCCGACTCAAATATCAGAAGCACAGCACGCTTACACCAAAGGTAAGTCAACCGACTCGGAGCTACACTTGGTTGTAAGCAGCATCGAGAAATCACTCAGGATCAAGGAATACACACTGACCCCTTCCTGGATATAGAGGGAGCCTTCAATAACGTGCTCCCCACTGCTATAACAGAATCTCTCACAGAGCTAGGGGTTTAGCCGCCATTGGTGAGGCTACTCCATAAATTGCTGATAAGCAGAATGGTCACAGCCACACTAGGGACCTCGGCCCAGAGTAGACTAGTGAACAAAGGCAACCCGCAAGGAGGTGTACTATCACCCCTCTTGTGGAATATCGCAGTAAATAAACTACTTCGGATTCCATCTTTAATGGAAAATATCCATAAACACTTTGCGATCTTATGACCGCTAAACTTAAAATACTATCGGAAGGGACGATAGCGAACGGACTCGGGGTAAATCCCTCGAAAACGGAACTTGTTCTATTTACAAATAGGTACAAAATTTCACAGTTTAACCCACCCATTCTAAACAATTGTAATCTCTCTTTTAGCGATCACGCCAGGTACTTGGGGTTAGTACTAGATAAGCGCCTCAAATGGGGCTTAAACAACCAATAGAGAACCAAAAAAGCGACCATTGCACTTTACTCCTGTAAAAAAGCAGTTGTGCTAAGATGGGGTCAAATGGATATACACAGCGGTAGTCAAGCCAATCCTACTGTACGGAGTGGCTCTGTGGTGGACCGCCTTGCACAAACAATGCATACTGACTCCTCTAAACAAAGTACAGCGAATGGCGGCTTTGTGTATTAGTGGAGCCCATCGAACCACCCCGAATGAAGCGCTGAATGCGGTTTTGAACCTCCCTAGCCTGGACTTAGCAGGCATGGAAAGGGCCAAATCGGCAGCTTTTCGACTGAGAGACGCAGGGCAGTGGAAAGCCCAATTTTATGGCCATGCTAAAATTCTCCAGCATGATAAATCGATTCCGAAGATCACGGATCTATGCAAATCCATCGAATATAGTCACACACCCTTTGAGGCCCTGATTCCTGATAGAGAGGAATGGGAGCAGGGCCGACCGGGCACGATGGACGTAATCTGTTTCTATACAGATGGCTCCAAATTAGAAGGACACGTTGGCGGAGGTGTATACTACGAACAATTAGATATCAGGAAGTCATTTAGGCTCCCGGACCACTGTAGCATCTTTCAGGCGGAGGTCCACGCTAACCTGTTTAGGGAACTTTAGCCTCCAGAGAGGACACCTAAACATATATAGTGACAGCCAAGCGGCTAATAAATCGATCTACTCGACAAACACCAACTCCCGTACAACAGCAGACTGTCGCAGATCTCTCCACGAGATGGCAAATCAGCTTACTATCAGCCTAATATGGGTTCCGGGTCACCGGGACATCGTAGGCAACTGCATAGCGGACGAATTAGCCAGGCAGGCCACCACCAAGCCTGTTGATTGGAGCTCTTACAGGCCACTGGCTTGTTGGCGCACATGCCGGCAGGCTAAAAGCCCCGCAAAATGATTTCTGCAGAAGCTGTATTGATAAAGAAGAAGTGCAAATGGTAGAACACCTTCTCTGCTTCTGCCCAGCCCTATGCAGACTCAGACTGAAACACTTAAGAAGCCCCTTCATCGACGATCTTACCGAAATATCAGTGATTAATCTCAAATATATAAGTGCCTTTATTAAATCTTCCGGGTGGAAGACCATTGAGGTCTAAGTGTGTCGGACTATAGTCCGACACCCGCCCTAACCTAACCTAACCTAACCTATGGTCAAAATACAATTGGTTCGGCAACAGGAAAGTCGTCTTCAGTTTGCGATCTTATATTACGCACAATTTTTGCTGGATTTGGCTGGAACACATTTTTAGGGTGGGCAGCGAATGTGTCGGCTCTGTCTTTGTCGCTTCGGGCCCAGCAGCCTGCAGGGGTCTTTATTGGCGTAACCGTTACTATTGGAGGGCTTAGTGTTGAGTGGGCTTACCATAGTGGGAGTTTTGAGCTGGATAGTGATAGTTGTTCTATATAGCGTTGTTGGGATCTGTCTTCTTCTTGTCGCAGTGCCATGGTGAGTCGGTGTGAAGCTCATTTAACTGTTGCTTTGCAGATGGCGATCGAAGTAATTGCCTTTCGCGCCGGGAACGACGCTTTGCCAGAACTAGCTGCTCTATTTCTGCATTCGTGTGCTTTGTGTTAAGTTCTATGTTTTGCTTTTGTGGTGTTGCGATTCGAGCCGCTGAAGCCAAAGCTGACTCTAGCATGCTTACGGTTCTATTGATGTCGTCATCGCCGGTTAGCTGTGGTGTAAGTTCAATGTGAGAACTTACGTATTTTTTGAATTTGAGCCAGTTTGTGCTGTTAGAGGTTAACATGACGGGGCTGCCATTACTAACTGGCTGTTAGTTTAGGCTAAAGAGTACAGGCGAGTAGTCTGATGATAGACGCGAGAGAGAACTGGCACTAATCAGATTTCGTGGGATGTTTTTTTAAACTGCGAAGCCAATCAAGTCCGGCAGTTCTCTGGGGTCACTAGGCCAGTGTGTAGGCGAACCAGGGGAAACGCAATGAAGATAAACTTTTATATTTGCGTAATACAGTTGTCTACCTTTCGGCGTCACAAGGAAGATCCCCAGTGCGTATGCTTGGCCTTTTAGTCTCCTGCTGCTATTAAGTATTTGCCTAGTGAGTTGAAGTAGTCGATAAACTGGGCTTCGGATATAGTGAATCGAGGGCAACCCAACTGTATATTGATAGAAGTGGCTTGCACGTAGTTAGTAGCAAACGTGTTGTGGAAGTGATGCTTGATGCTGTTTTTAATCAGGATTACAGTGCCTCCATGGGCCTTTCCATCAGGATGATTGGTATTGTAAAACATATACCCCCGGATTTCGAAATTGTATTTGTTGGTCAGGTGCAAGTAACATTACGTCGATTTCATTGTCATTCATAAATTGTGCTAGCTCAAGTTTGTGCCGTGAAACGCCGTTGACATTCCACAGTGAAATGCGCAGTGGAGCCATTGATTATTTTGATAAGGTGTTTTGGAGCATATGAATCAAAATATTTTGATTTGTTAACATACTTTGCATGGTCGTTCGCATAAAATAAATGAATTCATCCATACTGCGTTGCAACCTGAGTATCATAGTTTCCATTTTATTTTCTTAGTGTTCTGTAGGCTGGTAAGAGACTGTAGGTGGTGGTTGGACATTGTGCGCAGGGCTCGCATGGCCCGCTTTTATAACGCTTGCAAAACTTACTTTTATTTATAGTGGAACTGCCGAGTGAAGATCGGGTTGCTGACGAAAAGAAAACTTCAGGTGTGGATTTGGAGGGTATCAATGGTGTGTGGTGAGATCGTGTTGTTGACACTCTTTGGTTGATCCGATTTTTTAACTCCTTGTATACTGGACAGCCTCTGTAGTTTGCTGTGTGGTCTCCTTCGCAGTTACTACACTTTTTGCTATTTGGCGCATTTTTTAATTCACACTTAGGAGAGGTATGCAACTCTCCGCAAGCGACGAATACAGAGCGGAGTGTGCAGTAAGATTTGGTGTGCCCGTATTCCTGGCAATTTGCGCACTGGACTGGCCCATTGCGTTTATGCGGCTCTTCAACCGTGATTCTCCGATCCAATAGAAACTGGATGTTGTAGATTTTGGAGTTTTTCTGTCGAATATAAAGCGAAGGCAGCCTCGCTTTCTTTTTGTCCGTATCCAAGACTTCAGAATGGATTTCGTGGGACGTGTCAGCCAAAAGTTCAAAGCTATTTGCAGTATTCGAGTTTTGCACAGTTCCTTGGCTTGAGGAAGCCCGATTAATTTTTCCGACGTTACCCATTTTCGTGTCCTGTGGATTTATTTTTTCTTTAATGTTTATGTAGCGATCCATGCCAGTCTGCATGGTCGAACCTCGCTTATTAATTGAAGCATTTGTCGGTGCTGCAGTTGATAGGTCCGCTGGCACAGCAGGTAGAACGATCGACTGTATCGGGCATACAGACGAAACTTATGTTGTTGTTGTTGTCATTGCATTTACAGTTGCTAATGACGTCACTGTGTTGGTAACCGTGGTCAGGCATGTGGGCAGTTGGGCTGAGGCGAGCCAGGAAGAGGGGAAATGCATTTAACGACTCCGAAGTTTTGTCCAAAAATTTGAATACGTATATAACCGTGGTCAGGCATGTGGGCAGTTGGGGTGAGGCGAGCCAGGAAGAGGGGAAATGCATTTATCAGGCAGTTGATAGGTCCGCTGGCACAGCAGGTAGAACGATCGACTGTATCGCCCGATGTATGCCCATACAGACGAAACTGATGTTGTTGTTGTTGTCATTGCAATGACGTCACTGTGTTGGTAACCGTGGTCAGGCATGTGGGCAGTTGGGGTGAGGCGAGCCAGGAAGAGGGGAAATGCATTTATCAGACAGTTGATAGGTCCGCTGGCACAGCAGGTAGAACGATCGACTGTATCGGGCATACAGACGAAACTTATGTTGACGTTGTTGTCATTGCATTTACAGTTGCTAATGACGACACTGTGTTGGTAACCGTGGTCAGGCATGTGGACAGTTGGGCTGAGGCGAGCCAGGAAGAGGGGAAATGCATTTATCAGACTCCGAAGTTCTGTCCAAAAATTTGAATACGTATAGAACTGATCGCTCTCCTCGTAGGGGGGTGGGGTGCTGGTTGCCGTTACCTCTACTTTAACGTCAGAGAGAACATACTTTCTTAATCCCAACGACATAGAATTCGTTGGTGTTAAAGTTTCTTTGAAATCTTTTTCTATTTATGTAACTTGTTCTTATATTCCACCTGGATCCGACTTAACAATTTATGAGCAACATTTGTCTGCAATAAAAACTGTTTTATCTCATTTTTCCGAAAGGGATCTTTTAATTGTTTTGGGTGATTTCAATCTCCCTGACATTTCTTGGTCCCTTTCCACTGACTCACTTCTCTCTACCCCTTTATCTGACTATGACTTCGATGACGGTCTGTTAGAATTATCCTTACAGCAAGTTAGCTTTATACGTAATTCACTAAATAGACAATTAGATCTTGTATTTGTTTTAGATCCGTCTGAAGTCACTGTATCTAGAATTGACCCACTAGTTGTGCCTGAAGACCAGTATTATCCCACGTTAGAACTTACAATTTGTCTTCCCTGCGTTGATACCCCCTCTCCTTCACTTTCTCCAACTATAAGTAGATGCTTTCGTAAATGTGACTTTAGTAAACTCAACAACTTGATTTCACAATATAACTGGACAAATTTATATAATTGCTTGGATATTGAAAGTGCTACGGAACTATTTTATAGTGTCCTAAACTCTTTTTTCTGTGGAATGTGTTCCTGATAGTTCCTCCTAAGTTAGACAGGCCACCTTGGTTTACCAATCAGTTGCAAAGACTTAGAAACCTAAAAACAAACTTCTATCAAAGGACAAAAAGTCGGGTAGGACATCCGATTTTTCAAGATATGTGGTGGCTCGTACTAATTTTAATGTACTTAACAGTCATTGCTATTCCATGTATTTGAACCGATGTAAATTTGAATTTTCAAAGGATCCGAAACAGTTTTATAGCTTTGTCAATGCTAAGCGAAAGTCTTCAGCATTGCCATCATCCTTACGATTAAACTCTATTGAGGCACCTACGGATCCCGAAATTGCAGATTTATTTGCTGAATTCTTCCAATCTACTTATAATTCTGTTTCTTGGTCTAATTCTAGCTACCCTAATCACTTGAACAGGGCAAATTGTATTTTTTCTCCTGTAATCACCGAGTGTTCTCTCTTAAGCGATTTAGAAACTATAACGGCAACCTATTCTCCGGGGCCAGATGGCTCCCTGGGTGTGTTCTTAAGTTTTGTGGCCGAACTATTTGTAAACCCATTCTTAAACTTTTTCATTTGTCTTTCTCATAATCTGTTTATCCTACAATCTGGAAAGATTCTTTTATTATTCCACTCCACAAAAGGGGTGCGAAGGTTAATGTTCAGAACTACAGAAGAATCTCCAAATTGTCTGCAATTCCTAAAACATTTGAACGCATTATTACCTCTCAGTTGCAACATTTGTGCTCCTCTTTAATATCGCCGTGTCAACATGGTTTTGTTAAGCGTAAATCGACCACCACTAACCTGCTCGTATTGACATCTTTTGTACTAGATGGATTTAACAAAAAATTGCAGACGGACGTTATATATACAGATTTTAGTAAAGCCTTTGACTCTGTTAGCCACTCTCTTCTTTTATTCAAATTAGATCAGCTCGGATTTCCGAATAACCTGTTAACTTGGATTTCAAGTTATTTGAATGGTAGATCTCAGAGGGTTTTATTCAAAAACGCTGTTTCCAAGATGATCAACGTGACATCTGGTGTGCCTCAGGGCAGTCATTTAGGCCCTTTGCTGTTTACTTTGTTTATAAATGATCTTCCTTCTATCGTAAATCACTCTCGTGTACTAATGTATGCTGATGATGTTAGGCTTTGTTTTTCATATAATAATATTGAATCTGGTTTCTGCTTGCAGTCAGACATGAATAGATTCCAGGAATGGTGTCAGTACAACCTTTTGAGTTTAAATTATCTTAAATGCAACGTTATGACTTTTTATACGGGTACGCCAACCTTCATGAGTTACTCTCTTCAGAACATGTCTTTGGACCGAATATACTCAGTAAATGATTTAGGTGTTCTCCTAGATCCTAAACTTAAATTTGACTCCCACATAACCTCTACTGTAAATAAAGCTATGAGTTGTATGTTCTTGGGTTTATAAAGCGTTGGTCTAAAGAATTTGATGATCCATACACTACCAAATTATTATTTACCTCACTTGTCCGTCCTAATTTAGAATACTGTTCTTCCGTTTGGGGTCCTCAGTATCAAGTGCACATTGACCGTATAGAGTCCGTACAGAAACAATTTCTTCTTTTTGCCTTACGTGGTTTGAACTGGGATCAAAACGTCAGGATGCCTTCTTACTCGAGTAGATTGCTATTAATTAATTTGCCTAGTCTAGTAAGCCGCAGAATTATGCTTGGTACTATTTTTATTAATAATCTTATTAGAGGCGATATTGATTCTGTAGATTTGGTAAGCCGCCTAAGTTTCAATGTCCCTGTTAAACTAATGCGAAACTACCATCCTATCAACTTGCCACGGTGTTCATCTAATTTTAGTCAGCATGAGCTCTTTCGCGTTCTTTCTAATTATTATAACAACCTATATCATTTAATTTGTTCCTCAACTTCTATCCCTGTACTAAAAACTAAAATCTTAGCTCATTTGCTTTAATCTTGTTGATCTATGTTTTGTCCTGTCTTTATTTGTTCTATGTACCTCCCTCGCGAGCCGTATTTGCCCGAAATAAAAATGGGCCCGCGCGTAACAAGCACGTGCTTGGTGTCGTTTGGGCCACTTGTTTGTATTGCTCTTAGTGCATCAACGTTCAACAATATATATTATAAACAGATAAGAGATTACTCTTCATTTAAAATACTTGTTCCGGATGGGCTGTTCTCCAAACTTGTTTGCCCTAATTTTTGGCCTGCTGATATAATTGTCCACGTGTATATAAAAAAAACAAGGAAGAACGCTATAGTCGAGTACCTCGACTATCAGATACCCGTTACTCAGCTAAATAGGGATATGCAAGTAGCAAAGCGAGTTTAAAATGCGCCACCTACCGGCGGTATACAGATTTAAGCGATATGGGCGTTAGAGTGGGCGTGGCAAATTTTTTTTGGACCAATCGATAGGTATTGACAGGACCAATACATTTCAGTTAAATTTGTTTATCTAGCATGAAAATTGTGGGCGTCACAGGTTTTCGCGGTTTGTGGGCGGTTAAGTGGGCCTGGAAAACTTTTTTTTGGACCAATCGATAGGTATTGATGAGAACAATACATTTCAGTTAAAATTTTTTATCTAGCATGAAAATTGTGGGCGACACAGGTTTTCGCGGTTTGTGGGCGTTAAAGTGGGCGTGGCAAACTTTTTTTTGGGTCAATCGATAGGTATTGATGAGAACAATACATTTCAGTTAAAATTTTCTATCTAGCATCAAAACTGTATGAGCCACAGTTTTGGGCGGTTTGTGGGCGTTAGAGTGGGCGTGGCACTCTACTGAAACAAACTTGCGCTGCGCAGGAATCTCAGGAATCTGCGTGCCTAATCCCAGTATTGTAACTCTCACAGTTTCCGAGATCTCAGCGTTCATACGGACAGACGGACAGACGGACAGACGGACAGACGGACATGGCTAGATCGACTCGGCTAGTGATCCTGATCAAGAATATATATACTTTATGGGGTCGGAAACGCTTCCTTCTGCCTGTTACATACTTTCCGACGAATCTAGTATACCCTTTTACTCTACGAGTAACGGGTATAATGACTCAGATTTAAATTCAAAAAACTAAATTTCCTAATTTACTTTCAAAATGTTCGGGGTCTTCTTAGTAAACTATCTACGCTTTATAAAAATAGTTCAATTTTTGTTATGTTATTGTACTTACTAAGACCTGGCTTAACCCATCCGTACACGATAATGAGATTTTGTCTAATAAATTTTTTGTTTATCGGAAGGATCGTCAGACTCGTCGAGGTGGAGGCGCTCTTATTGGAGTCAAATCCAATTTAACTTCTGAGTTTTTTGCTATTTCTGAATCATCAGGTATTGAATTTATTTTCCTAAAATTATCTTTCCCAAAAAGTGAAATTTTTCTAAACTGCTTCTCTATATCTCCTGGCTTCGAATTTAACATGTATCTATTGCACCTGTCCGCCATACATTCTATCTTCTTTTTTCTTGCTGAAACTACCAACGTTTTGTGCTTGGTGGCTTTAATCTTCCCAGTATTTCTTGGTTGGAGAGTAAGGACTCATGGGCAATGATTCCTAGGGTGCAACATGATTTTATTGATGGTCTTCTTGAACTATCTTTGCAGCAAGTTAACATGATTCCCAATCATATTGGTCTTCTTCTTGACTTAATCTTTGTTTTTGATAGTAGCGATGCTGAAGTAAGTGGTAGTTCGCCACTATCTTTACCTCCAGATTGTTATTATCCTACCCTTCAGCTCTGTGTTAAGGGATTTTGTAATAATCCTAGGACTTCAATACATGTACAGTCAGTTTGTGTTTTAGGAGGACTCATTACGGCAGACTAGTGGAATCTTTATCGACAGTAAGCTGGACTTATCTAGTTGACCTTCCTGTTGATGATTCAGTTAGTTACTTTTATAAGGTCTTTTACCGTGTATTTGATGAACGTCCGTCTTTCCTTCATGAAGAATTCTTATAGCTCTCCATGATTTACCCGTCAACTATCTTATCTAAAGAATAAAAAAACCAAACCAGTTTAACTTCACCAAATACAGTTCAGCTAAGGTGGAATTTGTCCAGTACAATTCTGACTGTTACAAAAAAGTTGTAAGCGTGATTTCAAAAGTAATCCTAACCTTTTTTCTATCGTCAATTCTAAACGGAAATCTAACTGCTTCCCTCCTTCTCTTTTTCTTAATAATAATGTAGCATCTGATGATAATGATATTTCCAATTTATTCGCTGACTTTTTTCAATCGACATATAGTGTCATTAATAAAGGTTATCCATACCCACTGTTTGTGGGGAAGTCAACAAATATGCCACCCTTATATTTATGATTAATAACGCAAGACTTGGTTATATTAAAATGTATAGCATATATTCGGAGCGGCAGACGGACTGGGTAAAAGCTCGGCTCCAAGAACTTCATATAGACATTTGCAGGCTTACAAAAGTAGTTGCTGAATAGATGAATGGCAGCTTTAGTAACATAAGAACGATGGCGACACAGATAAGCAGAGAGCGGTGCAGGTGCCGTCGTACACCTATGCGCGCATGACTAAACGGTGACGATCTACTCCGAACATACTCCACCCGTTGGAAGAGGTAAGGTTCCAACTATCTCGGAATCGATGGGCATAACGACTAGCTTGGCGATGGCTCACTTGATCAGACCCGTAGCTGTACGACGATGACTCCGTCCCCGCCGGGTATGACTTCCTGGATGCACCCAAGCTGCCATCTCAAGGGTGGAACGTTATCCTCCTTCAGCAAAACTATGCTTCCAACCTTGATGTTAGACGTTTCGACGCGCCACTTGCTCCTCTCTTGAAGTAGGGACAAATACTCGCTGCTCCATCTTTTCCAGAAATGTTGTTGCATCTGGGCCCGCTGGCATCTGCTGAGGTGGCCTTCGCGAGGATGAGTAATGTCAGGCTCAGGAAACTTAGTGTAGCTGGAACCCTTCAGGAAATGCGCCGGTGTTAGCACCTCAACTGAACTTCCGATCGATCCCATCAGCTTAACAGACGGAAGAAATTGATGATGTGCTCAAAAAGAGCTCATTCAGCTCGGCAAGCTCGCTCTTTGCACCGACAAAGTTTGTAACATTGTCGCTCCAAATGGTACGCGGACTGACTCTAAGGCTGATAAATCTTCTCAGCGCTGCGATAAAAGAATCCGTCGTGAGATCCTGGACCACTTCCAAATGAGCAGCCTTCGTGGAAAAACAGACAAAGACGGCGATGTAGCACTTGTGGGGTGCCTTATTTCTGGCCTCTGCCTTATGGTAGAATGGCCCACAATAGTCCACTCCTGTGGTATGAAAAGTGGATTAGGCTGCACTCTATTTGCTGGAAGGCTACCCATGACGTGATCCCAAGTAACAGGCTTCATTCGGAAAAATCAGACGCATTTGTGGATAACGCTGCCGACGAACTTGCCGCTTCCAATTGGCCAGTACCTTTGCCGTAATGCGGCAAGCAGCGCCTGCGATCCTCCATGCAAATATTTCTCATGATAATAAACGATGATCGCCTTGGTGACTGGACGATCCTTGGGCAACAGTATCGGATGCCTCGTATCGTAGTCCAAGTTTGCGGTCTGAAGCCTTCCACCCACGCGGAGAAACCCATCGGAGCCGAGTATAGGCCTAAGCGAAACCAGCTTGCTTTTCTGTGAAAACGGCTTGCCCTGGCTAAGAGATCTGTTCGTACCCAAAGGTACTCAACATGACCACACGCAACAAATCAAGCAGTAGCCAAGTTGGGAACAGTACCAGGCGCTCAGTAGCACCCACTGCAGATGAGAATTGCTGATCCGCATATTATATGTCTCACTAACTCACCGTCTCACCGTCAGAACGGTACACTGACCGGCCAATGCCGTCAGCACATTTCGCAGTGTCTGCCGAGCCAACTACACAAACTGCTACCATAATCAAAACTCCCTGACCTACCTACCTACTTTAGAATATAGCGTACTTCACTAATCATTACACTAAACTTCCGTCTTCCAAGTAGTATATAAACATGTACCAAATGAAGAATAAATCAGTTATCAACACATCTCATAACTCCGCGGTTCTACTTCCTACCTCTGGGAATAGGCTCGTAATACACTATCTCCACAAGCAGCTAACCTACGTTAGCTCAACCTCAGCGCAGTTCCGCATCGCGTCTGGTCCGGTAACCTTCGTCACCATTGCCGCGGCGCGATCGTCCTGCCATCAAAGCGTCCCCGTGCCAGCGACAAGTGCTCATTACCCCCTTGTCCCGCTGTGTGACCCGGAAGTGTCTACTTCGGTTAGGCACAAACAAGATCCATACTCCCTCGCCAAGTTATCCTGTTGGATGCTCTTCAAAAGAAGTACAGTTCCAGAGTTGATCTCCTCCACCGAAATACGACCTTTTAACGGCGCAGATTTTGCTCTGAAATTTGAAAGGGACCGATAAATGTATGCAAATACGCGATGCAACTTATTGAAAGAGTTGAGGAATTTGCAGTTTGATGAACTGTCTATGCAAACGGCCCCAATAAAAGCCACTGAACGGCGCTCTGGAAGATCCTTTACTGAGTCTAGCAGGGACGGCCAATTTGAAGAGCTTTGCAGAAGGAATGGAGGCCCGTTAGCCCAAAGGGAATGTTTCAACAATTCTCTTGGGGAACATCCTCGCAATACGACGTCTGCCGGGTTCAAGTTTTTAGGAACGTGATGCCAAATCATGCCTTTCGTCATCTCATGAATTTTCGCGATTCTGTTTGATACAAAAACGATTAACTCTCTCGGAGGTTGCCGAATCCACGTTAACACAATAGACGAGTCCGACCAGCAATGAAATGTGCAGTCGAAATCAATGGCTTCCTTGGCGTTTACGATTAGTTCAGCCAATAAAAGCGCTGCGGAAAGTTCTAATCTTGGAGTTTTTAAGGCCTTCAATGGAGCTACCCTTGTCTTGGCACAGAGCAGATGGACTTTCGATTCTCCATTGGTCTCCCATCGCAAGTATGCAACTCAACGGAAGCCCTTGCTTGCAGTACGAATCGTGGAAATTTTAAGTTCTGTACGACCGATAACTGTGAGGTCAACTCCCCCCATGACGAAAGAATGGGCTCTGGCAGTGCGTCATCTTAATCCACGCTTGCACTCTATAGAGATTGCAGAAAATATTAGAGTTTGTGATAATAGGAGTTATTAAACCGAGTGGATCATAGAATTCGGCAATGGTTGACAATGCAGCCCGTTTAGTGGGTCGTTGATTGGATGGCAGTTGAGAAAAATTAAATAGGAGTTGATCAGAAGATTGGACCCCAGACTAGTCCCAATGCATTGGCGACATCCGATTCATTGTGAAATTTAATTAACTGCTCCTTGTCGCATTCCGACTCTCCTTCCAGGGCTGCTGACTCATTCGAACACCATTTGCGAATTGGAAAGTGGCCTCGCGACAGTAGTTCCTTCACCTGATGACGAATTTCTCTCACCTCCTCAACTGAGTCCCCACCAGATATTAAATCATCCACATAGAAATCTCTACTAACAATTTTTGCTCCAATAGGAAATGATTCCTCCTTATGTTAAGAGAGTTGATGCATGGCTCTTATAGCCAAGAAGGCAGCTGGGTTCAACTCTTCCGTGGAGCTCTCTCTCCAAACGATGCACTGCAGAAAATCATCCGGGTACGAAACACTTACGTAACGGTACATCTTGCAGATATCTCCACAAAGGGCAACTTTAAAAAATCGAAAGCAAAGCAGTATATTGCAGTTTTTTTTTTGAATTTTTGGTCCTGCCAGAAGTAAGTTGTTCAGAGAGCTACCAGAAGTTGTTTTAGCAGATCCATCAAAAACGACAGAATCTTCGTACTCGTGCTCTCCTGCTTATGTACGCAATGGTGGGGCAAAAAGAATTGTGTTTCTGACAGATCCTTTGTTTAAAGTTTGAAAAGTTGCTCACATCGCAAGTCTTCCGGCACAAAAGTTGGCCTAGACGAAGTGAAGTCCTCAATTTCCCAAAATCGCTTTACTATGGCGGCAAGTGTGTCATCGGAATAATCAGCAGGGTCCTTGATGCTGGCTTGTAAAACCGATTTATGAGAAGGCACGTTCGATGATAACCCTCCAGAGACTATCCAACGAAGTTTGGTGTTCTGAAGAGTTGGCAAAACCCTATCCAAATGAATTTGTCCCATAGAAATTATTTCGAAAAACAACCCAGCGCCGAGTAAAAGGTCAATTCTTTGTGATTGATTGAAATGAGGATCAGCGAGCGAAATGTTTTGTGGTATCCTCCATGATGCTGCAATTATATTGAGTCACAACCGCTGTGAACGCCGCACGATAGCTTGCGTCCCGTGATTGCACAAGAATATCGACAGTCGTATCAGAGATCATGGAAGATTCTCCTATCCCAGAAATCGTGGTTTGCGATCTTCTATGATTTAAGTTTAGTTGGCTAGCTAAGCGAGAGGTTATGGAGTTTAGCTGGGAGGCCGAATCTAAAATTGCTCGGCAAGGCATAAATGCTCCAATTCTATTTCTAACGTAGATTAATAGCAGTTGGAAGCAACACGTAGTCGATCTTCAAAATATTTAAGGTTTTAGGTGGAGGGCTTAGTAAATGATGATCAGGATGCGATGATGTGTGCTAACATGATACAAATCTGATGAAGTATATGGTAATGGCTGATAGCTCGAGGATGGATCGCATGATGGAGATGAATATGAGGTGAATATTGCGGATGCTTCATGCAACAATATTGGTAGTGAGTCGACCTGCATTGCTGCAAACTATGCCCCTTGCGCAAAAAGTTGAGGCAAAGGTGAATCTTTTTTGCTTCTCTATATCGAAGATTCGGACTCAAATTTAAAAATGGAGAACACGATCCCGTGCATCGCAAAATAAACGTTGCAAACGATTTGATATCAGTAGCAGGAGCTATAAGTGTATTTTGGTTATATTTGTGCAAGTTTTTTCCCACCTGCTGGCCTGATGTTTGAGTTACCAAGGCTTGATCCAAGTTTTCCATCATCCTGCACCTCTTTTCCAAAAACGACTCCATAGCATCCCAGGTAGACAGCTCAGTGATTGACAAATCCTATTCCCATTTTTCCCGCGACCTATGATCCAGTTTCCGAGTGACGATGTGAATTAAAAGTCCATCCAAAATCTGTTGCGTAGTGGCCAGGTTTCGAATTGCTCGCAGATGCGAATTCATGCAATCACTGAGCTCCCGAAGACCCTTCAAAGAACCCTTCTCGACCCCCTCTAAACCGAATATTGCCTGACCGTGTGCCTGTGTAAAAGTGTAAAACTTTATTATCAAATCGATTAACCAGTAAATTCATAGCCTTTTTATAATTAGCTTTCGAGGGTGCGAGCGAGCGTATGGTTTCCAGAGCCACGCCGACCAAACTCGAACGCAAATATTGTAATTTTCCAATGCCGCTTAGCTCATCATCATTTCCGATGACCGTAGTGAAAGTCGCAATAAACTCCGGCCACTCAGAGTGGGAACCATGAAAACGAGCCATTTCCAAATTTGGCAACCGAGGCTTCCTAGATCGAAAAGAAAGATCCGCATTATTAGTGATGTCAATAGATGTTGAATTTGCAGAGGCTGAAGTCGGCAATTGTGACTTGCTTAGTTTCGCCTTCACATCCATGGAAACCTCGGCCAATTCAATCCGATGGTCGCTCGAGATCTCTGCAAAATCCAGTCTTGCCATCGATCAGACATTTTTCAATCACGAGAAAAAAATGAAATAAAATAAAATGTCCGACCGCGTTAGAGGCACAATACACCTTATACCTTTTACCGCGAAAATGTAGAGGTTAACGAGCGTCGCCGAGATGCAACGGAACCTTTAACTTGGTTGTTGT
The DNA here is from genome assembly GCF_043229965.1 of Drosophila suzukii. NCBI lineage: Eukaryota > Metazoa > Arthropoda > Insecta > Diptera > Drosophilidae > Drosophila > Drosophila suzukii. The sequence continues at coordinate 1,163,900 of NW_027255900.1, read as the reverse complement.
TGTTCTTGCCGATAAATTGCCTGTAACTGGCAAACGAATGTATGTATGGCTATATGTACATATATAACTAAGATTAAATGCGATTCACTTTGCTAAGAATTATTTGCACAACACAGTTTTGGTGTTTTTTCACAGCGCAAAATGTACAAAAAATCAAACGGCCGGCTGTGCACTTTTATATGCACATATGTATGTAGAGTATGAGAGAGTTGTGAAAGCAGAGAGTGCGGACGCGTTCTTAAATCGCTCCGTTTATTTTTTAAAGTTTTCAGCATAGAGCCAGAAGTGCAGCCGGTCATCCGGCGTGGAGCACTTGGGACACGCACCTGTTCATCAGCTGGTGCACGGGAGATCGTGGACGACGACCAGGAGCAGCTTGGGAATCTATCCCCAACAGGTTTGGCGGCCAGGCAGGGTCCGGCCGTAGGTGAGGGAGGTGAGGCACCTCTGCCTCTTTTACTTTTCACTCGTTGTTTGTTTAGCAGTTGCCAAATTTTTTCACTCGCGCTTTCTATTTTCGCAAACACTAAATCAGTGGTGGAAAGCGCTTGCGCGACCAGCTGATCGTAGTGTGCGATAGGGGCTGCAAGTGCTATAGCAGCCAGCTTCGGACAGGGTGCAGGTCAAGCACATAAGTGCGTGCCGTAGCAAGCGACCCAGGGGTCAAGAAAATGGGATGACGTTAGCGGTACCAGCGAAAAAGGCGATGCATAAGGCACCGGTAAATAAAGGGAAACATGCTGGAACAGTGAGCACCAGCAAGCCACAAAAACCTAGGAAGAAGCCAGAGGAGTGGACACAGGTGAAGCAAAAGGTTAGGAAGCCCAAGGTGCGACCGCCACGGAACGACTCGATAGTCATCGCAGCCTCCGCTGGAGGGTCCTATGCCGACATCCTTTAAAAGGTTAAGGCTGAACCGCAGGCCGTTAGGCGCACTGCTAAGGGGGAACTCCTAGTCATTCTAAACAAGGTCTCTGACCCTAAAACCGTAGAGCTTCAGACCACAATGAAGGCTGTCCTGGGCAAAAAGACGAGGTAAAAGACATCGATGAGACCACCGACAAAACGGACATCCTATGGTAAATCTGAGGGTGGCATACTGAGGCAGTCAAACCGCCACACTAAGAGTTATGCCCGACATAGGGAGACGACTCTTGGAGAAGGTCAAAATTAGGCGGGGATGGACCTGGTGTAGAGTCCGCCCAAAGCTAACACCTAATAGGTGTTTTAAATGTATGTAGTTTAATCATATAGCAGGGAATTGCAGGGTCGAGGAGGACTGCTCAAAATGCTGCTACAACTGTGCCGCAATGGAACACCAAGCCAGAGGCTGCAAAGCAAAGGCCTGCTGCATGCTATGCAAACGCAAAAAGGAGAAAGATTGCGATCACCCAACAATGAGTGGGAAATGCCCGTACTTCAGGAGGGCTATGCAAGGGCTTAGGGGTAAATGAAGTTCCTTCAGATTAACCTAAACCATTGCGAGGTTGCCCAATCGTAGCTGGAGCAAAATGTCACCGAGAAAAACGTAGACATGGCACTCATAAGCGAGCAATACAGGAATAAATAAATTCCGGAGAATGGGTAACAAATAATAGTGGAAAATCAGCAATATGGAGCTGCGGTAATCCAAGGCGACAGATTACCAAGAAAAAATGCGGAAATTGCTTCGCTAGGGCCCATGTGAATGGTATAGCTTTCTATAGCTGTTACCTGCCGCCAAGCCTTAGCCTTCCCCAGGCAATATCTGCGCTCGAAGAGATTGCAGAAGACGCCCGGTTAAATCGCCCCGCCGTAATTTCCGGGGACATTAATGCCTGGGCTACGGAGTGGGGCTCTCCCCGAACCAACGCGAGAGCTTCGCCGCACTTGACCTAGTGCTGCTAAACTCTGGAACAAAACCGACTTTTTTAAGAGCCGGCACCAGCTCTATCATTGGATTGGCCTAGGGCTCCAGGTGGGAGGTTAGTGACACCTACACGGGTAGTGGCCATGCAGCAATAATCTGCACGATAAATTCTAGAAATGGCCCACCACGAGTTCCTAAGACCGTGCCAGAGTACAAAATAGAAACGCTAGACGTGGAGATGGAACAGAAATTATATCGCAGAATACACCAAGGTAGCATGTGATGCATTTATACAGAGAAGAGGGAAAGTCCCACCAAGAAGAAGACCTGTATACTGGTGGAACTAATCCATTGCGGAAGCCAGGAAAGACTGCCACAGGGCAAGACGCGCATACCAACGCTCAAGAGGAAGGCCCGAATTTGAGGCACTTCAAATATATTTCAGGAAAAAAAGACGAGCCCTCGAAAATATTGTAAAAGAGAGCAAACGCAGGTGCTTTAACAATATATGCGAAGAAATAGACTCCAACCCATGGGGCTTCGCATATAAAACAAGGAAGAACGCTATAGTCGAGTACCTCGACTATCAGATACCCGTTACTCAAAGGGAAATGGAGATATGCAAGCAGCAAAGCGAGATTAAAATGCGCACACTACCGGCGGTAGACAGATTTAAGCGTTATGGGCGTTAGAGTGGGCGTGAAAAATTTATTTTTAGATCAATCGATAGGTATTGACGACACCAATACATTTCAGTTAAAATTTTTTATCTAGCATGCAAATTGTGGGCGTCACAGGTTTTCGCGGTTTTTGAGCGTTTAAGTGGGCGTGGCAAACTTTTTTTTAGGTCAATCGATAGGTATTGATGAGAACAATACATTTCAGTTAAAATTTTCTATCTAGCATCAAATCTGTAGGAGTTACAGTTTTGGGCGGTTTGTGGGCGTTAGAGTGGGCGTGGCAGTCTACTGAAACAAACTTGCGCTGCGTAAGAAGGTCAGGAATCTGTACGCCAAATCTCAATAGATTAGCTCTCATAGTTTCCGAGATCTCAGCGTTCATCCGGACAGACAGACGGACAGACGGACAGACGGACAGTCGGACAGACGGACAGTCGGACAGACGGACATGGCTAGATCGACTCGGCTAGTGATCCTGATCAAGAATATATGTACTTTATGGGGTCGGAAACGCTTCCTTCTGCCTGTTACATACTTTCCGACGAATCTAGTATACCCTTTTACTCTACGAGTAACGGGTATAAAAATTGTCATCACAAAACGGCTGCGGTTATTTAGTCGGCCATCACCGACATGCCCAGTCAGCCTAAAAGGGATAGTGGAAACACTATTCCCAGAGCAAGAGGGTATGGCGCGAAGCTCACTGATCGAGAACAAGGCGAGCATAATGCTCACAAGTGCCGAAGAAGTCCTCCAGGTATTGAAGACAATACTGGACGACAAGGCACCGGGACCAGATGGAATCCCGAATAAAGTTCTCAAAATTGCCATAAAAGCAAATACTAAAGACTACGCTGACATGTATAATGCATGCCTAACGGAAGGTGTGTTCCCTAGCCGCTGGAAAACACAGCGGCTGGTACTCATACCAAAGGGGGAAAAACCCGCGGAGGAGCCTTCTTCGTATAGGCCACTCTGCATGCTGGACACGGTGGGTAAAATTCTCGAAGGAATAATCCACTCCCGACTTGAAGGTGCCCTTGTCGAAACCAACGGCCTCTCAGAGATGCAGTTTGGTTTTCGGAAGGCACTATCCACAATCCACGCCGTCAATAAACTGTGTGAAATCGCAGATAAAGCCATTGAGGGGAAAAGGTGGTTGTACGGCACTAAGCAGTACTGCATAGCGGCAACGTTGGATGTAAAAAACGCTTTCAACTCAGCTAGCTGGCACCACACACTAAATGCACTGAGCAACATAAATGTACCAGTGTATATACAGAGAGTAATAGCGAGCTACTTCGAAGGCCGCCTGCTCCTGTACGAAACTGATTCTGGGCAATCGACCCACAGTGGGCATGATCGACCACTGGCTTTCTTTCAAAGAACATCTAGCGTACGCTAGTGGCAAGGCAAGTAGGACCGCGGCCGCGATCTCGCGAATTATGGCGAACACTCGGGGACCAAGGCAACCAGGACGTAGATTACTGGTTAGTGCTGTCACATCGACGCTGATGTACGCTGCTCCCATATGGGCTCGAGCCACTAAAAATGGAAGTTATATGCAAGACGGCGGCTCCGTGCAGAGATTAAGGTTTTAGGTGGAGGGCTTAGTAAATGATGATCAGGATGCGATGATGTGTGCTAACATGATACAAATCTGATGAAGTATGTGGTAATGGCTGATAGCTCGAGGATGGATCGCATGATGGAGATGAATATGAGGTGAATATTGCGGATGCTTCATGCAACAATATTTGTAGTGAGTCGACCTTCATTGCTGCAAACTATGCCCCTTGCGCAAAAAGTTGAGGTGAAACTTTTTTGCTTCTCTATATCGAAGATTCGGACTCAAATTTAAAAATGGAGAACACGATCCCGTGCATCGCAAAATAAACGTTGCAAACGATTTGATATCAGTAGCAGGAGCAATAAGTGTATTTTGGTTATATTTGTGCAAGTTTTTTCCCACCTGCTGGCCTGATGTTTGAGTTACCAAGGCTTGATCCAAGTTTTCCATCATCCTGCACCTCTTTTCCAAAAACGACTCCATAGCATCCCAGGTAGACAGCTCAGTGATTGACAAATCCTATTCCCATTTTTCCCGCGACCTATGATCCAGTTTCCGAGTGACGATGTGAATTAAAAGTCCATCCAAAATTTGTTGCGTAGTGGCCAGGTTTCGAATTGCTCGCAGATGCGAATTCATGCAATCACTGAGCTCCCGAAGACCCTTCGAAGAACCCTTCTCGACCCCCTCTAAACCGAATATTGCCTGAACGTGTGCCTGTGTAAAAGTGTAAAACTTTATTATCAAATCGATTAACCAGCAAATTCATAGCCTTTTTATAATTAGCTTTCGAGGGTGCGAGCGAGCGTATGGTTTCCAGAGCCACGCCGACCAAACTCGAACGCAAATATTGTAATTTTCCAATGCCGCTTAGCTCATCATCATTTCCGATGACCGTAGTGAAAGTCGCAATAAACTCCGGCCACTCAGAGTGGGAACCATGAAAACGAGCCATTTCCAAATTTGGCAACCGAGGCTTCCTAGATCGAAAAGAAAGATCCGCATTATTAGTGATGTCTATAGATGTTGAATTTGCAGAGGCTGAAGTCGGCAATTGTGACTTGCTTAGTTTCGCCTTCACATCCTTCACATCGGCCAATTCAATCCGATGGTCGCTCGAGATCTCTGCAAAATCCAGTCTTGCCATCGATCAGACATTTTTCAATCACGAGAAAAAATTAAATAAAATAAAATGTCCGACCGCGTTAGAGGCACAATACACCTTATACCTTTTACCGCGAAAATGTAGAGGTTAACGAGCGTCGCCGAGATGCAACGGAACCTTTAACTTGGTTGTTGTTGTTCTTGCCGATAAATTGCCTGTAACTGGCAAACGAATGTATGTATGGCTATATGTACATATATAACTAAGATTAAATGCGATTCACTTTGCTAAGAATTATTTGCACAACACAGTTTTGGTGTTTTTTCACAGCGCAAAATGTACAAAAAATCAAACGGCCGGCTGTGCACTTTTATATGCACATATGTATGTAGAGTATGAGAGAGTTGTGAAAGCAGAGAGTGCGGACGCGTTCTTAAATCGCTCCGTTTATTTTTTAAAGTTTTCAGCATAGAGCCAGAAGTGCAGCCGGTCATCCGGCGTGGAGCACTTGGGACACGCACCTGTTCATCAGCTGGTGGACGGGAGATCGTGGACGACGACCAGGAGCAGCTTGGGAATCTATCCCCAACAGGTTTGGCGGCCAGGCAGGGGCCGGCCGTAGGTGAGGGAGGTGAGGCACCTCTGCCTCTTTTACTTTTCACTCGTTGTTTGTTTAGCAGTTGCCAAATTTTTTCACTCGCGCTTTCTATTTTCGCAAACACTAAATCAGTGGTGGAAAGCGCTTGCGCGACCAGCTGATCGTAGTGTGCGATAGGGGCTGCAAGTGCTATAGCAGCCAGCTTCGGACAGGGTGCAGGTCAAGCACATAAGTGCGTGCCGTAGCAAGCGACCCAGGGGTCAAGAAAATGGGATGACGTTGGCGGTACCAGCGAAAAAGGCGATGCATAAGGCACCGGTAAATAAAGGGAAACATGCTGGAACAGAGAGCACCAGCAAGCCACAAAAACCTAGGAAGAAGCCAGAGGAGTGGACACAGGTGAAGCAAAAGGTTAGGAAGCCCAAGGTGCGACCACCACGGAACGACTCGATAGTCATCGCAGCCTCCGCTGGAGGGTCCTATGCCGACATCCTTTAAAAGGTTAAGGCTGAACCGCAGGCCGTTAGGCGCACTGCTAAGGGGGAACTCCTAGTCATTCTAAACAAGGTCTCTGACCCTAAAACCGTAGAGCTTCAGACCACAATGAAGGCTGTCCTGGGCAAAAAGACGAGGTAAAAGACATCGATGAGACCACCGACAAAACGGACATCCTATGGTAAATCTGAGGGTGGCATACTGAGGCAGTCAAACCGCCACACTAAGAGTTATGCCCGACATAGGGAGACGACTCTTGGAGAAGGTCAAAATTAGGCGGGGATGGACCTGGTGTAGAGTCCGCCCAAAACTAACACCTAATAGGTGTTTTAAATGTATGTAGTTTAATCATATAGCAGGGAATTGCAGGGTCGAGGAGGACTGCTCAAAATGCTGCTACAACTGTGCCGCAATGGAACACCAAGCCAGAGGCTGCAAAGCAAAGGCCTGCTGCATGCTATGCAAACGCAAAAAGGAGAAAGATTGCGATCACCCAACAATGAGTGGGAAACGCCCGTACTTCAGGAGGGCTATGCAAGGGCTTAGGGGTAAATGAAGTTCCTTCAGATTAACCTAAACCATTGCGAGGTTGCCCAATCGTAGCTGGAGCAAAATGTCACCGAGAAAAACGTAGACATGGCACTCATAAGCGAGCAATACAGGAATAAATAAATTCCGGAGAATGGGTAACAAATAATAGTGGAAAATCAGCAATATGGAGCTGCGGTAATCCAAGGCGACAGATTACCAAGAAAAAATGCGGAAATTGCTTCGCTAGGGCCCATGTGAATGGTATAGCTTTCTATAGCTGTTACCTGCCGCCAAGCCTTAGCCTTCCCCAGGCAATATCTGCGCTCGAAGAGATTGCAGAAAACGCCCGGTTAAATCGCCCCGCCGTAATTTCCGGGGACATTAATGCCTGGGCTACGGAGTGGGGCTCTCCCCGAACCAACGCGAGAGCTTCGCCGCACTTGACCTAGTGCTGCTAAACTCTGGAACAAAACCGACTTTTTCAAGAGCCGGCACCAGCTCTATCATTGGATTGGCCTAGGGCTCCAGGTGGGAGGTTAGTGACACCTACACGGGTAGTGACCATAAACTGCACGATAAATTCTAGAAATGGCCCACCACGAGTTCCTAAGACCGTGCCAGAGTACAAAATAGAAACGCTAGACGTGGAGATGGAACAGAAATTATATCGCAGAATACACCAAGGTAGCATGTGATGCATTTATACAGAGAAGAGGGAAAGTCCCACCAAGAAGAAGACCTGTATACTGGTGGAACTAATCCATTGCGGAAGCCAGGAAAGACTGCCACAGGGCACGACGCGCATACCAACGCTCAAGAGGAAGGCCCGAATTTGAGGCACTTCAAATATATTTCAGGGAAAAAAGACGAGCCCTCGAAAATATTGTAAAAGAGAGCAAACGCAGGTGCTTTAACAATATATGCGAAGAAATAGACTCCAACCCATGGGGCTTCGCATATAAACTCGTCACAAAACGGCTGCGGTTATTTAGTCGGCCATCACCGACATGCCCAGTCAGCCTAAAAGGGATAGTGGAAACACTATTCCCAGAGCAAGAGGGTATGGCGCGAAGCTCACTGATCGAGAACAAGGCGAGCATAATGCTCACAAGTGCCGAAGAAGTCCTCCCGGTATTGAAGACAATACTGGACGACAAGGCACCGGGACCAGATGGAATCCCGAATAAAGTTCTCAAAATTGCCATAAAAGCAAATACTAAAGACTACGCTGACATGTATTATGCATGCCTAACGGAAGGTGTGTTCCCTAGCCGCTGGAAAACACAGCGGCTGGTACTCATACCAAAGGGGGAAAAACCTGCGGAGGAGCCTTCTTCGTATCGGCCACTCTGCATGCTGGACACGGTGGGTAAAATTCTCGAAGGAATAATCCACTCCTGACTAGAAGGTGCCCTTGTCGAAACCAACGGCCTCTCAGAGATGCAGTTTGGTTTTCGGAAGGCACTATCCACAATCCACGCCGTCAATAAACTGTGTGAAATCGCAGATAAAGCCATTGAGGGAAAAGGTGGTTGTACGGCACTAAGCAGTACTGCATAGCGGCAACGTTGGATGTAAAAATCGCTTTCAACTCAGCTAGCTGGCACCACACACTAAATGCACTGAGCAAGATAAATGTACCAGTGTATATACAGAGAGTAATAGCGAGCTACTTCGAAGGCCGCCTGCTCCTGTACGAAACTGATTCTGGGCAATCGACCCACAGTGGGCATGATCGACCACTGGCTTTCTTTCAAAGAACATCTAGCGTACGCTAGTGGCAAGGCAAGTAGGACCGCGGCCGCGATCTCGCGAATTATGGCGAACACTCGGGGACCAAGGCAACCAGGACGTAGATTACTGGTTAGTGCTGTCACATCGACGCTGATGTACGCTGCTCCCATATGGGCTCGAGCCACTAAAAATGGAAGTTATATGCAAGACGGCGACTCCGTGCAGAGATTGTGTGCTCTGCGGGTATGCTGTGCGTTCCGCACGGTATCCCATGACGCGGCGCTAATAATATCGGGAGGCATACCAATTGATCTGCTGGCAGTGGAATCAGCTAACATCCGCGCAGGCAGCACAGGGTTCGCAACTGCAGAATCCCTACGGAAAAGGTGCAGAGAACTCACCATTGCTAAGTGGCAAGAGAGGTGGGTAAATAGTAGCAAAGGACGATGGACGTATAAGCTTATCCCAGAACTGAAGAGATGGCTGGGACGGAAGCTTGGACATGTGGACTTTTACTTAACGCAACTGTTGACGGGACATGGATGCTTTAAATACTACCTGAATAGGTTTAAGCATGAACGTTATCCGCACTGCCCAATCTGCTAGTCGGATAATGAAGACGCAGAACACGTGTTTTTTGTCTGTTTGAGATTCGAAAATGAACGAAGAGATCTGAGCATAAGGGTTGGGAGGCCAGCCGCTTGTAACCTGGTGAACATTATGCTTGAATCAGAAGTAAATTGGTCTGCGGTATGCAACATAACCCCAATAGTACTCAAAAAACTGCGCATCGCAGAAAGACTGCGAAATTCCAATAGGATAGAATCCTAGAGAGCCCTAAGGGCATTACCCCCTTATATTTTTAATTAATAACGAACGAATAGGTTATATTAAAATGTATAGCGTTTATTCGGAGCGGCAGACGGACTGGGTAAAAGCTCGGCTCCAAGAACTTCATATAGACATTTGCAGGCGTACAAAGTAGTTGCTCAATAGATAAGCGGTAGCTTTAGTGGTATAAGGACGAAGGCGACAAAGATAAGCAGAGAGCGCTGCAGGTGCCGTCGTACACCTATGCGCGCATGACTAGGCGCTGGCGATCTGCTCCGAAAACCCACTACCTCATTTGAACTCCATCTTCAAACCAGTGGTTAATGTATCTGATTTTCTTCAGAGTCTTAATAATCTCAAGATCTCATTTTCAGCGGGTCCTGACAGAATACCAAGTTGTACACTCAGGAATTGTTCATCCCATCTTGCTCTTTACTATTGGCTTAATGATTAATGATCTACCTTATGTCATACTAGCATTATCTGTTTTAATGTATGCAGATGATGTCAAGCTATATTTGTCCATGTGTTTACCTTATTCATGTAATTAGATCTTGATTGTTTGTATACGTGGTTCATGACTAACATGTTAAATTTAAACTATTATAAATGTAACTTTATTCTTATTTTATCGGAAATAACGGCCTTGAAAGAATTTTTTCAGTTCAGGATCCTGGCGTTTTATTTGATCATAAACTTAGTTTTAAAGACCATACATCTACTATAGCTAACAAAGCCAGAAGTCTCCTGGCGTTTATGAAGCGCTGGTCAAGGAAGTTTGATGATCCATACACAACAAAGCTTTTGTATGTTTCTCTTGTTCGTCCGTCAATGGAATATTGCTCGTGTATATGGTCACCTCAAATTAGCTGTTACCAAAATATGTTAGAGTCCGTTCAAAAACAATTCCTTTTATTTGCTTTGAGAGGTTTAAACTCGCACACAGGAAGTCGATTGCCCTCTTGTCATGCGAGGTTGCGCCTGCTGGACCCTGAAGCATCGTAGAATGTGTTATGGAGTTATGTTTTTGCATAAATTATTTATTGATGATGGGACTCTCCCTTCCTTCTTAATTCCCTCAACTGGAATGTACCCTGTCGTCGTTGTCGTCCGATGTGCCTGCCAATTTGTAGATCAAATTATACCCTTTATGATCCTTTTCGTGTTCTTTGTGACAATTATAATGCACTGTGTCACGACTAACTGTTTGATATTTTATATATTCAAATAATTTGTAAGTTTCTACGTTGATAACCATTCTATTTGAGCATGTATTTTAAACTGTCTATTGTTATTTCCTCTTTTTCCATGTCCGCGATTTCGTTTACTTGCGCAAATCGGTTTAGGGCTATGCGCGTAACAAGCATTGCATAGTGCATCAACGTTCAAGAATTTAACCTTCGTTCCAAACGCACATTTTGGTTCCCATAAATAGATGTAAAATAATTATCACAATTTAATGTTTCTGAGATGTTGGATTATTTTTAAAGCATTCATTTGTTCCATCCCATATTAACATTATAACATATTTTGAAGGCATCATTACCTAACATAGGAGCGCCTTTTTATTTAATTACAGATTATAGTTTATGATAGAGGTGTTGAGCGGCTTGGACTTTGACTATTAGATGGTTACTATCTGTTCAGTAGATGTCTACTAGTTGTTTAGAAGTTGTTATTAGCTGGGTACTATATGTTTAGTAGATGTATACAAGTTGCTTACTAGATGTTATTAGCTGGTTACTAGCTGTTTAGTATCTGTTGTTTACTTATTGCTAAAATGCAAAAAAAATGCATGGAACATTATCCTTTTATAAAAAAGTCATAAAAAATATAATTGGGAAAGTATTTTTATTTGCGATCCATTTATAACAATTACAAACAATACAAATAGTGATGTTCAAAGGATTGCTAAAATAACTTGACCCAGGCGCAAAAGTCAAGGTAATGGAAGTGTAAGGAACCGTACGGCTCCTCACAAATAGAAGTATTAGTAGATAACATTAGTATTAATCGTATTAGTAGATAAGTTTAGTATTAATCGTAGGTTAAGATTAGGCCCGAACACCCACACACGATAGTCAACCGGAACACCCACCGCTAGCGAACCAAAGATCACCTCACACACACACTCAAAGCGCGAGAACTCATCACGACTCAGCACGCGCCAACTCCAGACATAGGAGTGAGGGAGAGGACAATAGGATCGCAACATGCAGGGGAATTCGCACGCCAGCGAAATCAGCCCCCGATAACTGGCACACGCCAGGGGCCCTCCCAAGTGCGAGCGAGAGGAAGATAAGATCATGGAAGTGAGATGGGTGAGTGAGATGCAAGAGCCGCACCGAGTGGCCACGAAAACTTCCAAGCCGGCCATCAACCACGTGTTTGGAAGGTTTTTCCGATCTCGATGCGGTGTTACAAGGTTAGGGTAGGTTAGAGACGCCCCAAGAATTCTGTGTTCAAGTGCTAGATCCAAAAATTAAGCTTCGAGAAAATATGTAAAATAAACTTGCGAAAGGCAATATTACAGGTTAGGTTAGCTTAGGGCGGCTGTCGGACTATAGTCCGACACACTTAGACCTCAATGGGTCCATTATGATACCGCATGATCTCGTTTTTCCATCTCTAGGGTACCGTTTCTAATAGTTTCAGTCTGTATTAAGCTGATTAGCATGTATTCCACCCGGAAGATTTAATAAAGGCACTAATGTTTTTGAGATTAATCTCCGAAATTTCGGTAAGATCGTCGATGAAGGGGCTTCTTAAGTGTTTCAGTCTGAGTCTGCATGGGGCTGGGCAGAAGAAGAAAAGGTGTTCTACCGTTTCCACTTCTACTTCATCAATACAGCTTCTGCAGAAATCATTTTGCGGGGCTTTTAGCCTGCCGGCATGTGCGCCAACAAGCCAGTGGCCTGTAAGAGCTCGAATCAACATGCCACACTCTGTGCGGCTGAGTTTCACTAACTCCGAGCTTTTTTTGTTGTTTATCACAGGCCATGTCTGGTGAGAGATACGACACTGTGGTGCGTTTTGCCAATGGGTGTTGGCTAGTGTGTTGAAGTAGTTTTTTATATTAAGCTTGCAAGTAGCCATGGCCATACCGACATTCTCCTCTCCTGGGAGGAGAGGCTTGGTGGTGGCCTGCCTGGCTAATTCGTCCGCTATGCAGTTGCCTACAATGTCCCGGTGACCCGGAACCCATATTAGGCTGATAGTAAACTGATTTGCCATCTCGTGGAGAGATCTGCGACAGTCTGCTATTGTACGGGAGTTGGTGTTTGTCGAGTAAATCGATTTAGTAGCCGCTTGGCTGTCACTATATATGTTTAGGTGTCCTCTCTGGAGGCTAAAGTTCCCTAAACAGGTTAGTGCTTCTTTTATAGCGTGGAACTCCGCCTGAAAGACGCTACAGTGGTGCGGAAGGCTAAATGACTTCGTGATATCTAATTGTTCGGAGTATACACCTCCGCCAACGTGTCCTTCTAATTTTGAGCCATCTGTATAGAGACAGATTGCGTCCGTCGTGCCCGGTCGGCCCTGTTCCCATTCCTCTCTATCAGGAATCAGGGCCTCAAAGGGTGTGTGACTATATGCGTAGATCAGTGATCTTCGGAATCGATTTATCATGCTGGAGAATTTTAGCATGGCCATAAAATTGGGCTTTCCACTGCCCTGTGTCCCTCAGTCGAATAGCTGCCGATTTGGCCCTTTCCATGCCTGCTAAGCCAAGGCTAGGGAGGTTCAAGATCGCATTCAGCGCTTCATTCGGGGTGGTTCGAAGGGCTCCACTAATACACAAAGCCGCCATTCGCTGTACTTTGTTTGTGCAAGGCGGTTCACCACAGAGCCACTCCGTACAGTAGGATTTGCTTTACTACCGCTGTGTATATCCAGTTGACTACTCTTGGGAACATGACCCATCTTAGCCCGATTGCTTTTTTACAGGAGTAAAGTGCAATGGTCGCTTTTTTGGTTCTCTCTTGGTTGTTTAAGTCCCATTTAAGGCGCTTATCTAGTACTAACCCCAAGTACCTGGCGTGATCGCTAAAAGAGAGATTACAATTGTTTAGAATGGGTGGGTTAAGTTGTGGAATTTTTTACCTATTTGTAAACAGAACAAGTTCTGTTTTCGAGGGATTTACCCCGAGTCCGTTCGCTATCGTCCATTCCGATAGTATTTTAAGTTTAGCGGTCATAAGATCGCAAATTGTTTGTGGATATTTTCCATTAAAGATGATGGCAACGTCGTCTGCGTATGCCACGACCTTACCACCTCTTCCTTCCAGAATCCGCAGTAGCTTATTTCAAGACACACTTTAATACATTTCTTATTCCAAAGTTTAGCGAAGGCGAACTCACCACGGTCAGACTGGAGCTAAACGAACACACTCATCACACCATAACATCATTCTATCTGGCTCACGACTACGAAGGGCCACTACCAAACACCATCACAGAACAACTCATACGCACTCACTCATCTAAGGAACTCATCCTGGGTGGGGACGCTAACTCACACCACACACAATGGGGAAGTACAAACACAAACGAAAGGGGTGAGTTACTCTACGACTATCTCCTTCAATCAAATTCATTCATCTGCTACAAGGGTAATGACCCAACTTTCATCACTAGAAATTGGAGGGAAGTACTAGACATTACACTAATATCTGATCCCCTACTTAACGAGCTATAAGCGTGGAAGGTGGGGATCGAACACTCATTCTCAGACCACCGATACATAGAATTTACAATAAGTCTAGACTGTCCTCCCGCCGAGAACATCACTAATCTAAGTTTAACCAACTGGGGATACTACAAAAATCTCCTCAACAGGAACCTACACGCTCCACCGACACACATACGCAACCGTCAAGAATTGGATAACCTAGTTAACACTTTTACTGATATCTGCGGTGATAAAAGGGCTTGCCCAAGCAGAACAGTCAAAACAAAGCACAAACCCCCTTGGTGGAACGCAACCCTGTCGAACCTTAAAAGAGAGTGTAGAACTTACTTCAATAGAGCTAAATACAACAATAGCGAATCCTGGAAGTCATACCATACAAAACTAAGCATATACAAAAAGGAAATAAGAATATCAAAACGAAGAGCTTGGGCTAACTTCTGCAGTAGCATATAATCTACTGCGGAGGCAACCAGAATCTGAAGAATTCTAGCAAAAGCTCCAGCAACCATTGGCTATCTATAAACCAATGCTGACAGCTGGACGGAAAACAGTCAGGAAACCCTTGAACTACTGTTAGACACCCACTTCCCTAAGAACACCCATGTAGTGGAGGACCTCCACATAGAGGAGAGGAGTATTGACAACATTTCAAACCCTGGCCGCATTCAGTGGGCTGTTAACTCTTTTAAGCCCTTCAAATAACACGGCCCAGATGGGTTCTTCCCGACCCAGCTACAACGGACACTAGATATGTCCCTACCCTGGCTGACAGCCATCTTCCACGGCTGCCTTGCCCTAAACCATATTCCAACAAGGTGGCTTGACGTTAAGGTAATTTTTATACCGAAAGCCGGCAAGCCCTCCCACACCAACCCAAAGGACTCCCGCTTGATTAGTCTCTCTTCCTTCTCGTTGAAGACCCTGGAAGGGCTAATTGACACCCATATCAGACTAACCATCGACCATAGCCTACTCTCTGACGCACAGCATGCGTACCGTAAGGGTAGATCAACAGATACCGCCCTCCACTCTCTAATGTACAGTATAGAGAGAGGTTTCCGCAATAAGGAATACTCTCTTGCAGCGTTTCTAGACATAGAAGGCGCCTTTAACAACGTCACCCCAACGGCGATTACTGATGCTCTGACTGAACTGGGCATTGAGCGGCCCAGTGGGACTCATACACACCATGCTAACCAGCAGAGTAGTGTACTCCACTATGGGATCGGCCCACTCGACCAGGAACGTCAGCAGAGGAACCCCACGAGGGGGCGTACTGTCACCTCTTCTATGGGTTTTAGTGGTCAACAAACTGCTGTCACTTCTAGAAAAGGCGGGCACAAAAGTGGTAGCCTACGCGGACGACGTGGTTATCCTACTGCAGGGCAAATTACCGCAAACCCTTTGCAACCTAATGGAGACAGCCTTATCCACCCTCTCCCGGTGGACGGCTGGCTGTGGACTGGGAGTTAACCCAGAAAAGACCGAACTAGTTCTCTATACAAGGAAGTAAAAGGTACCAATTCTAGTTCCCCCAAAACTACACCAAACGCGCCTAACCTTTAGCAACCAAGCAAAGTACCTAGGTGTCATTCTTGACAAAAAGCTCCTCTGGACAGATAACATCCTAGATCGCACAAAGCGGCCATAGCCCTCTTCGCTTGTAAAAAAGCCATAGGGAGGAAGTGGGGTTTTTCCCCCATGATAGTTCACTGGCTATACACTGCAATAGTCAGGCCCATTCTCCTCTACGGAAACATCGTTTGGTGGCCTTCTCTAGATAAGAACTGCAACCCCCGGATCCTTCACAAGATCCAAAGAAGCGCAGAGCTCTGCATCAGTGGGGCGCTTCGCACTACCGCCACTGAGGCACTAAACACTATTCTCGATCTCCAACCCCTGGACCTACTTGCCAAAAGCTGGGCATCTGCAACAGCGCTGAGGCTCCGTGAAGCAGCGGCATGGAC
This sequence comes from Drosophila suzukii, assembly GCF_043229965.1. Lineage (NCBI taxonomy): Eukaryota > Metazoa > Arthropoda > Insecta > Diptera > Drosophilidae > Drosophila > Drosophila suzukii. The sequence goes on along the minus strand of NW_027255900.1, from coordinate 1,147,847 downwards.
AACAGGCTCCACGGGTCACTCCAATATCATATCAAAGCATTCACCCCTACCACGTAATACAAACTACGTCCCACCCATAATCAACTTCGAAAGAAGATACAAGATCTATATACCCACCCGTACAGACTGGGACAACCTCCCACATCAATTCGTAAACGCCGTCAACATATACACAGACGGCTCCAAGCTTAACTCCCAAACAGGTGGGGGAGCCTTTTCCCCCGAACTAGACATAAAAGTCTCATTCCGCCTACCAGACCACTGTAGTGTTTTCCAAGCGGAAGTCATGGCAATTCAGGAAGCCACTTCCCACCTGAACACGTCTTTACATCAAGACATAGATATCTTCATCTTCTAGGATAGTCAAGCATCCCTCAGGGCCCTCGACTCCTACACAACGAACTCAAAAACAATCTCTGAATCTCTCACTCATCTGAGAATAATCCTCATCTGGGTGCCTGGACACCGCAATATTGAGGGCAACTGCATAGCAGACGAGCTAGCAAGACAGGGGACAACCGCCGATATCCTTCGTGATAAGGACACGGTAGGTATGCCCATGGCTACCTGCAAGCTCCATCTCAGGCAGAGATTGTATACACTTTCCAACAACCGTTGGAACTCTATCTCAACATGCCACAATTCTAGACTCACATGGCCAAACTACAACTAAAAAGAACAAAAACTCTCCTACAGTGTACCAGGGAGAACATCTCCACTCTCCTAAATGCCCTCACGGGCCATATCTTATAGGGACTCATGCGCTAAGGCTGGGACTAAGTAACCACGACTTCTGCCGCAGCTGCAAACAGATAGACGAAGAGGAGAGCATCGAACACCTCCTATGCTTCTGCCCAGCGCATAACCTAAAGCGCTTTCAAGCCCTAGGTAGCTACACACTTCCGAACCTTGCGGCCATTCAGGACGTAAGCATCCAAAAACTATTTTATTTCTTAAGCAGAACAGAATACTTCGCGAAAGCAGATAACCCATGAGCTAGGGAAACGGATCTTTCAGAGATCATTTGGTATCACAAGGGGCCACTTGTGGCCTAAGTGATGGGATTAATATCTAATCTCCAACCACTCCTACCTAACCTAACATAACCTATTTACTGCGATATTCCACAAGAGGGGTGATAGTAACCCTCCTGGCGGGGTGCCTCTGTTCACTAGTCTAGTCTGGGTTGAGGTCTTTAGTGTGGCTGTGACCATTCTGCTTATCAGCAATTTATGGATTAGCCTCACCATTGGCGGCTCAACCCCTAGTTCTGTGAGAGATTCTGTTATAGCAGTGGGGAGCACGTTATTGAAGGCTCCCTCTATATCTAGGAAGGGGTCAGTGTGTATTCCTTGATCCTGAGTGATTTCTCGATGCTGCTCGAAGGACTCTTTACTGGAGTCTGACCATGATCCATTTGCTCTTTGAAGATAGCCCAAGGGCGCGGCTGTCTTAGAAAGTATTTTCCTGAGCCTTGCGGCATCAGTTGTTTTTTTTGTCAGAGCAGAAGGTCTGCCGTGCCGTTCGTTTTGCTCTTCTAATGGCCTTTTTGTAAGAGGCTAGTTCATACTTGTAGTTCAGCCAATTAGTGTCCTCATTTCCCGCCTTTGCTCTGTTAAACAGACATCTGCAGCTGGTTTTTTCCTTCTCTTGGTTTCTCTGTGGGGCATGCCACTTTGAAGGCAGTGTTGCATGCCTCTGTGAATTTGTATACTGTTTCGGTCAGCTCCTGCGGGTTTGTGATGCTTTCTGACGGTTCCATGGGGATGATATTTGTCACAACTTCTTTGTACCTGTGCCAGTCGGCTCGTCTGGGGTTAGCGAAGCTGACCGGCAGGGGCGAATCAAGGGACAATACAGTTGCTATGAATCTATGGTCCGAAAAGGAGTGCTCGTCAGAGACTGCCCAGTTTTTGACTGCGCCTACGAGTGAATCTGATAAGTTAGATCTATGATCGTTTGGCAAGCTTTAGTTATGAATGTAGGGACATTGTCCCTATTGCATAAGAATAGGTTGAAATTTAGAATAAAATCAAAAAGAGACTCACCTCTGTCGTTGTTGTTTGGGCAACCCCACTGGGTGTGATGGGCGTTGGCGTCACAGCCTATTACTAGACCTTTCTTGAGCTTTTCGCATTCCTCTGCCAGTCCTCTGACCAGCGCATCTGGGGGGTTTTCCATTTCAAAGGCCAAGTAGGCCGATAGAACCCTTGTAGAGCCACTTTGCAGATCCAGGCTTACTGCGGTGTTATCTCCGTTGCTGTAATTGCGAAGCAGAAATATACTAAGATGCCTTTTGGCAAATATGCAGGTTCGAATTTAACCTTCTTTGGGGTCAAGCATAAGCTTGTATTCCTTTGTTCCTAGTCCAGCAACCTTGCCTCCTACTACCCAAGGTTCCTGTACAAGGACTAGGTCGGCTCCCCCTTCGGTCAGGCGGAGCAGAAGTGCAGCAGACGCTGCCTTACTGTGGTGAAGGTTTATTTGTAGAAGTCTTAGTGACATCTACAGCTTAAACCTCCACCACAGTGACGTCGGCCTCCTCTGTGTCGCTTAGGTCTACGTCCTCGATGGCCGGTCCGAGCGGTCGCATCTCTCTGCTTAGCGACGAATCGGTAGAGTAGCCGTCCTCCGGCCCACCAGCTGCCTCCAACTCCTCAGCAAGCACCTGCTCTGCTGGGTTGCCGGCAGAGCTGCTAGCGGCGTTGGAGTCGCCCGCATACACCTTGATGTGTATCGCACTGAACCCGAAGTTCAGCACTCCTCGAGCAGTCTCGATCGGAGCAACTGACTCCTTGTTCAGGACCAACACCGCCTGGTTGACATCCCCTTCATGCTCCTCCACCTTGACGACTTTCCAGTCCTTCGTGGGGAGGTGCGGGTTGCATTCTTGCAACATGAAGAGGATGTCGTCCGGCGCCTTGATCACTGCTGGAAGCCAGATCCTGGCTCGGGGTCTACTGGGGACATCGCACCAGTCAAGCGCAACGATGTTCGCCCCTTCGTATACCTCGCCGAGCTTGCTCGTCGCCTGTTTATACATGTCAGCCGACCGCTGACTGTCGCAGGCCACCACCTTGACGCTGCCCTGGTACCAGCCCACGTCCACGCAGCAGGGCGAGGTGCCTGACTTCTCCCATACCATGCTCAGGCAAATGAGGGAAAGGTGGGACTCCACTGCCTTCCACTTGTTCCTGGGGATCCTGCTCTCCGGATTTCCCCTGTCAATCAGGCCGAGTAGTACACCGTTCTTCGTGATTTCGGCGAAAGAGACCGAGGGCTGGATCTTAGATCTCTTCGCCGATGGCCCGGGTAGTTGGAGGGGTCGCTGCCTTTGCGCCTGAGTCCCTTCTTGAGTGGGCTTATCCTGTTCGTAGTTAGAAAGCACCTTCCTTGCCCACTCTACCTTTTTTAGCCATTCAGGCGAAGGTGTGGCAACGGTGCTCCTAGTGTGTGAGCGCAGAGTCTGGGCGGCAGTCCGCCTTTCTGCGTATGTATATTTGTTAGCTCCAGCGGGTGGCCCGAGCGCCCTGGCAGTGCCTACCGCTGCTTTCGGCGCAGATGTGCACGTGGCGGATACGTTTGCGACTGGCTTTCTGCAACCCATCATCCCCCTTTCTGGACCGTGCTGGTATGGATGGTGGAACCAGTGTTCAGCTTATCCATGGGTTTTTTGAGAGTACCCGTCTCTGTGTTTTGTGTTGTGTTGTTGGTTTTCTTAATATGTTCCATAATTTGGTCCCTGAGCACATCGTTTGAGACTGGGCTAGTTTTTGATCCGGGCCCCCAGCCAGGCTAACTCTTGGCACGGTCCGTATTACACCGTAGTTCGGCCCGGAGTGAGATGTTGTTTGGGAGGGGAGATGGGTAGGTGTTGTGTTGGAAGTGGGTTTGTGTAAAGCAACTATTTCGATGCGGCTGAACAACTCGCATCGTCGGTATTGCTTCGTTGCAAAATACCCGCTGCCTGTCCGGGACTGTTTATTTACTGGGGTTTCCGTGTTTGACTTATCCCACCAGCTTATTCACAGTTGGCCTCAAGAGAGGTCGTCTGCTATCCGCAACCTGCAACCCGCTCGGTTGCACCAGCTAGGCGACTTTATATATTGTTGAACGTTGATGCACTAAGAGCAGTACAATCAAGTGGCCCAATCTACACCAAGCACGTGCTTGTTACGCGCGGGCCCATTTTTATTTCGGACAAATACGGTTCGCGAGGAAGGTACATAGAACAAATAAACACAGGACAAAACATAGATCAGCAAGATTAAAGCAAATGAGCTAAGATTTTAGTTTTTAGTACAGGGATAGAAGTCGAGGAACAAATTAAATGATATAGGTTGTTAAAATTATTAGAAAGAACGCGAAAGGGCTCATGCTGACTAAAATTAGATGAACATCGTGGCAAGTTGATAGGATGGTAGTTTCGCATTAGTCTAACAGGGACATTGAAACTTAGGCGGCTTACCAAATCTACAGAATCAATATCGCCTCTAATAAGATTATTCATAAAAATAGTACCAAGCATAATTCTGCGGCTTACTAGACTAGGTAAATTAATTAATACCTGACGTTTTGATCCCAGTTCAAACCACGTAAGGCAAAAAGAAGAAATTGTTTCTGTACGGACTCTATACGGTCAATGTGCACTTGATACTGAGGACTCCAAACGGAAGAACAGTATTCTAAATTAGGACGGACAAGTGAGGTAAATAATAATTTGGTAGTGTATGGATCATCAAATTCTTTAGACCAACGCTTTATAAACCCAAGAACACTCATAGCTTTATTTACAGTAGAGCAGTAACAGTCCAGATCTCACCGAGTAAAGACGTGTAACTACGACAATTAAACACCTGCTACGCAAGTGCTCACCCAAAATTATTGTGACAAACAAACAAGTGACTAAAGCAGAACAGAAAACAGAAAAAACAATAACAAAACACACATAGCCCACAGCAACAATAACAACGCGGGGCTCGCCCCAAAGTGCACCGAAATGATACCACCCGACAAAAACAAACTATTTGCATCGAACGCAAGCTTACTGAACCAACAAAAATTTATAGTAATTTCTCGTAAAGATAACCAATCATTCGAAAACGTTAACCCATTTATTATTAAAAAATCAATAGACTTTACATGTGCAGGCGAAGTTCTATCATGCAAAAAAACAAGAGCCGGAACATTACTATTTCAAACAAAACACATAATTCAAGCCACAAAACTACTGAAGTTAAATAAAATTGTAGACATAGAAGTAATAGCTGCCGAACACAAAACCCTAAATTCATCAAAAGGAGCAACCAACTTAGAAATATATCCGAAGAAGAAATACTTAAAGAGTTAAGGTCGCAAAAAGTTATAGACGTATACAAATGGAAACCGAAACATTAATGGGCCTAATTACACTAACATTTGACTCAGTTATTCTTCCCGAGAAAGTAATGATAGGGTACGAAGTAGTCTATACTCGCCCATACATCCCAAAGCCACGCAGATGCAACAAGTGCCTTTGTTACGGTCACCCCACACCAATTTGCAAACAAGAAAACTTTATTTGTAACAATTGGTCTAAAACCAAACACACGACTGAAACCGAACAATGCTACAGAGAACCCAATTGCATAAACTGCAAAAACAACCACAAGCCAACTGATAAGAAATGCCCAGTGTACATCAAACAGCAAGAATTAATTGCAATTAAAACTACTGAAAAAGTTGACCTTTAACAGCTCTCTCAATTTATTTTTCGCGCCATAACCATAATCAGGAAATTACCTTCTCCCAAACCTTGGCAAACCCACCTCCAAGCGAGGTTATCACCCAACCCAAACCCCCAAACACATCAACTATCAAACCAGCTAACACAAATCTCGACAAAACTAAACAAAACAACACAATAAGAAGCCAACAAGCCCCCTCCAAACCACAAGCAGCATCCACATCACAACAACAGAGAACGCACATATCTTACGAATCAGAGACTGAAGCAATGGACACCCTACCTTGTACGAATCTTCAGCCACAAAACAAACCCGTGACTGACAGAATACTTAGAAGTACCTACAAAGAAAAATACAACACTCTCACAAAAACCCTTAAATCAAAAGACCCCAAATTAAACCAGCACAAAATTGATTTCATAAAGAACTTAAAAACAAAACCTAGCCAAAACGACGACGACGACGAAGAACTATAACCCCAAGACATGTCATTGAAAATATTGCAGTGGAACATAAAAGGTTACACTAACCACTACAACGAACTTCTCACCATAATTAAAAAAAACTCACCCCATGTAATATCCCTTCAAGAAACACACATACAATTCACACACAATTTACCAACACCAATTAACTACACATTAATCACTAACATAGCAACTAACAGATTCGGAGGGGTAGCTCTTCTAGTCCACAATTCTATCCAACATACACAACACATCATCAATGAAGACTTTGAAGTAATAGCGGCCAAAATAGAATCCAAACAAACTATAATAATATACTCAATATACATAGCACCAAATAAACCACTTTCACGCAATAACCTTAATAACGTTATAAATACAAATAATCAAACAATAGTCGTAACAGGAGACTTCAACGGATGGCATTCCAACTGGGGATCGCCACACACAAACAGAAGAGGCAAAATAATCTCCAAATTCATAGAACAATCACACCTTACACTCCTAAATGATAAATCTCCCACTCATTTCACCACACACAACACCTTCACTCATATAGACCTTACTTTCTGCTCACCCTCGTTAACTCCTCTCGCAAACTGGACAATCTCTGACGACCTTTGCGGAAGCGATCATTTTCCTATCCTAACTTCCTTATTTCCTTTCGAACCACAAAACAACTACAGCAAACCATTCCTTAAAATCAAAGAAGCCAATTGGGAAAAATTCTCGGACTCTACTACAAACCTTAACAACATATACCCCATAACTACAAACATCAACAAAGAATCAGCCACCATCAACAAAATATTAATACAAAGCGCGCACTTTAGTATACCACAATCTTCACAAAACCTTCACTCACAAAAAGTTCCTTGGTGGAACAAAAAACTTACACAAATGCATCAAACGAAGAAAAACACCTGGAAAACCCTTAAGAGAGACATTTCGCAAGCCAACATCATTAACTATCGTAGAGCAAATGCACTTCTTAAAAGAGAAATTAAAATAAGAAAAAGAGAAGCCACCATCTCATTTACATCTACTATACAAAGTAACACACCGACATCAACAATATGGAGCAACATTAGACGATTCTGCGGTTTAAATCAATGTAAGCAAATACACTGCATAAACAACACAACTAATACACATGAAATAGCAAACAAATTCGCACAACACTGGTCTAGCCTTGCCACAGATTACAATTTCGACCTACAATTCACATCTCACAAATATAAACCAATAATTATAAACCACACCCCATCCACATCTGCAACACAAATAGAAAAAAACATAACAAAAATAGAACTTACAATAGCCTTACAATCATTGAAAGGATCCACACCAGGACTCAACAGATTGTCATACCCGATGATCAAAAATAGCTCTTCAATAGTACAAGATAGAATAGTATCCCTATTTAACAACATTTTTAACACATACATCCCACAGTCATACAAAACGAGCCTCATAATACCCATACTCAAACCAAATAAGAATAAAACAGACGTAACCTCCTACAGACCCATTTCTCTTAACTGCTGCATAGGAAAAATATTGGACAAAATAATATCGCAAAGACTTTGGTGGTTTTTAACCAATAACAAACTTATACATCCAAACCAATTCGGCTTCAAAAAAGGAAAATCGACCTCAGATAGTCTACTCTTCGTAGACCATCTCATAACGAAGTCACTAAACACAAAAAAAACACATCTCACTCGTCTCTCTTGACTTTGCAAGAGCATTTGATCGAGTGAGTGCACACTCAATAATAGACCAACTTATCGATTGGAAATGTGGTCCAAAAATAATAAACTACATTAAAAATTTTATGAGCAACCGGAAAATAACAGTCCGAGTAGGAACTCAAAACTCTACCGTACGTCCTCTTGATAACGGCATACCTCAAGGCTCACCGATATCAGTCGTCTTATTTATAATAGCTTTTAACAAACTCGCAAACATAATCTCCCGACACAAACAAATTAACTTCAGCGCATATGCAGGCGATTTTTTTATAATAATAAACCTAAAAAAAAACAAAAACATAAATTACAACCTAAACCCACTCTTTCTAGACATCGAAAATTGGGGCAACTACTCAGGTGCCTCTCTTTCTCCAACAAAATGCCAGCACCTACACATTTGTAAAAAACACAATTGTAACTGCACTATCACCTGCAACAACATCATTATAAACAACACAACATCAATCAAAGTCCTCGGACTTTGGATTAACAAAAAATACAACTGGAACACCCACATCAATGCTCTCATTCCTGCACTCTCCTCCAAACTGAACATCATAAAATGCCTAGCTAGCCCTAGATTTAATTGTAACACACATACCCTGCTAAATGTCAAAAAAGCAATTCTTATATCAAAAATTGACTACGGACTTCACATATATGGACACACCTCAAAAAGTTCTTTAAACAAACTAAAATCATCATTTAACTCCGCTATCCGGCTATCTCTGGGAGCATTCTATACAACACCTATTCACAATCTTGTATACAAAACAGATACACCAACAATAGAACAAAAGCGCGATTACCTTACAGCAAAAATCTTTAAATCCTTACTACACTCAAAAGACACCCCGATTCATAAATTAATTAAACCAAAAAAGAACACGAAAAAATGGACCTCAACAATTCAGCGATCAATTAAAATATGTCAAAAATACAACATACCCTACAAACCAAAAATAATCAACAAATTAAAACCCGCCTGGCAACTACCTAGCAACACTATCAATACATCATTACACATTTACAACAAGAATAAAACAACACCAGAAACATACCAAACACTCTTTAACGAAGCAAAATCACTTTTCCAAAATCACATCTTCATATACACCGACGGATCCCAACAAAACTCCATAACAACATTCGCAATCACCACAGAAACAGAAACCTTAGCATTCGGAAGTTTACATCCCTACTCTTCAATTCAATCAGCGGAAATCTTAGGCATCCTTGAAGCCCTAAAAATAATCCAAAATATGCACGGTAAATTCGTAATATGCTCCGACTCTCTAGGAGCCATCGAAGCCATAAAAAACACACAAAACAATAACATGTACCCAGCCCTAATCCGTTCAATCCTAACAAAGCACTACCCAAAATTCAAAATCTTATGGACCCCAGGACACTGCAACATTAAAGGAAACGAGATGGCCGACAAAGCAGCAAAGTTAGCACTAAATATGCCACTAATATACACACAAAACTTAAGCACAAAAGACATTAACAAATTCTTAAAACAACAACTCAACGAAACCCAAAATAATATACTTTTTAAATGCAATAATTGGTACCAAAACATCAACACAAACAACACACACACATTGTTTGCTCAGGAAGCAGGAGTAAATATGCAACTTCGCGAATTCACTGGTTTTATTTAAAACATTGCTTAGCCGTCATCTATGTAAATTGTGCGTTTATTTCAAGAGCTTTTTCTATTCAACAATGTTACCAACTCGCTCGTTTCAGATCTTCCCTATTACATTGGTATCTAGAGTTAGTATTTTATGGTAATCTAGTAGTTTTTTAATCTAGTATTTTGTTGTATGATCGTTGCTTGCCGACTTGTAGGGGGTAATTTATTAGCGATTATCAGCTGTGCTACGCCCCTGCTCGCAGCTTTCGATAGTCGGCATCGCAACGACCATAGAAAACAAAACAAACAGTGAGATGACCAAACATCGCCCGCGTTGAAGCGCTGTAGGCCTTCAATTAATGGGAAGAGGTGCCAGATGATGTACTGAGCGTTTGTATACGCCTTGCTTGGTTTTTACTAGAGCAACGCGCACCTTGCCATCCGATCCGTGCGTTACTTCGGTGACTCTGCCGAGCAGCCACTTCTGGGGCGGTAAATTGTCCTCTTTGATGACGACGATGGTTCCTGGTAGAAGGTTGGCCGATTCCTTTGTCCACTTAACTCTTTGCTGCAGCCCAGCTATGTAGTCACGGGACCAGTCTCGCCAAAACCGTCGCTTGATGGCTGATATAAGCTGCCAGCGTTGTAGATGAGTTAGGTCGTCGTCCGGATGAGGAGGTGCCGATCCTGGGGGTAGAGCAGCGAGCGTGGTGCCTACCAGAAAGTGGGCTGGAGTAATAGCCTCTCCGTCGTTAGGGTTGCTGCTGTCAGCTACTAGCGGACGCGAGTTAAGCACTGCTTCCACTTCAACCAGGATCGTCTGGACTTCGTCCTCCTTCAGCAAGGCGTTTCCGACGGCCCTCAAAAAGAGGTGTTTGGCGGACTTGACGGCGGCCTCCCATAGGCCCCCGAAATGAGGCGACCGGGGCGGAATGAAGACAAACTCAACCTGGTGATGGACGCCGTACGTTCCCAGTGTGCTGCGGACATCGGAGGCCATCTCCTGAAGCAGCCGTGAGGAACCAACAAAATTGGTTGCATTGTCGCAGTAGAGTCGATCGAGCGGGCCGCGCCGCCCAACAAATCTGCTGAGACAGAGGATAAATGAGTTAGAAGTGAGATCCTTCAATAGTTCTAGGTGAACCGCTTTCGTTGAAAAACATATGAATACTGCGACATACATTTTTAACGCTGCCTTGCCCCGCACTCCTAGCGACACTCGGATTGGACCGAAGAGATCGACTCCGCTTATTCTAAAGGGTCGACTGATTCTGACACGGTCAAGAGGCAGATTTCCCATTATTTGCGACATTAACCGTGGCTTATACCGGAAGCAGTGCGTGCATCGGCGCACAACAGCACCGCACTCGCGTCGTGCATTGATCAACCAAATTGTCTGCCGAAGCAGGCCGACTAGGGCTCGTGGTCCTGCATGGCAATTAGCATAGTGCAGGTGCTCGATGTACAATTTGACAAAACGATTCCCTTTAGGCATTAATATTGGGAATTTGGCACTGGGTTCTAGATCCGCGTGCGCTAGTCGACCGCCCACCCGCACCAATGTTAAAGTACGGGTTCCGAAAGTTTCGTTGCTGATAAATGGGCTAAGTTTTTGGTAAGAACTGGGTAATGGCAAATTTTTCTTTAATTTATTGAATTCGTCTGCAAACGATTCACGCTGAACAGCCTGCGCGATATAAGAGAACGAAAAACTAAGCTCGGTGGCTGATAGGACGTGGTCGTTCCACAATTTCCAGGCCCTGCCGTAAACAAAACGAAAGATAAATGTTGTAATTCTCACAACCTTCACATAGGAAGAAGAATTTTTAACTAATTGTAGTAGCGGATGATTTGAGACGACAGCAACCGTATGGGCGATTACTGGCGGTTTCATTTCGAGTTGGCTTTCGAGGGGCGTGTCAGCCAAGTGCTGATTAACTGGCCAATGAGTCGAGTCCATGGACAAAAACGAAGGGCCTTCAAACCATAGCGTCGTATCGAGATCTTTGACCGTAGTCCCTCGAGAGGGTAGGTCCGCTGGATTGAAGGTAGTCGGGACGTGTCGCCAGACTGCAGTTGGAGCCAGTTCGTGAATAGCCGAAACCCTATTTGCGACGAATGTTTTAAGTTTTGACAGATGAGTGCGCAACCAGAAGAGAACAACTTCAGAATCCGACCACATAGTAACCTGCTCGACGCGGTAAAGATTAAGCGTTTGCACATCACTCCATAACTTCGCTAAGAGGTGAGCCGCACAGAGTTCTAGTTGTGGAAAACTAAGTCTATTGATCGGTGCTACCCTAGATTTGGCTGTTAGCAACCTAACTTTTATTCCATCTGAGGTCACTGACCTTACGTACAGACAACAACCGTAAGCATCTGTTGACGCGTCCGCAAATCCGTGGATTTGATAAGTGCCGCCAAACTGAGTTCCGACATGCCGAGGGATGTTTAACGTTTCTAAATCTGTAAAGCAAGATGACACCGTCTTCCAACGATGCAGTACGTCGGCGGGTATTTCGTCGTCCCATCCAATTTGTAGCGACCAGAGTTTTTGAATAAGTATCTTTGCAAGGGTAACGATAGGGCAAATGAGTCCTAACGGATCGAACAGCCGTGCTGCAAATGAAAGCATGGATCGCTTTGTGGGTGGGTCTTCAAGCTGTAGATTCTGGGCGTTGAATTTGAACGTATCCTGTTTTGGACTCCAAGTGAGACCCAAAGTTTTCGTATCGGCGTCTTCTCCAATAAGGACTTCTGGCTCGGCGACCTGTCGTTCGTTGGGGTTACAATTCGACGCCCACTTAGCCAAGACGAACCCTGCGGAATCTAAAATCTCTGTGATTTCCCCTCGCAATTTCCTTAACTCACGAATGGAATCGGCCCCTGTTAACAAGTCATCGACGTAAAAATCATTTGCTAGAGCCTGTGAAGCTAAGGGAAGAGATTCGGAGTAGATCTCGCTAAGCTGCTTCAAACACCGTATTGCAAGGAAAGGAGCACTTGCCGTATTATACGTAACGGTGTTAAGCCGATAAATTTGTAGAGGGTCTTGCGGGGTCTCACGCCATACAATTAACTGGAACTTTCTATGGGTCTCATCTAATACCACTTGTCTGTACATTTTAGTAATGTCTACCGACATAGCAAATTTATGGAACCGGAATTTAAGCAGCGTGGCATACAGGCAAGGCTGAATTGTTGGCCCTACCAAGAGAATTTCATTCAATGAAATTTGGGAAGTGGTTTTGCATGACGCGTCGAATACGACTCTTAATTTAGTTGAAGAGCTTTCAGGTCGGAGAACGCACTGATGCGGTATAAAATAATGAGGCTCGTTGGGTATCCTATTATCTGTAGCCTCCATGTGACCGAGAGCTAAGTATTCCTTCATAAACTGGATGTACAACGAATGATTTGTTGGGTTCCCTTTCATACGCCGTTCTAAGGACAAAAACCGTCGTCGTGCAGTTTCATACGAGGAACCGAGACACGAAGGACTCGATTTGAAAGGCAGGCTAACTACAAATTTTCCTGTAGAGTCATGCGAGACGGTGCTAGCAAACGATTTTTCACTCAACACTTGATCAGGGGTATAGAGCTGCGATTTGGTTAAATCGGGTATTCTTTCAATTTCCCAGAACTTCCTTAGCGTGTGATCCAAATTGTTGTCCTCAGTAGCTACTAGAGTGGAGTATGAGATACATCATGCGGGCGGATTTTCTTTATAGGTCCCTGACGCTACCCAGCCAAAGACAGTATTTTGTAGAGTTGGACCTGAGTGCTTGTACCGTATTTGTCCTTCCCTAAGCAAGTCGAAAAACAACTCAGCGCCGATCAGCATGTCGACGCGTTTGGGCTTGTAAAAGTAAGGGTCTGCTAAGGAGATATCATTACGAATCCAATTGGAAGATATTGCGGTTGCTTCTGGACGATACCCTGAGATTGACGGTAAAATTATGCATTCAACTACCGCTTCGAAGGAGTTTAATCGCGACCCAATTGTCGTCTGGACTGCGAAGCTAGCTGAACACGCGGAATTCCCAATGCCTGAGAATTTAGCCTCATGCCGGTATCGTTTTAATTGCAGATTATTTACTAATTCCTCCGTTATAAAATTATCCTGTGACCCTGAGTCTAGCAAAATCCTAGCGCACAGCTTGGCTCCTGACTGACTTTGAACCTCGACAAGGGCCGTTGCAAGTAAGACGTGATCTACCTTTTGCGGCATAGGCTGACTAACCGAGGCACTTAGTGACTGTTGGGCTACCTGATTGTCAATAGGCGATGACAATTGATTGCTCGACGGTACTTGGGAGGTTGAGGTATACCGATGCAGAAGTGTGTGATGAGCCTTCGTACAAATTCGACAACGAGATGACTGGCATGTTGCGACACTATGTCCTCTGCGTAGACAATTGATGCAAAGTGGAGCATTCTTTGCGAACTTGAACCGAGCTTCTACCTAGATATTAGCGTACGATGTACAACTCTGGATGAAATGGCTGTCTGACTTGCAGAAGCAACATTTAGACTTAAGTTCTTCGACAGGTCGGGAAACTGCTAATGCCGCTTTGCTATATCTGGGCTTGTTCCCTAGCTGTCCCTGTTTGGGAGCTTTTCTGCCTGTCGTGGATTCCTCAGCCGCTAAGTGTTGGTATCGTTTATTAAGCGCCTCTGAGCAATCTTTCCATAACGGAATAGAATCGTAACTAAGTTGCTCTTCCCATCGCGACCGCGTTTTGGGATCTACTCTAGACATGACGATGTGAATTATCATTGCGTTGGCGAGAGTTTTCTCGTTGCCGAGCGAGAGAAGAGATTCATATATAGCAGTTACAGTGTCGATAAGGGATCGCAACGCCGAGGCGGATGGCGCTTGCATTGTTGGGATTTCAAACAATCCAGAAATACTTTTAAAGTATATTAGGCACGGATTATCATAAACCCTGACCAAGGCCGCATGGGCCGTTGCGTAATTTGCTTCTGTGATCTGGTAAGCCTTTACTGTTCCTAAGGCTTCCTTCTCTAAACAGGATAACAGATGATTAAACTTTTCAACATTTGATAGAGATTCGTCATCGTGAACTAAGCTGTTAAATAAACCTATAAAATTTTTGAACTCGGCATAGTTGCCGTCGAATTTTGGGAGTTTCATTTGTGGTAGTATTCTGCTGTGACTTGCTGAAGAGTTTAAACTTCTGTTATTTGCGAAGGTATAATGATTTCGTTCTCCTTCGGGCCGGTTACAATTTGACATTAATAATGCCTTTGCGGATACACATAATTCTTCTAACTCCTCTCTACATGCTAATTCGTTATTAATTGCCTCTAATTGTTGTTGCAACTCGAACGCCTTTTCGATGTATCCATTTAAAATACCTAAACGACATTCCATTTCGCACGCATTAGGGGGAGTTACTTGACCACGAACTGTGGCCTCAATTCTAATTATATGATTCTTATTCCGCTCAAGCTGTTCCAGCAATTCGTTTGTGTCGTCCTCCGCTGAGGGAGTTCTGCCAAAACGTTTCCGACTTCCACCCATTGTGACTGGCAACTTCCCGTTTTTAGATTGTTTCTAACAAGCAAATGCCAATGCAATGCTGCTGGTAGCGATCGAATGTCTGCACTGTCCCACCGTACTAAATCCTCAGCCAGGCTATGCGCGATTGGAGCAAGGAAGGCGAAAAGACCGACACAACCAAAGAGCGCGCGAAGATTGGGGCCAGGCAGTTTAAGCAAGACCGAATGTGTGTGTGTGTATATGTTGGGTGGGCCTTTGTGTGTGTATGTGACTGAAAGCCAAGTGAATTATGATATGTGTTTGTGCAAGTGATGGAAATAAAGTTTGCATATATTTACGTAGGCCACTTTACCATATACAATACGGATCGCTGTACTTCTCGGTGTTTCCGACGAGGTTAGGTTGAAGCCCGCTGATGCTCTCCTGTGACGAAATGGAGGTTAGGGACGCAGCCGATGTGCGCTCCCTCTACGATGATGTATGGGGCTCACCCTTCTCCGGGTGCTCCAGCGACGAAAGACGACGTTCTATTGCACCTCTCTATGGGTGCCGACGAGAATGTGGCGAGGAGATGGACGCAGCCGATGTGCGCTCCCTCTACGCCGAGATGTACGTGGGTACTGCGCTCCGGCTGTGCGGGCGCTCCAACAACGAAAGATGAAATTAAAGTTGCACGGGCGCGTAAATGCGTCTCCAACTTGGACCATGCACCCAATGTGCGATGCCGATGCACTTGTTGCGTAACGCGAATTGGCCGCGTGCACTTGTTATATAACTCTTGGTGATTTGCCAACTTATAACAATACGCAAATCCGAAGTTTAGAAGACGGCCAAGAACCAGTGAGTCCACCCGGGGGCGCCAATGTTTGCTCAGGAAGCAGGAGTAAATATGCAACTTCGCGAATTCACTGGTTTTATTTAAAACATTGCTTAGCCGTCATCTATGTAAATTGTGCGTTTATTTCAAGAGCTTTTTCTATTCAACAATGTTACCAACTCGCTCGTTTCAGATCTTCCCTATTACATTGGTATCTAGAGTTAGTATTTTATGGTAATCTAGTAGTTTTTTAATCTAGTATTTTGTTGTATGATCGTTGCTTGCCGACTTGTAGGGGGTAATTTATTAGCGATTATTAGCTGTGCTACGCCCCTGCTCGCAGCTTTCGATAGTCGGCATCGCAACGACCATAGAAAACAAAACAAACAGTGAGATGACCAAACATACATCTTTCTACTCAAAAGTAACACAACAACAAATAACTCGCCTTGATCAAATTAAATTTACTAGACTGCGTCTAGGACATACAAACCTAACACATAAATATTATTTAGATCGCACCACCCCACAAAGCTGCCCAATTTGCCTTACACACTCCCCAATTAATATGGATCACATCCTTAATTCATGCCCCGCCATAGCCCAAGCAAAACTTAATATCCTCAATAACATTAACGCCATACAGTACCTTAGAAACCCATCAATAGAAAACATCAAAACAATAATTACATATTTAAAAGAAATAAAATTATATCATAGCATATAAAAACTCCTCACATCCCTCAAATTAAAAATATATGCAAACCTAAATGTTAAAAAAAAAAAAAAAAAAATTGTTAAATTAAGTAAACAAATAAATTGTTAAATTAAGTAAATAAATTCGTAGTCGAAGGCATCGTAGCTAGCACTACATTCCCTATGTTAGTATTAGTTTTGTAAACTTTACTATCATCTTAAATAAATAAATAAATAAATTTACAGTAGAGGTTATGTGGGAGTCAAATTTAAGTTTAGGATCTAGGAGAACACCTAAATCATTTACTGAGTATATTCGGTCCAAAGACATGTTCTGAAGAGAGTAACTCATGAACGTTGGCGTACTCCTATAAAAAGTCATAACGTTGCATTTAAGATAGTTTAAATTCAAAAGGTTGTACTTGGAAACAGCGTTTTTGAATAAAACCCTCTGAGATCTACCATTCAAATAACTTGAAATCCAAGTTAACAGATTAAATCCGAAATCCGAGCTGATCTAATTTGAACAAAAGAAGAGAGTGGCTAACAGAGTCAAAGGCTTTACTAAAATCCGTATATATAACATCCGTCTGCAATTTTTTGTTAAATCCATCTAGTACAAAAGATGTAAATTCGAGCTGGTTAGTGGTGGTCGATCTACGCTTAACAAAACCATGTTGACACGGCGATATTAAAGAGGAGCACAAATGTTGCAACTGAGAGGTAATAATGCGTTCAAATGATTTAGGAGTTGCAGACAATTTGGAGATTCCTCTATAGTTAAGGTTAGTGTTCAATTAACCTTCGCACCCTTTTTGTGGAGTGAAATAATAAAAGAATCTTTCCTGATAGTAGTGTTCGTACCCAAAGGTACTCAACATGACCACACCCAACAGATCAAGCAGTAGCCAAGTTGGGAGCAGTACCAAGCGCTCAGTAGCACCCACTGCATATGAGAATGGCTTATATGTCTCACTTACTCACCGTCTCACCGACTCAACGGCACACTGACCGCCCAATGCAGTCAGCACATTTTGCAGTGTCTGCCGAGCCAACTACACAAACTGCTACCATAATCAAAACTCCCTGACCTACCTACCTACTTTAGAATATAGCGCACTTCACTAATCACTACACTAAACTTTCGTCTTCCAAGTAGTATATAAACATGTACCAAATGAAGAATAAATCAGTTATCAACGCATCTCATAACTCCGCGGTTCTACTTCCTACCTCTGGGAATAGGGCTCGTAATACACTATCTCCACTAGCAGCTGACCCACGTTAGCTCACCCTCAGCGCAGTTCAGCATCGCCTGTGGTCCGGCATCGCAGTAACCATCGTTACCATTGCCGCGACGCGATCGTCTTGCCACCATAGCGTCCCCGTGCCAGCGACAAGTGCTTATTACCACCTTGTCCCGCGGTGTGACCCGGAAGTGTCTACTTCGGTTAGGCACAAACAAGTCAAATAAACAGATGATGAGATAGACAAATGAAAAAGTTTAAGAATGGGTTTACAAATAGTTCTGGCACAAAACTTAAGAACACACCAGGGAGCCATCTGGCCCCGGAGAATAGGTTGGCGTTATAGTTTCTAAATCGCTTAAGAGAGAACACTCGGTGATTACAGGAGAAACAAGGAAGAACGCTATAGTCGAGTACCTCGACTATCAGATACCCGTTACTCAAAGGGAAATGGAGATATGCAAGCAGCAAAGCGAGATTAAAATGCGCCACCTACCGGCGGTAGGCAGATTTAAGCGTTATGGGCGTTAGAGTGGGCGTGGATCAATCGATAGGTATTGACGACACCAAATTGTGGGCGTCACAGGTTTTCGCGGTTTGTGGGCGGTTAAGTGGGCGTGGCAAACTTTTTTTTAGGTCAATCGAAAGGTATTGTTGAGAACAATACATTTCAGTTTTCTATCTAGCATCAAAACTGTAGGAGTTACAGTTTTGGGCGGTTTGTGGGCGTTAGAGTGGGCGTGGCAGTCAACTGAAATAAACTTGCGCTGCGTAAGAAGCTCAGGAATCTGTACGCCAAATCTCAATAGCCTAGCTCTCATAGTTTCCGAGATCTCAGCGTTCATCCGGACAGACAGACGGACAGACAGACGGACAGACGGTCAGACGGACAGACGGACAGACGGACAGACGGACATGGCTAGATCGACTCGGCTAGTGATCCTGATCAAGAATATATATACTTTATGGGGTCGGAAACGCTTCCTTCTGCCTGTTACATACTTTCCGACGAATCTAGTATACCCTTTTACTCTACGAGTAACGGGTATAAAAATACAATTTGCCCTGTTCAAGTGATTAGGGTAGCTAGAGTTAGACCAAGAAACAGAATTATAAGTAGATTGGAAGAATTCAGCAAATAAATCTGCAATTTCGGGATCCGTAGGTGCCTCAATAGAGTTTAATCGTAAGGATGATGGCAATGCTGAAGACTTTCGCTTAGCATTGACAAAGCTATAAAACTGCCTCGGATCCTTTGAAAATTCAAATTTACATCGGTTCAAATACATGGAATAGCAATGACTGTTAAGTACATTAAAATTAGTACGAGCCACCACATATCTTGAAAAATCGGATGTCCTACCCGACTTTTTGTCCTTTGATAGAAGTTTGTTTTTAGGTTTCTAAGTCTTTGCAACTGATTGGTAAACCAAGGTGGCCTGTCTAACTTAGGAGGAACTATCAGGAACACATTCCACAGGAAAAAGAGTTTAGGACACTATAAAATAGTTCCGTAGCACTTTCAATATCCAAGCAATTATATAAATTTGTCCAGTTATATTGTGAAATCAAGTTGTTGAGTTTACTAAAGTCACATTTACGAAAGCATCTACTTATAGTTGGAGAAAGTGAAGGAGAGGGGGTATCAACGCAGGGAAGACAAATTGTAAGTTCTAACGTGGGATGATACTGGTCTTCAGGCACAACTAGTGGGTCAATTCTAGATACAGTGACTTCAGACGGATCTAAAACAAATACAAGATCTAATTGTCTATTTAGTGAATTACGTATAAAGCTAACTTGCTGTAAGGATAATTCTAACAGACCGTCATCGAAGTCATAGTCAGATAAAGGGGTAGAGGGAAGTGAGTCAGTGGAAAGGGACCAAGAAATGTCAGGGAGATTGAAATCACCCAAAACAATTAAAAGATCCCTTTCGGAAAAATGAGATAAAACAGTTTTTATTGCAGACAAATGTTGCTCATAAATTGTTAAGTCGGATCCAGGTGGAATATAAGAACAAGTTACATAAATAGAAAAAGATTTCAAAGAAACTTTAACACCAACGAATTCTATGTCATTGGGATTAAGAAAGTATATTCTTTCCGATGTTGAAGTAGAGGTAACGGCAACCAGCACCCCACCCCCCTACGAGGAGAACGATCAGTTCTATAAGTATTAAAATTTTTGGACAGAACTTCGGAGTCTGATATCTCCGGTTTCAGCCAAGTCTTAGTAAAGGCCAGAATGTCTTCAGAAAAGGCAGAGGAGTCAGCATAAAGCTTAGGTAGCTTCATATTAAGTCCCCTAACATTTTGATAGGCCAAAAATAAACTGCTCAGTTTTTTAACGCAGGTACAGTCGAGGAAGGCCTATTATTAGTAAAAGTAGGCGAGGGTGCGACCGCGGTTTATTTCAATTGAACTCCAAAATCGAACTAATTTAGTCTAAGCTCCGCTCTGCGCTCCAAAGCGCAGCGGAGACTTCATGGAGGGAGCTGGGAACAGCGCTGGAGAGCGGGAGCTCGTGTGAGCGGGAGAGCGGTAGAGCGGTGCAGCTGGATAGCGGGGCCAGTCTAGATTCGCCGGACAGTGGGCCTGAACATTCCGCCCTCCTTGCAATCGCTAGCGTTGCAAAAAATAAAGGAGACGGAACCTCGGCCAGTCGCCTAAGACCCAAGCCTGCGTACAGGCGCCGGAGACGATCCACCCGAACACCGTCTTCTGGGCTACTGGCAGTCCCTCGTCGACCATGTGGAAGCCCGGCTGTATCACCATCGGGTAGACGTCCGCGCCCAGGATCAATGAAATAGTGGCTGGCCGGTGGAAACGCTCATCCGAGAGCGGTAGCTCCTTAAATTTCTGGACGACGCTCTCACTAAGCGCACGGATGGGGGTGCGGATGCGCACGTTCGGCTCGATCTTGAGGACCACCTCCAGCTTGATGGCCTCGTCGACCTTCGAACGAATCATCGCCGTGCATATGCTCTCATCGCCCACGTTTGTTGTCGGCAAACGAAACGCGGTGGCCAGGGACGCATCGATGGAGCTTGTCGGGGTGCACGGATCGATGAGTGCGGCGGTGTCGAACGTCTTCTCTCCGGTCTCGACGATCACCACAGCAGTCGGGAGGACATTGACGCTATGACGCTGGAGCAGTGCGGCGAGCGACGGAGCTGGTGTCGAGGATGCTGAGCGCGGTGGTGGGGCAGGCGTTTGGCGAGTTGGCGGATCTTGCCGGCGCGAACGCTGCGGAGAAGCGGGCTGTGGCTTGGAACGGGACTTTTTCCGGGAAAAAAGGTCGTGCATGTGCAGCAGCGTGTGATGGTTCCGGTTGCACGTTCTGCACCGGTCACCGCTACGACAGCTCCCAGTGGAGTGCTCGTGTCGGAGACAGTTCGCGCAGTACTTGAGAACTGCTCGCTTCTCCGCGCTCAGCTTTAGGAACCTCTGACACTTCCGAAGAGGATGGATTCCGCGGCTGACTCGGCATCGGTAGGACTGAGTACCTCTAGTACGTCTGCTATCCTAAGCCTGAGCGCTACGTGGACGGGGAGCCATTTTCCTGTTTAGAGTGTGGATAAGGAAAAAACAAACAGGGCTGATTAACAATGACGTGGATAATGGCTACGGACTAAGGTGTGTAAGAAAAGCGGCTCGTTACGAGTTAGTTTTGGGCGGCTCTCTTGGAAGAAGAACCACCTTGGTCACTGGACGTTTGACAATGCCGCGTGTCGTACGAATATCGACTACGCGGACATTGCCATCGGCTCCCGGAAAAACGGAGTCTGTTCTTCCGAGTCGCCACTCATTTGAGGGCAAATTGTCATCCTTAATGACGACCAGGTCGCCAACACGCAAATTTTCTGTGGGGACTTGCCACTTGTTGTGCTTGTGGAGCTCCTTAAGGTACTCATCCTTTCATCGAGTGCGGAATTGTTGATGGAGAGACTTTAAGTGCTGCCACCGGTTCAGAATGGACTTGGATTCGCCCTTTACTTCAGGTTCCACTATGGATAGAAGAGGTCCACCAACAAGAAAGTGCCCTGATGTCAACGCTTAGAGATCAGTTGGATCCTCGGACATGGGAGAAAGCTCGCTAGGAGGGTGGACAGCTCTTCAAAGGTGTACTTCCGTGTAGCGGTGGACTTGTAAAACAAGGTCTTGAAGCTCTTGACACCAGTTTCCCATAGGCCTCCCATATGGGGTGCCCCAGGAGGAATGAATTGCCAGGTGAGCTGCTGATGACTATACGCATCGGTCACAGACTCCATAACGGCTTGCAGGAAGTCTCGGGAAAGCACGGTGGAGGCGCCGACGAAGGTCTTTTTGTTGTCGGACTGGACTTGGCGAGGACACCCTCTTCTAGAGACGAAACGAGCGAAAGCGGCAAGAAACTTTTCAGTCGTTAAGTCGGATGTAGGCTCTAGATGGATGGCCTTTGTAGAAAAACAAACGAAAACCAACACATACCCTTTCGTAATGAGACAAGCTCTTCCGGTATAATTATACCCGTTACTCGTAGAGTAAAAGGGTATACTAGATTCGTCGTAAAGTATGTAACAGGCAGAAGGAAGCGTTTCCGACCCCATAAAGTATATATATTCTTGATCAGGATCACTAGCCGAGTCGATCTAGCCATGTCCGTCTGTCCGGATGAACGCTGAGATCTCGGAAACTATGAGAGCTAGGCTATTGAGATTTGGCGTACAGATTCCTGAGCTTCTTACGCAGCGCAAGTTTGTTTCAGTAGACTGCCACGCCCACTCTAACGCCCACAAACCGCCCTAAAATGTAACTCATACAGCTTTGATGCTAGATAGAAAATTTTAACTGAAATGTATTAGTCTTGTCAATACCTATCGATTGACCAAAAAAATATTTTGCTACGCCCCCACTCTAACGTCCACAAACCTCCAAAGAAAAAAGCTATGACGTCAGAGCCAGACAATGCGAAATGTTTTTACGCGTGTATGTGTGTGTATGTAAATAGTTCCCGGCCGAACCTAGCGGCAAAGAAAAAAGCCCTGCCGGCGCTCAGAGAGAGCAAAGTGCGCGGCTAACGTATTCTATTGAATAATGAACCCTTTATCCATTTGTCCCATTGACGGGCAAAAACCTTTAAAGATCTGTACATCTTTATTTATCTCTTTCAAAGAATATGAATTAGCTTAATAAATACCTATAGATTGTCCCAAAAAAACTTTTCCGTTTTCAGTCCAATGCTCTCAAACCAAAGTAGTTAGGACAAGCCTTGACACTAGAGCCAGAAAACGACATACATACATAATTATGTATTTATGCATGTGTGTGGACGTAAAAAATTGCAATCTAATATCCGCGGCAAATAGAATTCTTTCAAACAAAGCTATTCAACCAAATATTTTGAAATACAGAATGTGCCTTAAAATTGTGTATGTTTAGCAAGCATACATAAATATAAATGTTTTTTGTCTATTTTATGTGTTGCTTTCTCATTCTTGGCGCTGGCTGAAACAAAAGCAGAGCCGAGAAATGAGAGCCAGGGAGAGAGAGCAAAGTGCGCGGCTAACTTATTTTAAAGTTTGTTATCTGAGTAACGGGTATCTGATAGTCGAGGTACTCGACTATAGCGTTCTTCCTTGTTTTTTATATCAAACGGGCCGGCGTAGTCCATCCCTGTGTACGTGAACGAACGGGAAAAAGACACTCGCTCTTTCGGAAAACTTCCCATCATCTGGACGTGCAATCTCTTTTTGTGGATAACGCAGACCTTGCAGGAGTTAACCACTGCCTTCACCAAGTTCTTTATTCTCGGAACCCAGTATCTGGACCGAGTGAGACGCACCACTAACTGGTTGCCACCATGTAACGTAATGAGATGCGTGAATTTGACCAGAAGCCGCGAGAGTGCACATTCGTACGGCAGGATTATCGGATGTCGTTCATCATACCGCAAACTGTCGGAGGCCGTTACGCGGCCGCATACCCCTTTCTTATCTAGAAAGGGGTTCAGGGAGAGAACCGAACTCGCCGCGGGCACAGGATGCTTCTGACTCAAGCAGCGGTATTCTTCAGAAAAATATCTGCGCTGAGTGCAAATTGTCATGAGTTCTTCCGCGGCGGCAACGTCCTGGGCCTCTAGACGGACCCCGGAAGGCGGTGATTGTCTTCGACATCGTTGGACAAATCGATGGACATAGGCGAGGACCCGCAAAGCTCTATCTAAATTGGAAAAGCGATCTAGGAAATCTTCTGACGGCATAGACGCCACATGGACTTTAACGGTACGCTTTTCGATCTCAGTCACCGGCAGGTCGGTTCCCTGGCTGGGCCAATGATCGCGTGGACGTTGCAGCCAAGTAGGTCCATGCCACCAAAGCGGGTTATCCACCAGCTCTTGAAGGGGAACTCCTCGACTAGCCAAATCAGCTGGATTATGTTCGGATTGAACGTGCGACCAATTGGCCGCCTCAGTGGACTCGGTGATCTTCGTCACCCTGTTGGCAACGAACGTAGTCCAATGGCACGCTGGTTTGGCTAACCATGCTAGCACAATAGTGGAATCGGTCCAACAATGGAATTTTGAGGTCAGCCTCGGGATATTAGGAAGAATGGCTTCGGCCATCTCGGACAAAAGGAGAGCCCCACATAGCTCGAGCCTGGGAAGGGACACCGTTTTGACTGGCGCCACACGCGTCTTGGCCGTGAGCAAGTGCACCATCGTCTTATGGCCCACTTCTACGCGCACATAGATCGCAGCACCGTATGCCTCTGCGAGGCGTCACAGAATCCGTGATGCTCTACGCGGAACTCTGGACGGAAGGAAACCCATCTGGGTATTCTGACCTGGTCTAGGACCGAATAGCTCTGGAGAAAGCTGTTTCACCTTTGGCACAGCTCAATTGGAAGTTTATCGTCCCAGCCTAGATCCTGAAGCCAAATCTCTTGCATAAAGATTTTGGCACACACAACAAATGGAGCGAGCCAGCCTGCTGGATCAAACAGCTTGGCAATTTGGGAAAGGACTTGGCGTTTCGTGTGGGAGATTTCCGTTGCTCCAAAAGTTACCGTCTGTAATTCGAAACCTCGAATGTGCCCCTCGCTGTTGCGGAATAAGTTGCGCTGGAACGGGGAATGCTTCGGATCTACCCATATCTGTCGATACATTTTCTCGATATCGGCACTGTAGACATATCGGAAATATCGCCACTTCAGGATCTGGATAGTTAGATCGGACTGTAAGACTGGGCCAGCATGAAGGATATCATTTAATCTGACCCCATTCTCTGAAGGGCTGGAGGCATTGAAAACCACACGTAACTAAGTGGTTGTACTTTCCGGCTTGAGCACGGCATGATGCGGAAGGTAATAACTGGCAGAATTATGGGTAGGACGGACTTCTTTCATGTGATTGAGGTCGAGATACTCTTGAATCACGGAGTCGTATTTGGCTTTCAGCTGACAGTCCCTCTTTAGGTGTTGCTCGGTTCTTAGGAACTGCGACAACGCGGAGGATCTGAAGTGACCGAGGGCGGATCTTACGTTTTGAGGATCACAAAACGGAAGACTTACGACATACCTGCCGTTATCGTCTCTCGTAGTCGTTCGGAGAAAATTTTCTCACATGTCAAATCGGAAGATTTTGTCACTTTTACTGGCAGATCCTCCACCTCCCAAAATTTGGTGAGAAGCCTATCCAGGGACGTGTCAACTGTGTGGGAGATTCGTGTGGAAAAAACGGAAATCTGATTTTCCCTTGGAGCAGGAACGTGTCCTGTTAGGAGCCACCCGAAAATGGTTTCTTGCCCTAGGAGAGAGCCACAAATATTCGGCCGGGTGCCGCTTAGGAGAATGGATGGCAGTATGTCGGCCCCGACCAGAATATCTATATGTGCGCTCTCGTAGAACTTTGGATCTGCTGGTGACAGTTCGGGAAGGTCCCGTAGAAACTGTTGCGGAATCGGACAAGATGGAAGGTTTCCAGCTAATTGAGGAAGAACATAGGCCGTCGTGTTTATTTGCAAGCCAGGCCTGGTCGGAGAACGGATGGTAAACTGACAGAGCTTTTTGGATTCAGCGGATACTGTCTGGTTTAAGCCTGATACTTGGGTTCGGATTACCTGGTGAGGCAACTTAATTAGTTTGAACAGACGCTCAGAAATAAAGGTTGCCTCTGATCCTGAATCTATCAAGGCACGAGCTTTAAAATTCGACCCCAGGTGACATATGTCGCGAAGTAATTTTGGACTGTAGAGTCCGTGGACCGGGAAGCGGTGGCAACTGGTGTACTTGGTCTTGATCTGGGTCTTGGGGCGGGACTCGGAGGCGATTGGGAGGAGTTGCCTCTGTGTAGTAAGGTGTGATGGCGGGCGCGGCCCGTTAAGCAACTATGAGTGCTCTCACAGTCACGCAGCTGATGCCCTCGTGCGAAGCAGTTTAGTGTGTGCATCGCCGCTTGTTTTGGCATTTAGGTGAAACAATTTTTCGACTGGCGTCAGCCTTGGATTGTTTATATAAATGGCCGTAAACAGATCCCTAAAGGTCGGCCACCGCAGATAATCTCCGGTGAAAACCTCAGTATCGCACGGAGGCAGCCGACATCCAGATATGCCTGGGACTACGGCAGGTGGAATAGACAACTTGTTGTTATCACTTCCAACTGACATTTAAAAGAAATGACCTTTTTTTGGGTCAGAATCTGCTCTTATACCAAAAAAATTGTTGGACGGAGCATGCTATGCATCCGGTGGAGTGCTGGTATTTTTCTCGTTTAAGTGAAATAAATTTTACGGAGTAAATACCAAATACCGAACAAAATACTAAAAAGTTTGATGGTAAATAAAACATAATGATCAAAAAATTTTCACGTCGGTTGGTGTAATTTTTTATTTTATTATTCTTGACCGGATGGCCGACGGAAAACTTTAATTAGTCGGAACGGGATGGTGGAGTTAAAAATTATATTTGACTGTATGTAGATATGTGTATATATGTAGATATTTGTATGTATGTAGATATTTGTATGGATGTAGATATTTATATGTATGTAGATATTTGTTTGTATGTAGATATTTGTATATATGTAGATATTTGTATGGATGTAGATATTTATATGTATGTAGATATTTATATGTATGTAGATATTTGCATGTATGTAGCGTTCGCCGGTTTTAAATTTATTAAATAATTATTGCCGGCGGGGTATGTGTTGTTGTCGAAGTTTTCGATTTACTGTGTGTGGACTGTATTTGGAAAAACGAAAAAAATATGTGCAAGAATTTTAGCGGCTGCGGATATACAGTGAGAAAAATCTTAAAAAGTTTTGGGGGCCTGAATTGGCAGAACACTAGAAATTTTATAATTCTCACTGTATGCTTGGCTTATATTTGCACAATATTTTTCCTAAGCTTGGAATTTTTTCTCGATTTTGTATATGTGTATGTAAGTATGGATGAGCGGCCAAATGCAATTAAAACAAGGAAGAACGCTATAGTCGAGTACCACGACTATCAGATACCCGTTACTCAGCTAAATAGAGATATGCAAGTAGCAAAGCGAGATTAAAATGCGCCACCTACCGGCGGTATACAGATTTAAGCGTTATGGGCTTTAGAGTGGGCTTGGCAATTTATATATATGGCAAAGTATATATTTTCTTGACCAGGATCACTAGCCGAGTCGATCTAGCCATGTCCGTCTGTCCGTCTGTCTGTCCGGATGAACGCTGAGATCTCGGAAACTATGGGAGCTAGGCTATTGAGATTTGGCGTGCAGATTCCTGAGCTTCTTACGCAGCGCAATTTTGCTTCAGCAGAGAGCCACGCCCACTCTAACGCCCACAAACCTCCCAAAACTGTGGATCCTACAGTTTTGATGCTAGAATAAAAATTTTAACTGAAATGTAATGTTCTCATCAATACCTATCGATTGACCTAAAAAAAAGTTTGCCACGCCCACTTTAACGCCCACAAACCGCGAAATAAACGCCGAGTGAAAAGAAGACATATGACGGTTGACCTAAAAAAAAAAGTTTGCCACGCCCACTTTAACGCCCACAAGCCGCCCAAACCTGTGACGCCCACAATGTTCATGCTAGATACAAATTTTACTGTACTGCAAGTTCAGACAGGCCGCATAATAGCACGAGTAAGCATCGAGGGACAGCTCTTAAACGCCATTATTGATACAGGCGCCAGCAGGAGTTTCGTGAGTGAACGAGTACGAACACAAGTCAGTCTCGCGGAAGGTTCCAAGAAATAAATCATCAAGTCACGCGTAGCAAAAGTCCATAGAAAGCAAAGATTCCCCAAGGAGGGCAGGAGTCACGCCTAACGCTGGAGAAGCGTTAGCAGTTGTTACAGAAACCCCAGAACAGCCGGCCACGAAAGCCGTAGAACCCTGGGTGATCCAGTTTCAAGAGGAAGAATTACCTAATTTCGAAGGGTTGGTCGGTGTATCACATTTCGCCGAGCACAGTATCACAATACGCGAAGACAATTTAATCAAACAGAGATATTTCCCAAAGAACCAGGCGATGCAGAAGATTATAGATGAACAGATTGACGAACTGTTGTGCAACGATTGTATAGAGCCTTCACGGAGTCCACATAGCGCCCCAAATGTACTAGTAAGCAAGAAATCAGGAGACATGTTATTATGCGTTGATTTTCGGCAACTAAATTTCCAGCAGCAAGATGCATTCGAGGAAAGGAAAAAGGAAACTCACGGAGGCACCAGTGCTGGAAAGCCCGGATTTGTCTTCCAAACCGATGCCAGCGACATAGGTCTGGGAGCCGTCTAAACTCAAACGATCCAAGGTACGGAGCGCGTCATCGCATTTGCTAGCCGACGTCTCTTCGCCGCTGAAGAGAATTATTTGGGCCATCATTGTGTGGGCCATCAAGAAGTTACGTTGTTATTTGGAAGGGTATCGATTTGAGGTAATAGCAGACCACCTCGATAGCCCCACTAGCGCGCTGGGCGTTAGAACTGCAACAGTATCAGTTTGACGTCCAATCCAGACGCGGAGACCAAAACATAGTCGCCGGTGCTGCCTCCCAATAGCCTTTAGATGTAATACACAGGATTCAGGAAGACGCCCCCGAGAACACTTGGTACCAGCGGATGCTAAAACTAGTACAGGAAAAACCAGAAGATTTCCCGGACAACGTTTACGAGAACGAGCAGTTATATCGACATAGAGGATCACGGCCCGACGATGAGGAATCCGTGCCATGGAAGCTGTATGTGGCCAAGGAACACCGACCGCGGGTGCTGTTGGAGTGTCATGACCAGCCGACGGCGGGGCATCTCGCGATTAGAAAGGCAGCCACACGGGTTGCCCAGCGTTACTACTGTCCAGGATTCTTCCGCGATGTAGCTAGATACGTCCGTAAGTGCGATACGTGTCAGCGGTATAAGGTAAGCCAGAACAAGCCGGCCGGTAAAATGTAAACCAGACAGATAAGTGAGCCCTTTGACACGATCTGAGCAGATTTTATTGGGCCCCTCCCGCGATCCAACTCCCGCGGTGTTACTGGTATTCTTCGACGCGTTTTCGAAATGGGTAGAGTTGGTCCCTTTGAGAAAAGCGACCTCAGCCTATCTCGAGAAATCCTTTCGAGAGAGGATTTTGAACCACTTCGGGGTTCCTCGCGTTTTCGTTTGTGACAACGGGACCCAATTTACAATTCGGTCCTTCAAGGCTTTCCGCAAACAAGACGGAATGGAGATCCAATATACCATTACTCCGCAGCAGAATCCGACTGAGAGGGCAAATATAACCATTAATACTATTGTCGCCCAATACATCGAAGAGAAGCATACGACCTGACGAGCTCTTGCCAGAACTAAATCTGGGTATAAACAGCAGCGTTTCAGGCTCTACTGGGTTCAGCCCAGCCTTCCTCGTTCACGGCATGGAGCCACGTCTCCCAGGGACCCTGTACGATGAAGTCACGCCAGGAGACACAAACGCCGCTCGATCGCTCCTTGACAAGGCAGAAATGATTCGAGACGTGTTTAAGGCAGTACAGGATAATACGCAGAGAGCTTCACAAGAACAGAGGAGACATTAAGATCTCATCCGCCGCGCATGGAAACCCTCATTAGCATTTTTGGTATTTCTCAGACGACATCACTTGTCCAGGGCAGTGGACAACTTCCCCGCCAAGCTCACGCCCAAATACGAAGGGCCATACAAAGTCGTCAAGTTTATCGTGCCCTCAATAGTACGACTTCAGCAACTCCACGGAAGACAACGCAGAACCGCAGCACTGGCCGACCTGAAACCAACCTATCCCAGAGGGACCCAGGAATTAACACAACAGAAGCACGATGTCCACGAAGATCCTGTGGATACCGTAGCGTAAGCTACAAACAATTTACGAGACAGGCCAATGAGAAAGGAGCCAACGCGGAGTCAGTAAGGGCGACTTGATGGGAGGTGCGCCTTCCCAACGTCCTCACTCCCCTAAGGGGGAAGAACTCCATGCTCCCAGTGCTGCACAAACTAACCCTCCGGAAAACTAACCACTAGTTGACCCGTTTTTGTCCATCATGACCACTGTGGAAAACCCAAAACTAATCCATTGTCTCTTCACAGATCTGACGACGGGGAATTCCCCTGATTGTTGGCACATGATCAAGTGCGTGGAGGAGGCCATCGGTCCCTGCACCGGATCCGAGGCCACGGAAGCCGCGCTAGGCCGAAGTGTGCCCCACCTATGGGGGCTGGAGACGCCTGGTACGGTGGTCGCGGAGGAAGCCCTGAGCCCGAATGGCGTCTTGCTGGAGTACCCTTGGGAGAAGGGCGACGACGAGGCGGACACCAACACGCCAAGCGAGCCGACCAATACGCCTAGCGAACTGACCAACCCGACCCCGGAAGGCATCGTCACCACCGACGACGAGGACAACTGTCCAACCGCTCCGCCGACACCAGCCTCTTCCGGAGAGGAGAGCGCGGGTGAGTGGGAGTTAAGCAGCCTGGAGAGCACGGTCGATTCCGGCACGAGCAGCACCGGGAACGAAAGCCCACTTAAGACCCGGGTCCGGGAGGAGCTCTAGCGCGAAAGCCCTACATACTCCGAGAGAGACGGTGGTGAGGAGCAACCGTGGGTACGCGTGTGTACCTCACCACCCTACACCCATCAGCGCAGCAAGCCAGCCGTAGGCAACTGAGGCGAGCCACCCGAGCCTGGCTGGAGGCGTTCCACGTACCTACTGGAGGCGAAGCAGATGAGGAGATGCTAGCACTGGAGACGTTCCTCGAACCCACTGGAGGCGACGCAGATGAAGAGATGTTAGCCCTGGAGGCGTTCCTCGAACCCACTGGAGGCGACGCAAATGAGGAGATGCCAGCCCTGGAGGCGTTCCTCGAAGCTACAGGAGGCGACGCAGATGATGAGATGCCAGCCCTGGTGGCGTTCCTCGAACCTACAGCAGTCGACGCAGATGAGGAGATGCCAGCCCTGGTGGCAGACGAGCAGCCTAACATCAAGGTTACAGCCAAAGAGCTGGACGATGAAGACAAAGGCGCCCAACCACCCATTTTCGCGAGCTGGGCGGAAGAGATGGATTGGATGGAGCAGAAACAACGATCCCTCGAACTGGACGTCGTAGACAGACGCCCGGTACCCACGCAGGACCAAGCAGAAGTCGCACCGGCGCAGGACGCAGCGGCGTTGCGCCGCGACGACCGCTCCCGCCGAGCAACACCGGAGGGCGAGGAGTCGATCGTCCTCCCACCACTTTGGCGCAAAGGGTGGAGGGACCGCGATCCCTTGTGGATCACATCTCGCCGCAGGAACGCAGCGGACGTCGTGTGGACCGGAAGTTCCTCTTCCGAGCATGGGAATGGACGCGATCACCATTTCGCAACGCCCTCCAAAGTAGGAGGGGAATGTAAGGAACCGTACGGCTCCTCAGAAATAGAAGTATTAGTAGATAAGTTTAGTATTAATCGTGTTAGTAGATATGTTTAGTATTAATCGTAAGTTAAGATTAGGCCCGAACACCCACACACGATAGTCAAGCGGAACACCCACCGCTAGCGAGCCAAAGCTCACCTCAGACACACACACAAAGCGCGAGAACTCACCACAAAAAACTGGCACGCCCCAACTCCAGCCATAGGAGCGAGGGAGAGGACAATAGGATCGCGACATACACGGGAATTCGCACGCCAGAGAAATCAACCCCCGAAAGCTAGCACACGCCAGGGGCCCGCTCAAGTGCGAGCGAGAGAAAGATAAGATCATGGAAGTTTTGAGAAAAACGGCGCCAAGACAAGAAGCTATTCACAAACTGGATGTCAGTGATTTGCGAGTGGTCGATTGTCGAACAAAAGTGAACAGAGGTCGTTTTGACGCTGGCCCAGGCGAGTGGCGACAATGGACCTATCGAGGAGCAACGAGGAGTACAGCACCAACAACAAGAACAGGACAAACCAGCGGTCGTTTGACTCTGTACCGAGATTAAGTTCGCTGGACACGAAGTGATAATACCGTCCAGGAATCGACGCAAGGGATGGCTCGAGGGAAAGCTATCGGTGGCAGTCCTATAACGGGCAAGCGAAGATGACGACACGACGAAATTTCTAAAGGCAGAGCTATCAAGTTTCAGCATCATGAAGGGAACATCGAACATGGCAGAGCATCAAATCACGATGAAAGACGACATTCCAATAAAGCAGCGATACTACCCCAAGAATCCGAAAGTTCAAGGGGAGATCAATGCGAGGGTGGACGAGCTTCTCCAAATGGGATACGTAGAACACTCAACAAGCCCGTACAGCTTTCCCATCGTGATGGTTAAAAAAGACGGGCAAATGGAGACTGTGCGTCGACCAACTGAGGGAAGCACGGTACATCAGCAGCTTGGACCTAATGGATGGGTACTGGCAAATCCCACTGAAAGCAAACAGCAGGCAGTACACGGCGTTTACAGTGCCGGGGAAAGGCCTACTCCAGTGGAGAGTAATGCCATTCGGACTTCATTCGGCGTCTGCGACCTTTCAACGGGTGCTGGACCGCTCATAAGCTTACCAGGATGACATCATATTGATCGGGCGCTCGCTGGAAGAACACAAGGCCAACCTAAAGGAAGTGTTCCGACGGCTAAAGGAGGCAAATCTGAGGTTAAAACCGGAGAAGGTCCAATTTTTCAAGAAAGAGCTGTTGTATCTTGGTTATCGAGTGACTAGAAGGAATAGGCACGCATCCGGACAAGGTAGCAGCCATCGCCGAACTAGAACCACCATCAACAGTAAGAGAGCTCTGACAGTACCTGGGCGTAGCATCATGGTACCGGCGGTTTGTACCTGACATCGCAAAAATAGTCAAGCCTTTCAACGATCTGCTAAGCAAGGGCAATAAGTGGGTGTGGACTCAGGAACATCAGACGGCATTCGAAGAGGTAAGGACAAGACTAGTCGCAGACCCCATACTGGCGTGCCCGGTGTGAGGAGTTGAATAACTCCCCACAAATAGAAGCAGCAGCAGGTGGCCGGCCGCTTACCAGATACGCGGCGAATTCGCGTAGTAACGGCGCGGCGGGGGAGAACGAGAGAGTTTGGAGACCAACGAAGGAGAGCGAGAGAATTTGGAGACCAATGAAGGAGAGCGAGAGAGATTGGAGACCAAGGATGGAGAGCGAGAGAGTTTGGAGACCAATGAAGGAGAGCGAGAGAGATTGGAGACCAAGGATGGAGATCGAGAGAGAATGGAGACTTCGCGGGCAGAGCAAGAGTGCCGTATGCAGAAGAGGATAACAGAACTCCACTGGACTTTGGACTCTCCCGTGAACTTTGGACCGGGAGAGGAAGTGCCACATCTCGGCAGTGGAGCGGCACACAGGCGTGCCACAAGCGGCACGGGAATCAGCGGAACGGCAGCAGTGGGCAGAACATCTATTGGAAGCGGTACATAAAGGACAAGTGGGTCATCCAGGAGGCACGGACTTTGGACCCAGAGTGGAGAGATCCAGCGGGCCGTGCGCAAAAGGGAAATAACGGTGCTTGGAGGCCCTATATAAGGCCGCAGAGCGCTGGCAGCGGGATCAGTCGATCAAGAGGAGTCAAGCCTTCAAGATCAGTCAAAGTACCAAGTGAGCAATCAGT
The DNA here is from genome assembly GCF_043229965.1 of Drosophila suzukii. Taxonomy (NCBI): domain Eukaryota; kingdom Metazoa; phylum Arthropoda; class Insecta; order Diptera; family Drosophilidae; genus Drosophila; species Drosophila suzukii. The sequence continues at coordinate 1,113,870 of NW_027255900.1, read as the reverse complement.
CAAACAAGTAATCTACAAGGGAGCTACAACCAAGCGAGTCGTCGGAAGCAGCGCCGTGGGAAGCATAGAAGGAGCAAGATCGCCACGTCGAGACGTTCGGGATTAGGACATCAGGAATCTCCGAATTGAGACACAGGTGGCTGAGTTCTGAAAGGCATCACGCGGCTAAGTCAAGGCGTTTGTTTTCTAACTTTGTCACGACCACACCCTGGCGAGTCGCCCGGCGGGTCTGTCAGAGACAAGCAAAAGAGTCCTACGACGAAGAGCCGTCAGTTTGGGGAGGAAAGTTGTCTGCGACCCAGCGTACCTTGCCCGACCAAGCAGGACCTGGCGTGACGGACGAGCGGTAGATCGATTTGTGGTTTCGAAAGGCGTCAGCCTGGAGAGCCCTGCGATTACCGGCGAAGTTCCCGAGCAGCGACCGCACAGCTCCCCGAGCGCCAGAACAACGAGATACTAGCCAGAAGACAGCGCAGAGGACATCGACAGCGACGCCAGTAGACATTTCCGGCAGCCACGTTACCATCGCCGCGCGGAGCTCATTGGGGAGCGCAGGAGCGTCGCGGACGTCACGCATTAGGGTGAAGCCGGGTGGAACGTTCGTCTGCGCTAGGCGTAAAGCGAAGTGAACCGCTAGGCAGTCTTGACTGTCAGCGCGAACTGAGCAAGAACCTAGCGGGACCGTCCGGGACAGAGCAAGGGACAGTATTGCCTCGAAAGGCGTCAGCCTGGAGAGCAAGGCTTGTTCACCCTAGTCTGAGAACGGTGACGCTTCCCTAAGCCCACAAGGCCGAATTCTCTGCGGGTCTAAGGCGCAACAAGCGACCCCGAGGCAACGCGTCGGCAAGCAAGCAGAGGCGGCCACTACGAGCGTCCCGAGACCCAGGATCCAGAGGAGGACGAGTCAACGCGTCGAGAAGCCAGAAGGAGGAGCACCAGCAGCCGGCGGAACCAGAACAAGGAGACACAGAAACCAGCATAGCCACACACCCGCTGTACCAATACCACGAGAATAAATCCCACTGTTACCCGTTGAACACTTTGTTTTCTCACTGATCTACGGGCAATCACGTCATATAAATTTGGTGGGACGAACGCACAATCTTCTGAGCTAGCCGCACGAATCTCGTAGCGAGCAGACATACAAAAATCAGTTCGTTACATCTGGCGCCCAACGTGATTGTCCCAACAGTGAGAACAGCACAGTAAAAATGGGAAAGAAGTGGATTTACCGCCTCAAGAAGGAAGACTTCGCCCATGTCGCACAGAGGCTCAACGTCGCCCTGGAGGGCAGGCTAGACGACATGAGGAAGGCACTATCGGAATACTACTCCGAAACAGAGAACGATCCACAACTCGTCGACATCTGGGCCGAGCTAGAGACGACATACTACGACAGAGCCGGCCCAAGCATTACGTTAACGAACGCTGAAGGGGACAACCTGGTGGCAAGCCTGAGCGTTGACAACATACAGAAAGAGGCCCACAGGAGAGAGTTAAGCCAAGAAAAGAAAGCAGCAGCGCTGATCCCGAGACCAAGCCAGTCGGACTATGCAAAGGTCGCTAAGCAGGTCCGCGAATGGTCGTTCAGGTTCGACGGGGCGGAAAAACCATTCGAGTTCCTGGAGCAGGTAGAATGGTCCGCCAACACGTACGGTTTGGAGCTCGATATGATCCCTCGAGCGATGCCGGAGTTGCTAAAAGGAAGGGCTTTGAAATGGTTCATCGCCAACAATAAGCAGTGGAGAACTTGGGCAGAATTCATTGAAAGTTTCCACACATATTTCCTGCCAAGAGATTTCTTCACCAAGCTGGCGGACCAGGTCCGGCAAAGGAAGCAAGGCTTCAGCGAGTCGTTCAAGGACTACATGATCGACATGCAGACGATGGTGAGGCCACTTAATTACTCCGCTAAAGAGACCCTAAGGACCATCAAGGAAAACTGCACCCCTAGTCTAAGGATCTTCCTAAGGGCATACAAAGTGTCGGACCTGGACACGCTAATGATCCTAGCCGATGAGTACGAAGAACTGGAAAAGGAACGGGAAGTCTTCGCACAGGAGAACAAGTTCTCAAAGACAAAGTCGGCGTCACCAACACAGGTGACATGCAGGAGATGCGAGGAGGAAGATAACCAGGACACACGAGGAAACGACCAATGGTCACCACCACACCAAGCCAGACGACAGCAGGCAACAGACGCACCACGCGGAGGCCATTGGGCACCACCCCCACAGCAACAGAGACAGCCAAACAATACCTTGTGGAGGCCACCAAGCAACACACAGAGGCCACAAGAGGCCACCCATATCACAGACCCGCAGGAGGCCTGTCGGAAATGCGGTGGGAACGGACACTGGGCTAGAGGATGTCGTAACCAGCGGCTGCTGTTTTGCTGGATATGCGGCAAGGTGGGTGTTAGGAGCGTCGATTGCTGCCAACGATCGGGAAATGGCCAGCGATCTCAGCCGCAGAGAGGCGAGCGGGGATCGCACAATGCCACCTCTCCAAACTAACGGGCGAGCTAATCGAGGAGGAGCAGCAGTTGTCCGCAGCTGTGATGATTGGTGGGAAAAGCTACAAAGCCACAATCGACACCGGAGCAACGGCAAGCTTCGTTAGCGAAGAATTGGCGGACAATATTGCTGCTCTAGGAAAGATTACAAGGACGAGACGGCAAGTTACGTTGGCAGATGGAAGGTGCGGCGGAATTAATGCGCAGCTCGAGGTGGAGGTCAAATTCGGCAACAAACAAGTGACCATGAGCCTGTTGATTTTACCCGGGGTAGTGGATCCATTAGTGTTGGGATGGAACTTCCTGAAACAAGTCGGAACCGAGATAAGGTGTGCTGGACACGAAATAATAATACCAGCCAGGAACCGACACAATGGATGGCTCGAGGAAAAGCTATCAGTAGCAGTCGTTCAACAAGTAAACGAGTTGGACGATACTACAGCGTTCCTGGAAACAGAGCTGGCAGACTTCAGCACAATGTCGGGAACATCGAATATGGCAGAACACCAGATCACAATGAAGGACGACAAGCCAATCAAGCAGAGATACTACCCAAAGAACCCAAAAATTCAAGGGGAAATCAACGCAAAGGTGGACGAGCTTCTCCAAATGGGGTTCATAGAGCATTCAAAGAGCCCATACAGTTCCCCCATCGTGATGGTGAAAAAGAAGACAGGCAAGTGGAGACTGTGTGTCGACTTCAGGCAGATCAACGCGAAACCAGTGAAGGATGCCTACCCAATGCCCCGCATAAACTACATCCTAGATCAACTAAGAGAAGCGCGGTACATCAGCAGTTTGGACCTGAAGGATGGATACTGGCAGATCCCACTAGAAGAAAGTAGCAGGCAATATACAGCATTTACGGTACCAGGCAAAGGTCTGTTTCAGTGGAGGGTAATGCCGTTCGGACTTCACTCGGCGTCGGCAACGTTTCAGCGAGTCTTGGACCAAGTAATTGGCCCCGAGATGTCACCTCACGCATTCGCTTACCAGGATGACATAATAGTGATCGGTCGCACGCTGGAAGAACACAAAAGAAACCTGAAGGAAGTGTTCCGGCGTCTGAAGGAGGCAAATCTGAGGCTGAATCCAGAAAAATGCCAATTCTTCAAAAAGGAGCTGTTGTACCTGGGTCACCGAGTGACTAGCGAGGGAATAGGAACAGATCCAGATAAAGTAGCCGCCATCGCCGAACTAGAACCGCCATCGACTGTCAAAGAGCTCCGGCAATACCTAGGAGTAGCGTCGTGGTACCGCCGGTTTGTACCAGATTTTTCCAGAATCGTCAAACCCCTGAACGACCTGCTGCGCAAAGGCAGTAAGTGGGAGTGGACACCAGAGCACCAGATGGCGTTTGAGGAGGTTAAGGCAAGACTCGTGGCAGATCCAGTGCTAGCATGCCCGGACTTCAGTAGAACTTTCATCCTGCAAACAGACGCCAGCGACTACGGCATCGGAGCGATACTGACCCAGGACACTGAAAAGGGCGAAAGAGTAATCTCCTACTCGAGCCGAACACTGAACGGCGCGGAGAAGAACTACTCGACAACGGAGAAGGAGTGCTTGGCGATCGTCTGGGCGATCCGGAAGCTCAGGCCATATCTGGAAGGTTACCACTTTAGGGTAGTAACCGACCACATGGCCCTGAAGTGGCTCAACAGCATCGAAAGCCCTTCAGGAAGGATCGCCAGATGGGCCCTGGAGCTACAACAGTACGACTTTGAGATAGCGTACAGAAAGGGCCAGCTAAACGTGGTGGCCGACGCATTATCAAGACAACCACTACCAGAGACGCTTCGAGGAGTAAAAGAGGCATCGGCAACAATACCCTCAGGAGAGTGCAGCTGGATCAAGGACATGGGCGAAAAGATAAGGACCCAACCGCAGAAGTACCCGGACTATGTTATGGATGGTGAGACACTGTACAGAAACATACCTCACCGAGCAGGCAGTGAAGACGTCGCGTCATGGAAGATGTGCGTCCCGAAGTCACTACGAGAAACAGTGTTGAGGGAAAACCACGACGCACCGTCCGCGGGACACGTAGGAAGCCGAAGGACAATTGCACGGTTGGCAGCCCGATACTACTGGCCAGGTATGCATAGAGACGCCCGAGCCCACGTACGAAAATGCGAGATTTGCATGCGGTTTAAGCCCAATCAGATGCAGGCGGCTGGGAAGATGTTGACCCAAGTGCCGGAGGAACCATGGGCCACGGTATGTGCAGACTTCGTTGGACCCCTACCAAGATCTAAGCACGGGAATCAAATGCTGCTGGTCATGATAGACAGGTTTTCGAAATGGACGGAACTGGTGCCCCTACGCAGTGCGACGGCAGAGTCGCTCAAAAAGGCATTTAGGGAGCGCATAATCGCAAGGTACGGGGTCCCGAAGGTGGTCATAACGGACAATGGAGTACAGTTTGCAAGCCGCATATTTAAAAATTTCCTGGCTGAGATGGGTATCAGTCAACAATTCACCGCGCCATACACACCACAAGAGAATCCAACCGAACGAGCAAACAGAACGGTCAAGACCATGATTGCCCAGTTCGCAGGGCAGGACCAGAGAAACTGGGACGAGAAGTGGCCGGAGATTATGCTAGCAGTGAACACGAGCACATCGGAATCCACTGGCCATACACCGGCGTTTCTTACCCAGGGAAGGGAACCACGTCTACCCAGCAGCCTATATGATAAGGAAACCCTAGGCACGGGACGAGCTACGGAGACCCCTGAGGAAAATGCCAACAAACTAAAAGAGGTATTCGAGATCGTGCGGCGAAATATGGAAAAGGCGTCCCAGGACCAAGCCAGACACTACAATCTGAGAAGGAGGTCACCAGCGGTGGGCGACATAGTGTGGGCCAAGGAACATCACCTGTCCAAAGCGGCCGAAGGATTCGCCGCAAAACTAGCCCCGAGGTACGATGGCCCTTACCAGGTGGTAGATTTCGTCTCTCCAGTGATCTGCAAAATTCGCCACACACAGTCAAAAAAAGAAAGGACAGTTCACGTTGGCGAGCTCAAGCAACAACAAAACGAGCAGACGGCAGAAACGTCAGGTACGAGGCGACAGGATTAGGCGTCAGGCCGAAGCGAGAGTCACCAATACGCCACACGGAAAGGACAGTCAGCGTAGCACAAGGACATGGAGAAGGATTTCACGTTGATCCAGACTGCGAGGCTACAGGATTATGCGTCAGGCCTAAGCGAGAGTCATCCACAAGCCACGCAGAAAGATCAACCATAAGGATAGGTCGCAAGGACATGGATAAGGATTTCACGTCGATCCAGACTGCGAGGCTACAGGATTATGCGTCAGGCCTAAGCGAGAGTCATCCACAAGCCACGCAGAAAGATCAACCATAAGGATAGGTCGCAAGGACATGGATAAGGAGTTCACGTTGATCCAGTCTACAAGGCATCAGGATTCAGCGTCAGGCCTAAGCGAGAGTCATCCACACGCCACGCAGAAAGGACAATTACAAGGATAAGTCACAAGGACATGGATAAGGATAAATGAGGATCCAACCGCGAGGCATCAGGATTCAGCGTCAGGCCTAAGCGAGAGTCATCCACACGCCACGCAGAAAGGACAATTACAAGGATAGGTCACAAGGACATGGATAAGGATGAATGAGGATCCAACCGCGAGGCATCAGGATTCAGCGTCAGGCCTAAGCGAGAGTCATCCACACGCCACGCAGAAAGGACAATTACAAGGATAGGTCACAAGGACGTGGATAAGGATGGATGGGGATCCAACCGCGAGGCATCAGGATTCAGCGTCAGGCCTAAGCGAGAGTCATCCACACGCCACGCAGAAAGGACAATTACAAGGATAGGTCAGAAGGACGTGGATAAGGATGGATGGGGATCCAACCACAAGGCATCAGGATTCAGCGTCGGGCAGTTGCCAGAGTCATCCGGGTTTAGGCCAAGCGGGAAGGAAACGGTCAAGGTCGACAAAACAGTAGCGAAAGCACATCACGTACCCAAAGGACCCCGAAGGATACCCTAAGTGTGACCGAAATATACCCAAAGAACACCCCAACAACACCTCTAAAGGATACCCAAAGGACACCCGAAGGATACCCTAAGTGTGCCCAAACTATACCCGAAGGATACCCTAAGTGTTCCCAAACTATACCCGAAGGACGCCCCAACAATACCTCTAAGTGTACCCAAAGGACACCCAAAGGATACACTAGTGATGGCCCAACGATCCCCAAGGATACCTAAGGATACCCCAATAGGACTCGAAAGACACCTCAAGGATACCCCAATAATAACCCAAGGACACCAAGGATACCAACAAGGAACGCCCCGAAGCAAGGTGTAGGCCCAAGGACAACTTCCAAGAATACTCACCAAAGGTGATCAAGTCAATTACGGAACCGGGAGGTACAACGCACCGCAGCATCCAGAGGGCCACGGTGATCTGAGGGAATACAACATGTGGTTTACGAAGAAAGGGGGAAGACGGTACAGCAAAGAGAGCTGTACCGTAAGAGAGCGAGCGCCCAAAGAAAGGACATAACGGTATCGGGCAAAAGGAAGGCGCGCAACCGAGGTTTCATGTATGGGGAGCCTGGCGACGGTCGAGCACTAAAATTCAGAACATCATCATGAGCACACGCGTCACCAGAGCCGAAACACGCAGGAGGATGGCGGCCCTCCAGGAACCTCGCCCGGGGCAAGGATGGTCGGAGACCCGGCCTACCCGAGCTCCGCGGCGGGCCCTGGAGCGGACTCGAGGCGAGGACTCCGCACCGGAACCCACGGTGAGCGACGACAGCGACGTGGAGGTGATCGGCGATCCCGCTGTCGAGGAGAGAGAGTGGCGACTCCGGAAGGCGGCGGCGGGCGGTCGCATACCGCGCGGGACGACGGACGTCGGAGGAGAGGAACTCCCGAGGAGCCACTCGGAGGCGGTCTGTCGGGCCACCGAGGAGTCTCGGAAGCGGTTCCGAGACCGGGAGCCGTCGGACGAGGAGCAGCAACGGTCGACGGAGGAGGAGGCGAGAAGACAGGCGCGGCTGCGGCAGGACCACGAGGCGGCGGCGGCGCGGTGGCATGCCCGCTTGCGAGAGGCGGAAGAAGAAGAGCGGCGGCTGTGGGAGGCACAGGTGGAGGACGCGTGGGAGGTGCCACTCACCCCCAGATACGCGGCCGAGGAACGCAGCCCGAGGGACGAGGTCGAGGACGAACCACGCGCGCCATCCCCTCCGCGGTGGTTACCCGAGGTGCCACCCACTCCCCGCTACGAGGGGGAGTGGCTCACGGACGGCGACGATGGAGCACCGTTGGCCACGCCGCCGTGGAGGCCGGCCCGGCCACCCACGCCGCGATACGCGGAGCCACGACGACCTGAGGAGCAGACACCGAGCGAGGAGTCGACCGCGCAGCCGATGCCGCAACCGGAGGAGGAGGACGTCCACCAGGCAAGGGCGGACGAGCCGTCGGTGGTGCGGACGGAGGTGCCGGCCGCGCACGTGAGCCACAGCACACGGGCGTTCGAGGCCGAGGGTATGCGGTGGCGGCAGCAGACGGTGACGTGGACGTGGCCCGAGGGGCCCGCGACAGGACCGACGACGGAGGTGCCCAGGATATGGGAGGAAGGGGCACCGAAGGTGAACCCTCGAGACCCCCGGACGAGGAGCCGACAGGATGCATGGGTCCCGCCGACACCAAGCACGGGCCCGCCAACACCGGCGACGACGGCAACGACGGGGGAGGCGGAGTCACCGGAGAAAGGACCATGGGTGTGGCCCGAGCCAGCGGCCACCCAAAGGGCTCCACTCCAACGACAAAGTTCGACGCCCGGATCAACGCGCCCGCGGCCGCAGTTCATGCGGCAGGTATCGGCGCCGGAGGAAGGCGGTTGGCGCGAGGTCGCCAGGAGCGAGTGGCCGGCGGGCATTGAGGAAGCACCCGCGGTCGCGACGGCACGGCGGAAGGGCGGCAGGCGGTGCGTCCTGGTCTGCGATGGCGGGAGGAGATACCGGGTGAGGCTCGGAGTCGCGGGCATCCGGGTTTTCGCACAATAAATAAAAAAAAAAAATCACAAAACAACACAAGGGTTTTCCAAAACAACAAGAGAAGGGGTACGGGGCCCAGAGTTTGATTGGGGTGGCTGGAAGAAGAACGGGGCATGCAAAGGCCACTCCAGCAACCTGTAAGTCGAATGGTCTTAGTCCAGGATGAAGAAATGAACGCCAATTACTTACCTGCTGTCCCGGTTGCAAAGTGAATGCGAAGTCCTCTCCGCACCCGCTCTCGAGAGCTGCCAAAATGGAGTCCGATGCAGCCGATAGAGGACGAGTGAAGGGCGAGAGAGGACGAAAGGAGAGAGAAGGATAAGATGAGAAGGAGTAGAGGAAATGTAAAAGGAACTTACCAATGAAAAATTGCAAAATCACCACGAGCCAGGGAAGGGGGCGCCTCGATAGGCGATCGATTGGCACTGGACGATAGTGCGATCGATGGGCACACGACAATGGAAATATCGGCCAAGGTGGAAATATCGCAAACGAGCAGGTGGCAACGCCGCACCGTCCCAGTGGGAACACAGGAAATATCGGCGCGGGAGATTTAAAGTTGCTACGAGGAGGATGACCCCCGCTGTAGAAACTCAAGGGAACTAAGAGCGTCGAGGGAGCATCGAGGGAGCAACGAGGGAGCGCCGCGGGAATCACAAGGACTCAAAGGCTAGGATAAGCAAGGAAACGCCGGAGAGTAGGAACCAGTCTTAAATGTTTCCCGAAGTAAGGGGGGAATGTGAGGAGTTGAATAACTCCCCACAAATAGAAGCAGCAGCAGGTGGCCGGCCGCTTACCAGATACGCGGCGAATTCGCGTAGTAACGGCGCGGCGGGGAGAACGAGAGAGTTTGGAGACCAACGAAGGAGAGCGAGAGAGTTTGGAGACCAATGAAGGAGAGCGAGAGAGATTGGAGACCAAGGATGGAGAGCGAGAGAGTTTGGAGACCAATGAAGGAGAGCGAGAGAGATTGGAGACCAAGGATGGAGATCGAGAGAGAATGGAGACTTCGCGGGCAGAGCAAGAGTGCCGTATGCAGAAGAGGATAACAGAACTCCACTGGACTTTGGACTCTCCCGTGAACTTTGGACCGGGAGAGGAAGTGCCACATCTCGGCAGTGGAGCGGCACACAGGCGTGCCACAAGCGGCACGGGAATCAGCGGAACGGCAGCAGTGGGCAGAACATCTATTGGAAGCGGTACATAAAGGACAAGTGGGTCATCCAGGAGGCACGGACTTTGGACCCAGAGTGGAGAGATCCAGCGGGCCGTGCGCAAAAGGGAAATAACGGTGCTTGGAGGCCCTATATAAGGCCGCAGAGCGCTGGCAGCGGGATCAGTCGATCAAGAGGAGTCAAGCCTTCAAGATCAGTCAAAGTACCAAGTGAGCAATCAGTCAAACAAGTAATCTACAAGGGAGCTACAACCAAGCGAGTCGTCGGAAGCAGCGCCGTGGGAAGCATAGAAGGAGCAAGATCGCCACGTCGAGACGTTCGGGATTAGGACATCAGGAATCTCCGAATTGAGACACAGGTGGCTGAGTTCTGAAAGGCATCACGCGGCTAAGTCAAGGCGTTTGTTTTCTAACTTTGTCACGACCACACCCTGGCGAGTCGCCCGGCGGGTCTGTCAGAGACAAGCAAAAGAGTCCTACGACGAAGAGCCGTCAGTTTGGGGAGGAAAATTGTCTGCGACCCAGCGTACCTTGCCCGACCAAGCAGGACCTGGCGTGACGGACGAGCGGTAGATCGATTTGTGGTTTCGAAAGGCGTCAGCCTGGAGAGCCCTGCGATTACCGGCGAAGTTCCCGAGCAGCGACCGCACAGCTCCCCGAGCGCCAGAACAACGAGATACTAGCCAGAAGACAGCGCAGAGGACATCGACAGCGACGCCAGCAGACATTTCCGGCAGCCACGTTACCATCGCCGCGCGGAGCTCATTGGGGAGCGCAGGAGCGTCGCGGACGTCACGCATTAGGGTGAAGCCGGGTGGAACGTTCGTCTGCGCTAGGCGTAAAGCGAAGTGAACCGCTAGGCAGTCTTGACTGAACCTAGCGGGACCGTCCGGGACAGAGCAAGGGACAGTATTGCCTCGAAAGGCGTCAGCCTGGAGAGCAAGGCTTGTTCACCCTAGTCTGAGAACGGTGACGCTTCCCTAAGCCCACAAGGCCGAATTCTCTGCGGGTCTAAGGCGCAACAAGCGACCCCGAGGCAACGCGTCGGCAAGCAAGCAGAGGCGGCCACTACGAGCGTCCCGAGACCCAGGATCCAGAGGAGGACGAGTCAACGCGTCGAGAAGCCAGAAGGAGGAGCACCAGCAGCCGGCGGAACCAGAACAAGGAGACACAGAAACCAGCATAGCCACACACCCGCTGTACCAATACCACGAGAATAAATCCCACTGTTACCCGTTGAACACTTTGTTTTCTCACTGATCTACGGGCAATCACGTCATATAAATTTGGTGGGACGAACGCACAATCTTCTGAGCTAGCCGCACGAATCTCGTAGCGAGCAGACATACAAAAATCAGTTCGTTACACCGGATTTCGACAAACCATTCATCTTGCAAACTGACGTGAGCGACTACGGCATCGGGGCAATCTTGACCCAGGAAACTGAACGACGCGAAAATCTCTTACTCAAGCTTAACGCTCAACGGCGCTTAGAAGAATTACTCAACGACCGAGATGGAATGCTTGGCAATCGTCTGGGTGATCCGAATGCTCAAGCCGGATCTGCAAGGTTACCACTTACAGTTGTAACAGACCACATGGCGCTGAAGTGGCTCAACAGCATAGAGAGCCCTTCAGGGAGGATCGCCAGATGGGCCCTGGATGTGCAGCAGTACGACTTCGAAATAGCGCACAGGAAAGGGCAACTCAAAGTGGTGGCAGACGCTTTGTCAAGGCAGCCACTACCGGAAGCGCTTTGAGGGATCAAGGAGATGTCGGCGGCGGAAGCTTCTGCAGCATGCAGCTTTATTCTGGAAATGCGCGAAAAGATAAGGACCCAGCCGCAAAAGTATTCGGACTACGTGATGGAGGGTAATACCCTGTACAGGAACATACCTCTTAGAGCGGGCGAGGACGTCGCAACATGGAAGATGTGCGTCCCGAAAGCTCTACGAGAAACGGTGAGGAAGAAGAACCACGACTCAAAGCCGAAAGACAACAGCACGTCTGGCAGCTCGGTATTACTGGCCAGGAATGCACAGAGACGCCGGAGCCCACGTGCGAGGATGCGAGACATGCATGAGATTCAAGCCGAATCAGATGGAAATGGCTGGGAAAATGCTGACGCAGGTGCCAGAGGAACCATGGGCTACGGTATGTGCGGACGGTATGTGCGGACCTCAGCAACGAAATGCTGGTGGTATTGATAGGCCGGTTCTCCAAGTGGACTGAGTTGGTGCTGCTGCGAAGGGCGGCGGCCGAATCCCTTAAGAAAGCTTTTAAAGAACGCATAATCGCGAGTTATGGGGTCCCGAAAATAATCATAACGGATAACGGAGTACAGTTTGCCATCAAAATTTTCAAGAGTTTCCTGGCCGAAATGGGAACCAAGGAACAGTTCACAGCTCCATAAACCTGATAGGAGAACCCGACTGAGACAGCAAGTAGGACGAAGAAGACAATAATAGCGCAGTTCGCAGGGCATAACCAAAGAAACTGGGGCGAAAAAGGGCCGGAAATCATGGTGGCAGTTAACACGAGCGTTTCAGAATCCACAGGTTACACACCATCGTTCGTTACCCAAGGCAGAGAACCAAGACTACCGAGCGCCCTATACGACAGAGAGACCGTATGGACCGGACGACCGACTGAGACCCCGGAGAAGGCCAACAAACTCAGAGAAATCGCCAACGGTGGGTGATGTCGTGTGGGCCAAAAAACACCACTTATCGAAAGCGGCCGAGGGGCTCGCAGCAAAATTGGACCCAAGATACGACGGACCTTACCAAGTCATGGAATTTGCGTCACCAGTAATCTGCAAAATACCACACATAAGCACAAAGAAAGAGCGGACCATCCACGTAAGCGAGCTGAAACAACAAAAAACGGAAAACATAAGCGAGCGGCTACAACAAGCGGACGCAACATACGAAAAACAACATTGAAAGTCCAAGGTCATCTCCAAGGACTCAAAGGATACAACGAAAAAAGTCCAAGGATATCTCCAAGGATCCTCGAAGGATACAACGAAAAAAGTCCAAGGATATCTCCAAGGATTCTCAAAGGATTATACGAAAAGAGTCCAAGGATATCTCCAAGGATTCTCAACGGATACTACGAAAAGAGTCCAAGGATATCTCCAAGGATACCAAAAGGATACTACAAAAAAAAGAGGTGCAAGGATATCTCCAAGGATTCTTAGAGGATACTACGAAAAGAGTCCAATGATATCTCCAAGGATTCTCAAAGGATACTACGAACACACTCCAAGGATACCTTTAAGGATTCGAAAGGGATACTACGATGTGACTCCAAGGATAACTCCAGGGACTCGCCAAGGATACTAGAAATAGCTACTAGGATAAGATAAACCCAAGGAATTTCTAAGGGTACTACAAGGCAACTACAAAGGTGCAATGAATTACGTAAAGGACATCAGGAGAACGACAAGAACACAAAGGGAGCAAACCAGAGCCTCCAAAGACTCGATTGGGACTGATTGGAGGAAAGATCAATCAACAGTCTGCCGAAAGAAGGGGGAAGACGGAAGATCAGAGAGTTGTACCGTAGATCTGGGTAGGAAAAAGGAGAGGCCGGAGGAAATAGCGGGATTGAGCAAAGAGGAAGGCTCGGAACCGGGGTGTCGTTGAAGGGAGCCCAGGCTTCAAATTAACAAAACCGACAAGCATCATGAGCACACGTGTGACGAGGAGCGAAGCGCGCAAAATGATGGCTGCCCACCAGCCGTCCGGAGGATCCAGCCCGGGGCAAGGATGGTCGACAGCACGACCTACCCGAACCTCGCGTCGGTTCTCCGGGCGGGGCGTTCCCGAGCCGTCATCAGATCCGACAGCGACGGAGCCGTCAACCGGGCCGACGGCCGCATCCCGACTGGCGCGGCGTAGGTCGAATGGGCCAGCGAGGAGCCGCCCCAGGACCAGCAGGCTCCCGGTAGCCATGCCGAGTCTGTGGCAGCGGCTACGTTGGAGTACCGCCGGAAGTCCGAGGCGCGACGGCGGAGCGAGCAGCGCCGGTTGAAGGAGATGGAGGAGTCGCCGGAGTGACAGGCCCAACTGCGGACGGCCGAGGAGGAGGAGCAGCAACTGTGGGAGAACCCACCCACAACGAGATATGCGCCCGAGCCCTGCATCCCGCCACCAGAAGTGGCAGAAGACTGGGCGCCCTCACCTCCGCGGTGGGTGCCTGAAATCCCACCCCCACTGCGGTATGAGGGATCACCGCAGTGGACGCCAGCAAGAAAACTCACGCCAAGGTTCGAGCAGTTACCACCGCTGCAGCAGCCTGAACGACGACAGCAGCAACAACGCGAGCAGCCACCACCGCAGCAGCAACCGGAACAACTCGAGCAGCCACCACCGCAACAGCAGCCCGAACGACAACAGCAGCCACAACGCGAGCGTCATCGCATTAGCTAGCCGACGTCTCTTCGCCGCTGAAGAGAATTATTCGGGCCATCATTGTGTGGGCCATCAAGAAGTTACGTTGTTATTTGGAAGGGTATCGATTTGAGGTAATAGCAGACCACCTCGCGCTGAAGTGGCTTAACTCAATCGATAGCCCCACTAGCGCGCTGGGCGTTAGAACTGCAACAGTATCAGTTTGACGTCCAATCCGGACGCGGAGACCAAAACATAGTCGCCGGTGCTGCCTCCCAATAGCCTTTAGATGTAATACACAGGATTCAGGAAGACGCCCCCGAGAACACTTGGTACCAGCGGATGCTAAAACTAGTACAGGAAAAACCAGAAGATTTCCCGGACAACGTTTACGAGAACGAGCAGTTATATCGACATAGAGGATCACGGCCCGACGATGAGGAATCCGTGCCATGGAAGCTGTATGTGGCCAAGGAACACCGACCGCGGGTGCTGTTGGAGTGCCATGACCAGCCGACGGCGGGGCATCTCGCGATTAGAAAGGCAACCACACGGGTTGCCCAGCGTTACTACTGTCCAGGATTCTTCCGCGATGTAGCTAGATACGTCCGTAGGTGCGATACGTGTCAGCGGTATAAGGTAAGCCAGAACAAGACGGCCGGTAAAATGTAAACCAGACAGATAAGTGAGCCCTTTGACACGATCTGAGCAGATTTTATTGGGCCCCTTCCGCGATCCAACTCCCGCGGTGTTACTGGTATTCTTCGACGCGTTTTCGAGATGGGTAGAGTTGGTCCCTTTGAGAAAAGCGACCTCAGCCCATCTCGAGAAATCCTTTCGAGAGAGGATTTTGAACCACTTCGGGGTTCCTCGCGTTTTCGTTTGTGACAACGGGACCCAATTTACAATTCGGTCCTTCAAGGCTTTCTGCAAACAAGCCGGAATGGAGATCCAATATACCGCGCCCTTTACTCCGCAGCAGAATCCGACTGAGAGGGCAAATATAACCATTAACACTATTGTCGCCCAATACATCGAAGAGAAGCATACGACCTGACGAGCTCTTGCCAGAACTAAATCTGGGTATAAGCAGCAGCGTTTCAGGCTCTACTGGGTTCAGCCCAGCCTTCATCGTTCACGGCATGGAGCCACGCCTCCCAGGGGCCCTGTACGATGAAGTCACGCCAGGAGACACAAACGCCGCTCGATCGCTCCTTGACAAGGCAGAAATGATTCGAGACGTGTTTAAGGCAGTACAGGATAATACGCAGAGAGCTTCACAAGAACAGAGGAGACATTAAGATCTCATCCGCCGCGCATGGAAACCCTCATTAGGATTTTTGGTATTTCTCAGACGACATCACTTGTCCAAGGCAGTGGACAACTTCCCCGCCAAGCTCACGCCCAAATACGAAGGGCCATACAAAGTCGTCAAGTTTATCGTGCCCTCAATAGTACGACTTCAGCAACTCCACGGAAGACAACGCAGAACCGCAGCACTGGCCGACCTGAAACCAACCTATCCCAGAGGGACCCAGGAATTAACACAACAGAAGCACGATGTCCACGAAGATCCTGTGGATACCGTAGCGTAAGCTACAAACAATTTACGAGACAGGCCAATGAGAAAGGAGCCAACGCGGAGTCAGTAAGGGCGACTTGATGGGAGGTGCGCCTTCCCAACGTCCTCACTCCCCTAAGGGGGAAGAACTCCAGCTTCACAAACTAACCCTCCGGAAAACTAACCACTAGTTGACCCGTTTTAGTCCATCATGACCACTGTGGAAAACCCAAAACTAATCCATTGTCTTTTCACAGATCTGACGACGGGGAATTCCCCTGATTGTTGGCACATGATCAAGTGCGTGGAGGAGGCCATCGGTCCCTGCACCGGATCCGAGGCCACGGAAGCCGCCTATGGGGGCTGGAGACGCCTGGTACGGTGGTCGCGGAGGAAGCCCTGAGCCCGAATGGCGTCTTGCTGGAGTACCCTTGGGAGAAGGGCGACGACGAGGCGGACACCAACACGCCAAGCGAGACGACCAATACGCCTAGCGAACTGACCAACCCGACCCCGGAAGGCATCGTCACCACCGACGACGAGGACAACTGTCCAACCGCTCCGCCGACACCAGCCTCTTCCGGAGAGGAGAGCGCGGGTGAGTGGGAGTTAAGCAGCCTGGAGAGCACGGTCGATTCCGGCACGAGCAGCACCGGGAACGAAAGCACACTTAAGACCCGGGTCCGGGAGGAGCTCTAGCGCGAAAGCCCTACATACTCCGAGAGAGACGGTGGTGAGGAGCAACCGTGGGTACGCGTGTGTACCTCACCACCCTACACCCATCAGCGCAGCAAGCCAGCCGTAGGCAACTGCGGCGAGCCACCCGAGCCTGGCTGGAGGCGTTCCACGTACCTACTGGAGGCGAAGCAGATGAGGAGATGCTAGCACTGGAGACGTTCCTCGAACCCACTGGAGGCGACGCAGATGAAGAGATGCCAGCCCTGGAGGCGTTCCTCGAACCCACTGGAGGCGACGCAAATGAGGAGATGCCAGCCCTGGAGGCGTTCCTCGAACCTACAGGAGGCGACGCAGATGATGAGATGCCAGCCCTGGAGGCGTTCCTCGAACCTACAGCAGGCGACGCAGATGAGGAGATGCCAGCCCTGGTGGCAGACGAGCAGCCTAACATCAAGGTTACAGCCAAAGAGCCGGACGATGAAGACGAAGGCGCGGAAGAGATGGATTGGATGGAGCAGAAACAACGATCCCTCGAACTGGACGTCATAGACAGACGCCCGGTACCCACGCAGGACCAAGCAGAAGTTGCACCGGCGCAGGACGCAGCGGCGTTGCGCCGCGACGACCGCTCCCGCCGAGCAACACCGGAGGGCGAGGAGTCGATCGTCCTCCCACCACTTTGGCGCAAAGGGTGGAGGGACCGCGATCCCTTGTGGATCTCATCTCGCCGCAGGAACGCAGCGGACGTCGTGTGGACCGGAAGTTCTTCTTCCGAGCAGGGGAATGGTCGCGATCACCATTTCGCAACGCCCTCCGAAGTAGGAGGGGAATGTAAGGAACCGTACGGCTCCTCACAAATAGAAGTATTAGTAGATAAGTTTAGTATTAATCGTGTTAGTAGATATGTTTAGTATTAATCGTAAGTTAAGATTAGGCCCGAACACCCGCACAAGATAGTCAAGCGGAACACCCACCGCTAGCGAGCCAAAGCTCACCTCAGACACACACACAAAGCGCGAGAACTCACCACGAAAAACTGGCACGCCCCAACTCCAGCCATAGGAGCGAGGGAGAGGACAATAGGATCGCGACATACACGGGAATTCGCACGCCAGAGAAATCAACCCCCGAAAACTAGCACACGCCAGGGGCCCGCTCAAGTGCGAGCGAGCGAAAAATAAGATCATGGAAGTTTTGAGAAAAACGGCGCCAAGACAAGAAGCTATTCACAAACTGGATGTCAGTGATTTGCGAGTGGTCGATTGTCGAACAAAAGTGAACAGAGGTCGTTTTGACGCTGGCCCAGGCGAGTGGCGACAAAGAACCTATCGAGGAGCAACGAGGAGTACAGCACCAACAACAAGAACAGGACAAACCAGCGGTCGTTTGACTCTGTACCGAGATTAAGTTCGCTGGACACGAAGTGATAATACCGTCCAGGAATCGACGCAAGGGATGGCTCGAGGGAAAGCTATCGGTGGCAGTCCTATAACGGGCAAGCGAAGATGACGACACGACGAAATTTCTAAAGGCAGAGCTATCAAGTTTCAGCATCATGAAGGGAACGTCGAACATGGCAGAGCATCAAATCACGATGAAAGACGACATTCCAATAAAGCAGCGATACTACCGCAAGAATCCGAAGGTTCAAGGGGAGATCAATGCGAGGGTGGATGAGCTTCTCCAAATGGGATACGTAGAACACTCAACAAGCCCATACAGCTTTCCCATCGTGATGGTTAAAAAAAGACGGGCAAATGGAGACTGTGCGTCGACCAAATGAGGGATGCACGGTACATCAGCAGCTTGGACCTAATGGATGGGTACTGGCAAATCCCACTGAAAGCAAACAGCAGGCAGTACACGGCGTTTACAGTGCCGGGGAAAGGCCTATTCCAGTGGAGAGTAATGCCATTCGGACTTCATTCGGCGTCTGCGACCTTTTAACGGGTGCTGGACCGGTTGATCGGTTTCGAAATGTCGCCGCACTCATAAGCTTACCAGGATGACATCATATTGATCGGGCGCTCGCTGGAAGAACACAAGGCCAACCTAAAGGAAGTGTTCCGACGGCTAAAGGAGGAAAATCTGAGGTTAAAACCGGAGAAGGCCCAATTTTTCAAGAAAGAGCTGTTGTATCTTGGTTATCGAGTGACTAGAAGGAATAGGCACGCATCCGGAGAAGGTAGCAGCCATCGCCGAACTAGAACCACCATCAACAGTAAGAGAGCTCTGACAGTACCTGGGCGTAGCATCATGGTACCGGCGGTTTGTACCTGACATCGCAAAAATAGTCAAGCCTTTCAACGATCTGCTAAGCAAGGGCAATAAGTGGGTGTGGACTCAGGAACATCAGACGGCGTTCGAAGAGGTAAAGACAAGACTAGTCGCAGACCCCGTACTGGCGTGCCCGGATTTCGACAAACCATTCATCTTGCAAACTGACGTGAGCGACTACGGCATCGGGGCAATCTTGACCCAGGAAACTGAACGAGGCGAAAATCTCTTACTCAAGCTTAACGCTCAACGGCGCTTAGAAGAATTACTCAACGACCGAGATGGAATGCTTGGCAATCGTCTGGGCGATCCGAATGCTCAAGCCGGATCTGCAAGGTTACCACTTACAGTCGTAACAGACCACATGGCGCTGAAGTGGCTCAACAGCATAGAGAGCCCTTCAGGGAGGATCGCCAGATGGGCCCTGGATGTGCAGCAGTACGACTTCGAAATAGCGCACAGGAAAGGGCAACTCAAAGTGGTGGCAGACGCTTTGTCAAGGCAGCCACTACCGGAAGCGCTTTGAGGGATCAAGGAGATGTCGGCGGCGGAAGCTTCTGCAGCATGCAGCTTTATTCTGGAAATGCGCGAAAAGATAAGGACCCAGCCGCAAAAGTATTCGGACTACGTGATGGAGGGTAATACCCTGTACAGGAACATACCTCATAGAGCGAGCGAGGACGTCGCAACATGGAAGATGTGCGTCCCGAAAGCTCTACGGGAAACGGTGAGGAAGAAGAACCACGACTCACCGGCGGCTGGCCATGTAGGAAGCCGAAAGACAACAGCACGTCTGGCAGCTCGGTATTACTGGCCAGGAATGCACAGAGACGCCGGAGCCCACGTGCGAGGATGCGAGACATGCATGAGATTCAAGCCGAATCAGATGGAAATGGCTGGGAAAATGCTGACGCAGGTGCCAGAGGAACCATGGGCTACGGTATGTGCGGACGGTATGTGCGGGCCTCAGCAACGAAATGCTGGTGGTATTGATAGGCCGGTTCTCCAAGTGGACTGAGTTGGTGCTGCTGCGAAGGGCGGCGGCCGAATCCCTTAAGAAAGCTTTTAAAGAACGCATAATCGCGAGTTATGGGGTCCCAAAAATAATCATAACGGATAACGGAGTACAGTTTGCCATCAAAATTTTCAAGAGTTTCCTGGCCGAAATGGGAACCAAGGAACAGTTCACAGCTCCATAAACCTAATAAGATGAAGACAATAATAGCGCAGTTCGCAGGGCAGAAGCAAAGAAACTGTGGCGAAAAAGGGCCAGAAATCATGGTGGCAGTAAACACGAGCGTTTCAGAATCCACAGGTTACACACCATCGTTCGTTACCCAAGGCAGAGAACCAAGACTACCGAGAGCCCTATACGACAGAGAGACCGTATGGACCGGACGACCGACTGAGACCCCGGAGAAGGCCAACAAACTCAGAGAAATCGCCAACGGTGGGTGATGTCGTGTGGGCCAAAAAACACCACTTATCGAAAGCGGCCGAGGGGCTCGCAGCAAAATTGGACCCAAGATACGACGGACCTTACCAAGTCATGGAAGTTGCGTCACCAGTAATCTGCAAAATACCACACATAAGCACAAAGAAAGAGCGGACCATCCACGTAAGCGAGCTGAAACAACAAAAAACGGAAAACATAAGCGAGCGGCTACAAGCGGACGCAACATACGAAAAACAACATTGAAAGTCCAAGGTCATCTCCAAGGACTCAAAGGATACAACGAAAAAAGTCCAAGGATATCTCCAAGGATTCTCAAAGGATTATACGAAAAGAGTCCAAGGATATCTCCAAGGATTCTCAACGAATACTACGAAAAGAGTCCAAGGATATCTCCAAGGATACCAAAAGGATACTACAAAAAAAAGAGGTGCAAGGATATCTCCAAGGATTCTTAGAGGATACTACGAAAAGAGTCCAATGATATCTCCAAGGATTCTCAAAGGATACTACGAACACACTCCAAGGATACCTTTAAGGATTCGAAAGGGATACTACGATGTGACTCCAAGGATAACTCCAGGGACTCGCCAAGGATACTAGAAATAGCTACTAGGACACGATAAGATAAATCCAAGGAATTTCTAACGGTACTACAAGGCAACTACAAAGGTGCAATGAATTACGTAAAGGACATCAGGAGAACGTCAAGAACACAAAGGGAGCAAACCAGAGCGTCCAAAGACTCGATTGGGACTGATTGGAGGAAAGATCAATCAACAGTCTGCCGAAAGAAGGGGGAAGACGGAAGATCAGAGAGTTGTACCGTAGATCTGGGTAGGAAAAAGGAGAGGCCGGAGGAAATAGCGGGATTGAGCAAAGAGGAAGGCTCGGAACCGGGGTGTCGTTGAAGGGAGCCCAGGCTTCAAATTAACAAAACCGACAAGCATCATGAGCACACGTGTGACGAGGAGCGAAGCGCGCAAAATGATGGGTGCCCACCAGCCGTCCGGAGGATCCAGCCCGGGGCAAGGATGGTCGACAGCCCGGCCTACCCGAACCTCGCGTCGGTTCTCCGGGCGGGGCGTTCCCGAGCCGTCATCAGATCCGACAGCGACGGAGCCGTCAACCGGGCCGACGGCCGCATCCCGACTGGCGCGGCGTAGGTCGAATGGGCCAGCGAGGAGCCGCCCCAGGACCAGCAGGCTCCCGGTAGCCATGCCGAGTCTGTGGCAGCGGCTACGTTGGAGTACCGCCGGAAGTCCGAGGCGCGACGGCGGAGCGAGCAGCGGCGGTTGAAGGAGATGGAGGAGTCGCCGGAGTGACAGGCCCATCTGCGGACGGCCGAGGAGGAGGAGCAGCAACTGTGGGAGAACCCACCCGCAACGAGATATGCGACCGAGCCCTGCATCCCGCCACCAGAAGTGGCAGAAGACTGGGCGCCCTCACCTCCGCGGTGGGTGCCTGAAATCCCACCCCCACTGCGGTATGAGGGATCTCCGCAGTGGACGCCAGCAAGAAAACTCACGCCAAGGTTCGAGCAGTTACCACCGCTGCAGCAGCCTGAACGACGATAGCAGCAACAACGCGAGCAGCCACCACCGCAGCAGCAACCGGAACAACTCGAGCAGCCACCACCGCAACAGCAGCCCGAACGACAACAGCAGCCACAACGCGAGCGACACCAGCAGCAACAACTCGATCTGCCGCAGCAACAGCCAGGGGACCCGATGGGACAACACATCCGGACGGACATACCGGCGGCCCACGTGAGCCACAGTACCCGGACATTAGTGGACGAAAGGGTAAGGTGGCGGCAGAAGACGGTCGTCAGGACCTGGCCGGAGGGACCCACGAAGGAGACGGCGGCGACGGAGGAGCACCGGGTCTGGGAGGAGAGTGGTCCCGCGGCAGACCGGAGCCATCGAGCAACGGACCGACAACACCGGCATCAGCAGCAACAGACGGCTCGACGGCAGCACCGGAGCCATGGACACCACCGACACCGAGCACTGGACCGGCGACACCGGCATCGGCAGCAACAGACGGCCCGACGGCAGCACCGGAACAGGACGAGCCGCTGGAAAGGGGGCCCTGGGTGTGGCCCGAGCCCGGCAGCACTCCGCGCCCGAAATCACCGAGGTGGTGGCCAGGCCAAAGTTGGTGAGGATGATGTCGGCGCCGGAGAGCCTGCGTTGGCGAGAGATCGCAGAGCACGAGTGGCCCGAAGGGATCGCGGAGGCACCGGCGGTGAAAGAGGCCCGCATCCTAGGCGGCAGGCGCAGCGTGCGCGTATGGAGAGAAAGGAGCGCCTTCCGAGTCCGGTTGGGGCTCGCGGGCCCGAGAGTGTTTGAGGAGCAGCCAAATAAAGTTTAAAAAGGAAAAAGAAAACGAAACAAAGTTTGAAAACGGCATAGGACGGGAAACGCGGCTGAAACAGGGGCGAGAAGAAAGGGGCATACATGGCAGCTCCTGCATTGGGTTAATGCAGGAAGCAGCCAAACAAATACCAAAATACTCACCTGCTGCTTAGCAAATGCGAAATCCTCTCCGCAACCGCTCTTGAGTGTTGTCAGCGTGGAGCCAGGCTCAGCCGCCTGAGAACGAACGAAGGGCGAGAGAGGACGAATGGAGAGAGAACGGATGAAATAGAAAGGAGTGAAGAAATGCGAAAACTTACCTAGAAAGTTGCAAAATCACCATGAGCCAAAGAAGGGGGCGCCTCAATAGGCGATCGATTGGCACTGGACGATAGTGCGATCGATGGGCACAGGGAAATGGAAATATCGGCAAAAGGTGGTAATATTGAAACGAGCAGGTGGCAACGCCGCACCGTCGGTATCGATAGTCGAAAAAACATCGATCACGCACGGATGGTGTGACCAGGCGGAGGAACCGTGAAAATGAGTGGGAGGCAGCAATGAGCAGCGAGCTGAGGATCGACAGCCCATGGGTATCGATGTCCCAGTGGAAATATGGGAAATATCGGCGCGGGAGATTTCAAGTTGCTAGGAGGAGGATGACCAACGCTGTAGAAACTCAACGGAGGGAGCATCACAAGGACTCGAAGGCTAGGATATGCAAGAAAAGCCGGAGAGTAGGAACAAGTTTTAAATGTTTCCCGAAGTAAAGGGGGAATGTGAGGAGTTGAATAACTCCCCACAAATATAAGCAGCAGAAGCAGCAGCAGCAGATGGCCGGCCGCTTATCAGATACGCGGCGACTTCGCGTAGTAACGGCGCGGCGAGGAGAGGATGGAGAACGACGGATTTTTGAGACCAAGGATGGAGAGCGAGAGAGTTTGGAGACCAAGGAGCGGATAAGGAGAGAGTGGAGACTTGCCGGGCAGAGCAAGAATGCCATGTGGGGATAACGGGACTCCACCGTACTTTGTACTCTCGCGTGAGTTTTGGACAGGGAGAAGAAGTGCCACATCTGGGCGGTGGAGCGGCACACAGGAGTACCACAAGCATCATGGGAATCAGCGGGACGGCAGCAGTGTGCAGAACATCGGTTGGAAGCGGTACGTGAAGGACAAGTGGGTCAACCAGGAGTCACGGACTTTGGTATCGGATTCGACTTGCGATGTCCCGGAGCGGCGTACGCCTGAACCCAAAACGAGTACCAAAAGCCACGTTACGTCCAGCCGCGCAGCCAGCACCGCCAGGAGCAGTGCGTAAGATAGCGTCAGCAGCAGGCCAGTTACTACATCACGACAGCCACGCAACACAGAGCGAGCCACGCGAAAACGTCCCGGACAACACGCAGAAGGGTGAGGCTAGGGAGGAACGTTCGTTTACACTAGGCGTAGAAGCGAAGTAAGGCGCGAGGCAGCTTCCTAGAGTTCCGCATTGACGGTCCGCGCGGGCTGAGCGGAAACGCCAGTGGGACCATCCGGGACAGAGCAAGGGACAGGCGGCGGTGTGTCGAAAGGAGTTATCCTGGAGCTTCCCTAAGCCCGTACGGCTGATCCCCGAGTCCGAGTCGTCACAAGCAGTCACCGAGTCGACGAGTCAGGAACGAGCAGCGAGCATCTTCAGGGAGTCGCAAGGATCTTCATGGAGCTACAGGACTGGAGCACCGAGTCAACAAGGCGAGAGGTCGTCGAGACAACCAGGACCGTCGGAAGTACCGAAGGCCACAGGTGGCTAGTCAAGGCCAACCAAGCTACCAAGACCTTTGCAAGAAGATACCCGCAATAAACCCTCTACGTACCCGTGACTTCTGTGCTTTCTCACTGAGCTACTGGGCAGTCACATTTATACAAATTTGGTGGAACGAACACACAATCTACTGAGCTAACCGATTGAATCTCGTAGCGAGCAGACAACAAAAATCAGTTCGTAACAATGGTTCTGGGTAATTCTCGGTGTGGTCATCGGAGCTTTGCTCGGCGCTGGCCCTTGCCCGATTTCCTACTCTTGTTTCCGACAGCAGTCGATGTTCCGCAGATCGAGTGGGCCGCAGTCCTAGCAACAGATGACTTTGGGATTCCGGCATTCCGTAGCGTAGTGACCAGCTTGGTCGCAGTTTCGGCAGGTGGTCGTGACATCGATCGCTTCTCCCGAGGCTCGAAGTCCTCATTCCTCGGGCGCGGCACCTGCGGTTCGGCTGGCGATGCATTGTTCGGATTCCCCCAGGGTCGTGAGATTTGGCGATCAGATGCGTTCTCGGTGTCCATATATCCTCGGCTAGACTAGCCTCCTCGGCTACGGGCGACCTTGAAGTTGACCACCAGATGGGTGAGTTCGGTCAGCTGTTTTCATACACACGCTCCAACTCTTGTTCTGGTGAGAATCCTGCGCGGCGCATCTGAAGGCGAGGATCGACGAAGTATTCCTTGAATGGTTCGTTCCCCCTTGGAGACGATTTCGTCGTCAAGCCGTTGATAATACCTGGGCGGTAAAAAGAAATCCAGAAATTCCCGAGGGACCTCCGCCCAGGCTCCTCCTTGGAGTCCACTGGTGCGAGACCAGCTCTCGGCTCGGCCAGTCAGAAGTACGACAATTGCGTGGGATAAATATTTCCGGTCGATACGGTAGGTATCCGCCCGTTCTTCCATGTGTTCAACGAAGCTAAGCGGGTCCGACGTGCCGTCGAAAGACAATACCCACTTGGTCATTTTGTCGACCAACATGGAGCACACGTCCGCGTCGAACTGGGAGGTTGTGCTCGTGGTGATCCTGGTGTCCGGCGTGGTCTTGGTGCTGGCGACGTTTTGGGCACCGTTAGGTGTGGCCCGCGGCCGGTGCAACCGTGTGCATAGATGCCGTGCCGGGGCTCCCCGGGCTCCCCAGGGAATTTCCATACTTTAGCTCCATTTTTCCGAGCCGTATCTGGACCGCGTCGAGGAGTCCGTGTTGCCGTACGAAGGCGTAGAACCGGGACCGTTGCTCTTCGACCACACCGATGCGTTCGAGGCCAAGCTTGAGTAGGATTGCGTCGAGTTCGTGCTTCCTCCGATATGATATCCAGGTAACACCCATGTTACCGTTGGAAGCGATGGCTCACCGCGTTGGATGCCGACGGTGTCGATGGCTTCGTAGTCGCGGAGGGTACCAGCGGGTTGTGTGCTCGCCGCGTGGCTAGACTCTCCTTCGTGGCGTGTCTAGGGACACGAGTAGTGATCGACGCGTATCCTAATGGATATAACGGATCAGGATGGGCGTTCTCAGAGCGAGGGTGGAAAGTTGTATCTTTAAAGCGTTGAGTCCTTGGAGGATCCTGGTAGCGATGAGGTTAATATCCTTAAGTGTGTCCCTGTAGCGATCCAGCAGGTCCTGGTGTATTCTCGCAGTGATCCTTGAGGCGTGTCTTTGTACCGATGCAGCAGGTTTTGGTGTATCCTCGCAGTGATCCTTGAGGCGTGTCCTTGTAGTGATGCAGACGGTCCTGGTGTATCCTCGCAGTGATCCTTGAGGCATGCCCTTGTAGCGTAACTGTGCTTCTTTTTTTTTCGTACCCTTTGTGATGTGTTTTTTAAATTTTTCTTTGCTTCGTGTACTTTTGTCGTCGGGTCTAGCGCAACTTCGTGTCGGGTTGTTCGTAACTTCGTGTCGGTTCGGCTTCCTTGGAGGATCCTGGTAGCGATGAGGTTAATATACTTAAGTGTGCCCCTGTAGCGATCCAGCAGGTCCTGGTGTATTCTCGCAGTGATCCTTGAGGCGTGTCTTTGTACCGATGCAGCAGGTCCTGGTGTATCCTCGCAGTGATCCTTGAGGCGTGTCCTTGTAGTGATGCAGCAGGTCCTGGTGTATCCTCGCAGTGATCCTTGAGGCTTCTTTGCTTCGTGTACTTTTGTCGTCGGGTCTAGCGCAACTTCGTGTCGGGTTGTTCGTAACTTCGTGTCGGTTCGGCTTCTATCGTCGTCGGGTCTGACTGTACCTCGCGGCTGTACTTTTTCCTGTTTCTCCTTCTTACTATTTTCCTTCCTTTTAAAAGAACAAATCTAGCCTAGCAACTGATGTTCCCCTGGTTTTCCGACCATAACCTTTTTTCTTTCGACTCTGAAATTTTTACTGGTGGTGCTTAAGGCCACGATGGATGAAATTAGAGTCACGCCAGGGTCTCTTCACAGAAAATGTTTATATTTTAGGACAGACAGGATAACGGACGAAGACTGTAGTTTCGCCTGAGTCATTAAGGCCTACTAACCGTTCACCGGCTGTTGCCACTTCCGGGGCTCTACCGCACCTTGTACTGCCTATAGCTAATACCCTAGCACCTCCCCCTGTCCCACTTACTAGCATGATCCCTAGGAAAAACACGCATTATGCATCATATTGTCACAAACCTCTCACTTCCCAATCAAAATCATCACCAAATTTAATTTTAGACAGATAAGCGATTACTCTTCATTTAAAATACTTGTTCCGGATGGGCTGTTCTCTAAACTTCTTTGCCCCAATATTTGGCCTGCTGATATAATTGTCCACGAGTATATACAAAAAAATAGGTCCCTTTCCATGACTTCATTGTCGGCGCCCAGCTCTGATATAAATTCAAAAAACTAAATTTCCTAATTCACTATCAGAATGTTCGGGGGCTTCTTAGTAAACTCTCTACGCTTTATATAAATAGTTCAATTTTTGAGGCCAATGTTATTGTACTTACTGAGACCTGGCTAAACCCATCCGTACACGATAGTGAGATTTTGTCTAATAACTTTTTTGTTTATCGGAAGGATCGTCAGACCCGTCGAGGTGAAGGCGTTCTTATTGGAGTCAAATCCAATTTAACTTCTGAGTTTGTTGATATTTCTGAATCATCAGGTATTGAATTTATTTCCGTAAAACTATCTTTCCCAAAAAGAAACATTTTTTTAACCTGCTCGTATATATCTCCTGGCTCTGAATTTAACGTGTATCTATTGCACCTGTCCGCAATACATTCTATCTCCTTGTTGCTTTCTGAAACTGACCAACTTATTGTGCTTGGTGACTTTAATCTTCCCAATATCTCTTGTTTGGAGAGTAAGGACTCATTGGCAATGATTCCTAGGATGCAAAATGATTTTATTGATGGTCTTGTTGAACTATCTTTGCAGCAAGTTAACAGGATTCCCAATCATATTGGTCGTCTTCTTGACTTAATCTTTGTTTTTGATAGTAGCGATGCTGAAGTCAGTCGTATTTCGCCACTATCTTTACCTGAAGATTGATATCATGCTACCCCTCAGCTCTGTATTAATGGATTTTTAATAAACCTAGGACTGCAATAAATGTACAGCCTAGTTTGTGTTTTAAGAGGACTGATTACGGCAGACTAGTGGAATCTTTATCGACAGTAAGCTGGTCCTTTTTAGTTGACCTTCCTGTTGATGATGCAGTTGGGTACTTTTATGAGATCCTTTACCGTCTATTTGATGAACATGTCCCTCTTTCCTCCATGAAGAATTCTTACAGCTCTCCATGGTTTACCCGTCAACTATCTTATCTGAAGAATAAAAAAACCAGACTTCACCAAATATAGTTCAGCTAAGGTGGAATTTGCCCAGTACAATTCTGATTGTTACAAAAATTACCTGTCTCGTTGTAAGCGTGATTTCAAAAGTAATCCTAAGCTTTTCTTTTCTTTCGTCAATTCTAAACGGAAATCTAACTGCTTCCCTCCCTCTCTTTTTCTCAATTATATTGTAGCATCTGATGATAATGATATTTCCAACTTATTCGCAAACTTTTTTCAATCGACATATACGAAATGCAATAGTGTCATTAATAAAGATTATCCATACCCACTACCTCATTTGAACTCTATCTTCAAACTAGTGATTGATGTATCTGATGTTCTTCAGAGTCTTAATACTCTCAAGCTCTCATTTTCTCCGGGTCCTGATAGAATACCAAGTTGTATACTTAGGGATTGTTCATCTTATCTTGCTCTTCCCTTAACATTGATATTTAATCTGTCCCTCAGTCAATGTAGATTCCCATCCATATGGAAGGAATCCTTTATTATCCCATTGTTTAAAAAAGGGAACAAGTCCGATATCTCAAACTATCGCGGTATTGCTAAACTCAGTTCTATTCCTAAACTTTTTGAAAAAAATTATTACCTGTCAGTTGCAGCATCATTGCAGTTCTATTATTTCACCATGTCAGCATGGCTTCACTAGATGTCGCTCTACTTCTACAAACCTACTTGAATTTACGTCTTTAATTACTAGAGGTTTTCTGACACATCATCAAACTGATGTGATTTATACCGATTTCTCTAAAGCTTTTGATTCAGTGAACCATAGGATTCTTATTTATAAACTGTCCCTTTTAGGTTTTCCACCCAACCTACTAGAGTGGATACTTTCCTACCTTTCTAATAGAACTCAAATGGTCTGTATTAATAATAAAATTTCCAAAACAATTAATGTTACTTCTGGAGTGCCAAAGGGTAGCCACCTGGGACCTTTACTTTTTGGCTTAATGATTAATGATCTACCTTATGTCATAAAATCGTCAACTGTTTTAATGTATGCAGATGATGTCAAGCTATGTTTGTCCATGTGTTTACCTAATTCATATAATGACCTTCAATTAGATCTTGATTGTTTGTATACGTGGTGCATGATTAACATGTTGAATTTGAACTATTCTAAATGTAACTTTATGTCCTTTCATCGTTGTAATCCATCTCTGTATTCTTATTCTATCGGAAATAACGCCCTTGAACGTACTTTTTCTGTTCAGGATCTTGGCGTTCTATTTGATCACAAACTTAGATTTAAAGACCATAACTAACAAAGCCAGAAGTCTCCTGGCGTTTATGAAGCGCTGGTCAAGGGAGTTTGATAATCCATACACAACAAAGCTTTTGTATGTTTCTCTTGTTCGTCCGTCAATGGAATATTGCTCGTGTATATGGTCACCTCAAATTAGCTGTTACCAAAATATGTTAGAGTCCGTTCAAAAACAATTCCTTTTATTTGCTTTGAGAGACTTAAACTAAGACACAGGTAGTCGATTGCCCTCTTATCATGCGAGGTTGAGCCTGCTGGACTTACCAACCCTGAACCATCGTAGAAAGTTTCATGGAGTTATGTTTTTGCATAAATTAATTAATGGTGACGTCGACTCTCCCTTCTTTCTTAGTTCCTTCAACTGGAATGTACCCTGTAGAACAGTTCGTCGTTTTCGTCCGTTGTCCCTGCCAATTTGTAGATCCAATTATGCCTTCATGATCCTTTTCGGGTTCTTTGTGACGACTATAATGCACTGTGTCACGTCTTACTGTTTGATAGCCCTAATGCAACTAATTATGATAAGCTTATGTATTTTCTATCTTCCAATAATTTGTAAATTTCTATGTTACTAGCCATTCTATGTGAGCATGTATTTTAAACTGTCTATTGTTATGTCGTCTTTTTCCATGTCCGCGATTTCGTTTTCTTGCCCAAATCGGTTAAGGGCTCCGCGCGTAACAAGCATTGCTTGGTGTCGTAAGGGCGACTTGTTTGTACTGACCATAGTGCATCAACGTCCAAGAATACTTTTGGGTCGTTCTACAGGAGGGGGAAAAAGAAAAGGTCAGGATCGACCCCATCAACCGTGGTCGATCTCCGGAGCAAAGACAAAGGTCCGGAAAATCAGATCCTGTCACCCGAAAATCGGATTTCCGGCTTTACAGGAATTCCCGAAGATGGGAAAGCAGGCCCCATCACCTGGGGCGCGTTCTCCGATCTCGGCGAGGGAAAAATTCCGGAGAAGAAGGACTGGGCCAGTTCCCCGATCCGGAGAAAGCACTTCTCCGGCGGTCGCGGGAAGGAGGGGCCCCGTCATCCTCGAGCTCTCTTCCCCTTTTCGTCCCGGCAAGCACCCGAACACTCTCGAACTTTCACTGACACATTATTGGTTTCCACTTTGTTACACTTTAATTTCTTCTTATGCTATCCCTATCCTATCTGCCACACATGTTCTCCGAATTTCGGGAATTCGGGCCCTCGGCCAGCTCACCCACACAGTAAAAAACAAGGAAGAACGCTATAGTCGAGTACCTCGACTATCAGATACCCGTTACTCAGCTAAATAGAGATATGCAAGTAGCAAAGCGAGATTAAAATGCGCCACCTACCGGCGGTATACAGATTTAAGCGTTATGGGCGTTAGAGTGGGCGTGTCAAATTTTTTTTTGGATCAATCGATAGGTAATGACGAGACGAATACATTTCAGTTAAAATTTTTTATCTAGCATAAAAATTGTGGGCGTCACAGGTTTTCGCGGTTTGTGGGCGTTAAAGTGGGCGTGGCAAATTTTTTTTTAGGTCAATCGATAGGTATTGATGAGAACCTTACATTTCAGTTAAAATTTTTATTCTAGCATCAAAACTGTAGGAGCCACAGTTTTGGGCGGTTTGTGGGCGTTAGAGTGGGCGTGGCAGTCTACTGATGATGCAGTTGGGTACTTTTATGAGATCCTTTACCGTCTATTTGATGAACATGTCCCTCTTTCCTCCATGAAGAATTCTTACAGCTCTCCATGGTTTACCCGTCAACTATCTTATCTGAAGAATAAAAAAACCAGACTTCACCAAATATAGTTCAGCTAAGGTGGAATTTGCCCAGTACAATTCTGATTGTTACAAAAATTACCTGTCTCGTTGTAAGCGTGATTTCAAAAGTAATCCTAAGCTTTTCTTTTCTTTCGTCAATTCTAAACGGAAATCTAACTGCTTCCCTCCCTCTCTTTTTCTCAATTATATTGTAGCATCTGATGATAATGATATTTCCAACTTATTCGCAGACTTTTTTCAATCGACATATACGAAATGCAATAGTGTCATTAATAAAGATTATCCATACCCACTACCTCATTTGAACTCTATCTTCAAACTAGTGATTGATGTATCTGATGTTCTTCAGAGTCTTAATACTCTCAAGCTCTCATTTTCTCCGGGTCCTGATAGAATACCAAGTTGTATACTTAGGGATTGTTCATCTTATCTTGCTCTTCCCTTAACATTGATATTTAATCTGTCCCTCAGTCAATGTAGATTCCCATCCATATGGAAGGAATCCTTTATTATCCCATTGTTTAAAAAAGGGAACAAGTCCGATATCTCAAACTATCGCGGTATTGCTAAACTCAGTTCTATTCCTAAACTTTTTGAAAAAAATTATTACCTGTCAGTTGCAGCATCATTGCAGTTCTATTATTTCACCTTGTCAGCATGGCTTCACTAGATGTCGCTCTACTTCTACAAACCTACTTGAATTTACGTCTTTAATTACTAGAGGTTTTCTGACACATCATCAAACTGATGTGATTTATACCGATTTCTCTAAAGCTTTTGATTGAACCATAGGATTCTTATTTATAAACTGTCCCTTTTAGGTTTTCCACCCAACCTACTAGAGTGGATACTTTCCTACCTTTCTAATAGAACTCAAATGGTCTGTATTAATAATAAAATTTCCAAAACAATTAATGTTACTTCTGGAGTGCCAAAGGGTAGCCACCTGGGACCTTTACTTTTTGGCTTAATGATTAATGATCTACCTTATGTCATAAAATCGTCAACTGTTTTAATGTATGCAGATGATGTCAAGCTATGTTTGTCCATGTGTTTACCTAATTCATATAATGACCTTCAATTAGATCTTGATTGTTTGTATACGTGGTGCATGATTAACATGTTGAATTTGAACTATTCTAAATGTAACTTTATGTCCTTTCATCGTTGTAATCCATCTCTGTATTCTTATTCTATCGGAAATAACGCCCTTGAACGTACTTTTTCTGTTCAGGATCTTGGCGTTCTATTTGATCACAAACTTAGATTTAAAGACCATAACTAACAAAGCCAGAAGTCTCCTGGCGTTTATGAAGCGCTGGTCAAGGGAGTTTGATAATCCATACACAACAAAGCTTTTGTATGTTTCTCTTGTTCGTCCGTCAATGGAATATTGCTCGTGTATATGGTCACCTCAAATTAGCTGTTACCAAAATATGTTAGAGTCCGTTCAAAAACAATTCCTTTTATTTGCTTTGAGAGACTTAAACTAAGACACAGGTAGTCGATTGCCCTCTTATCATGCGAGGTTGAGCCTGCTGGACTTACCAACCCTGAACCATCGTAGAAAGTTTCATGGAGTTATGTTTTTGCATAAATTAATTAATGGTGACGTCGACTCTCCCTTCTTTCTTAGTTCCTTCAACTGGAATGTACCCTGTAGAACAGTTCGTCGTTTTCGTCCGTTGTCCCTGCCAATTTGTAGATCCAATTATGCCTTCATGATCCTTTTCGGGTTCTTTGTGACGACTATAATGCACTGTGTCACGTCTTACTGTTTGATAGCCCTAATGCAACTAATTATGATAAGCTTATGTATTTTCTATCTTCCAATAATTTGTAAATTTCTATGTTACTAGCCATTCTATGTGAGCATGTATTTTAAACTGTCTATTGTTATGTCGTCTTTTTCCATGTCCGCGATTTCGTTTTCTTGCCCAAATCGGTTAAGGGCTCCGCGCGTAACAAGCATTGCTTGGTGTCGTAAGGGCGACTTGTTTGTACTGACCATAGTGCATCAACGTCCAAGAATACTTTTGGGTCGTTCTACAGGAGGGGGAAAAAGAAAAGGTCAGGATCGACCCCATCAACCGTGGTCGATCTCCGGAGCAAAGACAAAGGTCCGGAAAATCAGATCCTGTCACCCGAAAATCGGATTTCCGGCTTTACAGGAATTCCCGAAGATGGGAAAGCAGGCCCCATCACCTGGGGCGCGTTCTCCGATCTCGGCGAGGGAAAAATTCCGGAGAAGAAGGACTGGGCCAGTTCCCCGATCCGGAGAAAGCACTTCTCCGGCGGTCGCGGGAAGGAGGGGCCCCGTCATCCTCGAGCTCTCTTCCCCTTTTCGTCCCGGCAAGCACCCGAACACTCTCGAACTTTCACTGACACATTATTGGTTTCCACTTTGTTACACTTTAATTTCTTCTTATGCTATCCCTATCCTATCTGCCACACATGTTCTCCGAATTTCGGGAATTCGGGCCCTCGGCCAGCTCACCCACACAGTAAAAAACAAGGAAGAACGCTATAGTCGAGTACCTCGACTATCAGATACCCGTTACTCAGCTAAATAGAGATATGCAAGTAGCAAAGCGAGATTAAAATGCGCCACCTACCGGCGGTATACAGATTTAAGCGTTATGGGCGTTAGAGTGGGCGTGTCAAATTTTTTTTTGGATCAATCGATAGGTAATGACGAGACGAATACATTTCAGTTAAAATTTTTTATCTAGCATAAAAATTGTGGGCGTCACAGGTTTTCGCGGTTTGTGGGCGTTAAAGTGGGCGTGGCAAATTTTTTTTTAGGTCAATCGATAGGTATTGATGAGAACCTTACATTTCAGTTAAAATTTTTATTCTAGCATGAAAACTGTAGGAGCCACAGTTTTGGGCGGTTTGTGGGCGTTAGAGTGGGCGTGGCAGTCTACTGAAACAAACTTGCGCTGCGTAAGAAGCTCAGGAATCTTTACGCCAAATCTCAATAGCCTAGCTCTCATAGTTTTCGAGATCTCAGCGTTCATCCGGACAGACAGACGGACAGACGGACAGACGGACATGGCTAGATCGACTCGGCTAGTGATCCTGATCAAGAATATATATACTTTATGGGGTCGGAAACGCTTCCTTCTGCCTGTTACATACTTTCCGACGAATCTAGTATACCCTTTTACTCTACGAGTAACGGGTATAACTAGTTGACATGTACTAGTACTGTAATTAAAATCTTAGGCAATGATGCCTAATTCATACAAATAGTGTTCAAATAGAATAGAACTAGAAAACCAGAAAATTAATTATATATAAATATAAATAATATATATTTAATTATGAATTTAATAAAATATGTTGACAATAACAAAAAAAAAAATGAAATGATACTTCAAAATTTTTTTCTGACTGTAATTAAAACTACAGGAACAAAATTTAAATCTCTGGATAATCTTCAAAGTCAAAATCTAATAAATTCTGGATGGAGCAGTGGAGACAAAATTTCTACGGACCCCACTTCAACTTTTCTGTACCATTAAAAAATTTGTTGGGATTTGCTAAGGACTATTAAAAAGTTTTGTTAAAATGTAAATATGAAGTAGTGTTGATGCTGACTAAGAATCTTGGCGATGTGTTCGAACAAATCAGTAAAGAACAGAACTTTTAAACTGGAAATGACGAATATATTCTGGAAAATTTCCCATGTAACTCCGAGCGATTTTGCAAAAATTAAGAAGTACAATTTTATTAAAAGTGGTGTAAGCCTATCAATCGCATTCCGGAATTGGTATTCATAAGTTAACCCCGAATTGGAGTGTGAGAGTCAACACAGTTGGAATGTGAAATTGTCGGCTAACCGCGTAAAACCAATATTTGTAATAATTGGATTTACACTAAATGGAGAAGTTATCACAAATAATTTATCAAACTTGAAAGTTCATTTGAACTCTGAATCATAACCATATGATAAACTGAATGTTGATTTTAGTAAGAATCAGTATGCTCACCTATATGAAATGTATACAAGATATCAATCTAGCTTCTATAATCGTGAATCACAACCATTTTTGACCCCAAATGAATTTAAATTGAAGGCCCCTATTATTGTGGTTGATCTTTCATATCAAAACGAAACAGTGAAAACTAGTCCTATTGATGTGAGAATTTCAATAGAACTGAAAACACTAAGTCACGAAAATACCCAAGCTTACTGTCTCCTCATACAAGACCGTTTAGTTGTATATAACCCATTAAACGGACTAGTACAACGAGTTGTTCAACATTAGAAAAATGTTGAAAGCTACTGTTTCGATTGATGTTTAAGATTTCTATGATAATAATAATAATTTTATTCTAAAGGAATTGGAATTGTATTCGAAAAAGATCCAAACTTGTATAATAGTTTTTTAATAGAACCACCATATGATTTTACTTTGCTAAATACAAAATCTCAAAAGACTGCAATTTGGTTAACCAATACACATCACAAAATTTTTTGGAACGATGGAGAGATCAGTTTTCTACAAACTAAGGATAATTACAAGCGGAAAACAAATAATTTGTAAAGGTGTGGAAAAGAAACGATTTCTACAGAAGTTTTTTGGGAGTCGTCAGCTCATTAATATCGAGGAAATGGGCTGTCCGTCATTAAACAAGTTTAAAGGAAAACCGGTTTCCCTATTGTGAAACACACCTCAAGGGCGGGGTTTGTGCTCTAAAGAATGCATACATTATTTTGACATTTTTAAAAAGTATTTTAAAAATGTATTGGCCAACAATCTTACTTTGCCTATTTCCGGTTTCTTATGTATTCTCCTTCTCACTTTGACACAGTGTGCAATAAAATTTAAAACCTGTTTACATGATGGATAAAAGGATATTAGTTTGAGAAGGATGGAAACATCTTAAATATGATAACAAGTTCCCATCAATGTTTCGGAGGTTAACCATCATTATTAAATATGAGCAACATATATTTCACCGGCGGGGAATTAGAGGGATCCAAAAGATCAATTTTTTTAAAAGAAGAATAATACTGTTTTTGGTAAATTAAATAGGGACGTGAAAACTGATTACTCAAGTAATTAGAGACTATCAAACAACTAGTTTTACCAAGCATTTTGATGGAAAATCAAAGTATTGAATTCATGTATATATTTTTTATTATCCAAATAGAAGAAATTTTCTTTTTTTTCGGTCAAGGGATAATATTCCATGAATTTTTTCCATTACCTTGACTTTTGCGCCTACCTCAAGACATTTTAGCAATCCTTTGCGTCATCACTATTTGTATTGTTCCTAACAGTTATAAATGGTTCGCAAATAAAAAATTCTTTCCCAATTATTTTTTTTATGATTTTTTTTATGAATGAATTTGTTCCGTTACCTTGACTTTTGCGCCTGCTTCGAGACATTTTAGCAATCCTTTGAACTATTTGTGTTGCTGGTTACATTTATAAAAGGTTCGCAAATATAAATACTTTCCAAATTATATTGTTTATTACATTTTTATGAAGGGATAATATTCCATGAATTTTTTCCATTGCCTTTACCTTTGCGCCTGCGTCGAGGCCTTTTTGCAATCCTTTACACCACCACTAGGGGACATGCCCCATCTTAGCCAAATTGCTTTTTTACAGGAGTAAAGTGCAATGGTCGCTTTCTTGGTTCTCTCTTGGCTGTTTAAGCCCCATTTGAGGCGCTTATCTAATACTAACCCCAAGTACCTGGCGTGATCGCTAAAAGAGAGATTACAATTGTTTAGAATGGGTGGGTTGAGTTGTGGAATTTTGTATCTATTGTTAATAGAACAAGTTCCGTTTTCGAGGGATTTACCCCAAGTCCGTTCGCTATCGTCCATTCCGATAGTATTTTAAGTTTAGCGGTCATAAGATCGCAAAGTGTTTGTGGATATTTTCCATTAAAGATGATAACGACGTCGTCTGCGTTTGCCACAACCTTACAACTTCCTCCTTCCAGAATCCGCAGTAGTTTATTTACTGCGATATTCCACAGGAGGGGTGATAGTACAATTCCTTGCGGGGTGCCTACCATTCTGCCTATCAGCAATTTATGGGCGGCTCAACCCCTAGTTCTGTGAGAGATTCTGTTATAGCAGTGGGGAGCACGTTATTGAAAGCTCCCTTTATATCCAGGAAGGCGATCAGTGTGTATTCCTTGATGCTGAGTGATTTATCGATGCTGCTTACCACCAAGTGTAGCACCGATTCGGATGACTTACCTTTGGTGTAAGCGTACTGTGCTTCTGATATTTAGGCTTATCATTCTTTCAAAGCTCTTAAGCAGGAATGATATTAGGCTTATTGGGCTAAAATCCTTTGCTGTGGTGTGAGTGGCCTTCCCTGCCTTGGGAATGAAAACCGCCAGGTTGGATTGGAAGATTTTTTTCAACCAGTTTATGGCTGTTTGTCCTCCTGCCGGTGTTATCCAGTCCGGTCCCGGCGATTTGTATTGTTTGAAAGTATGAATGGACCATTTCATGTTGCGGTCTGTTAGGAGTGGATCTAATTCGATTCCCTCTCCAGCTCCTCTTTTAGGAGGATGACCAGTTTGTTGTCTCCCCGGGAAGTGAGCGCCTAGGAGCAAGTCCAAGGACTCCTTACTGGAGTCTGTCCATGATCCATTTGCTTTTTGAAGATAGCCCAAAGGCGCGGCTGTCTTAGAGAGAATTTTCCTGAGCCTTGCGGCATCAGTTGTTTTTTCCATGTCAGAGCAGAAGGTCTGCTATGCCGTTAGTTTTGCTCTTCTAATGGCCTTATTGTAAGAGGCAAGTTCATGCTTGTAGTTGTGCTTATAGTTAGTGTCCTCATTTCCCGGATTTACTCAAGCAGGCATCTGCAGTTGGATCTGAGGATTGATAGTTGTTGAGTACACCAGGGGGGTTTTTTCCTTCCCCTTGGTTTCCCTGTGGGGCATGCCACTTTGAAGGCAGTGTTCCATGCTTCTGTGAATTTATATACTGTTCCGTCCAGCTCCTTTGGGTTTGTGATGCTTTCTGACGGTTCCATAGGGAGGATATTCGTCAGAACTTCTTTACCTAAGTTAGATCTACGATCGTTTGGCAAGCTTTAGTTATGAATGTAGGGACATTGCCCCTATGGCATAGGAATAGGTTCGAATTTAGAATAAAATCAAAAAGAGACTCACCTCTGTCGTTGTTGTTTGGGGAACCCCACTGGTTGTGATGGGCGTTGGGGTCACAGCATATTACCAAACCTTTCCTGAGCTTTTCGCATTCTTCTGCCAGTCCTCTTCAAAGGCCAAGTAGGCCGATAGGACCCTCATAGAGCCACTTTTCAGCTCCAGGCTGACTGCGGTGTTGTCTCCGTTGCTGTAATTGCGAAGCAGAAATATACTAAGAGGCCTTTTGGCAAATATGCAGGTTCGAATTTAACCTTCTTTTGGGTCAAGCATAAGCTTGTATTCCTTTGTTCCTAGTCCAGCAACCTTGCCTCCTACTACCCAAGGTTCCTGTACAAGGACTAGGCCGGCTACGCCTTCGGTCAGGTGAAGAAGAAGTGCAGCAGAATCTGCTTTACTGTGGTGAAGGTTTATTTGTAGAAGTCTTAGTGACATCTACAGCTTCAACCTCCACCACATTGACTTCGGCCTCCTCTGAGGCCTCTGAGACCTCGCTGAGGTCTACGTCCTCGATAGCCGGTCCGAGCGCTCGCATCTCTCTGCTTAGCGACGAATCGGTAGAGTAGCCGTCCTCCGGCCCACTAGGTGCCTCCAACTTCTCAGCAAGCACCTGCTCGGCTGTGTTGCTGGCAGAGCTACCAGCGGCGTTGGAGTCGCCCTTATACACCTTGATGTGTATCACACTCCTCGAGCAGTCTCGATCGGAGCAACTGACTCCTTGTTCAGGACCAACACCGCCTGATTGACGTCCCCTTCATGCTCCTCCACCTTGACGACTTTCCAGTCCTTCGTGGGGAGGCGCGGGTTGCATTCTTGCAACATGAAGAGGATGTCCTCCGGCGCCTTTATCGCTGCTGGAAGCCAAATCCTGGCTCGGGGCCTACTGAGGACATCACACCTGTCTAGCGCGACGATGTTCGCCCTTTCGTAGACCTCGCCGAGCTTGCTCGTCGACTGTTTATACATGTCAGCCGACCGCTGACTGCCGCAGGCCACCACCTTGACGCTACCCTGGTACCAGCCCGCGTCCATGCAGCAGGGCGAGGTGCCTGGCTCCTCCCGTACCATGCGCAGGCAAATGAGGGAAAGGTGAGACTCCACTGCCTTCCTCTTGTTCCTGGGGATCCTGCCCTCCGGATTTCCCCTATCAACTAGGCCGAGTAGGACACGGTTCTTCGTGATTTTGGCGAACGAGACCGATGGCTGGATCTTAGATCTCTTCGCCGATGGTCCGGGTAGTTTGAGGGATCGCTGCCTTTTCACCTGAGTCCCTTCTTGAGTGGGCTTATCCTTCCCGTAGTTAGGGAGCACTTTCCTTGCCCACTCTACTTTTTTTAGCCATTCAGGCGAAGGTGTGGCAACGGTGCTCCTAGAGCGCAGAGTCTGGGCGGCAGTCCGCCTTTC
Source organism: Drosophila suzukii (assembly GCF_043229965.1). NCBI lineage: Eukaryota > Metazoa > Arthropoda > Insecta > Diptera > Drosophilidae > Drosophila > Drosophila suzukii. The sequence goes on along the minus strand of NW_027255900.1, from coordinate 1,074,214 downwards.
TGCTTAAGTATATTTGTTTGCTCCAGCAGGTGGCCCGAGCGCCTTGGCAGTGCCTATTGCTGCTTCAGGTGCAGATGCGCCCGTGGCGGAGGCGTTTGCGGCTGGCTTTCTGCCATCCATCATCCCCAGTTTGGAATGCGGCCCTTTCGGGACCGTGCTGGTGCGGATGGTGGAACCAGTGTTCAGCTTATCCGAGTGTTTTTTCAGAGTTCCCGTCTCTGTGTTTTGTGTTGTATTGTTAATTGATTTTGTTTGTTCCATAATTGGTCCCACGAGTTGCGGAGAAGGGGAAAAGTCCGCCCGGGCAGAGATCCGCGATGCCTTCATCCAGGCTGACTCTTGGCAAGGTCCGTATTACTCGAATAACTCGCATCGTCGGAATTGCTTCGTTGCAATATAGGCCTAGTATTCAAACTAACAAAAACTTGACCAAAAAAAAATACTATTTTCAAGCCATTATTCCTTAAGGGTCCAGTGTGGATTAATGTGGTAATATCCACTTTTATATTTACGTTCACACTGGCTTGAATAAAATCCAAAAATTGTAAACAACAAATAAAATGGATACTGCACTTCTAAAAAGAATAGAAACGAATGCTGTAATAGCTACTGTTGTTACAACATTAGTTATCAAGGACGAAGACAAAAAGAAGCGACCTAGATCTTGTTGGGTTAATCCGTATTTGGCTGAACGTCTGAAGAAAGGACGATTTTCAACAGATGTAACATATACAACAAGAATAGACTACATTATAAATATTTTCTTTCACAGTTTGAAAATCTAACACAAAATCCTTCGCTTTTTTTTGAAAACTTTCATATGAGTATGGTCCATTTCCAAGAATTGTATTAAAAGTTGACGCCAATTCTTGTTCCAAAAATGTTTTCTCGTTCTGACTCTAATCGGCCCCACGAAAAATTGGCTTTAGTACTTGAGTAAGTTGTTCTGCAAATCGCGAGTACTACTCACGAAATTTTTAACCTAGGTATCTAGCTTCGGGTGATATTCAACTTCATATTGCTTCATCTTATCGAATAAGCAAACAACGTGAAGGACCGATAATTGATTTGGTGTGCACTGAAATATCCAAGCAACTTAAAAATGAAGTGCCTCCCTGGACCAAGGAAACGATGCTAAAAAATGCCGATGATTTTCAAAATGTGTGGAATTTTCCTAACTGTGTAGGAGCGATTGACGGGAAACATGTTCCCATGAAGGCCCCACCTCAAAGTGGCAGCGTATTCTTTAACTATAAGGTAGTTTTAATTACCTGAAAATATCTTTTTGGGATTTAACTAACTGTTTTTTTCTTGAAGGGATTCCACTCGATTGTAATATTGGCTGTTAGTCACGCTAATTACAGATTCACTTATTTGGATATTGGAGCGTATGGAAGTGAAGGAGACATGAACGCATTTTCTCATTGTAAGCTTGGCAAAGCCATCTTTCTGGACCAGTTGAACTTTCCAGATGACAAGCCACGAAATGAAGTTATGGTGCCATATTACTTGGTGGCAGATGATGCATTTCCATTGTCTAAGCGAATATCGAAGCCTTATAGTTTGAGAAACTTAACTAAAGCTGAGATAGTTTTCAATTATCGGCTTAGCCGAGCGCGAACAGTCGTAGAAAGTGCATTTGGCATACTAAGCCATAAGTGGATTGCCGTGCACAGAACTCTCATGTGCCATCCAGATAGAGCTAAAAATATTGTCGCTGCCTGTTGCTTACTCCACAATAATGTACTTAGAAGATGTCCATTGGACTATAATATTACTGAACACATCAATACAGTTCTTCACTCTTTGCCTGCTGAATTCACTCAATTTCGTGGCAGAGTACAGGAATATCCAAAATATGTAAGAGATAGCTTAAAGAACTATGTTAACAGTTCACAAGGTTCATTTCGTTGGCAAAATAAATAAGATGGTCATAAGTCCTAGTTATTAAAAAGAAACTTTTCGAATTTGCGTCATTTTTTTATTTTTCTTTATTTAACAATTTACTCCTTGTTGAATGCTCTCAGGGATTCCTCGTGAATCAAAGTGCTAACCATAATTACGGTTAGCTGGGCCTGTTAATATGGCATGTTGCTCAATAGGCTGTCCCAGTAGCCAAGTGCGGATGCAAATGGTGAAAGAAACTTTTGATTTTGTAGGTTGATCTGTGTATCAATAGTTTCCTTTGATTTCTTCGAGTATCCGCCGAGCATTTCCACTAGAGCCATGTTTTCATTCGTCTTCGGTTTTCCCTTGCCCGGTTTCGCCTTTTGTTTCTAAGAATAGATCGGGGGTTATAAAAGTCCGATAATATTAAAATATTGCTTACATAGACATAATTGCTTTTCGGCGTTGATGCAGAACTTCTTGAGACTTCATCGTCGAGAAAACCAATGGACTCGTCGTCTTCGGTGAAATTTGTGTCGAAAGTTCTAAAAAATTGTAACTTCATATCTTCTGTGTAACTCATATAAAGGATAAAGGACTTACGTTCCCTTTGTAGAAAAGTAGGGCAAGAAGGACATGCGGTCGCCAAACTCCCACTGAACTTTCGGTTGGGACTCCAAAGCGACCCCGCCATCTGCACCACTTTTTTGGAATCGTAGAGAAGCCTGCTTACTATGGTACCTATAACTCTCTCATAGAGCTGTCCACGCATCCTTGCATTTAATAACTTATTAAAAATAATAATGTTACATAATTATCCGTGCTTATTGATAATAACGTACCAGTTTTATCTAAAGTTTCGGCAATGAATTCCCAATCCGCCCTGATAGCGTTAATGTCGCTATGCTTCGGGTTAGTGAGGTCCCAAATTGAGCCATGGTTCTTGACGCAATGAATTAGCAAATTCTTTTCAACACTTGAGAACCCCTTGGTGCGCTTCCGTCGTTGCGAAATCATTTTTTTGGGATTTAACTTAAAGTGACATTACCCGGTCGTCTATCGAAAATGCTCGATAGCTCAAGAAATATCTAAAATGAATTATTTCTTGAGCGGAATTTTAGTATTTTTCTTGGGAGACATGAAGACTGCCGCCCAAAAAATTCAACAAAAATTTTGTGAGGTTTATTTTATATGAAGTTTTTGGTTTTGGACGACTTTTTGTTAGGTTGAATACTAGGCCATACCCGCTGGCTGTCCGGGACTGTTTATTTACTGGGGTTTCCGTCCACGATTCGTCTTGGGGCCTTCGGAAATCCGCTTCCAGTCGGCATGTTGTCCATAAAGATTTTCTGCTGCTAGTCGTGAAGAGTACTCACTTCCAGTGGCTAATGCCGCTTGTTGGACTTCTTCATCTAGGTCGCAGAACTGCTGCCAGAGATCGTTTAGCTGACTTAGCTTACCGGAGTAATAGCCGTCTCGGTGGCATCGTTCGACCGAATCCTTGCCATTATTCCTTATGAGCTGTTGGATCTGTACTTTTAGCTCATTTTGGTTGTCGACTCTTGTGTGACTTGTTTCCTCTATGAATGATGTAGACATAAAATGTGTCTTGGAAATAAAGAATCCTGTGAAGCCGGATAAAGCTGTGTGTCCTGTGAAGCCGAATGAAGCTAAGTATCCTGTGAAGCTCGGAATCTTGTGAAGCTGCATAAAGCTGACGATCATGTGAAGCTGTATGAAGCTGAGTATCCTGTGAAGCTGAATTAAGCTGTCAATCCTGTGACGCTGGATGAAGAAGCGTATCCTGTGAAGCAATGGTAAGGATGGTTATTGCGATGCCGGACCATAGGCGATGCTGAGCTGCGCTGAGGTTGAGCTAACGTGGTTAGCTGCTAGTTGAGATAGTGTATTACGAGCCCTACTCCTAGAGGTAGGAAGTAGAACCTCGGAGTTATGAGGTGCGTTGATAGCTGATTTATTCTACATTTGATACATGCTTATATACGACTTGGAACACGGAAGTTAGATTAATGATTAGTGAAAAATCCTATATTCTTAAGTAGTTAGTAGGTCAGGGAGTTTTTGATTATGGTAGCAGTTTGTGTAGTTGGCTCGGCTGACACCGCAAATGTGCTGACTGCATTGGCGGGTCAGTGTACCGTTCTGACGGTGAGACGGTGAGTTAGTGAGACATATAATATGCTGATCAGCAATTCTCATCTGCAGTGAGTGCTACTGAGCACCTGGTACTGTTCCCAACTTAGCTACTGCTTGATTTGTTGGGTGTGGTCATGTTGAGCACCTTTGGGTACGAACACATATTAAAACGAATTAGTAAAAACTGGTCCTATTGATGTGAGAATTTCCATAGAACTGAAGACACCAAGTCATGAAAATACCCAAGCTTACTGTCTCCTTATACAAGACCGTTTAGTTGAATATAACAAATTAAACAGACTATTACAACGGGTTGTTTAACATTGAAAAATGTTGAAAGATACTGTTTCGATTGATGTTCAAGGTTTCTTTGATAATAATAAAAATTGTATTATTGGAGAAAACAGATATCCACAAACTCGAAAGTATCTAAGGACAATTACAAGCGGAAAATAAAATTATTTTTAAAGGTGTGGAAAAGAAACGATTTCTACAGACGTTTTTTGGGAGTCAGCTCATTAATATCGGGGAAATGGGCTGTCCGTCATTAAACAGGTTTAAAGGAAACCGGTTTCCCCATTGTGAAACACACCTTAGGGGCGGGCTTTGTGCTCTTAGCAATGCATACATTATTTTGACATTTTTAAAAAGTAGTTCCAAAACAATAAAATAATTGGTATACATCATTTTAAAGTTGAGACTAGATGTGTAAAGACCTACAAGAAAATAAAATTAACAAAATGAAATTACATGAGGAAATTGACCAATTTATTGAACAATTTAAAGGAGAGATAATTGGTCAATATTTTCAATACCTTCTGAACACAAAAACTATGTTCATGAATCGAGGTGGACATGATCTCAAAACTACGAATTATGGTGAACACTTTACATTTTGTAATCTTAAATTGACTTTTAAAACGAGCGCCTGCCTCTTCTATGCAAATCGCCGGAACGAAGTCGGAAAATAAATTTCAATAGAAATAGAATAAACGAATAGATGTATTATTATGCTACAAAAAAATCTCAAAAAATATGCGCATGTTCGGGTAGCTCTTGCTTGAATTTCTTTTACGACATGTCTTTTACCCATTTGTGGAAAGGAGAGAATGTTAGACAATTTACTAGTTTAACGTTCTGAGGCTAAAACAAAAATGTGTGTTTGAAAATATTTTACATCTGAGAATAATTAACTTGTGAGATGTATTTTTTTGGCGTTCTTTTGATTTCAAAATTAATTTTACAATCATAGAAAACATTGTTCCCCAACATGATGGACATGTTCCTCTAAGATAACCATCTTTGAATACTTTGGGTGTGCGACCTTTCTCACGTGCACAGCAACACCTGTGATAATGAGGCAAAAGGGTACGTGATCACACCTTTCCCCAACATGATCGGATATGTTCCTCTAAGATAACAACCTTTGGATACTATGGTTGTGCGACCTTTCTCACGTGACTATTAATTCCACATAAGGAGAGGAATGATACGTAATCCATATTGTCACATGGGGCTGTGGGGGCGATGGGGGCACTTTATCCAATACCTGTTACGTTAATATTAATCATATTTACGTATAAATATTTAGTTATCATGGCTATAATCAAATACAGAAAATTTTAAACATTCAAACCACGGCCAATTATATAGAAATTGAACTAGAAAGTGTTATTTCCGACAAAACAAAATATTGCCGACAATGAAAACAACTTAGAGGAAAATCTCATTGTGGAATTGACCAATGAACTACGTTCATAATACCCAATAGACATTCTCCGATTCTTTTGAATCACTCTCCTAATTAATTATACCCGTTACTCGTAGAGTAAAAGGGTATACTAGATTCGTCGAAAAGTATGTAACAGGCAGAAGGAAGCGTTTCCGACCCCATAAAGTATATATATTCTTGATCAGGATCACTAGCCGAGTAGATCTAGCCATGTCCGTCTGTCCGTCCGTCCGTCTGTCCGTGTGTCCGTATAAACGCTGAGATCTCGGAAACCATAAGAGCTACAATACTGGGATTAGGAATGCAGATTCCTGAGATTCATGCGCAGCGCACGTTTGTTTCAGCAGAGTGCCTCTCTAACGCCCACAAACCGCCCAAAACGGTGGCTTTAACAGTTTTGATGCTAGAATAAAATTTTTAACTGAAATGTATTGTTCTCGTCAATATCTATCGATTTAGCAAAAAAAGGTTTGCCACGCCCACTCTGTCGCCCACAAACCCCCAAGACAGTGGCGCCCACAATTTTCATGCTAGATAAAAAATTTTAACTTGGTCTCGTCAATACCCATCGATTTATGAAAAAAAAATTTGCCATGCCCACTCTAACGCCCGTAACGCTTAAATCTGTCTACCGCCGGTAGGTTACGCATTTCAATCTCGCTTTGCTGCTTGCATATCTCCATTTCCCTGAGTAACGGGTATCTGATAGTCGAGGTACTCGACTATAGCGTTCGTCCTTGTTTTAAGATTAAATATTATTAAATAAATCTCTTAGGCCGAGGATTGATTATTGATCATTGAACTCTAGGCAAGGCAGTCCGTATTTGAGAATCGAATCGAGCAGTTAAAATGAGTGAAAAAAAAGCGAGATTAAAATGCGCCACCTACCGGCGGTAGACAGATTTAAGCGTTATGGGCGTTAGAGTGGGCGTGGCAAATTTATTTTTGGATCAATCGATAGGTATTGACGACACCAATACATTTCAGTTAAAATTATTTATCTAGCATAAAAATTGTGGGCGTCACAGGTTTTCGCGGTTTGTGGGCGTTTAAGTGGGCGTGGCAAACTTTTTTTAGGTCAATCGATAGGTATTGATGAGAACAATACATTTCAGTTAAAATTTTCTATCTAGCATCAAAACTGTAGGAGTTACAGTTTTGGGCGGTTTGTGGGCGTTAGAGTGGGCGTGGCAGTCTACTGTAACAAACTTGCGCTGCGTAGGAAGATCAGGAATCTGTACGCCAAATCTCAATAGCCTAGCTCTCATAGTTTCCGAGATCTCAGCGTTCATCCGGACAGACAGACGGACATGGCTAGATCGACTCGGCTAGTGATCCTGATCAAGAATATATATACTTTATGTGGTCGGAAACGCTTCCTTCTGCCTGTTACATACTTTCCGACGAATCTAGTATACCCTTTTACTCTACGAGTAACGGGTATAAAAAGGTTGAAGACTTTCAAGTAGAAGTCATTGACCCAAATATTAAATGTGAAACTTCCTTTGAAATTATCAAATCTGTCAGGGAATTTAAAGGAGAAGAAGACAAATATGTGAGTTGGAGGGAATCAGCAGAAATGGCCATGGGGCAATATGCTAGAGGTAGCGAAAGGTTCTTTTCTGCATTACCGATCTTGAGGAACAAAATAACTGGCACAGCAAACGATGCCCTAACACACAATGGAACGGTACTAAATTTTGACGCCATAATGGCAAGTTTGGACAAACGTCCAATCCATATAACTGAGCAAGACTTAGGAGTACTAAGTCAAGGGAAACTGTCCATAATGGAATATTATGGGTTATTTAATAAAAAACTAACTCTTCTAATAAATTAAACCTTATGACTTACGGAAGAAATAAGCTGAAATGAACGAAAAACACAAAAAGACAGCTATGAGAGTATTCATAACTGGCCTCAACGGCCATATCTCAGACGTAATATTTTCTATGAATCCGCCAGACTTACCGAACGCTATGGTAATAGTACAAGAACTAGAAAGCAATAATTTTAGGGGCCAATTTGCTAACAATTTCACATCATCACATTGCAGAAGTTATGAGTCAAATTTATTCGGGTACCAAAACTCAAATAATAGACCCAAGAAAAATAACCATAATAACCATAATAGTAATCAGAGGAATACTAACAACTTGAGGTTTAATCAACTCGATAGCCAGAATAGAAACAATTATAATCAAAATAAAAATATTAATTGGAATCAGGGCAGACAGTATAATCCACAATATAATTCCCATAATCAATGGAATTCCAATAAAGCTCAGAAAAGCAAGCCAGAACCGATGGACGTAGATGAATCCTTACAGATTCAGAATAGGCCAAGTACAATCAGGGCTATAACAAGTATGGTAACAGCAACTATAATCAGAATAAATGGAATCAAAATAAAAAGCCAGAGACACAAACAACTCGGCAAAATAATCCCCAGAACAAAAGAGAACTAACAGGTACGGTTAACCAACCGGCAAACAAAACTATGCGATTAAATAATATCGAAGACCATTTTTTAGGCCAGAATCCGGAGTAGGATTACCCTACCTAATCCGATATGATAGCAAAATAAATAAAAAACTTAAAATTTTAATTGACACAGGAGCAACCTCCTGCTATATCAAAACAGGAATTTATAAAAACAAAAACGAGCTTCCTATATATAAAAGAGTATCTACGGTTAATGGATATTCTATAATTAAACATTATCACATGGTAACGATCTTTGACACGCGTTACACATTTTATGAAATAGACGGGTTAAAATCAGATTTTCTAATAGGCTACAACCTATAAAAAAAATAGAAGCTGTAATACCCACAGAAAAAGGAGTAATAAAATATGGGGGCAAAGAAGAAAAATTAATATATGATAATGACAGTTCTTTTAACCAACTTTCCTTATCTGAAGAAAAAACAATTCTTCCATTAAAGGAATTTATTATACGAAAATACTTTGATGAAAAAGCCAAAATCAGAACTGAGTCTGAAGAGGCAAATCAAAGCAAAACAAGTTTGGGATTAAAAAATCCTGAACAAGCCCTCGTTGAATTATCCGACAAAAATTCTAGTTTGGGATTCAAAAATCCTGAGCGCGCCGTCGTTAAAGTATCCTACAAAAATTCAAGTTTGGGATTAAAGAGTCCTGAACAAGCCGCCGTTGATTTATCCGACAACAATGAAATAAACAATATGAGTGAATCAATTCCAAACCAAAGAATGGATTTGGAAAATGAGATAATAAATATTATCAATAAAAAGCACTCGAAGATAAACATGCAAATCCCTTTCAGGACTGATATTCGCGGTGAAATAAACACCGAAAACGATAGAGCTATTTATAGCAAACAGTATCCCTATGCTGTAAATTGGAATTTTCAAATGATCCGAAGCAGTTTTATAACTTTGTCAATGCCAAGCGTAAGTCGTCAGCATTGCCTTCATCGGTACGTTTTAACTCAATGGAGGCATCGACGGATTCTGAAATTGCTGATTTATTTGCCGAGTTTTTCCAAACTACTTATAGTTCGGCTGCTTGGTCAAATTCTAACTACCCTAATCCCTTAAATAAGGCAAATTGTATCTTTACCCCTGAAATTACGGAAATTTCTCTCGTAAGAGACTTAGAAAAAACAACGCCAACTTATTCTCCCGGTCCTGATGGACTCCCCGGGTGTGTGCTTAAGTTTTGTGCGTCAACCATATGTAAACCGATTCTTAAACTTTTTAATCTGTCTATTTCATCGTCAGTTTTTCCTACTATCTGGAAGGACTCTTTTATCATTCCACTTCACAAAAAGGGTGCGAAGGCGGATGCCCAGAATTACAGAGGTATTTCTAAATTGTCGGCAATTCCTAAAGCATTTGAACGTATTATTACTTCTCATTTGCAACATTTATGTTCCTCGCTAATATCACCGTGTCAGCATGGTTTTGTTAAGCGAAGATCGACCACCACCAACCTTCTGGAATTGTCATCTATTGTAATAAATGGATTTAAGAATAAAATGCAGACTGACGTTATATACACTGATTTTAGTAAGGCCTTTGACTCTGTCAACCACTCTCTTCTCTTATTCAAATTAAATCAGCTTGGGTTTCCATGTAATCTATTAACTTGGATTTCAAGTTATTTGAATGGTAGGACTCAGAGGGTTATATTCAAGAACGCTGCCTCTAAACTGATCTATGTGACATCTGGAGTGCCTCAGAGTAGTCACTTGGGCCCTTTGCTGTTTACTTTGTTTATTAACGATCTATGCTGATGATGTTAAGCTTTGTTTATCACATAATGATATAGCGTCGGGTTTCAACTTACAGTCAGATATTGATTGTTTTCAGGGATGGTGTGAGTATAACCTTTTAAATTTGAACTGCCTTAAATGCAACGTTATGACTTTTCATAGGGGTACTCCTACTTTTGTTAGTTACTCTCTTCAAAATACGCCACTCGACCGTATATATTCAGTTAATGACTTAGGCGTTCTTCTGGACCCAAAACTTAAATTTGACTGCCACATAATGTCCACTGTCAGCAAGGCCATGAGTGTTCTTGGGTTTATAAAGCGTTGGTCAAAAGAATTTGATGACCCTTATACAACCAAATTATTATACACCTCCCTTGTCCGTCCTATTATGGAATATTGTTCTTCGGTTTGGAGTCCACAATATCAAGTGCATATTGACCGTATTGAGTCGGTACAAAAAAATTTCTTCTTTTTGCCCTTCGTAGTTTGAACTGGGATCAAAACATAAGGCTACCTTCCTATCAGAGTAGATTACTATTGCTTAATTTACCTACCCTTGCAAATCGTAGAACAATGCTTGGTACTATTTTTATGCAAAATCTTATAAGAGGTGATATTGATTCTGTAGAACTTGTAAACCGCCTAACTTTCAATGTTCCTGTTAGACTAACACGAAATTATTATCCCCTAAATTTGCCACGATGTACATCTAATTTTTGTCTGCACGAGCCCTTTCGCGTTCTATTTAATAATTATAACAACCTTTATCATTTAATTTGCACTTCAACTTCTATCCCGGTATTGAAAACTAATATTTTAACTCATTTGCTTCATTCTTAGATGCTTCTTTTATTTTCATTTGTGTCCCGTCTCTATTTGTTTTTTGTATCTTCCTCGCGAACTCGTATTTTTTGCCCAAATTGATAAAAGGGCCCCGCGCGTAGCAAGCACGTGCTTGGTGTCGTTGGGCCACTTGTTTGTACTGCTCGTAGTGCATCAACGTCCATCATATATAAATAACGGAAAATATGAATTCTTGAGAATGCCATTTGGACTAACGAACGCTCCCAGAATATTCCAATATATTTTGAGAGAACAAGTAGGTAAAACATGTCACGTATATATGGGTGACATTATTATATTTTCTAAAACAATAGAACAACACTACAAGGACTTAATCGTCATAATTAATATATTTTTGAACGCAAATATGAAAATTTCAATTGAAAAATCAAAGTTCTTCAAATTAGAAACCACTTTCCTTGGCTACGTTGTTTCCCACAATGTAATCAAAACAGACCTCGAAAAGATATCTACAATATTAAAGTATCCAATTCCAAAAAACATTCGAGAGCTTAGAAGCTTCCTAGGCCTTACCGGCTGTTACAGAAAATTTGTACAAAACTACGCAAAAATTGCAAAACCGCTAACAATGTATTTGGAAGGTCAAAATGGTAAAGTATCCAAAAAAAATGTCCCGTAAAACTTCCATACAGTTGGACGATTCAGCTGTAAGAGCTTTTAACGAGCTCAAAGATAATTTAATTGCATAAATCGAATTGGTACAACCTGATTACAATAAAAAATTCACTTTAACAACCGATGCGTCCGATCTAGCTATTGGTGCTGTTCTTTCTCAGGAAGGAAAACCAATAACCTTCATTTCAAAAACTCTAACTTCAGCCGAACAAGTATATGCCACCAATAAGAAAGAACTTTTAGCAATAGTTTGGGCATTTAAAAATTTGCGAAACTATTTATACGGCGTTAATAACATAGAAATCTATACAGATCACCAACCACTGTCTTTCTCGATATCTCAAAAAAATTCAAACATCCAGATGAAAAGATGGTACTCATTCATTGAAAGCTACTCTCCCAAAATAATTTATAAACCAGGATCTACCAACGTAGTTGCTGACGCCCTATCAAGAATTCAAACAAGGAAGAACGCTATAGTCGAGTACCTCGACTATCAGATACCCGCTACTCAGCTAAATGGAGATATGCAAGCAGCAAAGCGAGATTAAAATGCGCCACCTACCGGCGGTAGACAGATTTAAGCGTTATGGGCGTTAGAGTGGGCGTGGCAAATTTATTACCAATACATTTCAGTTAAAATTTTTTATGTAGCATGCAAATTGTGGGCGTCACAGGTTTTCGCGGTTTGTGGGCGTTTAAGTGGGCGTGGCAAACTTTTTTTTAGGTCAATCGATAGGTATTGATGAGAACAATACATTTCAGTTAAAATTTTTTATCTAGCATCAAAACTGTTTGAGTTACAGTTTTGGGCGGTTTGTGGGCGTTAGAGTGGGCGTGGCAGTCTACTGAAACAAACTTGCGCTGCGTAAGAAGCTCAGGAATCTGTACGCCAAATCTCAATAGCCTAGCTCTCATAGTTTCCGAGATCTCAGCGTTCATCCGGACGGACAGACGGACAGACGGACAGACGGACATGGCTAGATCGACTCGGCTAGTGATCCTGATCAAGAATATATATACGTTATGGGGTCGGAAACGCTTCCTTCTGCCTGTTACATACTTTCCGACGAATCTAGTATACCCTTTTACTCTACGAGTAACGGGTATAATTAACAACCTAACGGACAGTAACGAGTCGGTCTCAGATCAAAACACTCAGCATTCTGCAGAGAGTAGTTTTGAGAATGTTATAAATAAAAGGAGGAAATTAATAAATGAAATAATCCCCTTTTACTTACAACAATCTGCTAATTAGTAATCGGAATAATAAACCTGCTGTTTAACAAAAAAAACTAAACGGTCTCAAAAAAATAAATCACAAAATTAAAGAAAAATTGTAAGACTGTGAAAGTGAAAGTTGATACAAAAAATATCAACTCAGAAACAAAAGCCAAATACAATTACAAGTCCAACAAGGGAGAACGCTATAGTCGAGTACCTCAACTATCAGATACCCTGCGCCACCTACTGGCGGTGGACAGATTTAAGCGTTATGGGCGTTAGAGTGGGCGTGGCAAACTTTTTTTTTATCAATCGACAGGTATTGACGAGACCAATACGTTTCAGTTAAAATTTTTTTTTTTTTATCTAGCATGAAAATTGTGGGCGTGCCGAACAAATATATGCAACCAATAAGAAAGAACTTTTAGCAATAGTTTGGGCATTTAAAAACTTGCGAAACTAATTATACTGATCATCAACCACTGTCTTTCTCGATCTCTCAAAAAATACAAACATCGAGATGAAAAGATGGTACTCATTCATTGAAAGTTACTCTCCCAAAATAATTTATAAGCCAGGATCTACCAATGTAGTCGCTGACGCCTTATTAAGAATTCAAATTAACAACCTAACGGACAGTAACGAGACGGTCTTAGATTAAAACACTCAGCATTCAGCAGAGAGTAGTTTTGATAATGGTATACAAGAAACCCAAAAACCCTTAAACCAGTTTAAGCAGCAATTGCTATATATTGAGATGGTCAATATATTCGGAAATACAAGACAAAAATATTCGTCCAAGATGTAGAAAACCCTGAAGACAGAGCATTAATAATAGAAGAAACTCGTTGTAGAGCACACAGGGGACTGGACGAAAACTACAAGCAAATTAACAGACTATACTATTGGCCAAATTTGAACAAAAAACTCCAGGAGTACATAAGAACTGTACAATTTGTAATAGCAACAAATATAATAGACACCCTGTACTAATTCCTATTGGACAAGCACCCATCCCAAATAAAGAAGGAGAAAATTTGCATATCGACATTTTTTACGCTCAGAATTTAATGCTCATTACTTGTATTGATTCATATTCAAAATACTTAGTTGTAAAGGATTTCAAAATAAACTCAACATAGAAACCAAAATTTCAGAAATATTGCAACATTTTCCACTTGCTAAAACTTTAATGATGGATAACGAGCCTAGTTTGTCATCAACACAATTTAAATCCTTCGCACAAAGATGCGGTATTAATTTATATTTCGCAGATCCTCGCCATAGTACGTCCAATGGACAAATAGAAAGGGCTCATTCAACCCTTACTGAAATTGCTCGTTGCATCAAAGATGAACTTAACTTAGTTGATTATTCTGAAGTTATAATTAGAGCAGCTCAGAAATATAACATGACTATACATTCCATTACCAACCAACGACCGTACGATATATTATAAAATAAAATCGAACATGATACTGTTCCACAGTTATTAAAACAGGCACAAGAGAAAATGTTAAATTCTCACAACAAAGGTAGAAAGGAAAAGGACTATCTCGTAGGGGAAGTCATTTATGCGAAAAAACACGGGGAAAGGAATAAGCTTAACTCTAGATATAAAAAACAAGTAGTTAAGGAGAATTTACATAATAAGGTTATCATAAACAATAGAAATCGTACGATTCATAAAGATAACATCAAATCTTAAACACAGTTTGTCTTAAATTACAATTCCGAAATAATGGATTACACGAACCATGATTTTTTCCTCTACAAGGAACAAAAGACATTCTTATTTACGATTCATACCCTGACCTATTTCATATAACTAATTTAAGTTTATATAAAAACATAATCAAACTCGAATCAGCACACATAAACAAAAGTAACCATTTACAGTGGGAAATTTCCTATGATTTAGATATTATTAAAATGCTTCTCTCACAAATTTTACCAAGTAGGGCAAAAAGAGGAATTAATGAATTAGGCACCCTTTGGAAATGGATAGCAGGGACTCCCGATCACGATGATTTGATAACGGTGTGAGGAGTCGTTTGAACCCTCACAAATAGCGCCAACAACATCGCCAGCGCCAAAAGCATCGGCCGCCAGCGCCAACAACAACGCCAGCTAGCAGCTACAACATCGCCAGCGCCAGCAACCTCAGCAGCCAGCGACAACAACAACAGCGGCTAACAACGCAAACAAAACCCTCGCGAATAACTTTGTAAAAAAACATTGTACAGTGCATTTAATATATAAGCTTAGCCAATAATCATAAGATTTGTAGTTATATTGATACACAATAGTTATTTTAGCTCAGCCTGAGCGATAGGTTCTGTTTACCTTTTCCCCCTCCGTTCTCACATCAGCAGTAGCCACACACACACACACCAGGAGAGCAACGAAATATTCACCACGATAAGTGCAGCGCCGCACAGGAGCAAGCGAGAGAGGACATGCGATCGAGGAGGAAAACAACCCCCGAAAATTGGCACGCGCCAAGGGAAGAGCGATAGAAAAGGAGTACCGAAACTTCGACAAATGGAAAAAACCCAGAGCAGCCGAAATTGATTTGATTTCCGAGCTGACTACACCGAGAGAAAGGGGTGGACCCAACTTTAGGAAACCTGTTGCTCATTAATTAAATTAAAATATTTCTCAGATATTAAAAATACTACGCACTGCCACACCCTCTTTCCAAAGGAACTTCGGGAAATATTTTTTTAAAAGGAAAATTTATTCTTCTTCTTCTATCACTGCCGGCTGTATTGAGCCAACTCGCGCCCGACTACACTGGGAAAACAAAATAAAGTAGAAACTCGAGTTACAAATGAAACAATAAAAATACCCCAATAAATGTATTTCTCGCCTGATTTTAATGCAACTCGTAGGGAAAAAAAATCCAATCAAGCTGGCCACGCATAAATATGAATATTTCCAGACAAATGCCTAGATTTTAGGTAATAAATTCTGCCCTAGGGAAAAGTTGTCCCCATAATCGATCCCCTCTCTCTCGGCCTTCTCGTAGCGAATGCTATGAGCCAGGCCCAAATGCGCATTACCGCTGACGCTTTTCACTCTGCTACAGACACCGAATAAACTGTTTCTCTCACTCCGTACCCCGGTGGCTGGCACTCTACATTTCACGCCAGCCAACCGATTTTCGTCTTAGACCTTTTTGTCCCATATCTTTACAAATATTTTCGGTAAAGAGACCCTGGCGGGACTGAGTATATCCCAGCCTACGAGACTTCTTTACAGAATGGCGCCCGAACAGGGACATGGGGTTTACGAAATTTTAGACGACCTAAATATGGCCTAAAGACCCATCTGTGTACAGAGAGTTTGAAAATTTTCGGTTCAGTCACTTAGAAGCAAAATTTTTAAGTCGGAACGTAAGGAGAGTCATATATCGAGGGACACAAAAATTTCTAGGGCAGGAAACAGGGAAATATATATATATTTAAAAATATACCAACGCATCGAACATAACCTCAGAAAAAAAAAAACTTAGAATTTAAGCAGAGCACATGGCATTCGGGAGAACTTATACAAAAGTATACCCACACACAGCGAGAAATTTCTAACGCACGCAGACACACATACATGTATTTCTAAGCAGAGCAAAGTACATAACCTAAAATCAGAGATTCTTTGTTCCAAGCTCACGTGGCCAGCAAATCAAGTGAGGACGAAACACATACAGGCAGATAATCGGAAAGAGAGAGAGAGCGAGAGCCCTCTAGGCTAGCCAACTCAGGTCACGAGAGTTTCGAAAGCACGAGGTAGGGAAAAGCTAACTTATACTCCCTACAGCGCAGCCATTTTGTTTTCTCGTTTTCACTCTCATCGTCGTCCCTCTCACACGAGCAGGAGTCGATCAAGTACAGGCAACGGGATCACATCGTTGGGGCTTCTCATATAACCATCGCCGAGTCAACACGTGCATCGGCAGCTCTCAAAAACATCGTCGTGGAAAAATTTAAAACTACATCGTCGTCGAACAAAATTCAATCACCGTCGAGAAAATTTAGGAATTAAATCGTCGTTTGACATCGGATTGTGGTCACCATCGTTGCACGTGGGAATTCAGTGAATTCTTGGTGACAAATAAAATAAAATTTTCTATGAAGATTTTAACCAGTTCGAACATCGTTTGACCCTCGTCCAAGAATTTCTCTCGTTCTATCGAAACTTTTCCTGTCGTTTGCCAGTTAACTATTATTTCACAGCAATATGGGGGCGCGTTGGATTTCGTATCTCCGGAAGCGGGAATTGGAGGCGATTCTGAAGGAGTTTTCCTTGGAAGCAACCGGAACAGTTGAGGAAATGAGGAGCCGGCTGGCTGCTTTTAATAATCGGGACGACCACGTGCTGGAGATAGCCGAGCGGCTACAGGAATGCGAGGCGGAAATTACAGCCGCCGTAACGGATAGGAAGCAGCGTTCACCGACTCCGAACCCACACCCACCGGGTCCAACACAGCTTCAGGTGCCAGCACTGGAAGGCAGAGGTGCCGCCGATGTAGTCGGAGACACGGAGATCCATCCGGTCAAGCGGGATATTTTTCCCAGGAAATCAGAGATGTCCGCAGCCACGCTAGCGGAAAAGCTGAAGAATTGGGGAATCACTTTTGACGGGACCACGGACCCCATAACCTTCATCCAACACCTCGAGGAACGAGCCACCGCATACGAAGTTGACGTGGAGAAGATGCCGCAGGCCATCCCTGGTCTTTTGACGGATACAGCTGAGCACTGGTTTCGGACAAGCCAGCTGCTAGGAAAATCTTGGACGAACTTCAAGAAGGCGTTTCTTGACTTCTTTCTGCCACCCAGGTACTTTCAGCGACTCGAGGAGACCAGAGATCAGCGACGGGGAGAGACTTTCAAACAATACCTGGTCAACATCAGACTCATGATGCACAGAGCGGGGTATAATGCGGAGCAGGAGTTGGACCGGATCTATGAAAATCTCCAACCGGAGTACCAGATGTACGCAAGGAGGCACGACTTCACCACTTTGGAGCAACTTACCACTTTAGCGGTAAACTACGAGGTCACCCGCGATCGGAGCACAGGAAGCCATGCCAGAATGTTGGCCGAACCACAACCAGCGCCTAGAAGGAATAGGTCAATAGGTCAACAGAATTTCACACGACCGGCCAGACGACCACCCACCCCAGCCACAGTTTTACAATCAGTTCCTCGAGTGGGGAACAGGTCAATGGTGCCGAACTTCAGTCTTGCTTGCAGGAATTGTGCCCAATCCCAGAGTCCTCTTTTGTTGGGACTATGGTCGCAGAGGAGTACGCACTCTCGAGTGTTGCCGTCGTACCCAGCCGGGAAACGAGAGGAGTCTTCGCCCCCTCGGGGAGCGGACGGAGACTGCCTACAGGAATCCCCGGAATTAGGAGAAATCTTACAGGTTCAGTCGAGCAGAATTATCGCGCACGTGCAAATCGAGGGTCAGGAGTTTAACGCTACCATAGACACCGGAGCTAGCAGAAGCTTCGTGAGCGAACGAGTTGTTCAACGTGTAGGGACGCCACATAAAGTACGGTCGGTACACACTCATGTCAGCCTGGCGGAAGGCTCACGCAAGGAGATAACCAAGTCTCTGGTAGCCAAAGTCCGGTTGGACCAACGTTGGGTCACCTTTCCACTGCTAGTTTTCCCTTCGATCATGGAAGACGTGCTATTGGGCATGGACTTCCTCTGTGCACGCCACAATGCGGCCGCGCTTCGCTTCAGCTGAACCCTCTCCTAATAAGCAGCCCCACTAACGACTTAGCTATGCCTCCTCTCTTGACAAATGCGTTCACTCCAGCAAACAACGATCCAGATAACGAGGTGCAAACCACCCCGACCAGCAGTATTTTAGGGTCTCGAGACGACAACGCCGTGCGAAATAATCCATTTCGACGGAATCATGCTACTGTTTCAGCGGAACCAGTAGAGGAAGGGCGAGCGCCTTCCCCAGTCAGACCAGGATACACGCCTGACACTGGAGGAGCACTAGCCGCAATCACCGCAAACGCCGAGCAAGAAGAATTAGAACCCTGGGTAAACAAATTCCTACAGGAGGAATTGGCCAAATTCGAAGGATTGACGGGAGTGTCAAATATCGCTGAGCATACGATCACGATGTGAGATGATAAGCCCATCAAACAGAGGTATTTGCCTAAGAATCCCGCGATGCAGAAGATTATCGATGAGCAGATCGACGAACTGCTACGCAACGACTGTATAAAGCCTTCACGGAGCCCCCACAGCGCCCCTATTGTACTCGTGGGCAAGAAATCTGGAGAGATGCGACTATGTGTAGATTTTCGACAACTAAATGCCCATTCTATTCCAGATGCATACCCGCTGCCAAGGATAACACACATCTTGGAGCGTCTGCGCCATGCCAAGTACATATCGACGCTCGATTTGAAGAGCGGATATTGGCAAATCCCTGTAGCCGAGTCCAGCCGCGAGTGCGCAGCATTTACAGTCCCCGGGAGGGGCTTGTACCACTGGAAAGTGATGCCGTTTGGCCTCCACTCAGCACCAGCCACATTCCAGCGGGCGCTCGACAGCGTCATAGGACCGGACATGGAGCCCAACGCGTTTGCGTATTTGGATGACATCATCATCATCGGAGGAGCATGTGCAGCATCTACAAGAAGTATTTCGACGGCTACGAAAGGCGAACCTTCGTCTCAACGCGAAGAAATGCAGTTTCTTTAAGCGCAGCCTGGTGTACTTGGGACACGTCATCAGTGAGGAGGGAATTCACACGGATCCCGACAAGATTTCGGCAGTACGGCGACTGAGTCCGCCCACCACATGCAAGGAGTTGAGGAGATGTCTAGGGATCGCGTCATGGTACAGGAGATTTGTACCCAACTTTGCCAGCGTAGTGCGGCCCATGTCTTTGCTACTCAAGAAAGGAAAGAAATGGCAATGGGAGCAGGAGCAGCAAGATGCGTTCGAGGAACTCAAAAGAAAACTCACGGAGGCGCCGGTTCTCGCCTGCCCCGACTTCAACGAGAAGTTCGTGTTGCAAACAGACGCCAGCGACATCGGCCTAGGAGCAGTTTTAACGCAGAAAATCCAGGGAGAAGAACGAGTCATCGCATTCGCCAGCAGACGCCTCATCGCCGCCGAGGAGAACTACTCCGCCACAGAAAAGGAGTGTCTGGCTATCATATGGGCCATCAGGAAACTCAGATGCTACTTGAAAGGTTATTGATTTGAGGTGATAACGGACCTCCTCGCCTTGAAGTGGCTCAACTCGATTGATAATCCCACCGGCCGCAAAGCGCGCTGGGCGTTGGAACTGCAGCAGTACCAGTTTGACGTCACCTATCGACGCGGGAGCCAGAACATTGTTGCAGATGCACTTTCTCGACAGCCTTTGGAAGTACTTCAGATGATCCAGGAGGATAAGCCGGGATGCACATGGTACCAGCGGATGCTGAAACTTGTTCAGGACAGGCCTGAAGATTACCCGGACTACGCGTACGAGAACCAACAGCTCTATCGGCATATCGGATCCCGACCTGACGACGAAGACTTCGTGCCCTGGAAACTGTGCGTAGCCAAGGAACACCGACAGCGAGTACTGTCGGAATGCCATGATCAGCCCACGGCAGGACATCTCGGAATCAGGATATCCTGGATGTCCCACCCGGATCGCCCAGAGATATTACTGGCCAGGTCTTTTCCGCGATATTGCCAGGTATGTTCGCAAGTGTGACACTTGCCAACGGTTCAAAGTCAGCCAAACAAAACCGGCGGGTAAAATGTTCACCAGACAGATTATCGAGCCGTTCGATACTGTCTGCGCCGATTTTATTGGGCCCCTTTTGCGATCCAAGAGTGGGAATACGATGCTGCTCGTATTCTTCGACGCCTTTTCGAAATGGGTTGAGTTGGTCCCCTTGAGACCATAGGATCGCTGGTCTTCGTAAAACAGTATCATTTGTCCTGGGCAGCGGATAAGTTTGCCGCTAAGCTAGCACCCAAGTACGAGGGCCCGTACAAAGTAATTAAGTTCTTTTCTCCCACCATAGTGCGCTTGCAACATACCCAGATCAGGCAACGCAGAACGGCATCCCTTAGAGATTTAAAGGAGGCAGTCAACGAGCCAGAAACCCAGAATCTGGTACTTAGACGACTGGACGACAACGAAGACATTCAGATGGCGGAGCAAGTTTAGCGATCGATTGACGCTAAAAACCCGTAGCAGAGCAACAGCAAAAGCAGCAGAGAAACCAAGGAATACCCGCATCAAGGCGGAAGCAACGGAGAAGCATACACGAAGAAAAGTACACATCCAGACGGGAAGCAGCAGAGAAACCAAGGATACCAGCATCAAGGCGGAAGCAACGGAGAAGCATACACGAAGACATGTACAAATCAAGACGAGAGCAGCAGAGAAACATCCAAGGATACCCGCAGACGGCGGAAGCATACACGATGATAGTACCGCAGCAGCAGCGTCAGAAGTCCGTACGAAGACGGCACAATAGCAACGGACTTGCCACAAACAAGCCGGCGAGTGACGCTCGATCTGGCCGAGGCGAGAGCCAACCAGGAACACTGCGACAGGAGCCAATGTTTGAGTCAGTGGGGCCACTTGCTGGAGGGTGCGCCTTCCCAACGTTCCACTTCCCTAGTGGGAACTCAACGCTCCCAGTGCCACTGCAGCGAACCTTTTTCCCCATGATTACTAACTAAACAATTAAAACCCAGTTAGTAATCGTTAAAACAAAGCACTAATACCCTTTTGTTCTCCCCTACAGACATGGCGTCGGACCCACGGCCACCCACATTCCTCAACGCCCCCGAAGTAGGAGGGGAATGTGAGGAGTCGTTTGACCCCTCACAAATAGCGCCAACAACATCGCCAGCGCCAACAGCATCGGCCGCCAGCGCCAACAACAACAGCGGCTAACAACGCAAACAAAACCCTCGCGAATAACTTTGTAAAAAAAAACATTGTACAGTGCATTTAATATATAAGCTTAGCCAATAATCATAAGATTTGTAGTTATGTTGATACACAATAATTATTTTAGCTCAGCCTAAGCGATAAGTTCTGTTTACCTTTTCCCCCTCCGTTCTCACATCAGCAGTAGCCACACACACACACATACCAGGAGAGCAACGAAATATTCACCACGATAAGTGCAGCGCCGCACAGGAGCAAGCGAGAGAGGACATGCGATCGAGGAGGAAAGCAACCCCCGAAAATTGGCACGCGCCAAGGGAAGAGCGAGAGAAAAGGAGTACCGAAACTTCGACAAGTGAAAAAAACCCAGAGCAGCCGAAAACTTGAACAAAACGCGGCGGCAAAGCTTGACTAGGTCTCTTTTGGAAAAGGCGGTGCACGGGATCAGAAGTGCAAGGAGTCATTTTTGCAAAGGCGGTGCACGGGATCAGAAACAGGTCTCTCTTTTGGAAAACGCGGCGCACCGGACCAGAAGTGCGAGCAGTTCACTGTTGGAAAACGCAGCGCACCAAACCAGAAGTGCGAGCAGGTGACTTTTGGAAAACGCGCCGCACCGGACCAGAAGTGCGAGAAGCAGGGGACTCTTGCAAAGGCGGCGCACGGGATCAGAAGTGCGAGCAGAGCAAATTTATGTGGACAACAGGAGTCTTTTGCCTTCGGGCTGATGCCAAGTGACCCAGGAAGGAGTTTACCTAGACGACCTCGAGGAGAGTGTGCCGGCCCAGGACCAGCGGCGGAGCACCCGGAGTCACGCGTGTGTATGTGCGTGAGAACGAGAGTGGAGTGAACCGCATTTTGGCCAGCGAGAGTCCCGTGCAATGAGAAATTTCTCGAAGGCCTCGATGCGGCTTCGCCCAGAGTAGGCTAGGATTTATAAACCATGACCTAACATAACCCGTTAATTGCGAGCACTGAGAAAAAAAAACATGAACCAAGAATTTAAATAAAGAATATTTTCTTACATATCTGAACACAAAATTTGCCGCTGCCATGTTGTTCTTTATCCCTTTGACTACTTTGATTTCTGATTTGATTTCCGAGCTGACTACACCGAGAGAAAGGGGTGGACCCAACTTTAGGAAACCTGTTGCTCATTAATTAAATTAAAATATTTCTCAGATATTAAAAATACTACGCACTGCCACACCCTCTTTCCAAAGGAACTTCGGGAAATATTTTTTTAAAAGGAAAATTAATTATTCTTCTTCTATCACTGCCGGCTGTATTGAGCCAACTCGCGCCCGACTACACTGGGAAAACAAAATAAAGTAGAAACTCGAGTTACAAATGAAACAATAAAAATACCCCAATAAATGTATTTCTCGCCTGATTTTAATGCAACTCGTAGGGAAAAAAAATCCAATCAAGCTGGCCACGCATAAATATGAATATTTCCAGACAAATGCCTAGATTTTAGGTAATAAATTCTGCCCTAGGGAAAAGTTGTCCCCATAATCGATCCCCTCTCTCTCGGCCTTCTCGTAGCGAATGCTATGAGCCAGGCCCAAATGCGCATTACCGCTGACGCATTTCACTCTGCTACAGACACCGAATAAACTGTTTCTCTCACTCCGTACCCCGGTGGCTGGCACTCTACATTTCACGCCAGCCAACCGATTTTCGTCTTAGACCTTTTTGTCCCATATCTTTACAAATATTTTCGGTAAAGAGACCCTGGCGGGACTGAGTATATCCCAGCCTACGAGACTTCTTTACAGAATGGCGCCCGAACAGGGACATGGGGTTTACGAAATTTTAGACGACCTAAATATGGCCTAAAGACCCATCTGTGTACAGAGAGTTTGAAAATTTTCGGTTCAGTCACTTAGAAGCAAAATTTTTAAGTCGGAACGTAAGGAGAGTCATATATCGAGGGACACAAAAATTTCTAGGGCAGGAAACAGGGAAATATATATATATTTAAAAATATACCAACGCATCGAACATAACCTCAGAAAAAAAAAAACTTAGAATTTAAGCAGAGCACATGGCATTCGGGAGAACTTATACAAAAGTATACCCACACACAGCGAGAAATTTCTAACGCACGCAGACACACATACATGTATTTCTAAGCAGAGCAAAGTACATAACCTAAAATCAGAGATTCTTTGTTCCAAGCTCACGTGGCCAGCAAATCAAGTGAGGACGAAACACATACAGGCAGATAATCGGAAAGAGAGAGAGAGCGAGAGCCCTCTAGGCTAGCCAACTCAGGTCACGAGAGTTTCGAAAGCACGAGGTAGGGAAAAGCTAACTTATACTCCCTACAGCGCAGCCATTTTGTTTTCTCGTTTTCACTCTCATCGTCGTCCCTCTCACACGAGCAGGAGTCGATCAAGTACAGGCAACGGGATCACATCGTTGGGGCTTCTCATATAACCATCGCCGAGTCAACACGTGCATCGGCAGCTCTCAAAAACATCGTCGTGGAAAAATTTAAAACTACATCGTCGTCGAACAAAATTCAATCACCGTCGAGAAAATTTAGGAATTAAATCGTCGTTTGACATCGGATTGTGGTCACCATCGTTGCACGTGGGAATTCAGTGAATTCTTGGTGACAAATAAAATAAAATTTTCTATGAAGATTTTAACCAGTTCGAACATCGTTTGACCCTCGTCCAAGAATTTCTCTCGTTCTATCGAAACTTTTCCTGTCGTTTGCCAGTTAACTATTATTTCACAGCAATATGGGGGCGCGTTGGATTTCGTATCTCCGGAAGCGGGAATTGGAGGCGATTCTGAAGGAGTTTTCCTTGGAAGCAACCGGAACAGTTGAGGAAATGAGGAGCCGGCTGGCTGCTTTTAATAATCGGGACGACCACGTGCTGGAGATAGCCGAGCGGCTACAGGAATGCGAGGCGGAAATTACAGCCGCCGTAACGGATAGGAAGCAGCGTTCACCGACTCCGAACCCACACCCACCGGGTCCAACACAGCTTCAGGTGCCAGCACTGGAAGGCAGAGGTGCCGCCGATGTAGTCGGAGACACGGAGATCCATCCGGTCAAGCGGGATATTTTTCCCAGGAAATCAGAGATGTCCGCAGCCACGCTAGCGGAAAAGCTGAAGAATTGGGGAATCACTTTTGACGGGACCACGGACCCCATAACCTTCATCCAACACCTCGAGGAACGAGCCACCGCATACGAAGTTGACGTGGAGAAGATGCCGCAGGCCATCCCTTGTCTTTTGACGGATACAGCTGAGCACTTGTTTCGGACAAGCCAGCTGCTAGGAAAATCTTGGACGAACTTCAAGAAGGCGTTTCTTGACTTCTTTCTGCCACCCAGGTACTTTCAGCGACTCGAGGAGACCAGAGATCAGCGACGGGGAGAGACTTTCAAACAATACCTAGTCAACATCAGACACATGATGCACAGAGCGGGGTATAATGCGGAGCAGGAGTTGGACCGGATCTATGAAAATCTCCAACCGGAGTACCAGATGTACGCACGACTTCACCACTTTGGAGCGCGCGTCACCCGCGATCGGAGCACAGGAAGCCATGCCAGAATGTTGGCCGAACCACAACCAGCGCCTAGAAGGAACGAGTACGAGATCCCAGCGTATGCAGGAGCATTACCAATAGGTCAACAGAATTTCACACGACCGGCCAGACGACCCCAGCCACAGTTTTACAATCAGTTCCTCGAGTGGGGAACAGGTCAATGGTGCCGAATTTCAGTCTTGCTTGCAGGAATTGTGCCCAGGAGGGTCACCGTTCAGCTACATGTCGCAATCCCAGAGTCCTCTTTTGTTGGGATTGTGGTCGCAGAGGAGTACGCACTCTCGAGTGTTGCCGTTGTACCCAGCCGGAAAACGAGAGGAGTCTTCGCCCCCTCGGGGAGCGGACGGAGACTGCCTACAGGAATCCCCGGAATTAGGAGAAATCTTACAGGTTCAGTCGAGCAGAATTATCGCGCAGGTGCAAATCGAGGGTCAGGAGTTTAACGCTACCATAGACACCGGAGCTAGCAGAAGCTTCGTGAGCGAACAAGTTGTTCAACGTGTAGGGACGCCACATAACGTACGGTCGGTACACACTCATGTCACCCTGGCGGAAGGCTCACGCAAGGAGATAACCAAGTCTCTGGTAGCCAAAGTCCGGTTGGACCAACGTTGGGTCACCTTTCCACTGCTAGTTTTCCCTTCGATCATGGAAGACGTGCTATTGGGCATGGACTTCCTCTGTGGCGTGTCTGCCACTCTCCAATGCGGCCGCGCTTCGCTGCAGCTGAACCCTCTCCTAATAAGCAGCCCCACTAACGACTTAGCTATGCCTCCTCTCTTGGTGGTGCAAACCACCCCGACCAGCAGTATTTTAGGGTCTCGAGACGACAACGCCGTGCCAAATAATGTTGAGGAGATGTCTAGGGATCGCGTCATGGTACAGGAGATTTGTACCCAACTTTGCCAGCGTAGTGCAGCCCATGTCTTTGCTACTCAAGAAAGGAAAGAAATGGCAATGGGAGCAGGAGCAGCAAGATGCGTTCGAGGAACTCAAAAGAAAACTCACGGAGGCGCCGGTTCTCGCCTGCCCCGACTTCAACGAGAAGTTCGTGTTGCAAACAGACGCCAGCGACATCGGCCTAGGAGCAGTTTTAACGCAGAAAATCCAGGGAGAAGAACGAGTCATCGCATTCGCCAGCAGACGCCTCATCGCCGCCGAGGAGAACTACTCCGCCACAGAAAAGGAGTGTCTGGCTATCATATGGGCCATCAGGAAACTCAGATGCTACTTGGAAGGTTATTGATTTGAGGTGATAAC
The DNA here is from genome assembly GCF_043229965.1 of Drosophila suzukii. NCBI lineage: Eukaryota > Metazoa > Arthropoda > Insecta > Diptera > Drosophilidae > Drosophila > Drosophila suzukii. Next base: position 1,047,695 of record NW_027255900.1, on the reverse strand, counting down.
GGACCACCTCGCCTTGAAGTGGCTCAACTCGATTGATAATCCCACCGGCCGCATAGCGCGCTGGGCGTTGGAACTGCAGCAGTACCAGTTTGACGTCACCTATCGACGCGGGAGCCAGAACATTGTTGCAGATCCACTTTCTCGACAGCCTTTGGAAGTACTTCAGATGATCCAGGAGGATAAGCCGGGATGCACATGGTACCAGCGGATGCTGAAACTTGTTCAGGACAGGCCTGCAGATTACCCGGACTACGCGTACGAGAACCAACAGCTCTATCGGCATATCGGATCCCGACCTGACGACGAAGACTCCGTGCCCTGGAAACTGTGCGTAGCCAAGGAACACCGACAGCGAGTACTGTCGGAATGCCATGACCAGCCCACGGCAGGACATCTCGGAATCAGGAAGACAACCACCCGGATCGCCCAGAGATATTACCGGCCAGGTCTTTTCCGCGATATTGCCAGGTATGTTCGCAAGTGTGACACTTGCCAACGGTTCAAAGTCAGCCAAACCAAACCGGCGGGTAAAATGTTCACCAGACAGATTAACGAGCCGTTCGATACTGTCTGCGCCGATTTTATTGGGCCCCTTTTGCGATCCAAGAGTGGGAATACGATGCTGCTCGTATTCTTCGACGCCTTTTCGAAATGGGTTGAGTTGGTCCCCTTGAGAAAAGCTACTTCGGCGCATCTCGAAAAATCCTTTCGGGAGAGGATTTTGAATCACTTTGGTATTCCCCGAACATTTGTCTGCGATAATGGGACACAGTTTACGAGTCGTTCATTCAAAGCCTTCTGCAAGCAGGCGGGAATGGAGATCCAACATACAGCACCTTATACTCCGCAGCAGAACCCGACAGAAAGGGCCAATCGCACCATTAAAACGATGGTCGCCCAGTATATCGAGGACAAGCAGTCGACGTGGGACGAACTTCTGCCCGAACTGAATCTGGCAATTAATAGCAGCATCTCAGACTCAACCGAATTCAGTCCAGCGTTCATCGTCCAAGGCAGAGAGCCACGACTCCCAGGAGCCTTGTATGATGAAGTGACTCCAGGACCAAGCCAAGCGCCACGTTCACCCGAAGCGAAAGCGGAATTGCTACGGGACATTTTCAAGGTAGTACAGGAGAACACTCAGAGAGCTTCGTTAGAGCAGCGGAAGCATTACAATCTCAGGCGACGTGCGTGGAGACCGACCATAGGATCGCTGGTCTTCGTAAAACAGCATCATTTGTCCAGGGCAGCGGATACCTTTGCCGCTAAGCTAGCACCCAAGTACGAGGGCCCGTACAAAGTAATTAAGTTCTTTTCTCCCACCATAGTGCGATTGCAACATACCCAGATCAGGCAACGCAGAACGGCATCCCTTAGAGATTTAAAGGAGGCAGTCAACGAGCCAGAAACCCAGAATCTGGTACCCAGACGACTGGACGACAACGAAGACATTCAGATGGCGGAGCAAGTTTAGCGATCGATTGACGCTAAAAACCCGTAGCAGAGCAACAGCAAAAGCAGCAGAGAAACCAAGGAATACCCGCATCAAGGCGGAAGCAACGGAGAAGCATACACGAAGAAAAGTACACATCCAGACGGGCAGCAGCAGAGAAACCAAGGATACCAGCATCAAGGCGGAAGCAACGGAGAAGCATACACGAAGACATGTACAAATCAAGACGAGAGCAGCAGAGAAACATCCAAGGACACCCGCAGACGGCGGAAGCATACACGATGATAGTACCGCAGCAGCAGCGTCAGAAGTCCGTACGAAGACGGCACAATAGCAACGGACTTGCCACAAACAAGCCGGCGAGTGACGCTCGATCTGGTCGAGGCGAGAGCCAACCAGGAACACTGCGACAGGAGCCAATGTTTGAGTCAGTGGGGCCACTTGCTGGAGGGTGCGCCTTCCCAACGTTCCACTTCCCTAGTGGGAACTCAACGCTCCCAGTGCCACTGCAGCGAACCTTTTTCCCCATGATTACTAACTAAACAATTAAAACCCAGTTAGTAATCGTTAAAACAAAGCACTAATACCCTTTTGTTCTCCCCTACAGACATGTCGTCGGACAACCCGTCCCACCTGTGGCGCATGACAACACGCAAGCCACGGCCACCCACATTCCTCAACGCCCCCGAAGTAGGAGGGGAATGTGAGGAGTCGTTTGACCCCTCACAAATAGCGCCAACAACATCGCCAGCGCCAACAGCATCGGCCGCCAGCGCCAACAACAACAGCGGCTAACAACGCAAACAAAACCCTCGCGAATAACTTTGTAAAAAAAAAAACATTGTACAGTACATTTAATATATAAGCTTAGCCAATAATCATAAGATTTGTAGTTATGTTGATACACAATAATTATTTTAGCTCAGCCTAAGCGATAAGTTCTGTTTACCTTTTCCCCCTCCGTTCTCACATCAGCAGTAGCCACACACACACACATACCAGGAGAGCAACGAAATATTCACCACGATAAGTGCAGCGCCGCACAGGACCAAGCGAGAGAGGACATGCGATCGAGGAGGAAAACAACCCCCGAAAATTGGCACGCGCCAAGGGAAGAGCGAGAGAAAAGGAGTACCGAAACTTCGACAAGTGAAAAAAACCCAGAGCAGCCGAAAACTTGAACAAAACGCGGCGGCAAAGCTTGACTAGGTCTCTTTTGGAAAAGGCGGTGCACGGGATCAGAAGTGCAAGGAGTCATTTTTGCAAAGGCGGTGCACGGGATCAGAAACAGGTCTCTCTTTTGGAAAACGCGGCGCACCGGACCAGAAGTGCGAGCAGTTCACTGTTGGAAAACGCAGCGCACCAAACCAGAAGTGCGAGCAGGTGACTTTTGGAAAACGCGCCGCACCGGACCAGAAGTGCGAGAAGCAGGGGACTCTTGCAAAGGCGGCGCACGGGATCAGAAGTGCGAGCAGAGCAAATTTATGTGGACAACAGGAGTCTTTTGCCTTCGGGCTGATGCCAAGTGACCCAGGAAGGAGTTTACCTAGACGACCTCGAGGAGAGTGTGCCGGCCCAGGACCAGCGGCGGAGCACCCGGAGTCACGCGTGTGTATGTGCGTGAGAACGAGACGGGTGAGTGAGTGGAGTGAACCGCATTTTGGCCAGCGAGAGTCCCGTGCAATGAGAAATTTCTCGAAGGCCTCGATGCGGCTTCGCCCAGAGTAGGCTAGGATTTATAAACCATGACCTAACATAACCCGTTAATTGCGAGCACTGAGAAAAAAAAACATGAACCAAGAATTTAAATAAAGAATATTTTCTTACATATCTGAACACAAAATTTGCCGCTGCCATGTTGTTCTTTTTCCCTTTGACTACTTTGATTTCTGATTTGATTTCCGAGCTGACTACACCGAGAGAAAGGGGTGGACCCAACTTTAGGAAACCTGTTGCTCATTAATTAAATTAAAATATTTCTCAGATATTAAAAATACTACGCACTGCCACACCCTCTTTCCAAAGGAACTTCGGGAAATATTTTTTTAAAAGGATAATTTATTCTTCTTCTTCTATCACTGCCGGCTGTATTGAGCCAACTCGCGCCCGACTACACTGGGAAAACAAAATAAAGTAGAAACTCGAGTTACAAATGAAACAATAAAAATACCCCAACAAATGTATTTCTCGCCTGATTTTAATGCAACTCGTAGGGAAAAAAAATCCAATCAAGCTGGCCACGCATAAATATGAATATTTCCAGACAAATGCCTAGATTTTAGGTAATAAATTCTGGCCTAGGGAAAAGTTGTCCCCATAATCGATCCCCTCTCTCTCGGCCTTCTCGTAGCGAATGCTATGAGCCAGGCCCAAATGCGCATTACCGCTGACGCATTTCACTCTGCTACAGACACCGAATAAACTGTTTCTCTCACTCCGTACCCCGGTGGCTGGCACTCTACATTTCACGCCAGCCAACCGATTTTCGTCTTAGACCTTTTTGTCCCATATCTTTACAAATATTTTCGGTAAAGAGACCCTGGCGGGACTGAGTATATCCCAGCCTACGAGACTTCTTTACAGAATGGCGCCCGAACAGGGACATGGGGTTTACGAAATTTTAGACGACCTAAATATAGCCTAAAGACCCATCTGTGTACAGAGAGTTTGAAAATTTTCGGTTCAGTCACTTAGAAGCAAAATTTTTAAGTCGAAACGTAAGGAGAGTCATATATCGAGGGACACAAAAATTTCTAGGGCAGGAAACAGGGAAATATATATGTTTGTATCTAACCGAAGTAGACACTTCCGGGTCACACCGCGGGACAAGGCGGTAATGAGCACTTGTCGCTGGCACGGGGACGCTTTGATGGCAGGACGATCGCGTCGCGGCAATGGTAACGATGGTTACTGCGATGCCGGACCACAGGCGATGCTGAGCTGCGCTGAGGTTGAGCTAACGTGGTTAGCTGCTAGTTGAGATAGTGTATTACGAGCCCTATTCCTAGATGTAGGAAGTAGAACCGCGGAGTTAAGAGGTGTGTTGATAACTGTTTTATTCTTCATTTGGAACATGTTTATATACTACTTGGAACACGGAAGTTTAGAGTAATGATTAGTGAAGTAAGCTATATTCTAAAGTTGGTCAGGGAATTATGATTATGGTAGCAGTTTGCGTAGTTGGCTTTGCGTAGTTGGCTGACACTGCAAAATGTGCTGACTGCATTGGCCGGTCAGTGTGCCGTTGAGTCGGTGAGACGGTGAGTTAGTGAGACATATAATATGCTGATCAGCCATTCTCATATGCAGTGGGTGCTACTGAGCGCCTGGTACTGTTCCCAACTTGGCTACTGCTTGATTTGTTGGGTGTGGTCATGTTGAGTACCTTTGGGTACGAACAATATATATATTTAAAAATATACCAACGCATCGAACATAACCTCAGAAAAAAAAAAACTTAGAATTTAAGCAGAGCACATGGCATTCGGGAGAACTTATACAAAAGTATACCCACACACAGCGAGAAATTTCTAACGCACGCAGACACACATACATGTATTTCTAAGCAGAGCAAAGTACATAACCTAAAATCAGAGATTCTTTGTTCCAAGCTCACGTGGCCAGCAAATCAAGTGAGGACGAAACACATACAGGCAGATAATCGGAAAGAGAGAGAGAGCGAGAGCCCTCTAGGCTAGCCAACTCAGGTCACGAGAGTTTCGAAAGCACGAGGTAGGGAAAAGCTAACTTATACTCCCTACAGCGCAGCCATTTTGTTTTCTCGTTTTCACTCTCATCGTCGTCCCTCTCACACGAGCAGGAGTCGATCAAGTACAGGCAACGGGATCACATCGTTGGGGCTTCTCATATAACCATCGCCGAGTCAACACGTGCATCGGCAGCTCTCAAAAACATCGTCGTGGAAAAATTTAAAACTACATCGTCGTCGAACAAAATTCAATCACCGTCGAGAAAATTTAGGAATTAAATCGTCGTTTGACATCGGATTGTGGTCACCATCGTTGCACGTGGGAATTCAGTGAATTCTTGGTGACAAATAAAATAAAATTTTCTATGAAGATTTTAACCAGTTCGAACATCGTTTGACCCTCGTCCAAGAATTTCTCTCGTTCTATCGAAACTTTTCCTGTCGTTTGCCAGTTAACTATTATTTCACAGCAATATGGGGGCGCGTTGGATTTCGTATCTCCGGAAGCGGGAATTGGAGGCGATTCTGAAGGAGTTTTCCTTGGAAGCAACCGGAACAGTTGAGGAAATGAGGAGCCGGCTGGCTGCTTTTAATAATCGGGACGACCACGTGCTGGAGATAGCCGAGCGGCTACAGGAATGCGAGGCGGAAATTACAGCCGCCGTAACGGATAGGAAGCAGCGTTCACCGACTCCGAACCCACACCCACCGGGTCCAACACAGCTTCAGGTGCCAGCACTGGAAGGCAGAGGTGCCGCCGATGTAGTCGGAGACACGGAGATCCATCCGGTCAAGCGGGATATTTTTCCCAGGAAATCAGAGATGTCCGCAGCCACGCTAGCGGAAAAGCTGAAGAATTGGGGAATCACTTTTGACGGGACCACGGACCCCATAACCTTCATCCAACACCTCGAGGAACGAGCCACCGCATACGAAGTTGACGTGGAGAAGATGCCGCAGGCCATCCCTGGTCTTTTGACGGATACAGCTGAGCACTGGTTTCGGACAAGCCAGCTGCTAGGAAAATCTTGGACGAACTTCAAGAAGGCGTTTCTTGACTTCTTTCTGCCACCCAGGTACGTTCAGCGACTCGAGGAGACCAGAGATCAGCGACGGGGAGAGACTTTCAAACAATACCTGGTCAACATCAGACTCATGATGCACAGAGCGGGGTATAATGCGGAGCAGGAGTTGGACCGGATCTATGAAAATCTCCAACCGGAGTACCAGATGTACGCAAGGAGGCACGACTTCACCACTTTGGAGCAACTTACCACTTTAGCGGTAAACTACGAGGTCACCCGCGATCGGAGCACAGGAAGCCATGCCAGAATGTTGGCCGAACCACAACCAGCGCCTAGAAGGAATAGGTCAATAGGTCAACAGAATTTCACACGACCGGCCAGACGACCACCCACCCCAGCCACAGTTTTACAATCAGTTCCTCGAGTGGGGAACAGGTCAATGGTGCCGAACTTCAGTCTTGCTTGCAGGAATTGTGCCCAATCCCAGAGTCCTCTTTTGTTGGGACTATGGTCGCAGAGGAGTACGCACTCTCGAGTGTTGCCGTCGTACCCAGCCGGGAAACGAGAGGAGTCTTCGCCCCCTCGGGGAGCGGACGGAGACTGCCTACAGGAATCCCCGGAATTAGGAGAAATCTTACAGGTTCAGTCGAGCAGAATTATCGCGCACGTGCAAATCGAGGGTCAGGAGTTTAACGCTACCATAGACACCGGAGCTAGCAGAAGCTTCGTGAGCGAACGAGTTGTTCAACGTGTAGGGACGCCACATAAAGTACGGTCGGTACACACTCATGTCAGCCTGGCGGAAGGCTCACGCAAGGAGATAACCAAGTCTCTGGTAGCCAAAGTCCGGTTGGACCAACGTTGGGTCACCTTTCCACTGCTAGTTTTCCCTTCGATCATGGAAGACGTGCTATTGGGCATGGACTCCAATGCGGCCGCGCTTCGCTTCAGCTGAACCCTCTCCTAATAAGCAGCCCCACTAACGACTTAGCTATGCCTCCTCTCTTGACAAATGCGTTCACTCCAGCAAACAACGATCCAGATAACGAGGTGCAAACCACCCCGACCAGCAGTATTTTAGGGTCTCGAGACGACAACGCCGTGCGAAATAATCCATTTCGACGGAATCATGCTACTGTTTCAGCGGAACCAGTAGAGGAAGGGCGAGCGCCTTCCCCAGTCAGACCAGGATACACGCCTGACACTGGAGGAGCACTAGCCGCAATCACCGCAAACGCCGAGCAAGAAGAATTAGAACCCTGGGTAAACAAATTCCTACAGGAGGAATTGGCCAAATTCGAAGGATTGACGGGAGTGTCAAATATCGCTGAGCATACGATCACGATGCGAGATGATAAGCCCATCAAACAGAGGTATTTGCCTAAGAATCCCGCGATGCAGAAGATTATCGATGAGCAGATCGACGAACTGCTACGCAACGACTGTATAAAGCCTTCACGGAGCCCCCACAGCGCCCCTATTGTACTCGTGGGCAAGAAATCTGGAGAGATGCGACTATGTGTAGATTTTCGACAACTAAATGCCCATTCTATTCCAGATGCATACCCGCTGCCAAGGATAACACACATCTTGGAGCGTCTGCGCCATGCCAAGTACATATCGACGCTCGATTTGAAGAGCGGATATTGGCAAATCCCTGTAGCCGAGTCCAGCCCCGAGTGCGCAGCATTTACAGTCCCCGGGAGGGGCTTGTACCACTGGAAAGTGATGCCGTTTGGCCTCCACTCAGCACCAGCCACATTCCAGCGGGCGCTCGACAGCGTCATAGGACCGGACATGGAGCCCAACGCGTTTGCGTATTTGGATGACATCATCATCATCGGAGGAGCATGTGCAGCATCTACAAGAAGTATTTCGACGGCTACGAAAGGCGAACCTTCGTCTCAACGCGAAGAAATGCAGTTTCTTTAAGCGCAGCCTGGTGTACTTGGGACACGTCATCAGTGAGGAGGGAATTCACACGGATCCCGACAAGATTTCGGCAGTACGGCGACTGAGTCCGCCCACCACATGCAAGGAGTTGAGGAGATGTCTAGGGATCGCGTCATGGTACAGGAGATTTGTACCCAACTTTGCCAGCGTAGTGCGGCCCATGTCTTTGCTACTCAAGAAAGGAAAGAAATGGCAATGGGAGCAGGAGCAGCAAGATGCGTTCGAGGAACTCAAAAGAAAACTCACGGAGGCGCCGGTTCTCGCCTGCCCCGACTTCAACGAGAAGTTCGTGTTGCAAACAGACGCCAGCGACATCGGCCTAGGAGCAGTTTTAACGCAGAAAATCCAGGGAGAAGAACGAGTCATCGCATTCGCCAGCAGACGCCTCATCGCCGCCGAGGAGAACTACTCCGCCACAGAAAAGGAGTGTCTGGCTATCATATGGGCCATCAGGAAACTCAGATGCTACTTGGAAGGTTATTGATTTGAGGTGATAACGGACCTCCTCGCCTTGAAGTGGCTCAACTCGATTGATAATCCCACCGGCCGCATAGCGCGCTGGGCGTTGGAACTGCAGCAGTACCAGTTTGACGTCACCTATCGACGCGGGAGCCAGAACATTGTTGCAGATGCACTTTCTCGACAGCCTTTGGAAGTACTTCAGATGATCCAGGAGGATAAGCCGGGATGCACATGGTACCAGCGGATGCTGAAACTTGTTCAGGACAGGCCTGAAGATTACCCGGACTACGCGTACGAGAACCAACAGCTCTATCGGCATATCGGATCCCGACCTGACGACGAAGACTCCGTGCCCTGGAAACTGTGCGTAGCCAAGGAACACCGACAGCGAGTACTGTCGGAATGCCATGATCAGCCCACGGCAGGACATCTCGGAATCAGGATATCCTGGATGTCCCACCCGGATCGCCCAGAGATATTACTGGCCAGGTCTTTTCCGCGATATTGCCAGGTATGTTCGCAAGTGTGACACTTGCCAACGGTTCAAAGTCAGCCAAACAAAACCGGCGGGTAAAATGTTCACCAGACAGATTATCGAGCCGTTCGATACTGTCTGCGCCGATTTTATTGGGCCCCTTTTGCGATCCAAGAGTGGGAATACGATGCTGCTCGTATTCTTCGACGCCTTTTCGAAATGGGTTGAGTTGGTCCCCTTGAGACCATAGGATCGCTGGTCTTCGTAAAACAGTATCATTTGTCCTGGGCAGCGGATAAGTTTGCCGCTAAGCTAGCACCCAAGTACGAGGGCCCGTACAAAGTAATTAAGTTCTTTTCTCCCACCATAGTGCGCTTGCAACATACCCAGATCAGGCAACGCAGAACGGCATCCCTTAGAGATTTAAAGGAGGCAGTCAACGAGCCAGAAACCCAGAATCTGGTACCCAGACGACTGGACGACAACGAAGACATTCAGATGGCGGAGCAAGTTTAACGATCGATTGACGCTAAAAACCCGTAGCAGAGCAACAGCAAAAGCAGCAGAGAAACCAAGGAATACCCGCATCAAGGCGGAAGCAACGGAGAAGCATACACGAAGAAAAGTACACATCCAGACGGGAAGCAGCAGAGAAACCAAGGATACCCGCATCAAGGCGGAAGCAACGGAGAAGCATACACGAAGACATGTACACATCAAGACGAGAGCAGCAGAGAAACATGCAAGGATACCCGCAGACGGCGGAAGCATACACGATGATAGTAGCGCAGCAGCAGCGCCAGAAGTCCGTACGAAGACGGCACAATAGCAACGGACTTGCCACAAACAAGCCGGCGAGTGACGCTCGATCTGGCCGAGGCGAGAGCCAACCAGGAACACTGCGACAGGAGCCAATGTTTGAGTCAGTGGGGCCACTTGCTGGAGGGTGCGCCTTCCCAACGTTCCACTTCCCTAGTGGGAACTCAACGCTCGCAGTACCACTGCAGCGAACCTTTTTCCCCATGATTACTAACTAAACAATTAAAACCCAGTTAGTAATCGTTAAAACAAAGCACTAATACCCTTTTGTTCTCCCCTACAGACATGGCGTCGGACAACCCGTCCCACCTGGGGCGCATGACAACACGCAAGCCACGGCCACCCACATTCCTCAACGCCCCCCGAAGTAGGAGGGGAATGTGAGGAGTCGTTTGACCCCTCACAAATAGCGCCAACAACATCGCCAGCGCCAATAGCATCGGCCGCCAGCGCGAACAACAACGCCAGCTAGCAGCTACAACATCGCCAGCGCCAACAGCATTGGCCGCCAGCGCCAACAACAACGCCTCCGTACCCCGGTGGCTGGCACTCTACATCTCACGCCTGCCAACCGATTTTCGTCTTAGACCTTTTTGTCCCATATCTTTACAAATATTTTCGGTAAAGAGACCCTGGCGGGACTGAGTATATCCCAGCCTACGAGACTTCTTTACGAGACAACGGCGCAAAATAAAATTGATGATATAATCCAAAATAATAACAATCAATTTGTTATTAACTCAAAATTATTTAAAGAAATAAAAACACTATCTTAGAATCTTCAAACATTTATTTCAAATCAAGAATTTCCATTCAGAAAACACCGCCTTCGCTTGCTCACTTACGATCTGATGAATTTAATGGATACAATTACATTAACAAAAATAGATGTTTTCAACACTAAAATTCTGAACGCTGAAGAAATACAAGAAATATATAAACACGAACAGAAACCTGTAGTAATTACTCCCATATTAGATATATCAAAATTTAAAATCGCCATACACCAAGAATTAATTGTAATATATATAAAATACCCCATCATAACTAACCGTTGCGAAGTCTATAACGCAAGATCCATCTCACACAATGATGGAAAACTATTAATTCATAATCATGTCGCCAAATGTAACAATAGGTACTATGTAATTTCTAACTTTAAGACAGAAATATTTAATAATTATGGCACTTTAAGCCCAGAAAGTACTTGTTTTACTAGGCTACTAAATGGAGAAAAATCCCTTTGTAATAAAATCAGGGAGTATAATAAAAAAATTGATTACTTTTAATAGTACTACTACAATAAATAATATATCCTACTCTAATCTCGACCATAAGATAATAGAATATATCACTGCTAAACAGTATAATGATTTTTTAGTATCCGAATATCTTATGTCAAATGATTCGGAACTTTCATTCGATAACATTAACATATTAAACCCATTTATTCAAATTAACAAACTCAAATCCCAATAACTTATACTGATCATGTTAATTTTAATATATGTAATTATCACGCTTGTACTTAAATTCAAAAAATATCTAATATTCAAACCACGGCAAATTCATATTGAAATAACCCCCAAAAATAATATGCCCGAAAATGAAAATACCACTGAGGATCAAATTATAGTCGAATTGACAAATCATCTAAATTCAGTTTATCCGACACTTCCAATGAATCGGGACGATTCAATTTAGAAGGAGGCGAGTTATCCAACTCATGATCCCAGCCTCTTTACCCAATTTATAAACAAACTCTTCATATACAATTCTTAGCTGAGAACGCTTTCCAGCTCGAGCGCCCAGCCGCCTTACCCAAGTCATAAACAACTTCTTATAAACAATTCTTAGCTGGGATCCCCTTACTCAGCGTTCCCAAAGAATCTCAATTAGCTCCCCCACTTCAATCGAAGTTCATTATTAGGTTTCAATTGCGCCGCAGTCCTCCTAACATAAACTAAGCTGGGTCCAGCTAATGTAAACACAAGCATCCGGTCAACACCCTGCGAGCCCCAAAACTGCAGCGTAATCCGTTTGGCAATTGAGCAGAGAATTAGATCATCCGATTTCCCGACTCTCTTGAGTCCAACCCTTGTCCAACTCTTAATGAGTTCCCCAATTCTCTTAAACCGAGGTTTGATTATCAGATAAGCGGCCCTTGCCCAAAAACAAAACAAATCGCAGAACAATAGGTTCAACTCGGACCGTAATAGGCCCTACCAGAAGAGTTCGTATCAAAGCAACTCTAGTGGCCGTAATACTCATGGGCAAGACTATCGGGGCAACCCATTCCGTCAAGGCTCGTACCAAAGCCAGAATCGTACCAATAACAACAGACAGAATAATGACAACAGAGCAGGGGGTATAACACTGACCGAAATCCTTCACAAAGGTCTGCCTCCAACTTCAACAACATTGACGACAGCTCAAATTTTCAGCAAGAAGCCTCAACCAACAAGTCGGTTACATAAACCAAAAAACGCACGGTCTGTCTCTCCCATATATAATTATCACTTTATCCAGAACCACTAAAATTTCTCGTGGACACCGGTTCCACCTATTCCTTCGTGGACCCAACAAAAATGAGAAAATAATGTATGTATCACAACAGTCCTGGAAAGCTATTCACTGACCCGAACTGCTAATTTACCTATACCAGTAGAATTTAAAGAACAAGGCGAAATTCAGTTATTACTTTTCAAATTCCACCCATACTTTGATGGCCTCCTTGGGATGGATTTCTTGACAGACCGAAAAGCGAAAATAAATATCGAAGAACTCAAACTCGAAACCCCATTCACATCGATTAACATTATAACGGAAATTAATAGAAGTACCGACGAACTTTTTATCCAACCCAAAGTAAAGCCATTATAAAACTACCAGTCGACCTTAGTGAAGGTGATTTTTTTTTAATTCTCTGGAGATAGACAGTAATCTTTCTGTTTCTGGGGGACTCTGCACCGCCTCGGACGGACATAGCTTGCTGGAAATAACTAACAGTTCCGAGACTGGGCAGATCCTTTGTCTCGACCAACCACTAAACGTGGAGCCATACAAAAAAAGAATGTTACGATCAGATAAACGAGGTAACGCTTATTCCAAGTTACCAACAGATCAGGAGAAATCTTAACGAGCACATCCCTACGGACCATTTAAATGACGAGGAAAAGCAAGGATTGCTTAAAATTTGCAAAAAAATTTCAGGATCTATTTTACGACGACGCGGCACCTCTCACATTCTCCAACACAGTTAAGCACCCCATCCCGACTACCGACAATATCCCCGTTCATGTTATAACGTACAGATACCCTTATATACATAAGGAAGAGGTCCGCAAGCAAATAGCAAAAATGCTCGACCAGAATATAATAAGAAACAGCCATTCCCCTTGGGGCGCCCCTGTTTGGGTAGTCCCTAAGAAATCGGACTCATCCAGCCAAAAGAAATGGAGATTAGTAATAGACTTTAGGGAACTGAATGACAAAACCGTCACGGACAGGTACCCAATCCCCAATATTAACGACCTTCTTGACAACATTGGCAGGGCAAAATATTTTTCAACCTTAGATTTAGCGAGTGGGTTCCACCAAATTCAGATGGACCCTCAGAATATGGCCAAGCCATCTTTTTCGGTAGAGAACGGACATTACGAATTCATGAGAATGCCGGTCGGGCTAAAAAACGCCAAAAGGGTAATGGACAACTTACTAGGAGAACTAGTAGGGGACATTTGCTTGGTCTATCTTGACGATATAATTATATTCTCGGCGTCTCTTCAGAAACACTTGATGGACATAAACTCCGTATTTCAGAAATTACGTCAAGCGAACCTAAAAATCCAAATCACCAAGTCGAATTTCCTAAGGAAGGAAACATATTTTTTAGGACACGTAATAACCCAGGACGGTATCAAACCAAATCCCGACAAAATAACAGCAGTAAAAAATTTCCCATGCCCAAAAACGACTAAGCAAATAAAATCCTTTTTAGGTCTGTTGGGTTATTATAGGAAATTTATAAAAGACTTTGCTAGAATTACGAAACCTATTTTCCGACAGACGTCAGTAACTTCGCCATTGGAGCCGTTCTTTCTCAAGGCCCCGACGGGTCAGACAGACCAATTTGTTTCGCGAGTAGAACCTTAAACGAGGCAGAAACTCGGTATTCAACAATAGAGAAAGAGATGCTGGCAATAATCTGGGCAGTTAAGTACTTTCGGCCATATGTGTATGGCAACAAGTTCAAGATCATTACCGTCCATAAACCCTTAGTTTGGTTGCAAAATTTCAAGGGCCAAAACCCGAAACTCCTCCGATGGAATCTAACACTTTCCTAGTATGACTACGATATAGTCTACAAAAAAAGGCACACAAAACGTCATTTCGGATGCTTTAAGTAGATTCGAACTAAACTCACTTATCAATGACGTTGACACACATATTTTAGACGGAATTCCGTTAGCTAAGAAGCCACTTAACACATTTAACATGCAGGTTGTATTTGAAATCGGACAGACCTCCTCGGTCTCGGTAAGCACACCATTCAAAAACAAGGAAGAACGCTATAGTCGAGTACCTCGACTATCAGATACCCGTTACTCAGATAACAAACTTTAAAATAAGTTAGCCGCGCATTTTGTTCTGTCTCCCCTGCTCTCATTTCTCGGCTCTGCTTTTGTTTCAGCCAGCGCCAAGAATGAGAAAGCAACACATAAAATAGACAAAAAACATTTATATTTATGTATGCTTGCTAAACATACACAATTTTAAGGCACATTCTGTATTTTAAAATATTTGGTTGAATAGCTTTGTTTGAAAGAATTCTATTTGCCGCGGATATTAGATTGCAATTTTTTACGTCCACACACATGGCTCTAGTGTCAAGGCTTGTCCTAACTACTTTGGTTTGAGAGTATTGGACTGAAAACGGAAAAGTTTTTTTGGGACAATCTATAGGTATTTATTAAGCTAATTCATATTCTTTGAAAGAGATAAATAAAGATGTACAGATCTTTAAAGGTTTTTGCCCGTCAATGGGACAAATGGATAAAGGGTTCATTATTCAATAGAATAAGTTAGCCGCGCACTTTGCTCTCTCTGAGCGCTGGCAGGGCTTTTTTCTTTGCCGCCAAGTTCGGACGGCAACTATTTACATACACACACATACACGCGTAAAAACATTTCGCATTGTATGGCTCTGACGTCATAGCTTTTTTCTTTGGAGGTTTGTGGGCGTTAGAGTGGGCGTGGCAGTCTACTGAAACAAACTTGCGCTGCGTAAGAAGCTCAGGAATCTGTACGCCAAATCTCAATAGCCTAGCTCTCATAGTTTCCGAGATCTCAGCGTTCATCCGGACAGACGGACATACGGACAGACGGACAGACGGACATGGCTAGATCGACTCGGCTAGTGATCCTGATCAAGAATATATATACTTTATGGGGTCGGAAACGCTTCCTTCTGCCTGTTACATACTTTCCGACGAATCTAGTATACCCTTTTACTCTACGAGTAACGGGTATAATAAAAACCGGACACACATAACGGAACCTTCTTTTACCTTACAAAAAATCACAGATATTTTGAAACCCATTTTAATACCCAACAAGACCTTAGCCGTTCACTCGTCCGACGAAATTTTCGAAGTAATACAAGTAGCTTACTCAAAATATTTCGCGCACTCTCAACTGTATAAGGTTTACAGGTGTCTTATTGTTCTACACGAACCTGTTGACCTCGAGGAAATTAACAGTTTGATAAGAACCCACCACTCTAACAACAATTATAGAGGGGTGGAAGAGATGTACCAGCATCTAAAAAGGGAAATCTATGTACCCCAATTAAAGTCTCTAATCTCCCAGAATATTCGGGATTGCGAAATATGCCTCACTCTCAAGTACGATAGGTCCCCACAGAAACCACCATTTGTACTGCCAGAAATACCAAATAGGCCCCAGGATATATTACTTTGATATGTTACTTATTATTATTATATATACTATTAATAATAATTATAACTTAACAATTATTGACAAATTCTCTAAATTCGCTCAAGCCTACCCACTCACGAATAGAAACTCCATACTTGTTACTAAAGCTTTCAAGACCATCTTTTGCCAATTTGGGATCCCTAAAAAGTTAGTATTTGACCAAGGAGCCGAGTTCTCTGGAGCCGTTTTTAAGGACTTTTTGGCACTTCTTTCGACAGTGGAACGGCTACATTCAACCTTAACTGAAATCTATAGGATAATTCTGAGTAAGAGAAAGGAATTAAAATTAACCCTAGAGCATGACGAGATACTTTCCGAAACAATAATTACTTACAACAATGCGATCCACTATAGTACAAATTTAACCCCCTTTGAACTTTTTAGTGGTCGTACCCACATTTTCGACAAAACAATTAGGTTCTACAATGAACATGATTATTTACTAAAACTAAACGAATTCCAAACTACCTTATACCCCGACCTAAAAAAGGGCATGGAGGATGCCACAAAAAAACGAACGGACCGCCTAAACGAAAACAGGACAGATCCTCCTGACTTACCGGTTGGTATTTCTATCCTCCGCAAGGAAAATAGGAGAAATAAAATAACACCTCGGCTTAGTAAACACAAGGTTCTGCTAGATAGCGGGGTAACATTGCGGACTATAAGAAAACAAAAACTGCACAAACAGAATATTAGGAAAACCACACTACAAACAGATAACTCATAAACCTACTTTCGAGACTTGGACACTTTACTTACAATATAATTTTACAGATTGACCTTGGGAACTACTCAACGGTTCGTTAGTGAAATACTGGACAATGATCAACCCCTTTTAAAAATCAACTTGGGAACGGCGAGAGTGGTGAAGTCCTGTAAAATTTTTAATCATGTCATTCACCTCACCAACTATGAAGACTCAGTAACTAAGATACACGAGGTGATAGGAAATTTACCCGACCAACAGGGCCTTGAAGAGCTGAAACTCACGTTACACCAAAAATTAGCTCAGGTTCAACAAAGATTAAATTCCTTGCTTCCTAACAATGGAAGAATGGGTTAGGCCATATAGTGAAAGTAGTCTCGGGGAATCTTAGTAATCTTGAAAATGGATTGGCAGTCAGTTGGTGTAGAGGAACGAACCACTACTCACCTGTCGATTACATACATACTCGTTGCACTGTCGATGACCTTTAACAGGAAGGAGATAATTTTTTCACCCACCCCGGCGGACCCCATTGTCACTCCCACCATACCTTCGTTATGGCCATCGTTCCAAGCTAAGGGGGGAGGAGTTACCGCTGATGTCTTCCTCATGACATCACCTCCACCTAAACCCCCTCGGGCATTGTCCCACTAGCGGAGATGCCATTCAACCCGGACACCAAACCGCCGACACAGCAGACGGGATACCGTCACAGGCATCCGGCCGAGAGCTGCTGACCTAAGGAGTTTCGCCATCTCAACATATGTACCCCACGCCCAAGTTAGCTCTCATTTGCATACTCAGAACAGAATAAAATTAGTCGAAGAGTGACACTCGACCAAAGAAGTTTATCCTTGTATTTATTTCATTGGAATACTAAATAAGCACCTATATCTATAATAATGTGACCAGCCACGTCCGGACCACAGACTTAATTCACGCACAACATCATGATAATTATAACAAAAATATATGTAATGAAAGGCTTCCGTTGCTTGCGTTAATTTATTTATTGATTATTAATAGTTTATTCTTCGATTAATACACTTCATTGATACAGTTTATATACTTAAGTTGACACATTAATTATTACTGAGACACACGCGACCTTCCTCTGCTGATGCTCCATCTCTACTCTCTTGCGCATTTTTCACGCTTTTTAACACTACCGAAAAATGTTACGGAACAGAACCACTGATCTGTTATTAATAGGGCTGCCAATCCTACATTCGGCTATTCTGACAATTCATTCGACCCGAATGAGGATGACCACAACTTCATATATTCAGCGACAGTGTTCGTTTTATTTGGACCTTCATCATCTCCTACTTTTTCGATAAGGTATCGACCATGTCTCAACTTACGAGTAACGGCGTAAGGCCCTAAGAACTTATTTTTCAACTTCAATCCTGCCCCAAACTGTTTTCTTTTAATAGCTACTAAATCTCCGAGTTTGTACCCAGACTCTGGCTTCCTTGATTTGTTGAATGACTTGCGATTCTCGTCCTGAATCTTTGCAATGTTCTGTTTAGCTTCCACTCGAATCTTCTCCTTCTCTTCCTGCAACTCATTTAAGAAATCTTCCTCTAATAGCTTGACTAACTCCTTATCGTACTTGGTCTTCATATTGATCCCAGTAAGGATCTTGAATGGAGCTATCTTTGTGCTTCTAGGAGGAGAGGAATTTATAAACTGTTGAACCCTGCCTACATGTTTATACCAAGTTTTCGGGTCTTCCGCACAAAGTTTCGTCAATATAGTGATGACAATCCTGTTGATACGCTCTACTTGACCGTTGCCACGTGGCACTCCTGTGGCTACCAACAAATGCTGGATATTGTTAACCTTACAGTACTCCTTAAAAGCATTGGCTGTGAATGCCGTTCCACGATCCGTGATTATACGACTTGGTTTGCCGAAAACATCAGACTGCCTTTCCATTCTATCCACTACCTCGTCAGCGCCAGTACTCTTAGTGGGGTAAAGCGACGCAAATATAGAGAAGGCGTCGACCACTACCAAAACATGATTGTATTGTTTTTTTGTCACATCCATGGGGCCAATGTGGTCAATATGATAGGTCTGTAACGGTTCGCCTGCCTTGTTTATCGGGTTTAAGAAACCCTCTTTTTTCCCATACTTAGCCTCGCCAACTATGCACTCTACACAGGACTTCACGATAGTTTGAGCCTTCCTCTCTAAATCTGGAATGTATAATAATCGCGCTGAACCAAGTCAATTGTCCTTTTGATGCCAAAATGTCCTTGTCGGTGAGCTGTGTTGATTATTTCGTTCTCCATGGCTGATGGGATTACTATGAACTCTTTTATAGGATTCTTGTGAAGAACTTCGTGCTTCAGATAGTAAACACAAGGTTCTGCTAGATAGCGGGGTAGCATTGCGGACTATAAGAAAACAAAGACTGCACAAACAGAAAATTAGGAAAACCACACTACAAACAGATAACTCATAAACCTACTTTCGAGACTTGGACAGTTTACTTACTCAACGGTTCGTTAGTGAAATCCTGGACAATGATCAACCCCTTTTAAAAATCAACTTGGTAACGGCGAGAGTGGTGAAGTCCTTTAAAATTTTTAATCATGTCATTCACCTCACCAACTATGAATACTCAGTAACTAAGATACACGAGGTGATAGGAAATTTACCCGACCAACAGGGCCTTAAAGAGCTGAAACTCACGTTACACCAAAAATTGGCTCAGGTTTAACAAAGATTAAATTCCTTGCTTCCTAACAATGGAAGAAGTAGGCCAAAAAGAGGATTAATTAATGGGTTAGGCCATATAGTGAAAGTAGTCTCGGGGAATATGGACGCTTATGACGAGGCAAGAATAAACAAGGAACTAAGCTTCTTACGCGGAAATTCCGAATTTAACACTAATTTCCAGAACGAAACGCTTGTAAGAGATAAATGAACATATTAACAGGGAACAGCAACTTTATAAACTCGTATCAAAATAAAATTTTAAAAAAAATAGATGAAAAATATAAAAATATTCAACTCATCCAATAAATAGATTGGATCAACTTCAATATAGACTTACTCTTCAATCACTTAAACAATATTGCGGAAAGCTTGCTATTTGCTAAATTAAAGTTAGTCCCAAAATACCTATTAAATTCAGTCGAATTAGAGAAAATTAAAAACGTACTATCAGAACAAAAAATAGAAGTACAGCTAGAACACGAACTATACAATGTGCTTTCTTTAGAATGAACCACCCTGAATAAAACACTCATATTCCAAATAAAAGTTCCAATTTTGTCAAAAGAATCTTATAATGTGTACCGTCTTATTTCACTACCACTAAACAAAACTATGTATGTAAACTTACCTAATGTTATAATTAAGAATGACCTAGAAACTCCTCTGACACCCAATAACACGGAATGCCTTCACAACCTGCTGGACGACAAAGAAGCGACCCACAGCACAACGAACAGAGGTCAACAACCACAGATCTTCGTTCCTTTAAAAGGGTTGATGGTGATCCTCAACGTGGAGAATCTAAACATTACTTCCAACTGCATTTCGAGCAGGATCTTCAACGGTTTTATGCTTATAAAATACGATAATAGTTCTATATCCGCTAATGGGGCAAAATACGTCGAGGCCGCCACTACAATAATTGACGACATCGAGATAAACCGTCCCCATGTCCAGAATTTAACAACAATCCCAACGGACGAACCCATAAACCTTCAAGTACTACACCTTCGAAATCTGGAAAATGAATTGGCCGTCTGTTGGTATAGAGGAACGAACCACTACTCACCTGTCGATTATATAAATACTCGTTGCACTGTCGATTCTGATTACGGCTGTTGCCTGGACCTTTAACAGGAAGGAGATAATTTTTTAACCCATCCCGGCGGACCCCATTGTCACTCCCACCATACCTTCGTTATGGCCATCGTTCCAAGCTAAGGGGGGAGGAGTTACCGCTCATGTCTTCCTCATGACATCACCTCCACCTAAACCCCCTCGGCCATTGTCCCACTAGCGGAGATGCCATTCAACCCGGACACCAAACCGCCGACACAGCAGACGGGATACCGAACCGAGTAAACAACTGGGCCACAGGCATACGTCCGAGAACTGCTGACCTAAGGAGTTTCGCAATCTTAACATATGTACCCCACTCCCAAATTAGCTCGCGTTGATATACTCAGAACAGAATAAAATTAGTCGAAGAGTGACACTCGACCAGAGAAGTTTATCTTTGTCTTTATTTCATTGGAATACTAAATAAGCACCTGTATCTATAATACTGTGACCAGCCACCTCCGGACCACAGACTTAATTCGCGCGGCACGTGTCCCTTGCCCGTAACACGCGACTGACAGGAGAAATCCGTCATTGGCCGACGTTGCTTCGCAATCTGTCCACAGGACGACCAGTTTTTTTATTGATTTTTTTTTAAACAGTAGTAGTAGGGTAGTTTAAAGCCAAACATGTAAATTAAGGTCGAGAATGAGAATGCGGCATCAGCTCTTGCTGTAACAAACTTGCGCTGCGTATAAGGCTACGGAATCTAAATCTGAAATCCCAATTCTCTATCTTTGATAGTTTCCGAGATATCCACGTTCATATTTACGATTTTTTGAAGTTTGTGGGCGGTTTATGGGCGTTAGGGTGGGCGTGGCAAACTTTGTTTTGGGTCAATCGGTAGGTATTGATGAGAACATTACATTTCAGTTAAAATTTTTATTCTAACATCAAAACTGTAGGAGCCACAGTTTTGGGCGGTTTGTGGGCGTTAGAGTGGGCGTGGCACTCTACTGAAACAAACTTGCGCTGCGTAAGAAGCTCAGGAATCTGCACTCCAAATCTCAATAGCCTAGCTCCCATAGTTTCCGAGATCTCAGCGTTCATCCGGACAGACAGACGGACAGACGGACATGGCTAGATCGACTCGGCTAGTGATCCTGATCTATATATACTTTATGGGGTCGAAAACGCTTCCTTCTGCCTGTTACATACTTTTCGACGAATCTAGTATACCCTTTTAATCTACGAGTAACGGGTATAAAAATATGCAGATAGTATAAATCCTAAACAGAACCAGAAGGAAGGCGTGGAATCGGAAAGCTGTTTGAGCTTTTAATTAATTTTTCGCTGAAACACTTCGAAATATTTATATTTATTTTTATTTCTAGGTTAAGAAAGTTACTCGTAACTGACGTCCCAAAAGCAGGGCAGTGAGTCTTAGTCTTTATAAGATGCGCTGCAGTACGGAATGCATGGAACACCATGTGTGAGGACACACATACCAATGTCCAATGTAAAGATAAAATAACAAGCACCCAAACATCTAATAAATTTCAACAAGGCTGGGTGTTATGGACGGGTTAGAGCGCACGCAACAATATCTATCGCCTCGGCTTGTCGGTGGGGTAGGTCTTTGCTTTAACCCGTTGTTGTCTTTTCGATTACTATTAGAACCCGGATTGCGTGCTAGGACAAACCAAAACTTAGGACGGGGAATAAGGCCCCCAACACCTGCGATCGTGTCTACCACCTACTTTTCCACCTCAGAGGCGGCCTTCAGCCCACCCCGCCATCGGCCGTTCAATAACCGTTTTCCTTCTCCTAGAACGGCCCCTTCGCGGTTGCGCCTTTACGGGGGTCTTATGTCCGCCGAGGACAAACACTTAGGCTACCAGATTATAAACATATTGATTTACCAACTAACAAATTAACATCATAGCCCAATTAACATTGCCCAAAATACCCCAAATTTTTGTAGATATAAGTAGACATTTGATTATTATAGATTAGGAATAGACATAATTGATGTAGCCAAACAAGAGGAACTTTCCACCACTTCCACCACAGCCTCCCTTCTCCGGAAGCTTTCCCTCGCCGAGATCGGGAACTTCTCCGGAATTCCTGCTGAGGCCGGGTAACGGGATCTGATTTTCCGGACCTCTGCTGGACATCGACTCACGGTTGACGGGGTCGATCCTAGCCTTTTCCTTCTCCTCTTCCCCCTCCTTTAGAACGACAAAAAAGAACTCTTTGTCCGTTATCTTTTTTGAAATAGAATCCGAGTTTCATCCAAGCTCTAGAACTACTTTCCAGAATGACGTCCGAACAGGGACAGGATATGTTAAGGATAATTCCATCCATCGTGGCTTAAAGCACCACCAGGAAAACGGAAATCCAGGGGAACATCAGTTGCTAGGCCAGATTTGTTCTTTTAAAAAGCAAGGAAAATAGTAGGAAAGAGAAACGGGGAAAAGTACAGCCGTCAGACCCGACGACGATAACACGTGACACACAAAGCTGAACCGACACGAAATTACTCACATCCCGACACGAAGTTGCGCTAGAAACGACGACCACAGTACATGAAGCAATGAACAGAAATAAAAGAAACACAGGTTCCTATCCACACTTAAGGATATAAACTTTATCGTTAAAATACCCAAGCTTACTGTTTCCTCATACAAGACCGTTTAGTTGAATATAACCCACTAAACGGACTAGTACAACGAGTTGTTTAACATTAGAAAAATGTTGAAAGATAGTGTTTCGGTTGATGTTCAAGGTTTCTTTGATAATAATAATTTTATTCTAAAGGAAATTGGAATTGTATTCGAAAAAGATCCAAACTTGAATAATAGTTTTTTAATAGAATCACCATATGATTTTACTTTGCTAAATACAAAATCTCGAAAGACTGCAATTTGGTTAACCAATACACATCACAACATTTTTTGGAACGATGGAGAGAACAGTTTTCCACAAACTCGAAAGCATCTAAGGACAATTACAAGCGGAAAACAAATTATTTGTAATGGTGTGGAAAAGAAACGATTTCTACAGAAGTTTTTTGGGAGTCGTCAGCTCATTAATACCGAGGAAATGGGCTGTCCGTCATTAAACAGGTTTAAAGGAAACCAGTTTCCCTATTGTGAAACACACCTTAAGGGCGGGGTTTGTGCTCTAAAGAATGCATACATTATTTTGACATTTTTTAAAGTAGCTCCAAAACAATAAAATAATTGTTATACATCATTTTAAAGCTGAGACTAGATGTGTAAAGACCTACAAGAAAATAACATTAACAAAACGAAATTTCATGAGGAAATTGATCAATTTGTTAAACAATTTAAAGGAGAAATAATTGGTCAGCATTTTCAATACCTTCCAAACACAAAAACTATGTTCATGAATAGAGGTGGACATGACCTCAAAACTACGAATTATGGTGAACACTTTACATTTTGTAATCCAGAAATGACGTCGGAGAAGTGCGCCTGCTTCTTCTATGCAAATCGACGGAACCAAAGCAGAAAATTAATTTCTATATATAACAAAAATGTTCGCAATAAATGAATAAATGTATTATTATGCTACAAAATAAACTTCTGACATTTTATTTGGAGTCAAAATTACAGGTACGGAGAATGGAAAATATTTCCTTGACTGAGATATGTCGGCTACTTGCGAGTTGTTGCCCGGTCGTGATTTCAACCCCTATTATGGGAACGTATTAGAGCTGGCACTCAGCCGTGGGGTCGTTGGCGCGAGGCTCATGATTTTGTCAATGGGCGTGCGCCTTCAGACTTGTGCATGTGTCCCTTTTATTCCGGTCAGATAATAGACAGGTGCGCATGTTCGGGTAGCTCTTGCCTAAATCCCTTTTATGATATGTTTATGACCCGTTTGTAGAAAGGAAAGATCTTGAAAAAGTTTACCAGTTAAACATACTGGGGCGAAAAAAAAAATGTCTGTTTGAAAATATTTGACATCTGAGAATCATTAACTTGTGGGATTTATTTTATTGGGGTTCTTTTGATTTCTAAATTAGTTTTACAATCATAGGAAACGTTATTCCCCAACATGATCGGACATGTCCCCCTAGAGAAACCAGCTTTAGATGTTTTGGGTTTGCGACCTTTCTCACGTGCACAGCAACACCTGCTGAATGTTAATTGCTGATAATGAGGAAAAGGATACATGATCAATATTGTCACATGGGGATGTGGGGAAAGTGTGCGACCTTTCTCCCGTGTACAGCAACACCTGCTGAATATTAATTGCTGATAATGAGGCAAAAAGGTCACGTGATCAGTATTGTCACATGGTGGTGAGGGGTTGGGGGGCAATTTAGTATACTCTTTATGGATATGATCGTGACATTTTTATGACATCTAAACCCCTTAAAATCAGATAATTTATGGATTATGCTAATTGTTCCAGAACCCGCATACATTAAGGAAGAGGCGGGGGCCATTAATATGTTAATTAGTGAGAAGCGGGGGTCATTAATATGCTAATTAGTAAGGGGGCGGGGGCCATTAATATGCTAATTGTCCCAGAATCCGCGTTTCCCTACTACTAAGAGGTCTTTTTCTATGGTGGAATAATTTATTTTGTGTTCGTTAAGGGTTCTGCTGGCATAACAAATGTGTTTATGATTTTGTGATAAGACTGCTCCTATCGCCATGCGTCTGTTGTCAAAGAGAATGACTTACTAAAGTCGGGGTAATTTAGAATGGGATCGGACTTAATAAAGAGTTTCATTTTTTCGAATGCTTCTATGTATGGTTTGTCTTTAATGTTAATTTTTGCACCTTTCTTCAGTTTTATTGTCATGGGTTTTACAATATCTGCAAAGTTTGGTATGCATTTTCTATAAAATCCACATAATCCTAGAAATGATTTTATCTCCTTTGGGGTTTTCGGTATCGGGAAAATTATAATGGCACTTATTTTTTTCGGGTTTCGTTTTATGCCTGTAGTTGTTACTATATGACCTAGGACTCTGTTTCTTTTTTCATAAATTCGCATTTATCCAATTGTAGTTTTAAATTCGCGTCTCGAAGTTTTTTGAGTACCTTTTCTAATGATAGAATGTGTTCCTCCAATGAAGTGGAAAAAATTATAATATCATCTAGATACACTAAAAAATCTTTATAGATTAAATCCTCTAATAAATTGTTCATGCATCTTTGAAAGGTAGCGGGGGCGTTTTTAAGGCCAAATGGCATTCGGGTATACTCGTATTGGCCATGTTTGGTTGAAAATGCTGTTTTTGCTATTGACTCTGGATCCATTTGAATTTGATAGAATCCTTTAGCTATATCGATGGTAGTGAAATACTGACATCTTCCTAACTTGTCCAATGCTTCATCCATTCTAGGTATTGGGAATTTATCGTTGATTGTGATTTCGTTTACATTTCTGCAATCTACAACTAGTCTGAATTTTGGTTTACCTGATGCATCACTTTTTTGGAACTATCCAAATTGGTGAGCAATAGGGAGATTTTGATTTGCGAATTATTCCTTGTTCGATCATTTCATTTATTTGTTTGTGTTAACCTCTTCGTCGAAAGTTTGAGGGTTTTTTTATGGCTTTCTATATACTAGGTTCTCATGTTTTGTTTGTTTCGAATACTTAATAGTACTTGTAAAAGTCAAATCTTAACCTTCTTTGTACTGAATGTCATTATATTCGAATAAAACCCTTTTTAAATGTTCCCTTTCTTCCTCATTTAAATGTTTTAACCTGTATTCATTACATTCCTTTAGTTCATTATTGATAGCAAAATTAAATGATTAGTCCTTTGACCAAGGAATTCTGATGCGGTCTTATCCTATTTAACCTTTTTTTCAAATGATGGTGGACTAAGGCATTTTATTACGGTCTTGTTCTTTCCTATATAGTTTTCGCCATACTTTATGTAAAGTAATGTGGCTCCTAGCATCACTGTTTCTTCTTCGTAATTTCTTTTTGCCTTTCTGTCTCTTAAATAATTTCTGCCAATTAAGATATCGTAATTGTCGGAAAATGTATGTAAATAAAATTTTGGTTTAGTTGGGCAGATTTTACAAGATCTAATATTATATTTTTGTTTAATTCCATTGATACGTTTATTGTATACACTTTTTATTTCTCATCTTGGTCTTTATTGTCTCCAAAATTTTTTGTCATTAAATTGATAGATGACCCTGTATCTATCATGGCTCTAAGGAGTTTTCCCTTAACACTTTCAACACTTTCAATATCCGAGGCAGTTTGCTGAAACTTACATCCACCCTATTCTGTGCACTATGGTTCTCCCTTTGTCCTTTAACAGGTGCGTTTGGGGAATTGTTTGATGTTGATGCCTGGAAATTTAGATGGTTTTGGACCCTACCTTGGTCTAGATTTCTCCTAAACTCATTGTAATTACCTTGGTTTCTAGGGGGAATTTGATTTCTGTTTGGTGAACCTTGAGGATTTGTTGAATTGTTTGAATTGTTATTGTAACTATATCTTGGATAACTGTGCGACTGAGAAATATATTTTTGATTGTAATGATTTTGATGTGTACTTCCCGAATTCCTTCGGTTATCTTGAGGTTTAAGTTTATAATTGTCAAAAGGGTCTGCGTCAATTAGCAAGTGTTGTGATATCTTTTTTGGATAAGGAATTATACAATCTATCAGGAAGTTTCCTTTCGATACAATCTTTAACTGTTTTGTTTAAAAAAAGTGTATAAATTGCCCTTCTATTTGGTCTGACTCTAATTCTAATATATTATGTACTTTTGAAGATCTACATTTTATTTCATTAACGAACTTACTAATGCATCCTTGATATGGAGTGTCCCGAACATGTTGTATGATGTCATCATATGGCCTGTGATCCTTGCAGGCTTTGATTAGGGCTGATTTTGTCGTTATTCATGTATTAGACTTCTCCTGTTCAATGACTGTTTGGTCTGAGTCGACGATGGTCCTCTCTATTGCTTCGTATATGATATGGGTTTGTCGAACGTCTTGGGTAATGTATAATTGTGGAAGGTACTCTACCCTGGCTAAGTACTGACATAATTCCGATGGGTTTCCATTAAAATACGGCAACTCCTTGACTTGCCCGATTAACTGATTCAAGTGAATCTCGGACGACTGTGGTAATGCTGAAGGGTTTGCCATTTTTTATCGTTCTTTTTCAATAATTGCACTTTAAATTTATTTTTTTATTGTAAGTTCTGCGGATCTCGATGATTGTCTTTTGTTTGTTCATGGATTTTTTTTTTCGTTGATCAGAATAAACTAGTCGTTTAGTATTATCTTTTTAGTAACGATGGCTTTTTAAAGGACTTTGAGATCCTACCGACTGCTCCATTAATTGCTTGCACCATAAGTGTAATATAAAAAAAAATTTATTTAATTTATTCTTACTATAGTTAAAATATTTAGGGTTGGAAGAACACCGACTTGCTATTGACAAATCTCAAACTGAACTCACTGTCTAACTCCTACTTCATTAACGATCATACCTCGGTTTTGAACTTTAGAGATTTTTGTGAGTGGGACTTATTGTTATTGAGAGACTCCGAATTTGGACTTTGGACTCCAGGCTTGGGTCCCGGAATCTGAGTATCCTGAATCGTAGGAACGTGCCAATAGTCTGAACAGCGGCTCGTTCTAATTGTTTAGTCTATAAACTGCAGTTTTTTTGTTTCATGGTAATTTTCCTCTGGCTTGCTTTTAGTTTGGTAATTTTTTATTTTGCTTATTCACCTCCTCATCAAAAGTTTGAGGGTATTTGTATGGTTTCCTATATATTATTTAAACTAAAACAAGGAAGAATGCTATATAACGTGTACCCCGTTCAGAGTTCAGATACCCGTTACTCAGCGAAAGGGACCAAAGGGAAATGGAGATATGCAAGCAGCAAAGCGAGATTAAAATGGGCCACCTACCGGCGGTAGACAGATTTAATCGTTATGGGCGTTAGAGTGGGCTTGGCAATTTTTTTTTGGATCAATCGATAGGTATTGATAAGACCAATACATTTCAGTTAAAATTTTTTATCTAGCATGAAAATTGTGAGCGTCACAGGTTTGGGCGGTTTGTGGGCGTTTAAGTGGGCGTGGCAAACTTTTTTTTTTGAGTCAATCGATAAATTTGGATGAGAATAATACATTTCATTTAAAATTTGTATTCTAGCATCAAAACTGTAGTAGCCACCGTTTTGGGCGGTTCATAGGCGTTAGAGTGGGCGTGGCACATTGCTGAAACAAACTTGCGCTGCGTAAGAAGGAATCTGCACGCCAAATCTCAATAGCCTAGCTCTTATAGTTTCCAAGATCTCAGCGTTCATCCGGACAGACGGACAAGGCTAGATCGACTCGGCTTCCTTCTGCCGCATACATACTTTTTGTCAGTAGCCGACTACGAGAATGTAATACACGATAGTAAATTTCTCTTGCGATAGTGACGCCATCGGGCAGTGAGGCTGAGTATTTATCGGACTGCCCTCGTACACGAAGAAATGAAAATCTACAGTAATCGTCCAATTGTTTCGAGTGATACATCAATCAAAAGGTATTGTAAAAACTAAATGAATTGCTGTTTTTCCATTGAAATACGCGAATGACACCTAAACTGTCAAAATCAAAGGCTCCGTTCAGAAGTAGTACGCAGAACAAGATTCTTTTTGCGAGTCCAAACTCTATTTAAATGTCCTGGAAAATTTAGATGATGTTAAACAGCTCTATATAAGAAACATTAGTTCTACCACTTTTGGTAAGTCTACCTAGTTCGGCCAGAAAACAGCTATAAATAGCTATATTTGGTATACCCGTAACTTGTGAAGTACTAAAGAAACGGCTCTAACGATTTCAAATAAAATTTTAAGGTGTATAGCCCATGAGATTCCTCAACTTTTGGTATACGACACATTCTTGTACATAAATACTCTTTTCAAAGGTATTAATTTACAAAAATGGCTACATTTACCAGTTCAGAGCATCCTACACTGCCAGTAGTATGAAAACCCGGATTCCCGGATTAATTAATCTTGTTGGGGAAAGGTGTAATAACGTACCCTTTTGCCTCGTTATAACAGGTGTTGCTGTGCGAGAAAGGTCGCACACCCAAAGTATTCAAAGATGGTTATCTTAGAGAAACATGTCCGATCATGTTGGGGAATAATGTTTTCTATGACTGTAGAACTAATTTAGAAATCAAAAGATCCCCAATAAATAAATTGAATGATGAGGTATGTAATATTTTCAAACACACATTTTCAAACACACTACATACCTGTAGTTATACCCGTTACTCGTAGAGTAAAAGGGTATACTAGATTCGTCGGAAAGTATGTAACAGGCAGAAGGTAGCGTTTCCGACCCCATAAAGTATATATATTCTAGATCAGGATCATGAGCCGAGTCGATCTAGCCATGTCCGTCTGTCCGTCTGTCCGTATGAACGCTGAGATCTCGGAAACTATGAGAGTTACAATACTGGGATTAGGCACGCAGATTCCTGAGATTCCTGCGCAGCGCAAGTTTGGCAAGGTAATGTTCTCATCAATACCTATCGATTGACACAAAAAAAAATTTTGCCACGCCCACTTTAACGCCCACAAACCGCGAAAACCTGTGACGCCCACAATTTTTATGCTAGATAAAAAATTTTAACTGAAATGTATTGGTCTCGTCAATACCTATCGATTGATCTGCCACGCCCACTCTAACGCCCATAACGCTTAAATCTGTATACCGCCGGTAGGTGGCGCATTTTAATCTCGCTTTTCTGCTTGCATATCTCCATTTAGCTGAGTAACGGGTATCTGATAGTCGAGGTACTCGACTATAGCGTTCTTCCTTGTTTTAATTACAGTCAGGAATACATTTTGTAGGATCACCTATTGTTTTTTATTTATTTTAATATTGTAACATATTTCAAAATTCGTAGTTAAATATATAATATATATTATTGTATACAATTCATATTCTGACTCCACCCTCTGTAAGAAATATATCAGTTATTATCCTTCGTTCCAACCCCAGATTTTCGCTTGGTTCATATAGATAGATGTAAAATAATTCATACAATTTAATGTTTCTCAAAGGAGCGTCTTTTAATTTAATTTATGATTTAAGTTTATGATCCAGGTGTTGGGACCTGGTAATATCTGTTTTTTGTTGCCAACTTTTTTCAATCTCTAGTTTTCTAGTTCTATTCTATTTGTACACTATTTGTATGAGTTAGGCATCATTGTCGAAGATTTTGAACAAGTTTAATAAACTCTTTAATTTTTGGGGCGGGGTGGCTTGATCGTTGCAATAGGTGAAGCCCCAAGATCGAACGGTACCCAAAAAACCACGGGAGTATTTTTGGGTTTTTACGCGACGTGCGTAGATGTTTATTTGCAGACTTAACTTAACTTAACTTAAGCGCTCCAGAGCAGAGCGGAGACTTAAGGGAGAGATGGAGAGGGAGAGCCGCCGGCAGTGCGAGCGCGCGAGATGTAGACATCTGGATAAAACTGCCGCTCGGCACTGCCTCCTGGAATTAAGCGCCCTTTTGACGTAAACAACAATACTCATCTGGTTTCGTCATTCATGATGGCGGTTGAGCTGTTTGGACTTTGATTACTAGCCGTTATTAACTTTTATGAGCTATTATTAGATGATTACAATCCGTTTAGTAGATGTCTATAGTTGTTTACTGGTTGTTATTAGGTGGTTACTATATGTTTTGTAGATGTATACAAGTTGTTTATTAGATCTTATTAGCTGGTTACTAGCATTTTAGTATGTTTAGTAAATGTGTCGAGTTGTTTACTAGATGTTATTAGCTGGTTACTAGCTATTTAGTATCTGTTTACTTGATGTTTACTAATTATTATTAGCTGGTTACTAATTGTTATTAACTTCTACGAGCTGCTATAGTCTTTTGTTAGGAATGATCAAAAATTTTTGATCACTAGACGACTTTCGATGTGAAGTAAAAACTTACACTCTGATTTTCAATGTGTTTGCTGTGTACGTGAGGAAGATCGCACTACCAAAATATCTGATGATTGATATATAAATCTTAGAGGAACATATCCAATTATCTTGGGGAAAGACTTATCCTGTGATTGTAAAAATAATGATGAAATTAGTTGTTCACAAGCTGTCTAAAAGCTGTTTAGAAGCTGCTTTGATAAACAATTTCGATTCATGTTGAATTATACTAAGAACATATAATAATATCATCCACTTTAACTAGTGCATTGTAAAAATGAAACACTTCCTTTTATCATATTCCTTCATAAATGACCACTGTGTACGTGAGGAAGATCGCACTACCAAAATATCTGATGATTGATATATAAATCTTAGAGGAACATATCCAATTATCTTGGGGAAAGACTTATCCTGTGATTGTAAAAATAATGATGAAATTAGTTGTTCACAAGCTGTCTAAAAGCTGTTTAGAAGCTGCTTTGATAAACAATTTCGATTCATGTTGAATTATACTAAGAACATATAATAATATCATCCACTTTAACTAGTGCATTGTAAAAATAAAACACTTCCTTTTATCATATTCCTTCATAAATGACCACTTGTATTCTTTGTCCAAAATTTTTGGCATTGATGGTCTGTTTTAAGTTGTTTCTGGTGGTTCATGTAGTTAATTGATTTAGTACAAACAGTAAAATCAAACTACATTGGTTCTGGCTTTGGCTGTGGCCTAAGGACCGTCGGATAAATAGGTCTTTGTGTTGAATACACTTTTTAAAAAGTATTAATTGATTGGGAATTTTGATAGTAATAATACTGTCTAGGGGGTACTGGCGGCTTAGATTGGCTGTATTGAATAAATTAAGGTTGTTGTCTAAAGCTTTTCGTACAATTTGCTCGCGGTGTTGGAATTGGCTTCTGCAAATTATTTCTAAAGTTGGTTTCGGGCAATTTGGGGTTTTTTAAACACAGATGTAGGGCAGATGGGAGATCTGTGGGATCTCTAATTTCCAGGAGTCGAGATAGATCTCCTCTTAAACCCCTTATAAATTTGTCAAGAGCCTTATCTCGGTACATTTTGGTCATTAATGGTTGTGATTCCTCACTTACGTCCATACAACCGGTTCTATTTAATATTAATGAAAGGGGTTTGTAGACAGATTGATGATATTCTTCTACTGATTGGATGATGATTGGATGATCATGGTCATTTGGTATTCTTAAGTACTGAGGTCCCGTATATCGGCATACTGCAATGTCAAGCATTTTGATATTGCACTCCAATTCAATGGAATATTATAGGATTCTAAAGCCGTATCAGCATTTCCCGTTATTTTGTTGCGGATGGAATGTAAAAATTCCGAAGTACTTTGCGGTTCCTTCTTGACCTGCGTAAGTTTCCAGGATTCGGTCTACGCCCTTTTTCCACGAGCTAAATTCGGATCTATCTCCAGAGAACCCTCGAATACTTTTCACAATGTCGGGGATCTTATCTAGATCACATATTTTTCCGCGATATTCTGGAGAAATTGATTGATCGGAGAAGTTACAAAAATCATGTAATGGGTTGTTGATTTGTCGGACAAAATTCGGTAAACTTCTCGTAAGTAAATGATTTACAACTGTAGTTACAAGAGAAGTTAGTTCAGCGAGGTTTGGTTGGCCTTAGGGAGCTGCTGGATAGGGAGGGGGGCTAATAACCGGGAGTCTCATTAGATGTTGGTTTTGCTGGTTCATAGTTGAATTTTATTAATACTACTTAATGCGGAAGTTATTTGAGAAAAATAATTATTATATATTATATATAATATATTATATAATTATATTATATTATATATTATTAATTCTAATAAAAATGTAATTGCAAATAAAATTGTTCGTACCCAAAAGTACTCAACATGACCACACCCAACAAATCAAGTAGTAGCCAAGTTGGGAACAGTACCAGGCGCTCAGTAGCACCCACTGCATATGAGAATTGCTGATCAGCATATTATATGTCTCACTAACTCACCCGCCAATGCAGTCAGCACATTTTGCAGTGTCAGCCAACTACGCAAACTGCTACCATAATCATAATTCCATGATTTACTTTAGAACATAGCTTATTTCACTAATCATTACACTAAGCTTCCGTGTTCCAAGCAGTATATAAGCAGGTATCAAATGAAGAATAAATCAGTTATCAACGCATCTCATAACTCCGCGGTTCTACTTCCTACATCTGGGAATAGGGCTCGTAATACACTATCTCAACTAGCAGCTAACCACGTTAGCTCACCCTCAGCGCAGCTCCAGCATCGCCTGTGGCCCGGCATCGCAGTAACCATCGTTACCATTGCCGCGACGCGATGTGACCCGGAAGTGTCTACTTCGGTTAGGCACAAACATTGGTGACCCCGACGTGATCCTTTAACAACAAAGGATCACACTCAAGCAACCCCCTTCCCACCAAAGGCTGAACCTCTGACTGCTTCACAGGATACTCAGCTTCATAGGATACTCAGCTTAATCCAGCTTCACAGGATTCGCTTCGTCTTCCAGCGTCACAGGAATTTCAGCTTAATCTAGCTTCACAGGATACGCTTCTTCTTCCAGCGTCACAGGAACTTCAGCTTAATCCAGCTTCACAGGATACGCTTCTTCTTCCAGCGTCACAGGAACTTCAGCTTAATCCAGCTTCACAGGATTCGCTTCTTCTTCCAGAGTCACAGGAACTTCAGCATAATCCAGCTTCACAGGATACGCTTCTTCTTCCAGCGTCACAGGAACTTCAGCTTAATCCAGCTTCACAGGATTCGCTTCTTCTTCCAGCGTCACAGGAACTTCAGCTTCATCCAGCTTCACAGGATACGCTTCTTCTTCCAGCGTCACAGGAACTTCAGCTTCATCCTGCTTCACAGGATACCTAGCTTCATTCAGCTTCACAGGATACTCAGCTTAATCCAGCTTCACAGGACTAACAGCTTCATTCAGTTTCACACGACACGCTTCTTCTTACAGCGTCACAGGAACGTCAGCTTCATCCAGCTTCACAGAATACTCAGCTTCATCCAGCTTCACAGGATACTCAGCTTCATCAAGCTTCACAAGATTCTTAGTTTCCAAGACACACAATATGTCTACTTCATTCATTGAGGAAACAAGTCACAAAAGAATCGATTTACACAATCGATTACTAGACACACAAAACGAGCTGCAAGGGAAAATCCAACAGCTTATTAAGAATTATGGCAAGGATTCTGCCGACCGACGCCACCGAGACGGCTATTATTCCGGTAAGCTAAATCAGTTAAACGATCTCTGGCAGCAGTTTTGCGACCTAGATGAAGAAGTCCAGCAAGCGGCATTACCCACTGGAAGTGAGTACTCTTCACGATTAGTAGCACTTAAGGAGCTGGTCGAAAAATATCAGAATATCTTTCTGGACAACATGCCGACTGGAAGCGGGCTTCCGAAGGCCCCGAGACGAACGTCGGCCAACATCAAGATCACAACAAGAGATCAAGTCAAAGGAGATTCCGCAATTGACACGGTGATCCGACAGTTGCAGAGAAGATGCAACGAATTGGAGTCATCATTAACATTAGCCTCGAACGCCCCAACCGTCACCCCAGCCCTACAAAGGCACCTGGATCTCCATTGGGCGTTGCTGAAGCAAGCCCACGACGAATTGGACAGCACACCTGGAGCCGCAGCCCTGGCAGAAGCAGAGCTAGCCCAGTTCCACACATTATACGAGAGATTTCATCGTAATGGGCGTTAGAGTGAGCGTGGCAAATTTTTTTTGGATCAATCGATAGGTATTGACGAGTTAAAATATTTTATCTAGCATGAAAATGTGGGCGCCACAGGTTTGCGCGGCTTGTGGGCGTGGCATATTCGCGTAACAATCTTGCGCTGCGTACAAGGCTACGGCATCTAAATCTGAAATCCCAATTCTCTATCTTAAATAGTTCACGAGATATCCACGTTCATATCTACGGTTTTTTGAAGTTTGTGGGCTGTTTGTGGGCGTTAAAGTGGGAGTGGCAAATTTTTTTCGCGACAATCGATAGGTTTTGATTAGAGCAATACATTTCACTTAAAATTTTTTTTCTAGCATCAAAACTGTAGCAGCCAAATTTTTAGGCGGATTGTGAGAGTTAGAGTGGGCGTGGCACATTGCTGAAACAAACTTGCGCTGCGCAGGAATCTCAGGAATCTGCATGCCTAATCCCAGTATGGTAGCTCTTATAGTTTCCGAGATCTGAGCATTCATACTGACAGACGAACATGGCTTTATTTACTTTATGGGGTCGGAAACACTTCCTTCTGCCTGTTACATCCTTTCCGACGAACCTAGTATGACCTTTTACTCTACGAGTAACGGGTATAAATAATTACCTTATTATATTTTGTATGACCTTCTTGACCTTTGCGCCTGCAATCTTTTACACCACCACCTGTGTTTATTGTAGGTAACTAATTTAACTCTGGGGTTATGGTACGGTTAATGGGTGGTTTGCTTAATGAGATTTAAATTATCGGTGACAAATTTATAAGTGAAAGTCACAGACATTTTGGACAAAGAATACAAGTGGTCATTTATGAAGGAATATGATAAAAGGAAGTGTTTAATTTTTACAATGCACTAGTTAAAGTGGATGATATTATTATATGTTCTTAGTATAATTCAACATGAATCGAAATTGTTTATCAAAGCAGCTTCTAAACAGCTTTTAGACAGCTTGTGAACAACTAATTTCATCATTATTTTTACAATCACAGGATAAGTCTTTC
This sequence comes from Drosophila suzukii, assembly GCF_043229965.1. Lineage (NCBI taxonomy): Eukaryota > Metazoa > Arthropoda > Insecta > Diptera > Drosophilidae > Drosophila > Drosophila suzukii. Next base: position 1,011,535 of record NW_027255900.1, on the reverse strand, counting down.
CCCAAGATAATTGGATATGTTCCTCTAAGATTTATATATCAATCATCAGATATTTTGGTAGTGCGATCTTCCTCACGTACACAGTGGTCATTTATGAAGGAATATGATAAAAGGAAGTGTTTCATTTTTACAATGCACTAGTTAAAGTGGATGATATTATTATATGTTCTTAGTATAATTCAACATGAATCGAAATTGTTTATCAAAGCAGCTTCTAAACAGCTTTTAGACAGCTTGTGAACAACTAATTTCATCATTATTTTTACAATCACAGGATAAGTCTTTCCCCAAGATAATTGGATATGTTCCTCTAAGATTTATATATCAATCATCAGATATTTTGGTAGTGCGATCTTCCTCACGTACACAGCAAACACATTGAAAATCAGAGTGTAAGTTTTTACTTCACATCGAAAGTCGTCTAGTGATCAAAAATTTTTGATCATTCCTAACAAAAGACTATAGCAGCTCGTAGAAGTTAATAACAATTAGTAACCAGCTAATAATAATTAGTAAACATCAAGTAAACAGATACTAAATAGCTAGTAACCAGCTAATAACATCTAGTAAACAACTCGACACATTTACTAAACATACTAAAATGCTAGTAACCAGCTAATAAGATCTAATAAACAACTTGTATACATCTACAAAACATATAGTAACCACCTAATAACAACCAGTAAACAACTATAGACATCTACTAAACGGATTGTAATCATCTAATAATAGCTCATAAAAGTTAATAACGGCTAGTAATCAAAGTCCAAACAGCTCAACCGCCATCATGAATGACGAAACCAGATGAGTATTGTTGTTTACGTCAAAAGGGCGTTTAATTCCAGGAGGCAGTGCCGAGCGGCAGTTTTATCCAGATGTCTACATCTCGCGCGCTCGCACTGCCGTCCGCTCTCCCTCTCCATCTCTCCCTTAAGTCTCCGCTCTGCTCTGGAGCGCTTAAGTTAAGTTAGGCTTAACCACATCTTATTTCCAAGTCTGCAAATAAACATCTACGCACGTCGCGTAAAAACCCAAAAATACTCCCGTGGTTTTTTGGGTACCATTCGATCTTGGGGCTTCACCTATTGCAACGATCAATATATCAGCAACCCATTACATGATTTTTGTAACTTCTCCGATCAATCAATTTCTCCAGAATATCGCGGAAAAATATGTGATCTAGATAAGATCCCCGACATTGTGAAAAGTATTCGAGGGTTCTCTGGAGATAGATCCGAACTTAGCTCGTGGAAAAAGGGCGTAGACCGAATCCTGGAAACTTACGCAGGTCAAGAAGGAACCGCAAAGTACTTCGGAATTTTACATTCCATCCGCAACAAAATAACGGGAAATGCTGATACGGCTTTAGAATCCTATAATATTCCATTGAATTGGAGTGCAATATCAAAATGCTTGACATTGCAGTATGCCGATATACGGGACCTCAGTACTTAAGAATACCAAATGACCATGATCATCCAATCATCATCCAATCAGTAGATTGTAGATCTACAAACCCCTTTCATTAATATTAAATAGAACCGGTTGTATGGACGTAAGTGAGGAATCACAACCATTAATGACCAAAATGTACCGAGATAAGGCTCTTGACAAATTTATAAGGGGTTTAAGAGGAGATCTATCTCGACTCCTGGAAATTAGAGATCCCACAGATCTCCCATCTGCACTACATCTGTGTTTAAAAAACCCCAAATTGCCCGAAACCAACTTTAGAAATAATTTGCAGAAGCCAATTCCAGCACCGCGAGCAAATTGTACGAAAAGCTTTAGACAACAACCTTAATTTATTCAATACAGCTAATCTAAGCCGCCAGTACCCCCTAGACAGTATTATTACTATCAAAATTCCCAATCAATTAATACTTTTTAAAAAGTGTATTCAACACAAAGACCTATTTATCCGACGGTCCTTAGGCCACAGCCAAAGCCAGAACCAATGTAGTTTGATTTTACTGTTTGTACTAAATCAATTAACTACATGAACCACCAGAAACAACTTAAAACAGGTAAAAGACCATGAATGCCACTGGAAAATGCAGACAAAGAGACACTTCAACGTACAGACCGAAGACCCCCAGACTTACGATGTACAAAATTATGCAACGCAAACAGAACATGATCCAGTACTGGCAGAATACAAAATGGAAAATAACATTGAACAAGACCTTGAAGATTAGACACAAAGTACTGACCTCGACAATAATCCAGAAGAATAAAGCGATATATATTTGAATACCCGTTAACAGTAGATTAAAAGGGTCTAGTATACCCTTCGTCGGAAAGTATGTAACAGGAAGAAGGAATTGTTTCCGACCTCATAAAGTATATATTTTCTTGATCAGGATCACAAGCCGAGTCGATCTAGTCATGACCGTCTGTCCGTATGAACGCTGAGATCTCGGAAACTATAAAAGCTACAATACTGGGATTAGGGGAGCAGATTCCTGAGATTCCTGCGCAGCGCAAGTTTGTATCAGCAATGTGCCACGCCCACTCTAACTCTCACAATCCGCCTAAAATGTCAAGTGAAATGTATTGTTCTTATCAGAACCTATCGATTGCCCCGAAAAAAATTTGCCACTCCCACTTTAACGCCCACAAACAGCCCACAAACTTCAAAAAACCGTACATATGAACGTGGATATCTCGTGAACTATTTAAGATAGAGAATTGGGATTTCAGATTTAGATGCCGTAGCCTTGTACGCAGCGCAAGATTGTTACGCGAATATGCCACGCCCACAAGCCGCGCAAACCTGTGGCGCCCACATTTTCATGCTAGATAAAATATTTTAACTCGTCAATACCTATCGATTGATCCAAAAAAAATTTGCCACGCTCACTCTAACGCCCATTACGATGAAATCTCTCGTATAATGTGTGGAACTGGGCTAGCTCTGCTTCTGCCAGGGCTGCGGCTCCAGGTGTGCTGTCCAATTCGTCGTGGGCTTGCCTCAGCAACGCCCAATGGAGATCCAGGTGCCTTTGTAGGGCTGGGGTGACGGTTGGGGCGTTCGAGGCTAATGTTAATGATGACTCCAATTCGTTGCATCTTCTCTGCAACTGTCGGATCACCGTGTCAATTGCGGAATCTCCTTTGACTTGATCTCTTGTTGTGATCTTGATGTTGGCCGACGTTCGTCTCGGGGCCTTCGGAAGCCCGCTTCCAGTCGGCATGTTGTCCAGAAAGATATTCTGATATTTTTCGACCAGCTCCTTAAGTGCTACTAATCGTGAAGAGTACTCACTTCCAGTGGGTAATGCCGCTTGCTGGACTTCTTCATCTAGGTCGCAAAACTGCTGCCAGAGATCGTTTAACTGATTTAGCTTACCGGAATAATAGCCGTCTCGGTGGCGTCGGTCGGCAGAATCCTTGCCATAATTCTTAATGAGCTGTTGGATTTTCCCTTGCAGCTCGTTTTGTGTGTCTAGTAATCGATTGTGTAAATCGATTCTTGTGTGACTTGTTTCCTCAATTAATGAAGTAGACATATTGTGTGTCTTGGAAACTAAGAATCTTGTGAAGCTTGATGAATCTGAGTATCCTGTGAATCTGGATGAAGCTGAGTATTCTGTGAAGCTGGATGAAGCTGACGTTCCTGTGACGCTGTAAGAAGAAGCGTGTCGTGTGAAACTGAATGAAGCTGTTAGTCCTGTGAAGCTGGATTAAGCTGAGTATCCTGTGAAGCTGAATGAAGCTAGGTATCCTGTGAAGCTGGATGAAGCTGAAGTTCCTGTGACGCTGGAAGAAGAAGCGTATCCTGTGAAGCTGGATGAAGCTGAAGTTCCTGTGACGCTGGAAGAAGAAGCGAATCCTGTGAAGCTGGATTAAGCTGAAGTTCCTGTGACGCTGGAAGAAGCGTATCCTGTGAAGCTGGATTAGGCTGAAGTTCCTGTGACGCTGGAAGAAGAAGCGAATCCTGTGAAGCTGGATTAAGCTGTTAGTCCTGTGAAGCTGGATTAAGGACCTTACATAACATTATCAAAAACTCAATGAGTACTCTTAAGAACCTCGATATCAGCACAAAATCCTGGGATCCAATCCTGTGTTTTCTTATCAGAAGAAAACTAGACCAGCAGAGTCTAGCTGCTCTAGAAAATTCAGCGGATGCACCAACGGAAATTCCAACGTTATGGAGTGTACTGACGTTTATTGAGCGGCGCGCTTGCATGCTGGAGACGATAAGCGCTCAACCTACAGCAACACTCCGCCATCAGTCAGTTCACAACGAAGAGAGCTGTCAGATTTGTCACCTAGGACAACATAATCTTAGAGCATGTACCCGTATCCAGCAAATGGACCCCAAAGCACGGCGTCAAGCCATTATTCAAGTAGGAGCATGCACAAATTGTTTGTCTACAGCTCATAAGGTTGAAAACTGTGGATCACCTACCACTTGTTGAGTCTGCCAGCAACGGCATCATTCACTGTTACACCAATCCAGTGGCCGGCGCAGTAACCATTGCAGGCTACGACGACGTAGGAGGATATACTCTGCTCGCGACCGCCAAGGTCTCATTACAAGGGCCAAACGGTCAATTACAAACAGGTCGCGCTGTAATAGATGGTGGATCACAGATGAATCTTATCTCTTATGGAATCGGAGGAAAAATATCAACAGCAATTAGATCAACACTAAAGCTCTCATCAGTTACATCAGGGTTTGAAAGACTAATAGAGGTATTTATTATTCCCACAGTCATTACAGACCAACCGTCAGTACATATTGATACCGATCTTAATATTCCCGGGGGACTGCCGTTAGCAGATCCTGACTTTCGGCAACCAGGACCCATTGACCTAACGTTAGGGGTTGAAGTATTTTCTCGTGTAATTACCGGTGAACGTCTTGAACTAGGACCTAATAAACCTTTGGCACAAGGCACAAGGCTTGGTTATGTAATCACAGGTTATCTCAATAAAGAAACCTCATCTGATACGGAAATCAACCCCAATCTAATAGAAAACAGAGATGACTTTGCAGGACCGAACGTTGCTTATGAACCAACGAAAGATAAAAATCCGATGAATATAGAACCGACTTCTCATCAATTCAAAACCTACAAGAAGGCTGACTTTGGTTCACCATTTCTAAACTTAACCAAGAAAGATCTTAGTTTTGTTGCAGAACGTCCACATACCATAGACGTGCCAAATGATCAAGTTCTACGAGGGCACAATTTCAGTCCCCACGCTAATGTCAATTTTATCGCAAAGGGGAGTGTTAAGCAGCATCAAGAAGACGTGAAGGACCTGAATCACAAACGTGAACCGCAGTTGAAGAAAAGATCCACCTTGGTCAATGATTTGTTAGGTGCTTCCTATACAATTCGGTCAAGGGCTGACCGACATCACGACTTAATTGAGGGTACCCCTAAATGGGGGGGAGAGTGTTTGTACCCAAAAGTACTCAACATGACCACACCCAACAAATCAAGTAGTAGCCAAGTTGGGAACAGTACCAGGCGCTCAGTAGCACCCACTGCATATGAGAATTGCTGATCAGCATATTATAAGTCTCACTAACTCACCGTCTCACCAACTCAACGGCACACTGACCCGCCAATGCAGTCAGCACATTTTGCAGTGTCAGCCAACTACGCAAAGCCAACTACGCAAACTGCTACCATAATCATAATTCCATGATCTACTTTAGAATATAGCTTATTTCACTAATCATTACACTAAGCTTCCGTGTTCCAAGTAGTATATAAGCAGGTATCAAATGAAGAATAAATCAGTTATCAACGCATCTCATAACTCCGCGGTTCTACTTCCTACATCTGGGAACTAGCAGCTAACCACGTTAGCTCACCCTCAGCGCAGCTCCAGCATCGCCTGTGGCCCGGCTGCTGGTAACCATCGTTACCATTGCCGCGACGCGATCGTCCTGCCATCATAGCGTCCCCGAGCCAGCGACAAGTGCTCTACCCCCTTGTCCCGCGGTGTGACCCGGAAGTGTCTACTTCGGTTAGGCACAAACCAAAATGTTGGTAACTATTAAAAATGATTGTTACAACATTTTTTTAATATTAAGTCCCGTGGCTGGACTCATCATTTTATTCCGTAGGGCCTCTTAAGAGTCGCGAAATTTGAATATTTTATACTGAGTTTTCAGTAAATTGTTGTCTTGATCTTTTTTATTTCACTTTTCTTTTATTGGTGTTTGTCTTGCTTTTGTGGAGAGTTTAAGTATTAGTTGATTTGAGACTTACACCAAGATTGTTGATATGTCTACTCCAACGGGCGATCCGGAATTCATCCTGTTTAGATCCTTTGAACTTACTGAGCTTCCTGAAATCTGCTCTTTTTATACCTCTCTCAGTTTTAAAGCTTTCGGGCTGAAACTTTCCCAAAAGTCTTATTTCTTTTGCAGGTAGTATATAAGTCGGAACCAGCCGGATCGGGGAACTATATCTTATAGCCCCCACAGGAATAATCGGAAAAAAAAATTTTAATTAATTTGAATTAAATTTGATCAAGATCGGACGACTATATCATACAGCTGCAATAGCAACGATCGAAAAACAGGTGGGAAAATAATATGAAAAAAATTATAGCTTCGGTGTGTTTAATCAAATAACCTCCTACGCTTGGAAGTAACATTTTTTAATTAATTCTGAATTTCGAATTTAATTTTAACAAAATATATATTATATACTATACATATATATTATATTATATATATATATTATATAGCTGCCATAGGAACGAACGGAAAATTGGTGGGAAAATAATATGAAACAGATTATAGCTTCGGTGTTTTTTGACATATTATCGTATACTATTGGGAATATCATTTTATGTATTTTTAAATTTTATAATAATAATTAGAGCTTCGGTTTTTTTAATCTTATACTATTGTGAATATCATTTTTTGTATTTTTAAATTTAATAATTATAACTGCAAGGGTATACAAACTTCGGCTTGCCGAAGGTAACTTCCTTTCTTGTTTTCAGAAAGGAAGTGTATTTCACCGATGGGCAAGTAAACAAATAAGTTTAAATCACCTTTTGTTTTCTTTTACTTTACCGGTAAATCAAATTAATGACTTCTAGTCGAACCGATATATTTATTAAAACAGACGGGCTGCAATGGTTTTTTTGGCAGTTTTTCGCGAACTTACTAACTTTTTTTTTGTTTACTTAGTCTGGTACCCGTTCGGGCTTCAGTTAGTTTTGTATCCTTTAAGAAATAAACTTATTTAACAAATTTTTTACTTTAAAGAACGATTTTATTTGAACTTTAAAATTTGACTGATTGAAGAATGAAACCTTATGAAGCATTGGCGATCGTGGCAGAGGCTGCGTCAACGACGGTAGCGGAGACGGTAGCGAGTGGCAGCGGTGAAGTCAGCGGTTTGAAGCGGAGTCAGCGAAATCAGAAAGTTTTTGGCCACAGTTCGGACGGTCCCGCTAGGTTCTTGCTCAAATCGCGCTGACAGTCAAGGCCTACGCCAAGAAGCTGCCTAGCCGTTCACTTCGCTTTACGCGTAGCGCAGATGAACGTTCCACCCGTCTTCACTTTACTGCTTGACGTCTGCGACGCTCCTGCGCTCCCCAATGAGATCCGCGCGCCGATGGTGACGTGGCTGCCGGTGATGTCTGCTGGCGTCGCTGCCGATGTCCTCTGCACTGTTTCTTGTCTTGCGTGCCTTTGGGCAACCGCCGCTCCGGAACCTGCCGAGCCGCTGGGCTTCTCCAGGACAACGCTCGCCCTTCCTGACTGGTAGCTTTGCGTTTCTGGCACTCGGGGTTTCGGGCAGTTGCTGTTCGGGGACTTCGCCGGTAATCGCAGGGCTCCCCATGACATCGCCTCTTGAAACCACAAATCGATACACCGCTCGTCCTTCGCGCCAGTTCCTGCTTGGTCGGGCAAGGTACGTTGGGTCTTAGACAACTTTCCCCCAGAGCTCACGGTTCCTCGTCGCAGGCCTCTTTCGCTTGACTCTGACAGACCCGAGGTTGTGGTCGTGACAAAGTTGGAAACCAAATGCCTTGACTTAGCCGTGTGATGCCTTCCGGACCTCAGCCACTTGTGTCTCAATTCTGAGATTCCTTATGTCCCAATCCCGAACGTCTCGATGTAGCGATCTTGCTACTTGTAGGATTCCCACGGCCCTGCTTCCGACGACTCACCTTGTTGTTGCTCCCTCTTAGTTTACTTGGGTGACTGACTGTTCACTTGTCCTTTACGCACCACGCCCCGCTGGTTCCCGTGATGCATGTGGCACGGCTGAGGTCCGCTCCGCCGCCGAGATGTGGCACTTCTTCTCCCGGTCCAAAGTTCACGGCAGAGTCGAAAGTCCGGTGGGCAACTAACTGTGCAAGAATTTATTTACTTCATTTTATTGTTGTTGTATTTCCAGAACATAAACCAATATTAAACATGGGCACAACTGCATTAATTAAGATATATCTATGTAGCTCCTATACATATTTAAATATAAGTTGGGAACTAGCTCCCAGCATGGGCTAGTTTTATATTTTATCAATTCCATTTTCTATTCTTTATATTATTGTTAATGTAATAATATTTTTATTATTATTAATCTTCCTTACATATTTTATATATTACACTTACACTTTCTATTTCACCCATTTGAGGTCCACCCAACTTACACTTTCTATATCTTTCAGATTGCGCCGTTAAGGGCCGTGGGATTGTCTCATTGGTGGCCAACTTTCGTACGACTTGTACAACTTGTGCTGGGTCTGAGGTCTGCCGCTGTTAAGTTCAGTTTGATTTTATATTCAATAAAAGGAGGATCGCTAGAGACGAACTCCAAATTGGAGTTACATTTTATTTATTTGATGAAATTGGTTATCGGAGTTAACGGAGTTAGTAACTCCCATCACAAACTTCCCAGCAAGAAGGAAGAATACCCTTGGCAACCGACAGGCCTCCCAGTGGAAACAAACCATCTGAAAGCTACCCTCTCCCCAGCTGTGACGTCACAGACCGCGGCGCGGGACAAACACATTTAACTTACAATTGGCGGCCAACCAACGGAAAGATTCCTACGGGATAAACATTCGAAACCACATTCCTGAGGAAAAGAAAATGTAATGACTGTTCCTTAAGGACAGTTCAAGGTTTATTAACTTATTATAATATATATCTATCTAACGCCCAAAACGCTTAAATCAGTCTACCGCCCACATAACCATATATTGAGATCGATGCGCCACGCATTTCAATCTAGCTTTGCTGCTCGCATATCTCCATTTCCCTTTGGTCCCTTAAGCAGAGTAACGGGTATCTGACAGTAGAGGTACTTGACCTGACCTAATCTACAGCCTTCTTTGCTGGGCCGGGCCTATTACACCGCACACTCTCAGCGGGTTAAGCTATATGGGAACTCTTAATCAGTTCGCCATCTAAGATCCTCGATAAAATACTCAATTCTTTTAAGGCCTGCACGAGTTAGCGGGGAGTCGTCGTTTAGCGTTCGTGAAGACAAGAATACATGTGACATAAAAAGAACTCTGTAAAATTAATCTAAGCACATCTATGTTTAAGCTTTATCCCAATAAAACATAGTGAGTCTACCGATTCCTACAATTTGGGGGTTCATCCGGGATTGACACAACTACAATGATTGCCAAATTTCAAGTCTTGTGAAATGACAATTTTAGACAACTGCGCAGTTAACTTGGCAGTGTGTCCACAAAAGATAAAAACCAGAACTCGGCAGATGTGTGTGTGAAAACGCGCAAGGGAAACGCTTGGAGCCAATAGCGACTGCAGTCCAGGCGTTAGTGCATCATAGATCCCCAGAGCATCGGTCTGAAACCCGGCCAGTCACGGTGAACTGGTAACTTGCAGAGGCTGATCTGTGGAAGGCGTTAGGAGCAGCGATAGACAGAAGCGAGCGAAGCAAGTCAGGAGCGTGAAGTGGGCATTCGAGCAAAGGCGGGTTGACAGAATCTGGAGGGTAAGATTTCCAAGAAGAGCAGCACTGAGTATGGAGTAGCAGATCTTGGTGTAACGACGTTAGCGGAAAAGCAACGGCAAGAACTTTTCAAGTTGAATAGTCCAGAATAACATCCACTTGGCAGGCAAGCAGTCTTGAGAATGAGTGCATCGAAAGGGGTGGTAATCAGAAAGCTGACCCAATCAAATTGAAAGTCGGTCACAAGCAGTGAAGGTAGACTGTAAGTATAAAACCAAAATTTGTCATTAACTGAAAAGTTATTCATATAATCTATATTTATAAACATATAATCTTTTTGTTACTGTTAAGCTAATATCAATACATTTTAAGGAAATTTCATCTCAAAATTCCACTCGAAGAGATAATGTTAATGCGATGCGACGATTTGTGCGCAAAGCTACTAGAACTTAATTTACCCACAGCCGGTAAAAACACGTTTTACAGGATCGACTCCTGGCTCACTTTGGTATTCAGGACGATGATGATAACAACGACTCGGATGGAGTCGAATCTGTAGCTACCGCTCTCGATTGTCCAGTGCAGGCAGCGCCACAAGCCGTTCTTTGTTTACACTTAAAGATGTAGAAGGCATGCATGGCAGTGTTTCAAATTTTCCAGGTACAGGTAGTCCAGATATATGCAGTTACTTAGTGGGGCTGCAAAATCGTTCATTCGCATTCAGGTTAACATTCGCAACTGGGATTCTCTTAACGCAGCATTACGCGGCGAATTTGCTGTTAAAATATCATCTGCTGAGGCTCATCGCAAGCTAGGTCAACGTGCGCAGAGAAAAGGAGAGACAATTCAGGAATATTTGTATGCTTTCATCACGAGTTTGTACGTAACTGCTTTAAGTGCGGGGGTCCGTCCCATTGTTATCGGTGCGGACAGCCATGTCATCGTGCTGCACAGTGCAAAGTCGAGGTTGAGGTAAAACAGGAGAGCAATGCTAATGCCGCTCACGTGGAGAACGCAGCTACTAAGCCAAAAAGCGAGTTTACGGCTTCCGGCAATGAACTAAAAATTATCAAATCTTCCTATGCTCAATTCAAAGGACAAAGGCCTAATGCGCAGGAACATTTTTCTCAAGCTGGGCAACGAAACTCTTACCGGGAAAGAAAAGTGTTTGACGGGAATAGGCGAGAGTCAAGTTCCAACTTTTGGGAGCATTGTCATACCTGTTGAAATAGACAACATGCACATGAGGGTTCCAGATGAGGACATGGGCTTCGAAGCCATTTTAGGCAGAACTATCCTGGATATTGTTACAAAAGAATGCACTGAGTTTATGCGACGGAAGGAATCCAAAAGTAACGAAGATACACATCGATTTCGGGACCGAGAGTCTGCAAGACTTTAAGGGCATGTGTGTAGAAACGGCAGCAGTTTCGAATCACGTTGATTTATCCCATTTAAATCAATCACCAAAAGTTTGATTGAAGAGTATGCACCCGAGCGCAATGCAAATGCTCCGGTACAAATGAAAATCATTTTGAAGAACGAAATACCTGTCTTTCAGCATCTACGTCGTTTACCTGTCTGTTACCAGAAAACAGTTGACGATTAAGTTCAGGATTGGCTTGCAGAGAAAATTATCCAACCAAGTATCTCAGAATATGCATCGCCGGTAGTTTTGGTGTCCAAGA